>NC_133950.1:7106929-7756929 GCF_031877795.1 Strix aluco | reverse complement strand
CTCAAGGTCTCTCCCAGCTCTATTTTCAGATCTCTCAGACAGTAGCAAAGCAGGCGTTTAAATCCATGTCTCCTGATCGTTCCTTTCCAGCTCTGAACCCTGAAAAACATTCACCTCATTGCTTGATGGCATGTGCTAGATCACAGAAAAATTTAGATACCTCTAAAACATGTGTCCTCGCCTCCAATTCAGCTGGATCCATGGAAAAACTAAAGAAGAGACCCCCACACCCCAAAGCACGCTGCGCAGAGCTGTGACAGCAGTAGGTATCTCTGGATCCCGTTCCCACCCCAAGGACAACCCCTTGCCAAAATACTCTGGTACTCGGCAGCAAGAAAAGTCTCTACTTACGTCACACACACACAGAGTTGTGCAGCAAGTGGCTACAGGGAGATCCAAGTTAACACGGATGGGGCCTTAAACAACAATAGGTATTTTTCTTTTTCAGGATTTCCAGTTCTAAAAAAGTACAAAAAGTGTACTTCACTTTTGAGACATACTGCCTACTAGTGTGTCATTTTGCATAACTATGCAGTATTGTTTCTTTGCTCTTTTTGCCTAGAAGAATTTTCAAAGCTAGGAAAAAGAAATCAGCACACACCCTGCTAATGCCTGGAAAGCAGTACACGTACTGACAACAGCCTAAGCCTGTCCAAAACCTATCCTTTCCCCCTTTAAAAAAAAAAAAAAAAAAAAAAAGGAGGGGAAACATCTTCTACTGTTATAGTTTTCCCAACCAACAGCTGACATTTAGGACTGAATTTTTGCTTGATTATTTTTTTCCATCATGCCTGGAAATGTCATCCCTCCCAGTCAGGCAGACTTGGGGACCCACACTAAACATTTTGTAACTAGTTGCATTTTTGCTGGTGAGCACTTTTTGGTTTCTCACTATTCCTGTAGCTGGAAATAGTCACCGTACTCACACCGACACTCTTAGGGCAGGGGCTGCAGCTTCTTGAGGTTGTGAGCTGGAGCTGGGGCTGCTCCTGGAATGGGGACTGGCCCCCGGGAGTCGGGCTTGAGCCGTTTTGTTCGCTGGATTTCATGTTCTTTGCCATTCTGCCCTTGTTGTGGTTTTAACATTTGATGACCTGGGTATCTCAGAAGGCTGTTTTGCCTCAATAGGCATGTGATGAATTGATCTTAATTAGCTTGGGGAAATAATATAAGCCTGAGCATTAAGCGTGCTTTGTTAGGGTTTTGACATCTTCTTTTATATGTACATCTACAAATAAAATCAGGTAGATTAGCAGTCACTAGGAAATTGTTGTTGTGAGTCACTGACTCATAACCGCCGTAGGCTGCCTCTCCTCATCTGGGTTAGTCATGCCGGGCGGTGGGCAGGGGTTCAAGCGGCTCCGGGGCTGGGGTTAACCGTGTCCGTTTTGCCTGCAGGGCCAGGCTTTGCCCCCAGGCTCATCCCCATCATTCCAGTTTCTCTCCTGGAAGAGCCAGGTGGCTCCGTCGCGGCTCAAGGCAGAGCGTGGGCCAAAACCACGGCGGTGGAGCAAACCTGGTTCATCTCTGAGCACAAACACCAGCCCTCAAGTGGCACCGGGCATCCCCGCGATGGGCGGATGGAGGAAGCTCTGATCAGACCTCAGCATCGTTTATTCCTCTGGCCCCGGTTGTTAAAAGACCAGGTCAAAAGTCTTTGCTGGAAGTCACCGCTTTGTCTCCTCCAGGAGAGGAGATGTGATGTGATGGAGAGCTCTCCATCACAAGGCATCTTCGGGCGCCCTGGCCCCTGGAGGTGCCTGTTCACTTATGGCAGGGGAATAACAGGTAAAAGCTCACAAAAAGCCGATTTCTGTGCCAGCGCCCGCCGGCGGTTGCCTGAAGGGAAGGGGGCAGCTGGGGGTACGCGGGAAGGAGCCAGAGCCCGTGGCCCGGCCGGGCTGAGACGTGGAGGGAAACCTGGAATTTGTGACTGGGAGAGGGAGGAGGCGGTCGGTGACGCCCGGGGCGGCAGCGGGGGAGCGCAGGCCGGGGCAAGCGAGGCCGGGGCGGGCTGGCGGGCCGGTGCCGGGCCGATCGGGGCGGCGGAGCAACGGAGGGGCCGCCGCAGGTGGCTCGGGACCGGCGGGGGGGAAAGGCGTTAAAGTCCCGGGGCGGGTTGAGCGGGGGCCCGTGCCTCCCCCACCCCGCGGGTCCGTCGGCCGCCGGGGAGCGGCGGCGGGTCCCCGCAGCGGCGATTCGGCGGCGGGAGCGGGCGGGGGGCGGTGGCGGGGCGGGGCGGGAGGCGGAGCCGGGCGGCGGCGGCGGCGGCGGGCTGGGGCGGCTCAGTGCGCCCGGCTCCGCTCGCCTCCCCTCGGCTCGGCTCGGCTGGGCTCGGCTCGCCGCCGCTCTCCGCGCCTGGCTCCGGCCCGGCATGGCCGCTCCGCCGCGCCGCCGCCTCCCCGCCGCGCCGCCCCCGCCGCCGCCGCCGCTGCTGCTGCTGCTGCTGCCGGTGATGTTGGGCGGCGGGCCCGGCGCGGCGGCGGCGGCGGCGGCGTCGTCGCGGGAGCCCCCCGGTCCCTGCCGCGTGAAAACGGTCACGGTGTCCACGCTGCCGGTGCTCCGCGAGAACGACATCAGCTGGAGCGGCGCCCCGCCGCCCGCCGCCGCCGCCGCCGACTCCCGCTTGCTGCTCTTCGTCCGCAGCGAGCTGCCCGGCCGCGTCGCCGTGCAGGACGACCTGGACAACACCGAGCTGCCCTTCTTCACCCTCGGTAGGCGCCCGCACCGCTTCCCCCGCCGCGGCCCGGCCCGGCCCGCCGATTGCCCCCCCCACCCCCACCCCCCCCCGCCACCCCCGGAGCATCCCGGCTCCGGGCTGTCACCCTGCTGCGCCGGGATCCTTGTTCACCCCCGCCTTGTCATGGACGACCTGGTTGTGGTTTGGAGCTTTCTAACCCTGCCCTTGCTGCACCCTGTTGTTTTTTGTGGGTTTGTTTGTTTGTTTGTTTTTTTTTCCCTGCTGGGGAGGGATTTTTTTAGCCGGGCCTGAGGGCTTCTGCCTTTTAAAAGCCCTGCGAGTAAAGCGGCTCCGCTCAGGCTGTAAAGTGATGGGTGCTGCCTCTTGGGCTCCAACTTGCACGCTTAGCCCCGGCGGAGGTACCACCGAGCCTGCGAGAACGGGAGAGGCTGTTTTTTTCTAGCCAGAGCCTAATTTTACAAACGCTTCGTCTTAATTCTCGAGGCTCGCTCTTGCTTCACGCACAACTCCAGCGCCTGGGTCTGTGGCGAACGCCTGCAGACTTTCCTCCGATCTCAGCTTTTGTGGGGAGGGGGATGGGACTAAAAATAATTCTGCTGTCGTACTTCGGTCTTGATGCCGGATCCTGTTCTCTCAGATGGGGTGCCCGAGCTGCCTCTTGTCACTTTTTTCCTTTTCTGTGCCTTAATCAGCCTGGAGATCCTCCAAGGGAACTGTTCAGAATGCCGTATGGGCAGCGCGGTGTTTACTCTGCCAGGTCACCGAGAGGTGCTTTGTTGATCTCTTCGTTATCCACTAGCTTTCTTGCTTTTCGGTGGCTGAACCTGGGATAATTGGCGTACCCGCTTAACTTCGGGTTTGAGATGCTGCTTGACACGGCTGGGTTGTGACTTCAGCGCCTCGCCCTGCGTGCTCCAGGCGTGTCGGGGTGTGCGGGCTGAGCCGGTGGGCACCCACCGCAAGTCCCTTCCCACACCCCGTGGAAGGGACTGCCTGTCACTGGGTGCGATGTGCCAGGGTAGGAAAACGACTGTCTGTGTCTCCCCTTCCTGTCATTTCACCTTCTGTGAAGCTTTATTGCAGCAAGCGCCTGTAGCAAATAAGTTGATGTTACTTCTTGAGCCTCTTGGGTTCTGGCTTTGCAGTGTGACTTCCTTAGACACGGTTGGTCAACTGCAAAAATCCCAAACAAACCAGATACTCTATTACAAGTAGTAAAAGTGAAAAATCAAAGGTTTGATGCAGTAGGAATGACATTTACCTGGCTGTGATTAAAAGTAACAAGAAGTTTCATGGTTCACCGAGTTGAATTTTCAGATTAGAGTACAGTCTCTTCAGGGACTGGGTGTGAAGTGCACACTGATCTAAATGTATCAGAAGGCAAAGAAACCCCTCTGTGTGTAGCTGAGGTAATAGCTCAAGTTGGAGGAGAGAAATTTGTCTTGATAGATCAGAGACATGATCTTGTATAGCAAATCCTATTTCTGTGAGTGACTGCCAGTAAAGAGACCATGTCTTGGTCTAAAAAATTCTCTTCAGCTTGCCTGGGATATTGGTTATGCACGCACTCTTGAACATGTAGCATGTCTTGTGCAAAACTGTGGGTTTTTTGCTCCCCTTCATGGACAAAAGATCCCAAAAGGTCCCCTCCTGCTTCCCTGAACCCACAGGCATCAGGCAGATTGGAAGATAAATGGAAGCTTTGCCCATGGTGGGATGGCTTCATCACGGTCCTGAAATTAATCAGCATGTTGCCTCCAGAGAAGGTAAAACACTTGTCCTTCCCCAAGGTCTAGCTCATGAATTGCTGTGGATGCTCAGATATTTCAAATTTGTTGCATTTCTTCCCGTCTCCTGGTGTGGCAACTGAGTCTCTCTCACAGTTAACTCTTTTCTGGGTGAGCGCTACAGAGGCTTTCCGCTGCCTTGTTTTTCTAGTGCAGGAAGTAAGGCTGGAGTTTTCTGTAGTGTTTTTTTCCCCCTGCATCCTTTTCTAAGTTCATCGGTGGTTGGGAGCCCGAGAGCTGCTGCCGCCTTGTAATGGGCTCTCAGAGGTGAAAATCACATTACATGTGGGAGGTCAGTCGAATGGCTCTGGAGTGACTTGGGGGCAGGGATTGCTTTAAGTGGTGGCTTCTCTTTCCCAGAATCTTTGCTAGCCCTTGTCGTTACCTGATTTCTGATGCTTAAGTGTATTTATGCATGTTGCTGAGCATGTTCAGCGGCTGCCTGGGCCAGAGCTCAGGAAGGCAGGTAAGAGCTGATGTCCTGCCGATTGCAAATGTGTTGAGGGCTCCTAAATGTCTCTGAGTGCAGGCTCTTGCTGCTAGCAAAGAGTGCTTTCTGGCCTCACGGGGGTGAGGATGGGGTAGGAAGACCTCATAAAGCACACACCTCAGGACAGCCACCCTGATTGACATCCTGGAGAGATTTTTGAAAGAAAAAAAAAAAAGAAAAGAAAAGCATAAAGCAGGCAGAGAGATGAGTCCTGGTGCTAGACTCTGTAGTGAAATAAGTTGAGAATAAATTGAGGCTGCCCTGTTATGCAGGGCTCAAAAGTCTTTCCAGGCCAGGAAGCATGAAATAAAACATTGCCTTGCTTGGTGGCGATGAGTTTAAGCGCTGTGTTTTAGCAGGCAGTCTGTAGTCCTGGGCCTGCTCAGCAACTCCCAGTTTAGTAAATCTGATGCTGGAGTGGTTCCTGTGCCTCCCATCACTGCTTTGTGTTAAAGGAGGGTGGGGGATCTGTAGCTACAGGCTGGCAGGTGCCGAGCCTTGTCTGCAGCAGTGTGAAACTTGGAATTGTGGAATCATTTAGCTTGGAAAAGACCTTTGAGACCGTCGAGTTCAACTGTAAATCTTAACTGCCAAGTCCACCACTAAACCAGGTCCCTAAGGGCCACATCTTCTGCTGGTTCTTTTTAAGGGCAGACCCAGTTAAAGTAGACCGAGGAGACAGATGTTCTGAGTTGGTGGCTGGTACAAAGCACACGCAGTGCTCTGTGTCCCTTTTCTTTAGATTCCTCCTTTAGGGAGGAAGCAACTTTTTCTGTTCCCTGACAAGACGAGATCTTATTCACTGACATCGGAGAGCGTCAAGCGAGAGCTTCCAGGGTTGCACCACTGCCTGCGGGGCAGCTTGGTCTGCAGGTGCGGCTGCATGGCTGAGGGCAGGGGAGGGAGCAGCGCTGGGAAACCCCTCGCCCCATGGCACCTGCCAGCACCACCATCAGCACCACCATCAGCACCACCATCAGCATCACCAGCAGCAGCAGCAGGAGTAGCTGCCGCTTGCTCGCCCGCAGGAGCTCCGCGGTAGCCCGCTGCGGGGAGCGGGTGGCCGGCGGTGTTGAGCCAGCAGCCCCTGCCCCTGCGGGGGAAGCCGGGGGATGGATGGTTTTGTCCTCTCCCAGCAGAGGTGGAGAAACTTTGTTCCTCGTTGCGGCCTCCCAGGCTGCAGCAGGGACCCGCCGCCGTGCACCCACCCGCACCTTGGGTTTGCTCTTCGGCGGGGTGGCTCCGTTTCTGTATTTCCGACGCCTCGGTTTATTTTTTTCTCTCTTGCGTTGGAGACGAGAAGGATGTTTCTCCCCCTGCCCCCCAGTTACATTATTAGAAAATTACCCAGCAAAGCACAGTGGTGGCAGGAAATGACAAATGTAACTTTGCCCCCAGTGCATTATGAATTGCTGTGCATCCCCTTTCCTGAAAAAGCATCCTGCCCTTTCCTTAACCTTGGATACAACTGATGCTTTGCGGTATTTTTTTTCCCCCCTCTAATTCTTCTAGTGTTACGCTGGCAAATGGTGCAGCCTATCATTGACTTTATTCTTGTACAATGAGGTCTCTCTAAGGTATGTATCTTGATTTAGTCAGCAGCCATGTGTTCTGTACAATAGCTGCTCCACAAGCAGCGTAGCCTGCCTTAAGTGCAATTCAGGGAATGAAGCAGTTAGCTTCCGAGCTAATTTAGATGAGCTCTGTCTATGTGTGAGCAGATATATATAGAGGAGAGAGAAGGAAAGAGGCAGACAAATTTTCACCACTGCTCTTACCCGGTAGTGGCTTACATAAGAACAGTTTACTACACACTTCTCATAAATGGCTTTAATGGCTGCTGTGTGACGGGCGTCTGCAGTGCTACAAGGTGCTTTGTTTCGGTGGTTGTCAGGAAAGGTGCTTGTGCATCTACATTACCAGTGTCCCACTGTGGCCCCTGTGCGTGGCCGATGGTTACCCCCTGCTTCTCGAAGCTGTGCAGCTCCTCCATCTCCTCAGCAGTTCAGTGCCACTTCTATCTTCTTTCTTAACTTTTCCTGAAGCCATCTTGTAACTTGAACTCCTTCTCCTCTTTAGCGTAAGAATACCTTAAAATAAGGAAAAGCACTTAGTTCCCTGCAGATTGTTTGAATTTACTGCTTTTTCTGAAAATACTTGAGCGGGGTTTTGCCACCCTCGCTTTTGTCCGCAGCTCCTGTTTTTCCAGAGCGGGGTGGAGAGGCTGGAGGGTTACCCGGGGAGCACAGGTGCGACTGAAGCTTTTTGATGCTGCTGTTCAGAGGCACCATTCTCTGCTCTGAGGTGGCCTGCGAGGTGCGGAGCAGCATCGTGTGGGTAGCAGAGAGAGAGCGTGCCCGGCGTGAGACCCTGCTCGTCAGCGCCTGGCATCTAAAAGCTGGGTTCTCTCTGCAGAGAGAAGCAGAGTTTGGTTTCAACACCTCCCTCTTCTGTTAACTGCCTCCTGCTAGACTTGAAGAGCTGCACTGCATATCTGGCCAGAGGTCTGGTTAATCAAGTGTTGGGATTTTTTTTGTTTGTTTTTCTTGCTGTTCCCAAGGTGGTCCGAGGGGTAGAGAGTCACATCTTCCACCAGGCAGGTGGAGGGAGCCAGAAAGCCTCAGCGAGGTGGTGCAGTGAAGATGAGACGTGTTGGTGGGCTCCTTGGGATAGGGACTGGGGGGGATGTAGACCTGAGAGCAGGGGCAGCTTCCCTTCCCCTTCGTGCCCATCCACAGCTGTGCGTGGCCCTGGGGTTTGGCCCAGGTCCCTGGTGGTGGGGGCTGCCTGGGGAGGGTGTAAGAAAGAGGGAAAACCTTCTGGTAGCAATTTCCTCCCCTTCTTGTTTGAAGCTATGTGATTACTTAAGCTTTCCAGGCCGTTAGGTTCTTTTAGTTGGAAAGGGAAGGAAGGAGAGCCTGGCTTGGGTGGGGGTTACGCTGGTGATGTGGGTCCTGAGCTCGAGGTCTGCCCGTTGTGGTTGCAGGAGAGGCGAGCTCAGAAACACCCAGAAAGGCTGTAGGCACAAAATGCCCGTGAGAATGGGTCACTCCTCAGATGACCGCTTCCCCCCCGCCAAAGGCAAGGTTGAACGTGGCCTGTCCAGCACGGTGGGGTGTGGACTTGAAGGGATTTTGCCCTGTCTCAGGTGTTTTCTGGGATGAAAATCCCAGTTACTGGGAATCTGTAACTGAGTGGCAGGCTGTACTCGGGGAGTTGCTGCTTTCCAAGAGTACCCGCGTTGACCAGCTAGTGGCAACAGAAGATTATCTATAGAGAGAGGAGCCGATTTTCTGCAGCTGAACTCTCAGGCTGGAGTAGCCGGAGGAGGCTGACAGCTGGGGATCCCCTCTGCTCCCCGCTTCCTCCCGTGTTACGGGAGCTGGTTTTCCATGATGTCAGTGTGCCAGAGACCTTTATTGCTCTTCTGCTGGAAGGAAAAACATGCTTTTCTTTGGAATTAGGTGGAGAGCTTGCATTTCTCTGTGGGGGCTGGGGAGGTGAGTGACCTCCGAGTGCCACCATGCAGATAGATATTACCTCCAAAACTTGCTGCCTTTTCCTTTCTAAGCCCTAAAAGTGTGAACCCTTTGTTCTGCCTCAGTGATACGGTGCTGATGTGCAGTGTTGGCTGGCTGTGAAACCGGGTTGAGCCCTTGGGCTTTCTTGGTGTAACAGGAGTTCAGGCGTGGGACTGGCTGGGACAGGAGGAGAATAGATTGATGCCACTTGTGGGAACGATGAGATATTGATCTTCTGCTGCCTCGACATATATGTTAGCAGTTGCAGGTGGCTTGAGAAACACCTACCATCACACCAAAATGCCTTGTAAAGTGTGGGGGTAGACTGGGGTTGGAGACTGAAAAGAGAAGTGAAGAAAATAGAAATGCCTTGATTAAAGCCTTTCAGCGTCTGTAATGCCCACAGTACAGCTTGTGTTAGGAGCGTTGTTCTCCAGTTGCACCCATCTGCACTGGGGAATGATGAGCCTCAGCCAGTCTTCCCAGTGTCCCCAGTCCTGTCCCTGTCACCACTTATGGGGTGGGTGACGGCATCGAGCAGAGATGATTCTTGTGCATAACCAGCTTAAGAAATGGTGCCACTTAAAAGAATTGAATGCTTGTGCTGCTGCTCGGGTCTCGGCTAATGCGGTTAAGGTTTCCAGTGTCCAGACAGTATGGAGACACTTAATGGTATTGAAGAAGCAGAATGACATGTGGAGGGGACAAGCAGCGATCTTGGCGCTTGCATCTGCACTGGCTGGGTGAGGCTTTCTGGTTGTCTCCTGGGAAGGAGGCAGGTGGGGGAAAAAAGCCCCAAAAAAACAGAGTAAATGATTTTGGCCCATCAATCCCTTCGGGCATATTCTCTGTATGCCATGGGAGATGCACTGCTCTTGAATGCATCCAGCGTGCTTATCCCGCTGCAGTCCAGGGAGGAAGGAGGGATTCCTTGCAGGAGGAGGTTGGGCTGCCACTGCATGCGAGAAGATGAGGCAGATAAGATTTGGAGCCAGGGCTGTCTGTGGGCAGAGGTGGCTGGTGGGGAGGACGACAGAAGTAGGAGTTCCCCTCTGTTTCTTGTTATCTGTTCCCCACCAGTCTTGCAGCCCTCCCTCTGCGCTTCCACTTCTCCTGTCTCCGTGCAAGACAAAGTCTGTATGAATCCACGACTGGCTTTGAAAGCAGCAGCAAAAGGGGAGAAATTTTCCATTAGCAGCATCAGCAGTAAAAGAGATTTTTTCCCAGTCACCTGGTAACTGCTGTATTTAGTAAGATTACTGAGCTGATGGTGTTGCTCCCAGGCATATGCATGGGACTGATCCTGTTAAGAGGGGAGGCAAGGGCCAGCGTGCCTGGCCGCGTGCACGGAGGTGAGCTGGTAAAGCTTGGCTGTGCATCTCTGTGGGGAGAGGAGAGCTTCTGCATGGGAGAGGGGACCTGCTGGGCCCAGCACCCTGCACGCGCCATCATCCGCTCTTCCCGTGCAGACGAATGGAACAGAAATTGCATCGCCAGCTGCAGCGGGGGAGTGGAGTGTGGCTCCCCGGGGCTGGGCGCTTGCCCACCCTCGAGTGGCGGAAGGAACACCTGGCTCCACCTGCCTTTGGGGACAGACGGGTTATTTTGATGCCCGATACCTTTGTTTCCCCAGGTCTGATGAGATATGCCTACGGAGGGGCGCTGCCCTGGCTGCAAAGACCCTACAGACTAACTGGGGATATGAACCTGCCCTCCCAAAAGCCCACTGCATAACTGGGGTACGGGGTCTGGAGACCCCAGGTTTGCTCCCAGCCCTGCTGTTGGCCGTGAGCATGCTCACGAGAGCTCAGCTGTGCTGATGCTTTTGAGGTTTTGGTTCTTTTTCCTTTTTCCCCCTCCCTGATGTCTCTCTGTGGGCCAGCGCGGTGGCCTCGCCAGCGGCTGGAGCCCTAGCAGAGCTGGGCTCCCCGGCCAGCCCCGAGGGCTGCTGGCTGCCGAGGCACTCGCCTAACATGAGCTGGCGTTGCAGAGTGCCTGCGGCTGCCGCAGTCACGGCTGTGTCTGTCCCAAGGCTGTTCACAGCCCGTATCCTTCCCTTGCTGCTCTTTCTGGTTCTCGAGCGATTGGCGTTCCAGGGAGCACAGCACATCCCTAAAATATGGCATCAAGTAACAGAAAATAGGAGTTGGCAACAGCATAGGAATTTTTTTTTTTTTGCCTCTAGCCAACTGCTCAGAAACATCAGCTTCTTGATGCACCACTCCCATGTCAGCAGCATGCCGTGATGGCAAACATGGGGCAGTTTGTGTGCAGGAGCAGGGAGGAGGGCTGGAGCAGAGCATGTTCCCTGCAGCCCAGGACCGAGACCTGCTGCTCGTCTGCCCTGGCTGGGGAGCACCAGCTCTGTGTGCTGAGGCTGAAAAGTTCATGCTTCCCGTGTTGCTATTGCTCTTGTTGCCTGGGCGTCTGACGGGAGCTGGGGTAAAAGTTGATGCTGCTAACCTAATTAATTGCTTGTGCAGTGTGCACCCAGAGTGAGATCTCTCTGGGGCAGTTCCCCACTCAGATGGGCTTCCCGGGGTGAAGGGGCTCCCACGGCAGATGCTGCCAGTTGTTCCCTCCTCAGTCTCAGTTACTCAGCGCTGCCTTGCACAGGCTGCTCTGTGGGGGTGGAGGGAGATGGAAAGCCCTTCACCTTGGCTTGCTGGGTCTGAGCCACCTCTGTGGTGGGTTCAGCATGGGTGGTAGCCCTGGAAAGCGTTGGGGCTTCTTGGGACATCCTGATATGGCCCTTTTCTACTCTCATCACACTTCTTTCTTGTCCTTTGTACGTCACCTGTTTAAACTAGAGGGGCTTAAACTCTTTTTCCTGCCCTTTTAACGTGCTCTTTTAACGTGCCCAGGGAATTCCTTCCAGGCTTCTCTGAAAACCTGTCTGTTGGCAACATGCTCCCTGTTCCTCCGCCTCTAATGTCTTGGGAAATCCGGACGCAGAGAGGTGCCTGGGAGGAGCAAGGTATTGGGAAGGTGGTTCAAAAGGTGGATGCACATTCCCCTCCCTCCCTTCATGCCATCCGGACTGGGCAGCCCACGGTCAGGCTGTGTCCACAGACTCATTTGTAGCATTTCAAGCATCAATTGGGCTTCCAAAAAAACGTGGAAATAGTTTTCCTTCCCTCACTCCCAGGAACAGATGAGTTTGCAGGGGAGACAGCCTGAGCCAGAGCAGGGTGCTGGGGTTTATCTCCGTGTGCCTGGGGCTTTTGCTGGTTCAGGCTTCGGTGTGGCCTGGGATCCCCCAGCCCCAGGGCCACCCATGGAGTGCAGCAAACGTCTCCCATCATCATCTGACTGGAGGAGGTGCTTGAGGTGGGCAGCTCAATGTCTTCTGGGGGATGCCGGTGCTGGGTACCACTTGATTAAGGTAGACTCAACTCATGGGAGCCTCCTGGCCCTTACAGGGCACAGCTTTTGGGACAAGAGGCTGTGCAGTAGGTCCAGCTGAAGAGGGGGGATGCTGTAGAGGAGCCGATCACAGCAGTGGCATTTTGGGGATCCAACAGGTATGTTTGGGAATGAGACATGTTGCAGGCTGAAGGCACATCCAGCAGCGATGACGTTGGCCTTATCTGTGCAGGCAGGTCCTCGCCCACTGTTGCTGGAAGGATGCTGGCTGCTCCGTCTACCGTGTTCACATCAGGGGCTTCAGCATTGTTCATCCCCCGCAGAGCGGAGGAAGGGCTGTAGGGGTGCATTCGTCACCTGAAGAGCCCCCAGGCTTCAGCTGAACTTTGTGTTCTAGCAATAAAACCGTGCTAGGAAATGTGTGCTGTAACAAAGCCCATGGATATAATACATCCGTATCATACTGTACCTTTCATCTTGAAGGATTCCCAAGGAGCTTTACAAACTCAGTGTGCTGCAGCCTGCCAGGGTGACTGAATGCTATCAGTAAAGGCTGCAGTCTAATCTCTGCGGTAGCATGTCCCCCCCGCTCTCCCTCGCAGGGGAACTTTATGAAGTCTGATCTCGGACTAGCTCTGTGCCGAGTGTTTACCTCTAAGCCTGAGTTTCTCAGGAGAAAAAGGAAAACCATGTAGCTGTTTGTTATGCAAAACCAGTGAAGAAATATTCTTCCTGGGGCAGTAGGTGTGGGTGGGAATTACTTTTGAGCAGCTTCAACAGCTTTGGATCTTGGCAGAAAAAGTGTTCGCAGGGGAATGTGCCCTCCATGCAGCCCCAAGAAGGGGGATAATAAAGTTTGAGCACTTGAGAAATTGCTTCTGGGCATAAGCAGGGTGGCAGAGTTCAGCTGACAGGCTCCCAGGCTGCTGCTGGGGCAGCTCGTGGGAGGGAGACTAAATGTCTGCCTGAAATGCTTGGTGTGCGTCTTTTGTCACCCAGTGTCCCCTTCTGTCCCCGCAGAGACACTTCCTGAGCCAGCTGATGGTGTGTCCATGTCCTGCAGCCTTTGGCAACATCTGGGCTGCTGCTGCCTCCCACCGCCTGCAGGGTGGGAACAGGGAAGTGTCATGCAGCCCTCTGCCTCGGTCACCCTTGGTGGTCTCCAGCTCCAGCTGGATTTATTTTCATCTACTCTTGGCTTACCTGCAGCTGTGGGGGCAGTGGGAGGCATCTGAAGTTGCTGTCAGTGGTGGCAGAGCCTAAAAATCAAAACTGAAAGTGGGATAAGGGGCACTAAACAAAGCTGTCAGCAGAGGCATATGCTTGAAAAGCGGAGGTTAGCTTGAGTCTATTTTTGTTTGGAGTGGTACACACTTAGCCTGTTTTGTTTAGCAGTTTGTTTATGGGATGTATTTTCCCATCCTGTGTAGCTCCTCCAATGTAGTTATAAACAAACTGTAAAATCAAAAGCAGCCTTTACGTGATCCCATTAAATGCAGCGTGGTGCCCAGGAGATCCAGGGTGTGTGGTGCCGACAGGGCTGAGGTGCTTGCCAGCCCGAGGTCCTCAATTAAGGTGGACACAACATACCAGTGTGGGAGGTTTTTTTGTCATGTTTGAGTCTAGGAATTGCTATGGGCACCCCTGGGATGGAGCGGGGACACCTCAAAAGCACATCAGCCTTTGCATCCGTTTGCTCTTGCATTGGAGGCTCCAAGGCTTCTTGCGCTCATCCCTGCAGCTGCCTCCTTCCCTGGACCCTGTCGAGATGGTTCCTCAGGAACGGAATGTGGCGTTGCCAGCGTAGTTCATGGATTCTGGATGTTAAGAGACTTCAATATCGATTGGATTTCAAAAAGGAAATAGAGGTTTGTGGCCATTTTTATTGTAGCTGTTGCAGTTGCACGCCTTGTGCTGGATCAACAGCTTTATTTTTTCTGAGTGCGATCAGAGGGGCTAGAACTGTATTTAATTAAATAGCAACAGCCTCGCCTTTTACACAATTCAAGAATCCAGAGCTGCTTGAAGACACAAACTCCATTACATTGCTTTACATCTTATCACATCCCAGCGCTGCTGCTTCCTCCTCTTCTGTTCTTTGCTCTCCCAGACAAGCAGCACAGTTGTCCTTACTGTGTTCCTGGCTTCTGCTGCGTTGGAGAAGGAAATCCATTATCCGGTGGCATGGCAGCTGGGAGGGAGGTCGGGGATGCTGCCTGTAGGGGCTGCTCGTAGCCAGCTTGGGGTCTTGCCGGAGCAGCGGTTTGCACGACAGACACGCTGCTCCTCGTTGTACTCAATTTTATTCTGCTTTTGTAGCAGCCGCCTTTGCCGCTTAGCCGACAAGCTGTTCCTTAACATGCCGTGGCCCAGCGGCGTGCGGGAACAGGGACAAGAGCTGGGATTTGGGCAGGATGCAAGCTCTGGGAGCTGGAGGTGTGGGGATGCTGCTGGCCTCTGCTTCTGCTCCCTGGGAGTGCGTGCGCTGCCCAAAATCACGTGTGCTGCCCAAAATTGTGCGTGCCGGGGGAGGTTTTCTCTGCTGCCTGGGCTTGCTTTAAAGACTGTTGTAAAACCTTTTCCCTCCTTGTCGATGAAGGGTTTTACAGCGTGTTGCAATGGGCCACTTAAACGCAAAACAGGAGGAAAAAATCCTGTTTGAAGCACTCTTCCAGCTGAGCCGGTGTGGCAGCCCAGGGTCTGCGCTGGGGTGAGATACAGGGTGTCTGTAGGGGATGCTGAAGAAAAGCAGAGCCTCGTGAGAGCACAGAGCAACCTGTTGGTGTTTGTCCTATGGCATCTCCCAGCTGCACTGCCTCCCCAAAACCACATTACCCGCTGCTCAGCAGGCTTTTCTGCTGGTTTGGGGTGTGCCCCAGGTCATGTAAGCCCAGTATTTTAGTAGAGCTTGGTCTCCAAAGCCTCTTTCCAGCAGGAATGGTGCAAATTTGTCCGTGGATATATGGTCCACAGCTGAAGCAGCTGTTCTGTGGTCACGTCCCTGGGAAGGGTGTCCTAAATCATCCTGTGTCCTGCAGCTTATCTCTGAGGGAGCTGGTGTGGGACAGCAGCTCCCCATCCCTGCTAGCAGAGAGGGTTTTGGCTGGGAAGGAAGGTGATGTTTTTGCAGTAACTCAAAAGGCGTGGGTTTTCTGTGGATGTGGGGCTGTGGTTTTTAATCACTACTTGCGCTGATCATCTCTGTACAAAACTGCTCTGAAGGCACCGAAGGGCAAACCAGCAGGTGTTAATATTCTTCTCCTTTTGGTGTTGTTGGATGGGGGAAGAATTTGGATTCAAGAAAAGCTGTTATTTGAAATGGTGCTTCTCGCCTTGGCTGTGACAGCTGGAGGGCAGGTGAGACCTGGGCGAGAGGAGAGGTGCTCTGGACCCACCTGGGGAGCAAGCTGCAGCTTTAATTTGGCTGGTAATGGCCATGGAGTGTTTCCCCAGTCTTCTCCATGCTTTCATTCTACCAACTGTGCAAATATTTGCAGCAGTTAGGGAGCTGTCCAGGGAGATTTTTATTCCTGACATGAACTGAGTTAAAGGGAAAGGTTGGTCCAGGAGAATGGTCCCATGATGGGCACTGAGATCCACCTTGTCCAGCAGCCTCTGCTGTGGTGCCAGCAGCTGGTGAGGAACAGGACATGAGTCCCTGGAGCATCCCATGGAGGTTTACTCCTGTGTTCCCACGGGATGCTTGGTTGCACGTCGCTGCAATAAGCATCTGTGTGTCCTGACCGAGCTGAAAGGGTCCTGCAGCACCTCCGGACAGGCTTCTGCATCTCCCTCCTGCATCTCTGTAACACTGGCCTCTCTGGGAAGTCCCTCAGTTGATGGGGATGCTGCGTTGTGCCGTGCACAGACAGACTGCAATGAGGGAAGAGGGAGGTTTTTCTTTGAGGTCTCACGGACACGCTGAGTGCTGACCAGAGGCCAGCGCAGAGGGAGGGATGCTTCTGTTAATTAGCACTAGATGAAAGTAAAACTTGTCTTTATTCAAAGAGTGGCTTGTTCCAGTTTCATCGCAGCCCCTCAGTTCTGAGCTTTAAAGTTCGGCGTATGTGTGAACAATAAGTGTGGAAAGATGTTTTGAAGCCGAAATCGCAGCATTGTTATGAAAATGCTGAAGGGAAGTTGTGACACTGTTTTGAAGATGAAAGTATTTCTACAATCTTAAACTGACACATTTAAAAAAAAAAAAAAAAGAAATAAAAATAAAGTTTGCACAAAAGACAGCTCTCAACAAGACTTACCCTGGCCAGAATCAAATGTGACCATCCCTGAAGACTGGTGAAGGCACTTTGAGGTGCTGCTGGCTTTAGCTGTCACATGGTGACCCTGCATCCAGTATGGTGAAGTGAATGGTTCCTCTTGGTGTTACTGGTCTGTGCTGGGCAGGGTGAGCTCCGCGCAGCCCCGGCGGAGGGAGCGGTGGGTGCTCCCTGGCCCGTTGGGTGCTTGATGATGGATCAGCGGAGCAGCAGGCAAGGGTGTGAAATGAGGAGATGCTTGAGGGAGCATGGACATGTGCCCAGCGGTGGCCTCATTACTTCTGACCCCAGCAGGCTTGCTGCAGTTGGAGTTGGTCTGTGAAAACAAATTTTTCACAGCTCTTTAGCAAGCATCTGCATAATGGATTAGCCAAACAGCACCCTCTCAATGAGGAGTGAAGGGAGAGGCTGGGGCTGGCCATCTCTGGTGCCAGCTCTGGGCTGCTCCTGCTCCTTGGCTGTGCCTCAGGGCTTGTCGATTTGTGCTGGCTCATCCGCGGGCACTGGGGGAAGCTGGGCTGGGGGTAGAGGCTGGCCATGAAACGCTGTTATCAGGAGGGGGAATGGCCTGGTGGCTCTGGGAACTTGCAGCAGCTTGGGCTCCGTCACAGCCTCTTCCAGTGACTGGCTCCCCCATCCCAGTGTTGCATCTCACCAGTTTAAGTTGCGGTCACTTGGCCCAGCCCAGCTGCTCATTTGGTGCCTCCTGCATGGAGCAGCCTCTTGCACCCATGAAGATGTAGCATACAGGAAGGTGTTCGGGGTGTTTGATGAGGCTGTGCTAAGCACACCTCCCCATTGCCAGCTGCCTGCAGCTCCTCTCAGCCGGGATGGCAAACAACATCGTTGGTCACTCACCAACTACCTTTTTCTTGGGATTTTCTTTTCCATGACCACCTAAATGCACCAGCTTGTAGTGATGGCTTTTTTTTTAAATTCCCATTAAGCTCTAGTTTCCATTGTGCTCTCACAGATACCCAGGGGCCTCTGAGGACCTGCCCTATAATTAAAAGCAATCTATTACGATGTCTGAGGGGGCTGTGCGAGTTACAGGGCCATGAGCCCTGGTCTGCTGCAGAGGAGCTGTCAGGCAGTTCCTTCGTTAGAAAATAGACACCAAAAATTCCTCTTCCGCCCCCAACTTTGTCTTCCTGCCAGCCCTGGATTCCAGATTTATTTAAGGGTCTTTTCTTTTGGGCTTAGGTGGGTGTGGAGCATGTATTTTTTGCCATGTGAGTCTGACAAGCCCTTGGGGAGGATGAGTGGGTGTCTTGAAGCGTTAGGGAGAAACTTGGCAAGTGCTTCAGCTCCAGGGATCTCTTTGCATTTTTGGCTGCATCTGCTTTTTTATCCTGCTGCTCTTAAACTTTTCTGAACCAGCAAAGTCACACCCCAACAGCGCTGACATCCAGGAATAACACTGCTCCCGTTCCTCGAAGGCCTAGCCACAGAGACTGGGTGGTTTTTGTGGTTTCTCCCAAGGGTGCCAGCCACTGGATGGTACTAGATGGGACAATCCTGGGCCCTCTCTCCCCAGCGCTCCCAAATCTGAGTGTTAGGTGTGGATGGGGATGGTCTTACCTTCTCTGTATCATGGAGGAGGGTCCTCTTGGAGGTGGGCAGGAAGGTGCTCAGAGCTGGCTGCGCAAAGGGGCAGTCGTACTTGGGACATGCGTGCCATGCTTGGGTGTTTCCCATAAATGAAGGAGAGGCTCTCCTGAGCCTCTTCGAGGTGGTGTATTTGTTGTGGTGTCTTGTTCCATGCTCCCAGCTTGGTTCCTGACCTTGTATAATGGATTTGGGATCTGGTTTCAGGAGGTGAAAGCAATCTCTTAGCTGTGTTGGAGGTTAGGGGGAAGAGCTTCCCTCTGTGATCTTTACTGTACTGCAGTTAGAGGAAGCATACATGAGTGTGCAGATCCATTTGGTGGAAAATACAGGGCTTTTGAGTCATTCTGGGGTTTACTTCTTGGCTTTGCTATTTACTCATGAAAGGACCTTGACCGAGTGAGCACAACTCCCTATACCTCTTCCTTACCTGCTGTTTGCAAGAGCCTGGAGGGGCTCCCTGTTTGCGTTACTGAAGTGGTGTAAAATTTCTGTGTGGAGGTGGGAGGGAGGGATAGACCCTCTTGGCTCCTTTCCTGCTACCCTGCCTGCAGGCTGACGGTACAGAGAGGGCTGAGGAAAGGAGGCCAGTGGAAGCACAAAGCCAGAAGTGGAGGAAATGGGTGGGTGGAGGAGTGGTAAGTGGAGTCGACAGACCCAGATCCGCTGGTTGTCTGAGCTGGGGTAGGGCTGCCCCATGTGCTTGTCTAGCCAACAGCCCTTCCCATGGCTCAGCAAGTGGCTGGGCATCAGGAGAGCAGGATGCTGCTGTCAAGTCCGATGGCTGTAACATGCCATCCCATTATGAGTTGGGGTTTTCTCTCTGCTTTAGTGTGCTAAAAATGATCTGCACGATTGAAAGTTCCCCTCCTCTCCCCCATGTGCACACACATCTCCTGATCTCTGTGAGAGAGTGACAGCTTCTCTAATTAGGCAGTCGAGGAGGTAACCTTAGCAACTCCACGCTGGTGCTGGGGACAATCTCCAGCTGCCCTTGGAGATGGCGTGTCTGGTGTTCAAATGGCCTCTCACGAGGACAGGAGAGCTCTGGCTGCCTGCACACCCGTCCTGCCTCCCTGACACCATTTTGCATGGCTGGTAGTATCTGCCGTGCAAAGCAAGAGCCAGCACGGGAGGAGGCACCTACGTCCCATCACTGCTTGCTCTGTTCTTGCTGATGCACAAGCTGGGTGCTACCTCCTGCAGCTCTGGGGAGAAGTGTTCTGGTGTCTGTGGGCAGTACTGGAAGGGAACTGGTGCAGAAGGAGGTGCTGAACCTGCTTCTGCACTGGTGATGCCTGTGCTGCAGTGGGGAGCTGCATCAGGGGAAGCTCTGGAGATCCAGGAGAGCAGGAACCTGCCCTCCAGGAGCACAGTGTGGGGCTTGCACTTGGCTTGTCTGTCTCCTTAGGTTGCAGGCAGCAGAGCAGTGCTGGCCAGGGCTTGGGGGGTCGTTGTGAGTGCAGCAGGGTCTGTATTTGCTGCAAAAGGACCAGCGGTGTCCTGTACCCTGGGAGCTGAGAGCCTGCCTGTGCTGCAGCATCCCTGTCCCTCCGTTCTCCCTGTCTGTCATGTTTTAGCCCAGCAGGCAGCTGAACACCACACAGCCACTCTCTCGCTCCCCACCTCCACAGCGGGATGGGGGAGAGAATCAGAACAAAAAAAGTAAAATTCGTGGGTTGAGATAAAGGCAGTTTAATATGACAGAAATGGAAGGTAAAATTATTATTAATAATAACAACAACAATTAATAATAATGATAAAAGAATTAGAATACACAAACCAAGTGATGCACAGTGCGGTTACTCACCACCCACCGACTGATGCCCAGCCAGTTCCTGAGCAGCGGCCCCCAGCCAGCTTTCCCCCTAGTTTATATACTGAGCACGATGTCATATGGTGTGGAATATCCCTCTGGCCAGTTCGGGTCAGCTGTTCCGGCTCTGTCACCTCCCAGCTTCCTGTGCACCCCCAGCCCGCTCGCTGTGGTGGGAAGCAGAACAGGCCTTGAGTGTTCTCACCTGGAATTGAATCCTCTTGAGGCACACATCGGACTTCCCCATCCTTCTGCATTATCCACCAAGTGCACCCGGGTCCTTGAGCAAAACAATCCTACGGATGGGTTTGCCTTTGCCTGAGGCAGGAATAACCCAGACTGTCTTCCCCAGCATATATTTATGTGCACTGCAGGAACTTTATCCCCTTCTATAGTACGTAAAAGTTTTGACTGGGCAGGGCCAGCTCAATGGACAGATCCCCTAGTGTTGACTAACCTGGTGGCTTTTGCTAAATGTGTATCCCATGTTTGAAGGTCCCACCCCCCATTGCTCTCTGTGTAGTCTTTAGCAGTCCATTGTATCATTTGATTTTCCCGGAGGCTGGCAATTGATAGGAGATGTGATTTACCCACTCCATGCCATGATCGTTGGCCCAGGTGTCTATGAGGTTGTTTTAGAAATGAGTCCCATTTGACTCAATTCTTTCTGGGGTGCCATGTTGCCATCAGACTCGCTTTTCAAGGCCCAGGATAGTGTTCCGAGCAGTGGCATGGGGCACAGGATATGTCTTCAGCCATCTGGTTGTTGCTTTCACCATTGTGAGCACATGGCATTTGCCTTGGCGAGTTTGTGGGAGTGTGATATAGCCAGTCTGCCAGAGAGTCTTCAACTGCTTGGCTGGCTTGATTGCAGTGCATGTTTCACGTTCATGGATAACCTGTGCAATAGTGTCCATGATCAAGTCCACCCCTCAATCATAAGCCCATCTATACATTGTTTCTCTTCCTTGATGGCCTGAGATGTCATGGGCCCATCAGGCTGTCAATAATTCACCCTTACGTGGCCAGTCCAGATCCACCTGAGCCACTTCAGTCTCAGCATCTTGATCTACTGCTGTTGATGTTCTTCAGTGGCCCGACTCTTGGGTACATGAGCGTCTACACGATGTACTTTCACAAGCAGGTTCTCTACCCGGGCAGCGATATCTTACCATAAATCAGCAGCCCAGATGGGTTTGCCTCTGTGCTGCCAGTTGCTCTGCTTCCATTGCTGTAGCCACCCCCGCAGAGCATTTGCCACCATCCATGAGTCAGTATGGAGATAAAGTACTGGCCATTTTTCTCATTCAGCAATATCTAAAGCCAGCTGGATAGCTTTCACCTCTGCAACCTACTCACTTCCCCTTGTCCTTCGGCAGTTTCTGCGACTTACCATGTAGGACTCCACACCTCGGCTTTTCACCTTCGATGTTTTCCTACAGTACGACAGGACCTCCCCGTCCCTCTGTCCTCCCTGCCCAGGCTGACGCGGCAGCTGCAGCACTGAGGCTCCCTTAAAATCTGAATGCGCCTCCTGCTCTGTGGGCTCGAAGGGGCCTTGGCTACTCGAAACAGTGCTCAGAAATACTTTTTTTATAGCAGCTGGGAGCAAGCCAGGGCGAAAATGAGCTGAGGCCGCTGAAGGGAGATAAGCTGAGACGTAAACTGTGATTTTCTGCCCTGTGAGCCCTATGCATGGATTTCATCTTTTAATGGAAGTGCAGTAAATAAAAGCCATTTTCACAATAAGCTGAGCAACAGGTCATAAGCGTCTGAGCCACTGAAATTGATAGAAGGGAGCTAAGCGTAACAAATCTCCCAAAATTGCACCAGACTCCACTTGTATCTAGTCCCTTCCTGCATCTCACCAATTATAGCAAATGGCAATTATTTCTGAGCCAGAGCTTTCTCTGAATAAAACCTCAGTCAAACTGCAGATGCTTTATCTTCTTTTCAAATAGATTTGTACTGGAGGAAAAAACCCCAGTGGGGAGAAATCCCATTTGAAGGGGCTTTCCCTAGCAGTGTTTGCAGAGATGCTGGACATGTATGGAGATGTAAATTTGACCGATCCAGTTTGCTGCCCCTGGCTGAGAGGGGGAATCAGGGAGATGTCAAGCATGTTCTCTTTCGAATGTCACTTGTGTCTTTGTTAGGATGAAGTGTGGGCTGGGGATGTGCTGGCATCAGCCGTTGTGGCATTACCCACTTGCTGGGATGCTGTTGTTGAGGGGGCCCCTGTGCAGCACTGACTTTTTCTCCTCCTTCCAGTTAGATCCAGTAAGCAGCTGTCTCTTCCCAGTCCCCACTGCAGGGCACTGTGCTGGTACCCAGCGATGCTTGTGGGGTATAAAGCAGATGCTCAAGTCCATGCTCAGAGTAGATGCTAATGCTTTTGTCCCATATAACCTCTATGCTTTTTTTAGAAGCATCTCTGCCGCAGAGCTTTGGGGATGCACCTGCAGTGAGGATAGTGCATGGGGTGAAATTTCCTTGTCTCTGCACCAGTTTGTCCAATTTGGGAGGGTTATCTGGGAATTTATTTGAATTTATTTGCAAGGGCTTTTAAAGAGGCGCTTATTTAATACATGGATATGTGGCACCACTGGTTTTATCTGCTCGGTCTCCAGCCCAAAGTCAAATAGCCTGGTTGTCACCATTGCTTCTGGCTTCGTGGTGCTTGAGCAAGATGTCCCCAGTGCCATACAGACCGTAGGGCTCACGGAGGATGGCTGTGCAGGTGCTGTTGGCGCGTGTATGGTCACTTCTTGGCCGAATGGCTGTGCCGAGGCATGAGACATCTCAGCCCTGATGTTTTTCTGTATGTAGGAATGAAGTGCATTGCTCAGGATTTGTTGGAAGCGTGCTCCTACTGTTAGATGCTGCTAGAGATGCTGACGAAGAAGTGCCACAAGATAGCGGGTGTCTGAAGCTCAACTGGTTTTCTGATTGATGTCATTAGTACTCCCTACTGAAAAATCTCTGGGAAGTTGGCCACTTTCTGTCTCTGGATTTCTCCAGAAGTTTTAGCTGAACAGATTCTCGTTAGGTGTGTAGCGGCTGATAATGTGGCACCCTCCTGGGTCCCTGAAAAAATTGGCAAGGTCTTGAGTTGCCCAAGGACTGATTTGTCTCTTGGGGTGTTGTTAGCGAAGTGCATCACTCGGGGTATTTTGCAATGCCTGGAAGCCTGTGGGACAGGGCAGGGAGGCTGCATCGCCTGCCACAGCCCCAGGGCGGCTGCTGGGTAAGGCTTTCCTAGCAGGGGTTGAGATGAGAAATCACCAACGGGGAGCGATGAGCGTTGTTCAATGTTGCGTCCTCCCCTGTCATGGGGGAGCAGGGTTTGATTGATTTACTCTGTGTTAGTTTCGCATGAAGAAAACTGTTGGGTTTGGTTTTTTTTTTTCTTTTTACCTTAGACTTGGGAATTAATATTTTTTTTTCCCCCCTTGGAAGGTTGTTAATGAAAAGCACTGAACCAACTTCTCTTCAATTTAATTTGCTTGCATGAGCTGGCAGCCCCCTCTAAACACCTCCCAAAAATATATGTCAAATATTTGCTGAGAGGCTTCCAGGGCTGTGGGCTGCACACACGATCCTGCCTGCAGATGGTCTCCAGAGGCTTTGCAGCTTGGTGCTTGCAGGCAAATACATGTGTGTGTGGCCGGAGTCCCCTTTCTCAGTTTAGAGAAGGGGCGTGTGCGTGTGCAGTGTCCTTGCGGGCAGCTCATGGGGGCTTTTCTGGGGAAGGCAGCCCTCGGAGTCAGTGTGAGCCCTATTTTTCTGCTGAGGCAGCAGGTAGAGGGGGGAAACATTGAAACGCTGTGAAATGCCATATTTCAGACCTCTCCTGGGCTTTCCTGGTGTGGGGAGGGAAGGGTTGGCTGGTGGCAGGTCTTGGGGTGATGAGGAGGGCTGGTGCAGCAGATCTCCGGCTGGGAGAGGGAGATGAAGGGTCTGGATGGGCAAGATCTTGGCACTGGCCAGTCTGTGAGCGCCTGTTTCACTAAACTCTGAAAACTATATGAAGTCTATGCCTTTCTGTACCCTCATGTCTTTCTTTGGAGAAGTGTTGCAGATTGTTAATTAGATTTCAGGTGTTCCCCAAGTAGCTTTCTCCTTCCCACATGCATGTGGGCAGCCCTACCATCATCATCTCTGCTGCTGTGGGACAGTGCAGTCACTGGATTTGGAGCTGATGAACACAGCCCTGCTCCCTGCGGGTACCACCGTGCTGGCTTATCTGTTATCAGAAGCAGGGACATGATCAGGCTTTTCAATCTCCTTTACCATCTCTCTGCCACCTGAGGCACATCTTGCTCTTCTCTCCTGGTCCAGCAGCAGCCAGGGCTCTCAGTGCATCCCGCTGCAGGGATGCAGCTTCATCATCCATCTTTGGAGTCTCCGTTATCGGCAGTATTAGAGGCAAGTCAACTAAAATACAGGATCAGTGTGGTTATTCAGTACCTCCACCTTCCTCTGGCAAGTGGTTCAGTGTGCGGAACACGTTCGTTTACTCGCCTAAACAGAATTTCATCGTCCACCTCCTGCGGTGTGTAATGAATCCAGCTGAAGATGCTCAGCTCCTGTAGCTGCAGCAAACCGAAGCTCCCCAAGATCCTCCATAAACTGCGACTTGCTCTCTGCTTCTTGCAGCGTTTCTGTAACGCAGTTGGCCCCCATGAACCTCTTTTCAATTTGGGAAGCACTGTCTTTGTTTCCTTTTGCCTAGCCAGCTGTAAATCCCTGCCTGGCTGTGCCCCTTACGGGATAGCTGTTTATTTTCCTTAATCTTTTATGAAGCGCTTTTATCATAAGCTCTCTGAAAATCTGCTGAAATTAGACCCTCTAAATCACCTTCATCTATTTTAAAGGCTTTCTTTTGCAGATAATACTGCCAGGTTGCTTAGCATGCCTCTTTTCCACCATCCCTCAAGGAAGTTGCATTGCCTTGACCCGTTCAGATTATACTTTGCTGGCTTCTATACTGGCTGACCCCTAATTAGACTCTGAGTGAAGTTCCTGCTCTCCTGCAGTTTGGTATTTAGCTTTGTGGTCCCGGAGCCATGGTCTTCTGCTTTTTAAAGATAAAGTAATACTAATAAAAAAAACCAAATACTGCAGCTGCTTTACTGTTTACACAACTTTTAGGAAAAGCATCCACAGCTTCGAGGATGTTGTGGGAATTCTATTAGTGTTTGGCACAACTCTGTACCTGAGCTAAGAAGCCTTTTCAGATCCAAAGGACTGAAATTAGCTCAGCAGTCAGGATGCACAAGTTTTGCTGAGCAGCTACAACTTCTGAGAAACCTCACCATATGCCTCTGAAGTAGCTTTTCTGATAGTTCACGCCTTGTTTGACTTGGAGTTTTTTCCTGGAGATGTTGACTTCCATAAGGTGGGGAGAGCCCTGAATGAGCTGACTGCCCACATCCAGTGGTCTTAGGTCAGCCCTTCTCTGCACAGGGAGGAGGGAGGCTGGTGCACAGCCCAGCACTGTGCTGGGAATTATTATTTTCTTTCTGATTTTGTAAAAGAAGCCCATTCTCAAGGCACAGGGCTGTGGCCTTTCCCTGGTGTGAAATCTTGGGGAAAAATAACATTGGTTGATCAGCTTTCTGTTTTGGGAAAATAAGGCTATTCAGAGCAAAGCCCCCCACCTTGCAGGCTCAGGCATAACTGTATCCAGCAGCTGGAAGCTGCAATTAGGTAAATTCAGGCTGAAAATGAAGCACAAATCCCCAAATGAAATTAGCTGGCCACTGTCAGGCGGTGGGTCGTGCTGCATGATTGCTGTGATCTCTCCTGCCTGCCTGTGTCTTTGGGAACGGCTGGTTTCTGGAAGAGCTGCTCATGTAGCAGCTCTCTCCCGTATTCCAACTGCTGGAGGGCTACAACAGGCTGTAATATTGCTCTTTTCTTCTGCTTCCTACAAATAAAACAAGCTTCTTCCCAGACTTCTCAGGAAGGGCAGGACACGGGAGGGATATCTTTGAATGGAAACATCCGTCCTCCCCTGCATCCCTCCTCCTCCCCCATCCGCTCGCTCCTTTCTGCAAGGTTAAATGGCACAGCCGAGAAGAAAATTGAGTTTTGGTGTCTGTGCTCCCAAAGGCTGCTCTCAGCTGGGGAAATGCATCATCCCACTGGGCTCTCATGCTAATCCCTCCTGGGATTGCTTGGCGGCTGGGAGGCAAAGACACAGACTGAATGGGTTGCAGCCGGTGCTCCCGGTGGCCTTGGGTCAATGGGATGCTGGTCCCATCATGCACTTATAATGGAGGGGCTATCTCTAGAAGCAAGGATTTATTCACTCTGTTTGGCCTGGCAGGGATGATTTGGGATTGCAAGGAATAACTAACCAGATTTCCATTTTCTGAGGGCAATGCCAAGTAAAAATGTATGAGTCTATTTCTTTTTTTTTTTTTTTATCATTTAGAAGAAAAGAAACCTCACACCCTGCACAATGGGGTGGGCTGTATATTAAAAATAGATGTTAAAGCCTAGGAGCGGAGCTACAGAATCCTTGTAAGAAATAGTCCAGGACATTTTCCCCAGTAATCTCAGGGTGAATCACAGAATCGTCTAGGTTGGAAAAGACCTTGAAGATCATCCAGTCCAACCATTAACCTAACATTGACAGTTCCCAACTACACCATATCCTGAAGCGCTGGGTCAACCCGACTCTTAAATACCTCCAGGGATGGGGACTCCACCACTGCCCTGGGCAGCCCATTCCAACACCTAACAACCTGTTCTGTAAAAAAAATGCTTCCTAATATCTAGTCTAAACCTTCCCTGGCACAACTTGAGGCCATTACCTCTTGTCCTATCGCTTGTTACTTGGTTAAAGAGACTCATTACTTGGTTAAAGAGACTCAAAGAAAGAGCCGTTGACTCCAAGACAGGCTTGTAGAAAAGGGAAAATGGTGTTGTCCCCCATCCTATTACCCCAAGTCTCCTTTCTTGTAGGGCTCAGTGAATTCTTCTTCTCTGATCGTACAGGGTGCTATCAGCTGATGGGAGACTTGATCTTCTGCATCCATTTGGCAGGGTGTGGATCAGGCTATCCGGGAGATAGCCTCCTGCTGAAGTGTTATGTCTTGTGCTGCGCTAACGAAGAAAGATGCTTCAACAGTCTCAGTTTTCAGATGGGGGGAAATTGAGCCCATGTTGCCCATCAATGTGTGTATATATATATACATATATATATGTATGTGTATATAAAAAAGCATATTTAAACACGTTGGCTAATACATTAAAAATAATTTTTATTGGTTACACAAATTACTAGCAATATTGCTATGGCTGTATTACAGCCTGAATTTTCACTTGATTGCTACCACATAATCTTCAGCAAATAACCAAAGCATTCTAACTTAAACATTGTCACAGTATCCTTTTAATAGGCAAATGAGGTAATTATAATCTCCTTGGATAATAAGATAGCTTCTACCTACCAACATGTATGTAATGCATTTTGCTGATTTCAAGCAGACTTTGGAGATCTGCATTTTCTTTAGTGGTAGTTCTGCAATGCTTGAAAAAAACCCTTCGGTTGGGTCAACAGGGAGGAGGTGAACACGTGTGTCCTGGTGACATCCTTCCTGCTGAAGCTTTTATGAGGTTGCTCTTGTCTGGGAAGAGTTTGTCCATGGGCAGGGGATAAACTCTGAAATAATGTGCACGTTGGTGGCTCCATTTTGGGATTAGTGGCTGAGCGGAGCTTGTGGCAAAGCAGGAATTTCTGGCATGATGCTGGCTTTATAAAATGAACTCCAATCTCTTGCAGCCCCCAAAACTGAGATCTTCTCAGGGTTGCTTTCCAGCTCTGAAAATTGAGTTTTGTGCATGAGTGGCAGCGAGAACTCCAAGCTGCTGGGGTCCCGGGGGCTGCAGGCAGCTGGTGCTGGGCATGGGCAGGGGTTGGTGTTACACTGGTCTTTGGTGCCCACCAGCTCTGTGGCATCTGCTTTGTCATCTTCCCTTCTGAATGCCCCCCCGTGAGTATTCATGCTCCCCATGAACAGTGTGGCATATGGGGAAGGGCAGGAGCCGGAGGGGTTTTTGTTTCTAGCTTGTCTGTGTTAAAAGTTTTCTTGGCCCGGTCTCAGGTTTGCAGAGAGGTGTTAAAAGTGGCTTTCAGCGGCTTGGATCTTGAACTGGTGGAGTGAAAGCTGGCAGCTCCACGTTCGTTCAAATTTCCAAATGAAGGGATGGGTGCTGGCTTGGCTGCGGGAGCTGTCGCTGTTGGGTGCACGTAGGGAGGGGAGGCTGGGCTCAAATTTTCCCCAAGTTACCTGCATCCAGGGAAAGGAGTTGGGATGCAGAAGGTGCCTGGGATGGAGGCGCTGCCTGTGTGTGGGATGGCTGGCTGCCTTTACGCTGCCTGCAGTTGCAGCCCAGGGGGATGTGATGCGCTCAGGGGAGCTCACTAGAGCAAGTGGTCACACAATGTGCATCACAGATTCATGCCCTGCAGCATCCCCTACTCCTCCAATCTTGGCGGTCAGTGGCTTGTTGAGTCTCGGGGGCACCCAGCATTCGCCAGAGCAGCATTTTGCAAACCAGTGTCTCCTCTGTCACCCTGGTCTCCCTGACGCTCCCTGCCTCCAGCGATGGATGCTGATGGGGAGGGAAATCACAGCTGCAGAATGAGCTGTGCTGCTGTACCTTGCCATCACCTAAGCTATACTTTTTTTTCGTGCTCTCCTCACACCCTGCCTCTGATGATTGTAGTGGGGAGAACGCCTTGATTGCTGACAGCTTCTCAGGAGTTGTGGCACAATTGAATCAGTTCCCTTTCAGTGCATAGAAGCCCTTCAAATTGTAATCACAGGCCATTCTCCATCTCTGCATTGTGTTCGGCAGGCAGCTGCGAGCCAGTGCTGTCCTTTTCCTCCTTCTCCTCCCTGGAGCCCCCTGGGCTGTGCTGGCACTGATCCTCTTGGTCTTACCCCCAGCCAGGCTGCTCCTCAGTGGGTATTTGCATGCCCCCTGTGAATAAAAATTGTGATGGGGTGGGTTGGGATGGTGTGGCAAAGCCAGCGGGAGTGGGTGAAGTGGCTTCTGGGGACAGCCAGCACCAGCTGGGTCAGGGGCTGCGGGTTAGAGATGCTGTGCTTGTGCATCTGCATCCCTCTCCCTAGTGGAGGGGTGTAAAGTCCTGAGTTGGAGGCAAAATGAGGGTGCTGCCAGGCTCCTGTCCCACCTGCCTTGCAGCCTGAGGCAAACGAACATAGTGCTTGGAGCTGGAATGCTGGCTTCAAGGTGGATCTTCTCCTTGGAGCAATCCACTTTTTTGGGGGAAAACCCAGGCACGAGGTGGGGACAACCACCTCCCTCTACCCAGCCTGTCTGACCACACAGAAACCAGAAGAGAAAGCAGAAACGAGCCTCCGCAGTCCTGGGAGCAAATCAATCTGCATCTTCCCCTGCTGCTCTTCTGGGTGTCCCAGCGGGGCTGTGAAAAGGTGACCAGGAGCCAGGCAGGGCTGGACTGGTGACACCTGGAGCCGGGAGAGTTCGCTCACCGGGTGAGGCAGCAGCAGCCCTCGGTGCCTTGTGCTGGTGCCGTGAAGCTATTTTATTGCCACATGTCAGCATCATGTTTCCTACCCCATCAGCTGAATTTCTGCTGCTTTTGCTCTCTTCTTTCTCTTCCCCTGACCCTTCGCTTTCTTTGTGCTGCATCATTTTTGCTTTCCTTGGCTTTCCTTTTGTTCACCATCTCCCCCTCTGTGTCTTTCTGCTCTCTTCAGAAAGTTCCCAGCCTCCTCCTTCCCGCAGGGCCGTGTCTGTGCAGATACCGGCAGGACCAGGATGCCGCCTCTCCCGCCCCTCAACTCCCGTTTCATGTGGGCAGGGGACCGAGCGCTGCCTGCCGCCTGCCCAGAGCTCACAAATGCAGCAGAGGGTCAACGTGTCAATGGAAAATTGAGTGCGGAGAGAATTAGGGCAGCAAGGCATAATAATAAAACCTATTGCTGTTGAAACCAAGCCAGTAGAAGCTATAGAGGAAGGGCTTGGTGCCAAGTCTAGGGACAAAAACGTGTGATTCAATGTGGCCCTGAGCTCATCTGTCTGGAGGTTAGGACAGGGCTGGGATAAGGCTTTGGGCATGGGAACAGCAGGGAGCTGATGCCGGCCGTGGCAGAGCCCTGGGACTGTGTCGCTCCGAGCTCAGCCTCGCTCCTCTCCCCACAGACCCCAGTGCCCACCGGTGGTGTTTGCTGGTCTGGCTGCGGTCAGGAGTTGCTCTGTTCCCTGTGGAGGTAAATCTGAAAAGAAAATAAATATTTAGGGGGAAAGAACAGCTTGAAAGTGGTTCTGTGCTTTGGCAGGGGGAGGGCAGGTTTTGTTATTCTGCTTGTGCTCGCATTGCATGCTTTCTTCAAGGGGAAAACTTAAAACTTGTTAAACTTGAAAGGCCTGAGGTCCCCAGTGTGCAGCGTGGCTGGGGGTAGTCGCTGCCGTGTCCTGTAAGTGCAGGACATTTGTGTGAATTTGTTCTGGGAGCATCGGTCCCGATTCAGCAATGCAGCTCAGGCACGTGCTGTGCTTTAAGCACCAGTGTCGCTCACGGAGGCTTCAAGCCAATGCTTTGCTGAAAAGGATCCAATAGGCTCAAGATGCTGTTTGCTTTGTTGTGATTTTTTTTTTTTTTTTTTTCCCCATGTTGGGAAGAGGAACTATCTCAAGGTGGCAGTCAATTAAAAAAACAAAACTAAAAACCTGGCTGCTGTGATCCGTCGTTCTCCCCCCCACGAAGCCCCATCGGTTCCTTCTGCATGCAGAAGCAATGTTAGCAATGCTAACAACATCGTTATCACAGACGGTGTCTTTAAGGCAGCCTGGTTTGTCTCCAAGGCTTTCAAACTTTCTTTTGTCCCAAGAAGTCAAAGTAAATTGTAGACAGCCAGCTAGAACATGCATTCCTGGGGGATCTGCTTTCCTTGACAGATAAGCAGGCTTTTTTGTTCCACATTGAGGTCTCAGAGTGTTCCTGAGCCCTCTGACTGTACAACTGTCACCATTATGTGCTGCATAATGGACGATGGGATATACTGGAAAACCAGGTCAACAGCCAGAAAAGCGCAGGCATCCCTGGTGCATCCCGCAGCATCCTTGCTCGACATTGCACGGCATGTGGCGTAGCATCTTGAGGCTTTGGTGCCTAATAGGAACACCCAAGCTGGAAACGTAGGGAAAGGGACCCTTTGTTGTAGGACAGCTTGACCTCCAGCTTTACACATGGCTTCGTGCTGGCAGGAGCCTGGGTTTCCCCGGGAGGATGTCCAAGCCTCTTGGTTAAGCCAGACCTGGAGCTGGGGAGAGGAAGGACCAACCCTCTTCCCATGCCAAAGCTGGGAAACAAATGGCCCCGACTTCAGCTTAAAGACTGCGTCCTCACATTGACTGGGGTAGAGCAGCTCATATATTCTTGTTTCCCTAAATGAAGGATGCACTCAAGCAATTGAAAACAACTTCTGGGACAATCTTGTTCCATTATGTCTAATGGAACCGGGTGTACGTGGCGCGTCGTGCGTGCTGATATCTTAGAGAAACAAAGAGGGATTTTCCCATTATTCAGAGAATGGATGAGACGTGAAATGAACTCCTCAGAGGCGTTTCAGTTTGTCACAATAGAGCAAAGTGAGTCACGTTTGGAGGATTCGGGAACAAAATGTGTGCAATTTCTTGTATTCCCCTGTTTGTGCACTCCTTCCCTCTTCTGTCCCCCTCCTCCCTTTCCTGTTAAAATTTGGTAGCAGAAACCCAAACTCAAGGCGCACTTGCTTATACTCTTAGAGTCATCAGTAGAGGGTAGGCTGCAGTCACTCTCCTCCCTGGACAGGGCTGCAGGAGAGGACCTCATCGGCTCAAGCATCAGCAGATGCTCCTGAAATGGGGTTTATTTGCTGTTTTGTCAGTGAGCCCGGAGGAGGCGTTTGCTTGTGTCTTAAAAGCTGACAGTGACCTTGAGGAGTAGCGAAGCCAGTGAGCCAAGGCAAGAGCATCTCGGCTCTTTCGAATGTGGTAGTTGGAGCATTAAGAAATAACCAAATATCCTGTGAACTGGAATAATTAATCTCATATTGATAAGTAAGCTAATGGATTCAATGGACTATGGGATGTTGTATTTGCAGCCCTGGGACTGCTTGATGCTTCCCAGCCAGAGAGGAGCATCTAAGACTTCTCTCACAGTTTTCCCTTCAGAAAATATAATTTCAGTGAAGAAAGTGGGAGGGAGCACTTAATTTGTACCTTCCAATTGTCTGAATTAGGATTAAAACTGCCATTTTACTTTGAAGTATTACTTTTCATGGCTGAATTGCAGGAGGTTTAGGATTTTGCTGGGCAGGTGTCCTGCTTCCAGCTCTGCACCATCATAAATGAGGGATGGGGGACACTGGTTTGCTGTCGTCGTCGGCATAAACCCAGTGAAGGCACTTGCTCAGCAGCACTGCCTGTTTGAACGCCTTTGCTTTGGTGGCACTGAAACATTTCCAGAGGCCAAATGGTGCCACTGAGAAGGTCTGTCCCAACTCAGACAGGGGTAGGTGCCACCTTAATGCACACGAGGAGCACCACAGAGCTGCGTCCTCCTGTAATGGGGGCCCTTGTGCCAAACCAGGCAGTGCTTCCAGGGGCAATGACCAGCTGCCTTACCTGGGTCAGCACTTGCTGGGCACCCCCCCCCCCCCCTCATTTTTGGTTATTTATGCTTCTGAAGTGAAGGTTTTTTTCTAAAGCAAGGCAAAGAGCTGGTGTAGGGATGGTGATGCAGAGGCCAGCATGGGCAGCAGTTTTCTGTGGTCTCTTGTGCAGATTTTGGAAGGGGTGTGGAGTCTTTCTTTTCTTGCTGGCATGAAATACTGCAGTTTGTTTCTCCCTAAGCAGTGTCATTTAATTTTCTCCTGCAAAAATGCTGTCCGAAAATAAATCCTTTACAGGAGAAACTTAATTAGAAAGCCTTGGACATAAATCTGTCGCAGGGCTCTTTGAGCCTCCTGGATCCCGTCCTGGCCATAGGGGTCCCCCGCCGGGGTGAGGAGGGGAGAGCCCCACTTTGAAGACCTTCCCCTGGAGTGGTTTCTGCGGCTTGTTGAGCTCCTCTTTGCTGCACCTGGGTTGCTGATTAAGAATTGCCTTGAAAGGCATCTTCAAACTCTTAAAGGACTGTTTCCCGACTTAACAAATCAATACATTAAAATCTATAAATATTTAATCACTGTTTGCCCTCCAGTGAGGCTGGCTTTGTGCCTCCTCCCCTCTCTTCTCCCCCTGCCATTGGTAAGACCCTTTCCTACAATGCCCAGATAATCTGTTTGCTAATGACCACTACAGAACCGTGCCCCTTCTTCTCTGGTAGCATGTGGTCCATAGATGAAACAGCCCCTAAAGAGCATGGGAAAACCCTATCTGGGTTTTCTGCTACAAGCAAACCTCATGGCCCTCTACAACTACCTGAAAGGAGGGTGCAGAGAACTGGGGATGAATCTCTTTAACCAAGTAATAAGTGATAGGATAAGAGGGAATGGCCTCAAGTTGTGCCAGGAAAGGTTTAGACTAGATATTAGGAAGCATTTCTTTCCAGAAGGGGTTGTTGGGCGTTGGAATGGGCTGCCCAGGGAGGTGGTGGAGTCCCCATCCCTGGAGGGGTTTAACAGTAGAGTCGACATAGCGCTGAGGGATCTGGTGTAGTTGGGAACTGTCAGTGTTAGGTTAATGGTTGGACTGGATAATCTTCAAGGTCTTTTCCAACCTAGACAATTCTGTGATTCTGTGAAGTGCAATGGCAGGTTGAACCATACAGCTTGTAAGGGTGTGGGATTTTTATTTTTAAATGTTCTCCCATCTCTGTGAAGCATCTGCCAGTGGTTTGTCTTGTGTGCGAGGGTTTGAAACTGCGCCTCACGATATCCAGGGTAAGCAGGAGGGGGTGTGTGTGGTGTTGGGAAGTGATGTCCAGCAGGTAGCTGAGAAGATGAGATATTTGCCCCTGTTACACAGCGGCTGGTTGCAGTGCCAGACACTCCCATGCTGTACCGTCAGGATGCTCACGGGCAACAAACTGCCCAGCCGTATGCCTATTTCTGTGCAAGCTGTGGCCCTGAATTGCAAAATGCAAACCAACCCCCAAGCAAACTCTTGAAATTCTCTAGAAAAGAGACACCAATAATGTGGCTTATGAAAGGGGTTCTTTATCACTCTGAGCATTTTTTTTTTAATTTTTTTTTTTTTTCCCCCACTGTAATTAAATTCAAGGTCTTGTATCATCTGCCGTCATCATTCCCAGGGAGAAGCCGTGGATGTGACAGCAGCAGTGTGCTGGGAGGAGGGAGCCAGGCTGCACCCTGAGCTGTAGCAGAGGCAGGAGGGCAGCCTGGGCTGGGTGCTGTGCCCGGACCCCTCCGGGGGATGCTGCTGGGGGGCTCTGGGATGAACTGGGACGTGCTGCCCAAGTTGGGATGACGTACAGGGAGCAGAGGTGCTGGCGTGGTGCTCTGCGGGCGCAGGGAGCCCAGTTTCCCAGCAGGACTGGTGAGGCTAACATTTCCAGTGCCCACACTAGCTGGGGTTTTGCTGTGCAAAACTCTTTGTGGGAGGGGGGAACAGTGCAAGTTTCATGGGGGGAAAAAAAGCATTTAGGCAAAAGCTGATAGCAAGTTTTGTAGCAGAGAAGGAGCAAAACTCCCAGCCTGAGCTGCAGTCTGTTGCTTGCAAGAGCCTTCCCTCTCCTCTCCCCCAGCTCGCGAGGTCGATGGCTTCTTGCTGCGCTGTTGCGTGCCTGCAGCATTTGTGTTTTCCCCGTTACTTGTTTGGAAGATTTCTGGGGCTCTTGGCCTGAGTTACAGAAAGAGGCAGGCATTGGAGCAGCTGTGTTGGTGGTGATACCGGGACTTGGCCAAGCTGGGCACAGGCTGCTGCTTTCCTTCGCATGCCGGCTGCGCTTCCTGGGGAATCTCATTCTCCTGGCTCTCTTCTCAGCGCTTAGCAATTTCTTAGCCTTTGCCCAGCTCCAGAGGTTTGGCTGTCTTTGCCTCCTTTCCTGAAAAGGTGATATTTGAGGGTCTGGGAGATGTCAAAATGAAGCCTTAAGCTGGGCAGGAATGGGGAGGTGGGTGCTGGTCCTTCTCCGGGCTGTTCCCAGCAGATGGTCGCCCAGAGCAGCAGCCTGGGGGTTTGTGCAGGGGGAGCCAAGCCCTGCCTCGTGGGTACCAGAACTGCATGTTGCTGGCTCTGTGCTTGTGTGCTGTAGTTTTGAGAAGTCCCAGCAATGTGGCTTGGCTTTTCTGCGTGTTTGGGTGTGGATGTGTGCCCTGAGATGCAGTGCTGGATGCCTGTTAATGCTGGCCATCAGTGGTGGGTCCAGGATGAGGCTGGGTGATGGCTTCCCCTGTAGGAACCTCAGTAGGGTGCCCCCTTGTCCTGTGCTGTAAGTGGCTTCATCTGGAATTTGCTTTATTTCTGAAAGTGAAAATGATAGAGAACCAAATATGTGGGGCTGGCTGGCTCTGTTTCAGGGGCTTTTGTGGAGCCTGTGGAGAGCTCAGGGAGGGTGGAGGCAGTGGCAGGAGCCATCCCATTTCAAAACAATGAAATGCAAAATGTCTTGATTTCCCCCACCCCCTCCCCTGAAATGGGAAGGAAATTCCAAATAATCTCGTCATGACAATTGTGACACTTCGGTTCCCATTTGCTCCAAAATTACCTTTCAAATATAGTTCAGATTTCTCCAGCAGAAGACCTGTCAGAGACACTCTTCCAGGACAGTTGAGGAAGAGAGAAAATACTGAAGCAGCATCCGTTCCCGATATCTCTAAGGGAACTAAACGTGGCACATTTCAGCTCCGGGTGCCTGTGCTGTGTTCTCTTCTCCTGCAGCATGAATCCCAAAGGGAGACAATGTTCTGAGTATTATAATTTGATGATAATAATTCAGCATTTACAGAATCTTCTATCTCTGAATAACAAAGCATGTCAGGAAAAAAATATTATTCCCAGTGACAGGTGGGGGGAAGAGAAGTGAAGTCAAGTGAGTTGAGCTGAAGATCCAGGTGTGAAACCTGGGGTTTCTGACTTCTGAATTGGTGGGTTTTATTTTCCTGATGCTCCCCCTATACCCCAGCTGCCTCGCAGGGGGTGTCAGCAAGACATCTGGGTGCTGATGGGATGCTCTGGGTGCGGAGGTGTTGGTGAGTTTGCAGCCCTGCGTGCAGTTTGCTGGCACATCTCTGCATTGGGCTCTGCTGAAGGCAAGATGCCAGCAGTGAGGGGAGGGTGTCCCAGAGCTTTAGAAATGATGGACATAAAATTTTTTGTTTGAAAAGTAAACAAATGCGAGCTTCCAGAAAGGATCCTGATGCCATTTCTGATCATAAAAAAATTGCAAATGCAGGTTTTGCGGTCCTGCCCTTGAAGCGGTGTCAGACATCTGTATGAAAGTGATGTCCGTATTATCGTTATACCTAATTGTTCAAACTCCTTATCTGCACGACTTCTCATTAGGTCATTTCAGAAGTGAGGATGGGCGAGAAAAGGCGGGGGGGGGCGGTCTGCGGCAGTGAGTCAAATCCAGGGACTAGAACAGAAATTGTCTTATAATTAAAGTTACGGAGCTGCTGCTGCAGCAGTGTAATTACTAATGGGGATCAGTGAAGCGCAGATGAGGAAGTGTAAGCTACCTGGCTTTTGGTGAGCATCCGAGCAGGGGTGAGGAGGAATAGTGATGCTGTTTGGGAGGACAGTTGGGGATGAAGTTAAAGGATGAGCAGGATAAAAGGAATAGGGGAGTGATCCTGTGCTGCTGCAGCTCCCGGAGGTATTTCAAGCATGGTATGAGATAGTCTTTGACTGGTTTACATGCACACCATCGGGTACGGCGAAGGACCTCGCAGTCCCCCCCGGCTACTGCTGGAGGGGCCACTGGCACATGCATGCGTTTCGCTCCAAGAGCAGCCAACCTGTTGTTTGTGTGAAGGCAACCTTTTATTTGGTGAGCGTTGGCCTCTGCAGCTTCATTTCATGCTTGGTGCTCAGAGATCAAGGGCTGTTTCTTTCTAAGACCTTTACTAAATGCTTGTGAGTTAGTGAAGCTGAATAGTTAGCGCTGGGAGGGATGAGGGGGAGATGTTTCTTTCCTGGTCCAATACTTGTGGCTGTTTTGTTGCATTTCTCTGCCCCTTCCATGTACATGCTGCCTGGTTTTTATTTATTAATGTTGACCAAGTGTTGGGTTTTGGGAGGGTTCTCAGTGGTGACACAATTAGAGCTGTGCATCCATAAGTGCTTAGAAATGAGCAGTTATCCATGTCTGCTCCCAGCAGAGGCCGTGGAGTCGCAAGCTGCCAAAATGAGCTTTGGCGACCCCAGTTTGGCTCTTGTGCTCAGGGTCAAAAGGAGTTGTTTTTATTTTTGCTTCCTACATGACCGATACCATCTCTTCTCATTTGGATGCTCTTTCTGCTGGTCTCTCTGCCTGGTTGCTGCCTGAAGGAAGGAGCGGAGCGGGAAGATGGAGAAGATGGAGACTCCCTTTTGACAAGGAGTCGTATGGAAAAGATGAGGGGTAACAGGTACAAGTTACTTCTGGAGAGATTCCAATTGGACACAGGAAAATTTTTCACAATGAGAACAATCAGCCACTGGAATAATCTCCCCAGGGAAGTGGTGGATTCCCCAACATTGGACACTTTGAAGATTCAGCTGGACAGGGTGCGGGGCCATCTTGTCTAGACCATCCTCTTGCCAAGAAAGGTTGGACCAGGTGATCCTTGAGGTCCCTTCCAACCTGGTATTCTGTGATTCTGTGTATGCTTGGATGTGGCTATGTTACTGAAAGGTACCAAAAGCCTCAGCATCCTCCACCCAGGGCAGGAGCATGAGATATGCTTCTCCACTAGCAGAAGTTAAACTGGTGAGAGCAATGACTGTTTCCTGGGTTAAGGTGGAGAAGTTGTTCCTGCTGGCATGTCCTCTGCACCCAGCAGGGACCGAAGAGGGCTGGGACACGGGGAGTACCAGGCTGCAGTAACTAGTGCTAACACACTTCCCTGCAATATGCAAGATGCTTACAGGAGCAGTGGGAATTTCTGCCTGACCTCAGCTGGTGTGATCAACTGATGCCCTGAAGCATGAAAATAAATAGCTCTGACTCATAAGAACAAGTGGTGCAATTACTTTAGCTAGGATAAAATATTGGTAAGTATCTAATCCTTCTCTGTACCGTGTGCAGAAGCGAGTACTTATCTCCCTGCTGCTGCCGCTTCCCCGCAGCCGCACAGCTCCATGCAAACAAGGAGCCTCTTAAACTCCTCTTGTCTTGGTGCATCTGTTCCCGCAGCCCTTGCTCCGAGCCGGGGCAGTGGGAGGGAGGCACAACCCTGGGGCTTGCTGCCAGTGGAAGTCCTGTCTCTTAGTTCGGGGTTATTTTGTGTCTTTGCCCTAAAAAAGCTGGGCAAGAGAGAGTGCCTGGAGAGGTCTTTTAGCAAAAGGCATGTTCAGAAGGAGCAGGAGGCAGTGAGGTGAAGCCTGAGGAGGGGTCCCTGGCTGCCAGCCAGCTGTGGAGGGTGGTGAACGCAGCCACCAGCAGCTTTAGAGTTTCTTCTGCGGTCACTGGTGTGAAGAGAAGGGGCTCATTCTGGCTCAAAACGGGGTGTTTGGGCTGGCCAAGGAGCTGGCTGGCAGCAGTGAGGGCTCGGGGCCGGCCAGCTTGCCTTCCCTCTTCATCCTGGGAGCGGTGGAGGGGAGCTGGGACTCCCCGTGAGCAGGAGGTTTCAGGGGTGACAGCAGTGAACCCCATTAAACAACACATAGAAAGTAGATTCAGATGTAAACTTAACTTTTTATTTATCCCCTTAATATTATCCACCAGTTGTGCCTCTCCCCTGGATTTGCTAGACGCTGTTTTGTGTTTTAATTTTGATTGCTAATCACCGCAGCTGATCTCGTGCTTGGCAGTGGGGAGCCCTCCACATCCCCTCGCCCCGTGCATGGGCACGCACCTAATCCCTCCTGACCCACAGGTGACGGGGGCTTTATACCAGTGTTAAACAGCCGAGTCCTTGGATGCATCGACTCAGAAAATAAATTGCTTAATAGGCAGGATGCTGGAGTCATGACGGGGCTGCTGCATGTGGCCGGTGCTGGCCATGAGCAACTTGCTTTGCCCAGATCTTGGTGTGCAAATGCCACCTAATCCATGCTGACAAATGGAGGCGGCGTGGCGGGCAGAGGAGTGCCGGCGAGATGAGAGCTGTGCTCCGGGAAGGAGCAGTGCCATTCGTTCCACCAGCTGAGTACGGGTGGGTTTCTGTCTTGCTCTCCTTTGTGGTGTCCCGGGGTCATTCCCAGGGACGAGGCTGATCCCAGTGCAGAGCCATGACTTTTCCAACTCAAGCATTTTCTTTCTTTCTTTCTTTTTTTTTTTTTTTTAAATAGATTTGGCCCAACAGTGATTTAATGATCTTTTTCTATAATTTAGGGGGTTTTGGCTTTGTTTCAAGCATTCACTATTTGAGAGCTAACTGTCAAATGAAACATCAAGTTCACAACAAAACATTTTAAGGTTTTTTTCCTTAATGTTTTCAGCAAATAGAAAAATGACTTAATCTCATGACTGTGCCCTGATGTCCAATCTGCCTTTGGTAGTGCTATATCTAGACAAATGTACATGGCAATACATTCTTTTTCTTTTCTCTTTTTTTTTTTTTTCCCCTCCCCCAATTTCACAGTCAGCAGGAAAATAGTCCTGACTTCAGCTGTACTCTTACAGCATTAGCATCTTGCAAGGACCTGACCCGAGCAGCTGGAGGTGTGCAAGTTACTGCTGCGGACTGCCCATGTGCTTGCTGGTGGCTGCATCTGAGCGTGTCTCATGCTTTCCAAGGTTTCCTGCAAGGAAACCAAGGACTTGCTGTTGAAGGAAGGCTCTGTAGAACAAGACTGCCATGATCAAACCACCCCAAGGCAGTCTGAGTCTAGTTTGGAGTAGAGCTAAAACTGAGGTTAAGGATTCCGTGGTCCAGTGCTGCCTCATCGATGTTCCCCATCCTCCTGTTGGGTGGCTGTGGGTTCGCCCTGTCCCCCAGGTCTCCAGGCTGTCGTGAGCCTGGGGAGGTGGTGGTGGCACCTCAGACCAGATGAGCTCTGCCTGAGGAGAACATCATCTCCTGGGGCTGGGAGAGGGGGATGAAGCACTCCCAGAATATTAAGATTTGGTTTTTTTTAAGGAGACTAAAATAAGCTATTTCTTCATAACTGCTCCACTCTGGAAGATGTTTGCCCATGGGAAAAAACCCAGCCTGGAGTACAGTCCTTTTAGATAGCAAATAATTGGTGGGACAAGGGCAGCTTTCAAGAGCTTGAGGCCAGCCAGCACCCACCGTCAGGACTAGGTCTCTCCAGAGCGCTTGCTGCCCAGCAGCTTGAGTATTCCTGCCAGGTTCCCCGAGCAGGGCTTCAAACTGAAAATGCCTCCAATGCACACAAACTAATTACCGACGCCTGCCCCTGGAGAGTGTGTGTGATTTGAGCTGCGAGTCCTGTATCTTGATCGTTCCCTGGGAAAGAAACAAAAACAGGCTTGTACCCGCAGTCCCCATGGACTTGGGAAGATGTGCGACTCAGGCTTGATTGCATTTCTCTGTCTGCCACTGTGATATTAAAAACGTTTAATAAACACATTTGGAGCACAGATTGACGCGCCTGCACTAGGCTCACTTTGGGAGACAAGTGCTGAAGTTCACCGGGAAAGTTGTTTCTTGCTGTAGCCCCGACATCGTCTGGTCCTGGCCGTGAGCTGGGCTAACACTGGGAGTAACCAGTTTCCCAAGGGAATAATTTCCTGGACCTTAATGCTAAGGCTGGCCAGGAGGAGATCGGGCTGTTCTGTGGCAAACCTCCATGCTTCAATGCTTCTGAACCCTTAGGACATCTATATATATATATATATTTTTTTTTTTCCCCCCATTCAGAATGGGGCTGTGTTGATCTGCCTGTCTTGTGCATCACAACAGTTATGTTTTGCAGTTTAGTGGTTTTCTTTTTTTTGGATGTCTTTCTGATCAGAAGTGACAAAAGCCTCCTCATGGCACCCTACAACCTTCCCGCTGAAGTGCAAACACCCTGGGAAGGTTTTGGCTTGAGCAAAGCACGCCCTTCTGATGGAAACTCATTAGCTGCTGCTTTTTCTTTCCTCCCTCCTCTCTTCCTTACTAGAATAAAGTGGTTTGCATCATTTTTCCCCTTGTTTCAGCCAACAAACATGTTTGTTTCTCCTTAATTACCTGGGTGTCAATGGGGTGCTTCATCACTGTCTCTCCTCAGCAGGTTCCTTTTCATTTCAATATGGAGCAGATAATCAGAAGCTTCAGTTGCAAATACTGCAAAAATCCTCCAGACTTGAAACTGGAAAGTAACCCAAAAATGACCTTGAGATGACTTTCCGTGTCCGTGTAAATTAAAATTAACTGGACTGATTTGACTGGCCTGAGGGGAGGAAGGAAATTTAAAAAAAAAAAAAAAAAAAAAAAAAAGACAAATGAGCCAGGAAAGTTTCGAGTGTCTCAGGTGAATGGGAACATTAGAATATGTATTAGTTATAAATGCTCTAGTGCAGGGTGTCTGAAATGGTTATAGGAAAATAATCTGTGTGTATGCATGAGGAATGCGTGTGAGATGAGCATGACTGCGGTAGGAATGTGACCCTGGGAGCTGGTACTCCTGCAGCTGGAAGAGAGCACAAGCCCAGCACTCTGCGTTTGCTTGCTGGGAAGCTCGAGTGAGTTAGCTCACTCTCATGCACTTCGCTGTCTATATGAAGATTTATTTTGGTGGTGCTGGCAGCTCTGCTTGAGCTTGACCCTCACTTTTGCTGTCTATTGCACAAACGTGCAGAACTGCAGGGGTCTGCGGCTGGCAGAGCGAGGGGATGTGGCGTATGGGTGTCTGTATTCTGGTAGCTGTGAAGCACAAAATGACTTGTGCAAGGTTGTGTAGGCTGGTCCTCGTGGAGGTCGTGCTTCAGTCCAGATCCCCTGAGCTGCCGCTGCTGCATCTCGCCCATGAGACATCTTCCATATGGACAAACAAGCTGATGGACATGGGAGGGAAGGTGACTGGAGATGTACATGGAGTTGATCCTCTTGGGATTTCCCAGGCCCTCGGCTTTTGCTTTGAGCAGCCACGTTCCCAGGGCAGTCACACACTGATGTGACACCATGAAATGTCACCCTTGCCCTCATGTCAAGGGGACTTGTGTCCCATGACAGCCCAGTGGAATAGCTGTCATCTTCTGTCTACTGCTTGAGCATGCTCCTTGTCTTAGCTGATATCTGGGGAGGTGAAAACAGACTAGATGAAGGCAAAGCAGCCAAAAGTATGTGTCCAGAGAAGGGGAGGTTTTGGGTGTGTTGACTTGAAGGCACACACCACTTCACTGATGGTGAAGGTGCATTGGGGTTATGTGGCAACCCCCATTCCCTATCCCCCCTGCACTGCTCAAGGGGGAGGAGCTAGAAGAGTTGGGAATGAAGGAGTGCGAGAGCAGCTTGGTGGGTGTATGGCAGCAAGGTTAACTCACCACAGGAGGCAAGCAACATGGGTGCAAGGATGAACTGTCACCCAGCCCAGGGCAGGGTGCCTGTGTTGAGGTTCTCGGGGTTGCATGTTGGAGGTTGGTCCCAGTCTGGAGCTGCTGGAGAGGGGATCCCCTTGTGCTGCAGCATGAAGGGTCTGTGCTCTGTGATGGTCCAGCCCGTTGTTCGGTCTCCACGGCTGCTTTGTGTTTGCCTGTGGACTCATTTGTCGTTTGTGAGGTTGGGCAGCAGCATTATCTTGACAAGGGAGAGATATTTAGAGGTCCGTAATCCATGCTTGTCCATCCTAATTACTTCCCTTATCAGCCTTCAGGAGAGTAACTTTACAGTGGTAATTAGTCTCTTCAATCCCACCCTATCTTAATAATTAACACAGTTAGAATGGGAGGGGAGACTTTCTGGTTTGGGCTGAAAAGGTCCTTCTAGGGGGAGAGTGACATAAAATGTGTTAGCAGTCAAATGCAGCCTGTAGAGGAGAGCCATGAGGATGGCACGGGGAGGCTGTGTGCTGAGAACCTGCGGGATGATAACAAGTAGCCATCAACGTGAGCCAAAATGGTGTTTGTATAGTGTGAGTTTGGATGTTTTATTAAAGGAAGCGCTTGGCAGGTGCCGGTGATGTGGTATCGGAGTGGTGAGCATCTGTGGTTTGCATGGGCTTCACCTGGAGCTCCGAGCATCCAGCTCTGCTGAAAATGAGCCCATTCATCATCTCTAGTGTTTGAGACACAGCACAAAAAGGGCAGTTTGACCTAATACTGCCCTGTAGCAGCTGCAATTACTGGAGTATAATTCATTTCAGATGGATCCAGAGATTTCTTTCCATTAACATCCAGAGTGAAAAAAGAGCGAGTGGGCATGATTCTCAAGCCAGGCGATGATCAGTCTGACAGTCATCACAGGCAGGGGATAAGTTGCATTTTTTGGAGGCAAAGGGCAGGATTAGACCTGGTGGGGCTCCTGCGTGCTTCTCTGGGAAGACACTGGTTTTCATTTCTCGTGTCTAAATGAGGATCTTAACCCTGAGTACAGGTAGCAATATAGTGTGTGATAGTGTGTCAAGGGTGGCCACGGTGGCAAATCTCTTGCAGGAGAACTTAATTCTCAGCTTTTTCCAAGTAGAATGGCTTTAGTTCATAAAGCTCAAATCTCTTTGGAGTAGTGTGTTGGGTTTGGTTATGTCCTTTTTCAGAAGGAGGCCAGCAGGAGAAGTTTGCAAGAGAGTGAAAAGTGGGGCCGCAGGAACTACTCCATTTTCATACAAATTTTAGGACATACTGCTGGTGTTAGTTTGGACACTCAGCATTGCTGTAACTTGATCATCTGACTGTACCTATTGAATTTGATGTTTCTTTGAAATCAGTTAAGTCTCAATTCAGTCTTGTTTTGTGCTTTTTGGAATGAAGCTGTTAATCAGCAAGGTGGGTCTGAGGAGCAGAAAGCGTTTTTGCATGCTGTGCCAGTTCTGGGAATGAATGCAGCTGGGACGCCGCTGCTCCAGAGCTGACCTCCGTCTCTGAGGAGCCTGCAAGTAAATGTATGTAAAGGGAGGGATGGAATTGAAATCTTCTTTTACGCTGCTCCTTTCATTTTCAGACATCTTCTATCTAACCTGGCTCTGAGAAAAAACATCTTGGTTTTTATTACAAGCCCCAAAGGCTCATACTAATAGGTTGGTTTAGAGCTGACAGTAATACCTTCCAGAAAGCAAAACTATCTGAAAGCTGGACTCTGCCACCACCTTCTCAGTATCCCTGTCGTCGCTGGCTTTTTTCACCCCTACCCCCAGTCTGCTTCCTTGTGCTGGAGCTCCAGAGAAGATCTACTTCTGCCAGGTCAGCCTGTCCAGGTTAACCATTGGACATGGCCAAGGGTCTCAGGTCCTGATTCAGTTTTTCAAGTAAGGGTGCAGGGATATGCAGGGGTAACCTGTCTGAAGAGCTTCCCTCTATTCCTATGCCATTGCCATGGAAAATGTATTTTCCTTGGCTTCTTCCAAGATGAATTCGATCGCCACTGTGCAGGTGGTGCCAGGAAGGTGTCAGGCTCTGACGGATGGGCAGAGACACTAAGCGGTTGGGTAAGGATCCCGCTTGGTCGTGCCCCTTGGCTCCCTGCCCTGCTTCTGTGCTGGGGACACGGCCCCTCTGCAGTCCATGTTTCCCTTCCATCATCATTGTGCTAAACTGAAGAGACAGCTCCTTTCAATAATTCATAACCTTACACAGCCTTTGTAATATTTAAAGGAGGGAAAAAAAACCCCTTTGGTTTGCCCTTCCTTTAAACTGGAGGTAGAGGAGCAGAAGTGATGGAGGCTGTTGGGTTCCTTGGGCAATGGGGCGTGTCTGACTGGATGCAGCGATGGATAGAAATGCCTCTTAGCAGCCAGATGCAGAAGACCTTCAGAGCGGTAGGGATGTGGGGCAGGCAAAAGGCCTCTGAAGTTGTGAACGTTGTGCTGGAGAAGGCTTTGTGAGCGACCTGTGCAGGGGCCAGAGAGAAAGTGCTGGCTAAGATTTTACTGTTTGGTTTGGTTTTGAGTGTGTTTAAATGTTTCTGATGCTCTAGTCTCGGTTTCAAATGGGATTTGACCATTCAGAAACTGTAATGTTGCTGAAGAACAGCAAAACTGGCGCTTAAGCAATTTTGTGATGAGTTTTGAACAGTTCCCTTCCTGTCCATGTAACTTAGCCTCATGCAATGACTATATAAACTATTTCGCTTCCTTTGGCTATAAGGTAAGATTCTGAATTTATCCTCCACCTATCCAGGCTTATTTTCATTCTTGTACAGACTTTTCTGAAATCTGAATAGAGGGTGCTGTGCAAGTCCAAAGTGTTTGATTGTTTAGAAGTCACTGGAGTATCTTGTGTTCATTATTTTAACAATTGGAGAGAGGGTTTTATTTTCTCCAGAATCATAAACACAATCTTCAGTGTGTTTTATGAAAACAATAAAGCTAAACTCTAATAACCACACATTTTCCTTGCTTTATGTGCACACATCCTTGGGGAACAGGGCCTCAAGGACTCATCTTGCTCTGCTTTTAACAGAGTTTTAATGCGCTCAAGTTGGTAAGTGGTGAAGAGCTAGATTATGAATTTGCTTTGGTACCTAAAGGAATTTTCTTTGCCTTTAAAAATGCTCAAGGTGAGCAAAAAAGGTACCTCTGAAAGTTAAAGCCGGTGACGCAACGTGAAGATTTTAGCTCTGTGATCCGAAAATTGGGCTTCATTTAAATGGTGTATATTGCAAACTCCTCTGTATGAGGACTGAGGACTAATTAGCTTTCTTGCATCTCTTTCCTGTCCTGTGAATAATACTGTTTTCTTTTAGAAGAGATCTGAGGCTCTCAGAGGTAATTTATAAAGGAGGATGCTCTGCTACAGATGAAGAACCAAAGTGGGGAGATGAAGGGACGCAGTTCCTAAAGTATTTAGCCACCTAATGGAATTTTTATTTTTGAGTGCAGAATTAGGTTAGGGCCCAAGCTCTGTCTGTGGTGAGTTCTCAATCAAAAAAATCACTAATGAGCTAGTTTTCATCCAGAAGTGTTGAGAAATGCAAAATACCGTGGAGATGCTCCAGTTTCGAACACTTTTCAGGAGGCGGGGCTGAGAAAATCCCATCTTTTGGCTTTTCTTCAGAGGCCACGTGACCAGGGGGGTAGGTGTCCATGTGTGCTGTGGTCACCCTGGGACAGCAATGGCCATGGTCTTGGCCAGGCCATGCCTGGTGGTTGTCTTTCACCATTTGGTTCCGACCTACATTCACTGTTTCTGGAGAGGATAGATGGAGAGGTTATTATCCCCCCTTCCTCATGGGGAGACTTCCAAATGGTCTTTTTTTCCCCACCACAGACCAGCATAAGGTTCAAAATCTCAGAAAAGCCTCTTAGATCTTCATGGGAGCAGCTTCTTTCTTTCTTTGATTTCAGTGTGGTGCGAGTTGGACATGCAGGCTGTGCCTCTGCCTTCCAGAAGCCCCAACAGCGCCAAACAGATCCATAAATATTGGAATTTATGTATTTCTCTGGGGTGAGTGGCAGAGCCAGGGGTTGAACAGGGGTCTCCTCAGTCTCTGCTCAGTGTGGCAGAGACGGGCACCGTAAAGGATCTCCAGGCTCAACCTTGCAAGCACCGTGTGCTAGGATTAGCAACACCAGTATGGGGGTCATCAGGAGAGATGATCTATGTCTGTAGATCCCAAAGCCTCAACACCAAAGGGCTGAAGGAAGGTGGACCTGTACACCCAGTGCACAAATGATCTTGGGGGGGGTGGAAAGTTGGCAGGGAGGAAAGAGGAGGAGATGTAAGGTGTTGCTGCTGCTGACAGGCAGAAGACGGTGTATAAATGCAGACAAGTGCCTCCCTTCTTGGGAGGGGAGAGCTTTGAGCCAGCACTGTGAGTGGACAGGCTATGGGCCCCATGCTTACAGTCCCAGGCAGCAGGAATTAATTAGCGTGGGCTTTAACGTGGCAGGGCTGCTCAGCACCATCACCTTTTCAAGCTAACGTGGAGTTCTCGCGTCCAAAGTCCTTTGATGATTGTCTGAGAGAATCAGGGCTCTCTGGTTTCCAAAAGGAGCTCTCCGCAGAAGAGTGATAAATGTGTTTAATTTTTGCAGAGCTTGTAGCCTGGTTTTATCCCAAGATCCGTCTCTTGAGGTTTTATTAGCTGATGGTGTCTGTAGGAAAAAGTCAAAGCGACTAGACAGGAACAGCCATGGAATTGATGTAAGAAGCAAGAGCATGTTTTGGAGATAATGTTTCTCATTCTCACCGTTGCTACGTGCTGAGTTTAGGCAGTGCATTTCCAGTTCTGCCATAGTTTTACAGCTGCTGCCTGCCAAAAAACCCTCCAACTGGCCTCCTGCTTAGGCAGGGAGTGAGTAGCCTCCTGCTTAGGCAGGGTCGTGATGGGTCCCCTGCTCTGGTCCATGGGCGAGTCCCTGCTGGGTTGGAGCACAGGGACCAGTGACAAGACAGGTGACAAATGCCCTCCTCCCCTGTGTGAGGCTCTGATAAACCTGGCACAGAGGAAAGCTTGGCTTGGCTTGCTGGTAGCTCCAGGTGGCAGGAGGGGCCCGTCTGCTCTGGGTGAGCTGGTGTGGGGAGATGATCACCCTGCCTTTGAATCTGGGAGAGAGACAATTTGCAAACATGTGTTGATGCATTCCCGTAGGAAGTCAGGCACTAAATCATCACCTTGCAGCTTGCATGCAGATTCATCCAGGGAACCTATTTAATTAGGGGATAAATTTAGAAATCAATTATTATTTGCAGAAACAGTTTCTTTCCCTCTAATGAGGCTGCAAGGATTCATCCCCCTCTGCCTCTTTCCCATGACCTTTGTGTATGCAGATCAAGGGTGGAAATACTCTGTGTCTCCTCTTTCTCAGTGTAGGTGGCCCTTTTTGGGCAGCTGCCATACAGCTTTCCGTGAGACTTGGTTAGGACAGCAAATGGGGGTACAACCACGAAACCATGCTGCTTTTGGATCTAATGGTGTGCTAATGATGGAGGGACCAGGTCCACTGTTAACAGGGACATGGATTAGCCTTTCCTAATGGGGTAGGGGATGGGAAGTGATCTGAACTTGATGGGAAGGGGAAAATAAGGATGAAGGGCTGGAATGGGGTGGTAGACCTGTTGTTAATGATGGGAGGGAAGGATGGGGGGCAGGAAGAGCCTCACAAAGCATTTCCACTGGTGGAAAATGCTGAGCAACCTGTCTGGGGAAGGAGTGGGACTCTATGGGGTGTTGTGGGTTGATGGTGAGTTGGCAAATGTCCTGCAAAGCTGGGTTAGGGCTGCAGTGACAGCACAGCTGGCCCTCCTCTGCCTGTTTGGAAAGATGTGGCACTGACGGGCTTGAGCTACCACCAGAGCTGGAGGAACTTCTGGGCAAGCTCAGTGGCTGGAGACCTCCCTGTGCCTGGCTCGGGCTGGGACCCGCACAGCATTGCACCCCCGGCACCATCACAGGCATTTCCCTGGCCCCTGCCAAGGGCTGGCACCCCCCAAATTGTAACAGGCCTGGCCGCCCTTGGCAGCACGCAGGGTTTTCTAGCGACCCAGGATTGCTCTCGTATTTCAGCAGGCGAAGTACTTGTTGCATGACGTGGCTGGCACACCTGTGACTGCTTGTGCGGCTGGAGAAAGGGACCCTGCTTGTGCCAAGCCGGGCTGTGGGGACATTGCTGCTTTGGGCATTGGTCTCTGCCACTTTGTTGCTTCTACACTCTGACAAATTGCTTAGCTTCTCTTTTGCCTTACTTACTTTTAAATGGGGAAACATTATTTTGCCCACAGGCTCCAAAAAGCCTTAATAAATATGGTTGCTTTTATTGTTTTGGATTTTAATGTCTCCTCATCTTACGATGCCACTCTGAGCTCTCCAGTGACTTCTCCGTGCTCTTAGACCAGCTGCTTTGAGTCCGGTTCATTTCAGCGCGAGTCAGTCCAGAGAGAGGTGAGGATTTTCACAGCTACGTCTCAGTAAACCCTTTTGCTTCTGGCAGCCTGATGGTTTGCAGCCGCCCACCACAGCCCTTTGCTCCAGGGCTGAGGCTGCCCAGGTGGTCTGTCCTGCTCGGGGAGGGGTCTGGCACCCCAGGTTGGCATCCTCTGGGAGCAGTAGGCTGCTCTTGCATAGCCCTCGCTGTGCTTCTCTCCTTTCCTGCAGAAACCCAGTGGTGCTTGGCCAACAGGAGGCTGTCGGTGTGTCCTGGGCTGGTGGCATCCCTCTGGGTGCAGGGGTAGATAAATGTGCGAGGTTCTCCTGGGTTAAGGTGTGCAATACTCTTAGAGAGAAGTGAATTTTCTGTGAGGTTGCAAGAACTTGTTTCTCTAAGAGCTGAATTTGGGGTTTGTGTGTAGCCAACACAGAACCTGGATACTTGGGTGGTTCATTAGGTACCTGGGAGGCTCTGGGGAACTGGAGACTTTCCAGGGAGCGAGCATTCAAAAGTGACTCCCAGGAAAGAGATAAGACTCTTAATCCTTTTTAACCACTGTGGATGTATGCCTTGACAGCAAGGGAAGGGACCCGCTTAGTTTAGGAGCCCCGTCACGATGCACATGGAGGGGCTCCAGCAAATGTTCAGTCCTGGTAACCGATATTTTTGCCTTTTTGGGCAAGGGTATGCCCAGAATTTTCAGGCTACTTGGCTTCTGATGCACCCACCTGGTGCTCCAGGTGACACACAGGCTGAAGAGCCCAAGCTATCCACTACCTGTTTTTTTCCTGAAAATGCCCAGCCAGCAGCCAGCTCCTCCCCTTCGCACTGCTGGCTCCTTCTCCTTGGAAAAGGACGTCCATCTCTCAGGAGGTGGAACCGTCCTAGTGTTTGTCTCTCTAGAAGGCAGAAAGGCCTCCTCTTTCCTTCCCTGCTTTCTTCTCCTCTGCCCATCCCATCCCAGTACTTGGGGAGTTTCTGCTGGGACCCCCCAGTGCTCAAGAGCTTATTGGGAGGGGAGGTCCATGGAGGAACCATGCTAGAAAAATTACTTTGCTTCACAGTTTGATCAGTGCCCTGAGCTATCAAACTACCTTATCATTTTAAGAGGTATGTTTCCCAAAGAGAGACATTTTAAAATGCACAGAGGTTATAAAGCACTTGGCTAGTTTTAATCAAGCTCTGAGCGATGCTCACCCCTTGAGGCCGGCACCGTTCGCTCGCTCCCCAGCGCATGCTGTGCAGAACGGCAGATGCTATAAAATGAACGTAGTGTTCTGCTTTGTTGTGAAGTCTGCCTGGCTTTGCAACGCTCTTCAAGTAACCTGAATAGGTCATGTTGTCCTTCTGCTCCTGTTGCAGCTTACGGGGAAGAGAAGCACGGTCCCCGCTGCCTGGCCTGTCCCTTCACCTGTGTGACAGTCCTCCTCTGCCCCTCGGTGCCCACCCCGCTGTGGCGGGCTGCCCTCTGCCCTGCTCCGCTCCCAGCCCTCAACTCCTGCAGACACTCCCAAGTCAAAGAAAAAGTTGCAATCACCACCCTCACCTGCATAGGGAAGAGACCGTAGGGGTAGTTATCCAAAAATTAATTAATTTTGTCTTTGCACAAGCCTCATCTAGTGTTGTAATGACTCCTGGGCCTGCTCAGCTGCCATGGCTTCTGTGTTTGAGGTGCTGCTGGCTGTCCTGGAATAAGGCATCACCTCCCCAGCCTCACTAGCTAATGCCTGTGTCAAGGAAAAGAAAGCAGGAGGGATGTGAGCAGGCTGGAGCTGACTGAGCACCTTCTCTCATTTGCTGTGGGACTTGAATTAAAATATCAGCAGAACCCACCCGGCCCCGTCTCCATGTGCCAGCGTGTGCTGCCCACTCAGGGACCGCGTGCTGTCCCTGCAGGTGACGCATGGTGCCTTGCCTGTGCCTTGCCTGTGCCTTGCCTGTGCCTTGCCTGTGCCTTGCCTGTGCCTTGCCTGTGCCTTGCCTGCACGGCTGCCTCCCTCGTGCTCCCTCAGCTGCTGTGAAAAATCAAGCGAGTGGTTATCGCACACAGCAGCTCTCGCTCAGTAGCCTCCGGTTGTGTCATTAGGCACTTCAGATCCGTTCAGGCTCCAAGCGAAGCTCCAGTGTCACCATGCAGGCAGCAATCTGCAGTGGCAGGTGATGGCACCTCCGAGCACCAGCACCTCGGCTTAGCTGAACTGTGTCTGGGCTTGAGGATTAAACAGGGCCTTTTTTCTTGCCCAGGTGCCTAGTGAAGGCTTTTAAAGTTTGCTCCCCTGGATGTGCAGTGGGAATAGACCCTCTAGTGCTTGTAGTGGTCCTGCAGAAGCCAAACTGGGGTTTTCAGACGTTCTGGAGTCCCGTGCAGGACAGGGGCAGCGATGGAGAGATGTCCCATGCGGCACCGGGTGCAGGCTGTCACCTGGAGCTGGGCAGACCAGGTCCCTGCAGGGCTTAGGGCTGAGCAGAGTTGCCTGCCCTGATGCAGCACATCTGCTGATCCCCTGCACATCACTGAATTTTCTGAGCCAGGACTTCCCTACTGTCTTCATGAAAACCTGCTTCATTTAATCCATCCTTGAAACAGCAACGGGCCAGGGCTGGCAGTGTTGTGTGCCCATTACCCACAGAAAAGCTTCCTCTTCAAAGATGTTGGTTCTATTAATAGTTGGACCATCAAAAACTGGTGCTTGTGCCTTTCAGATAGACTTTTTTCTCCCCATTTATCAGGTCTGTGTCTTGTTGGTTTTGAGTATCTGGAGTAAGTGGGGAACAGAAGACTTTTGCAGCTTTCCTCATGCATCTCTACAGCAACAACTTCCGTGGGCTGGCAGCTCTTTCTCCTGTGACAAGAGGAAAGACTTGGCTCTTCCTTCTTTCTCACATCTTCAGGTGCTCTTTCAAAACTGAACCCTGTGTCTCTCTTGGGTGAGCCAGGAGGCTCCAGAGAAATGGCAAAGCTTGAGCTTTTCAGTAGAACCCCAAAGCACCTCCAAAGCAAACTTCTGTGCCTTAACTGAGGGCTTGGGATTGGGGAAGGAGGGAGGGCCACTAAACAAAACCTGTGCATCAAGGCACCATGTTCACACCCATCCCTCTTACAAGCCTGGCCCTTCGTATCTGCAGGATATGCAAGAGGGGCTCTGACACTTCAAGTCATTTTCCTTTGCCTTTTTTTTGGGCGAAGGCTACATCAGCTGGGTGGACGGCACTGTTGAGGGGCTGCGGCTGAGCCCCCCCCAGTGCTGCTCCAAGCCAGGATGTCTCATCTCTCTGAGGAAGCTGCACCCAGGAGCGCTCTGCCGCTTGTTCTTCCAGACCTGGCATTTCTCGTTCAAACTGAGGTGACCCTTCGTGTTGAGCTGTGTGTGAGTAATTTCTGTAGGACTGGCTTAATGCGGAGTAGCGCCGTCTGCCTGCGTGCAGTTGGCTTCCACTGCTGGTCAATGGCAGTCTCTGCTGACAAATAAAAATGGAATTGAATGGAAGGGAATTGAAAGTCAAAAGGGCCCTGTAATAATTTTAGAGCGCCTGAGGCGCCACGCTGAAGCCCTGGCATTATAAATAAGGGTAATGTACTAGAGACTGAATTGCAATCAAAGCAGCTCTAAGAACGTGGAGCATGTGCTGAGCTTCTTTAAGGTGTGTAGAGTCAGATTATGATCTGTAGGCAGTGCAGGCAAATCAATATCCTCTCACTGATGTATATAGGGACCCTAAAGCCTGCGATTAGAAAGGCTGAAGGGATGTGGGGACGGTGCAGAGGGCTCCAGAGCCAGGAGTGATAGAGCTGTATTGGAGCAGCCTGACCCGCCGGTTGTCTCGAAGTGTTTCCAGGGGCTGAATCATGGAAGGGGCTGACTCTGTCCTCCCTGCTCACTGTGTCTCCTCTCCTGGATCATCAGCATGATGATGCAGGCTGCTGAACTCTTGCTGCGTTTCACAATAATTACATCTACGTAAAATACTATATTTTAAAAAAGCCAACCCAAAAAACATGCTTATGAATAAGGTTGGTGGGAAGACAGGAAGAATCCCAGTGTCCTGGCTGAGTTCACTGTTCCTGACATTAACTGGAGTAAATCCAGTACCATCACTGGGCCCTTGAGTGTGACACCAGCTCATGGCAAATTGCATGGGCTGCCCCAGAAGGGCTGGAGCAGAGTTGGAGGATCGGGCAGGGGAGTGTAAGGATTGATGTTGGTGCCTGCTGCAGCTGGGCAGAGGCTGTGGGCCACCCTAGGGACAGCTGGTACATTGCGTGGCTCTAATAGCTCGATGGTGAAACGCGATGGGAGCGAGGAGAGCCCTTCCTGAGTTGGGACTCACTGATTTCAGTGGCTGAATTTACCGGCTCAATGCATTCATTCCCTTACATCCCTCTCAGACACTGCGTGTGTCCTACTTTGTGCCATGTGCAGGATGACAGTCCCTTTTTCTGCAAAGGTGAATGGGCTTGGGAAGAGCACCAGGTGAAGGGGTGCCATGTACCCCTGCATTGTGGGTGCAGATGTACTGACAAATCTTGCTCCCACCAAATTGTAGCTGGTGGGGAGAGTTTTACTGATAAAAGGGTGTAAATCTTCAGGCCCACAAGCTAAGATGTATGTGGTAGGCTTCCACCTCTTCCAGAAACAAGGGGTGCTGGTGTTTGTGAGGGAAGAATTGCTGGGGTGCTTGGTGGCTCCTCGCTGTTGCCAAAAGCATTGACAATCTCAGCCTGGGAGTCACCCCTGCACAGGGCAGAGTCTGTGCAAAGCCCTTCCCAGCGTTTTCTAAAAAGTCTCTGGGAAGGCTCTTTGGCCAAGGCACCGTGAAGCTGGGGGCAACACCTGGTCACAGCTTTCTGTACCCATGATGCCGTACTGGCGCTGTGGGATGGGGCTGTGTGCTAGCTGGGTCTGGAGGTTGTGTGTCCTGGGACTGCACAGAGGCGTGTTGTCTGCTTGCAGCAGTGTCAGAGCGGGTGTTGGTGGTGTTGTGCTGGTTGTGTGTCTGTCACCTGCCTTTGATAGTGCAGAGGGTGAGGTGGTACTGATGATGCTGTCCCTGGCAGTGGAGGGGGTTGCTCTGCCCCGGGGCTCCTCCGTAACTGCCCGTGCCCCTGTGCCTCTCCAGCCTGGCTGTGGGGAGAGGCAGGCTCTTTATCCGAGCTGAGGAGGCTTCCTCATTTCTTGAGTTCCTGCTTAGTGCGGGATCTGCCCTCACCTTCAGTCGTGTTGCTCTGGTTGTCAGGGACCCTTCCGTGGCAGCTCAGCTCTTACCACGTCTATGTGGTCTTTGAGGTAGCTGGTCCCAGTAGCATGCCTGAAACCTGGATTCTTGTTCTCCTTCCCAGCAGCTTGAGCAAAGCCTAAACAGCCAAACCCACTTTACTGCAAATCCCATCTTGCCCTGGGGTACCTGACATTTTCCCTGTCCAAAGTCAGACGTGCAATGCTGCTGGCAGAGCAAACGAGGTGCAGAGAGGGTGTCCCAGCCTGCCCACAGTGTTGGCGGGGTGCCCCATGGACCACCCCAAGGCCAAGGCTCCCTGAAGCCCTCCTCCATCCAGCACCATCCCCGGACACGCACCGTGTCCCAGCAGACACGCACCGCGCCGAAGCCACCCCCGAAATGCCCTGCGGGTGCAGCACTGTGTTCCTCACAGATGAGGGACTTTGAAAAGAGATGATCAGAGGGAGCTTGTCATCTTTTTTTCCCCTCTTCGTAAACTTCTGAGCTTCTCTATTACTTTTTACGATGTGCAGCTGTGTTTGTTTGTTGCCCTGGGGAGTATTGCTGGGGGAGCAGGGGCATAGATGTAGAAGGGAAGGAACATGTTAAAAAATGAGCAGAGGGGAAGGGGGGCGAAAAAAAAAGAACTGAGCTAATGATTGGGATAAAAAAACCCACCACATATTGCCACCAAAAGACCCAAACCCTTAGAACTGTTAGGGTCTGTTTGACAGCAGAATAGTCCCCTGGGGAGCATGGGGGAAGCCCCATTACTCGAGTCGTTTTGGAGCTAGTCTGCACAGAGTGCGATAATCTATTCTGCAGGGAGCAATCCTGTGCTGGCAAGGGCACTGGGGAGAGCTCTCTGTTTATGACTTTCTGCATAAATTTGGTTTATTAGCATAAGTGGTAGCTAGCACTGAAGAATCTATAAACTAACACTTCACCGAAGGTTGGCGCCTCTGGAGAACATTAACTCAGAAGAGCCCCTGGACTAATAGCAGGAGAAATGGGGTTGCAGGATTAGGGGTGAAGCACAGGCAAGAAGAGGACGACGCAGTTGTCAGTGCTGGCTTTTTGTGCGAGATGGGATCATGTTTCTGAGCCTGCCGTGAAAGGAAATGTAATCGCTAAACAGATCTCCAGCTATTCCTCTGCCAGCAGATTAAGAGGATGAGTTGTGCAGGTGAGCTGATGAAGTCTGGCTGCAGGGTGCAGATCCTGCTGGGATGAAGCAGGTGGTGAGGAGAAAGGCAGAAGGAGCCTGGATCTGTGCACTGGAAGTTACTCACAGGCTTCTCAGGCGTCACACCAAGGATTTGGTCCTTATAGTAAAGGTGTCCAGCAGGCCCCAGGGTCTGAGCAGCGCTGGGGAGCGGAGAGGAGGGGAAGCGCAAGGAGGGTTTGGTTATCTGGGGGTGGGGAATCGTGCAGGGATGAACTGCTGTAAGCAAAATGGCTTATTTTAATAATGACCTTCAAGAATTAAATAAAAATACAATAATCACGGTAGATTAGCAAGAACAAGCCAATTAAATACAAAACAGGCTTTGTAAAACGCCATGACAGATAAGGCAGGGCTGCAACCTCCCGAATAACTGATGAATGTTGAAGCATTGCATAAGGTCGTGGGGGGGGGCTGGGGGAGCTGGTGAATATTTCAAGCCTGGCAGCCTGCCTCGGAGAAGGCAGAGGTGAAATGGCTATCTCTGCCTGCTCTCTGCCTTCAGTAAGACAGAATGGGAGGGGGTGGAGAGGAGGGAGGAGGTGGGTAGGGCAGCCTGGAGCCTGAAGGCATGGAGTAACAATCCTCCAACTTTAATATCTGCTGTTTCATTTTATATTCATCATGTCAGCATAATCTGCTTTTATGGGAATCGTCTTGGTTCCCAACCAAATGCATTTAGGCCCTTTTGCTTTTAAGTTTGATTGTAATACAAGTTGAAGACTTCAATGAAATGTTTATATGTAAGGATTGTAGCAACAGTGAAGGGAAAAATGGAATTAAGAGAATCAGTTGGGAGGGATCTTGCTGCAGTTGCTGCAGTCCTCTGCCTGCCCCTCTGTTGCCCTGGGTGGGTGACCTGGTGGGTATGAGCCCAGGTCAGGGTCTGAGCTCCAGGAAAGGTTTTGTTTGGATTGCTTGTTTGATTTCCAAGGAAAACATGGCAACTGTAGTTTTCTAAGACCCAGAGCTTGGAGAAGGGCAGAAAAAGAGAAAGTGCTCTGTGTGCCCTTTCTTTAAATTCAGACCATGGTCAGGTGATGGGGGAAGTGGTGCTGCCTGTGGGCTCAGCTGAGCTGTGTGGTGGGAGATGAAGGGCAGATGTGATGAGTTGGGGGCAGACAGTCAGGTGAGGCTGGAGAGGCGACATCTCTGCTCTGGGATGGAGAAACACGTTTGCCTGTGGGCTTTGTATGGGGAGAAGGGGTCTGGCTGGCTGCTGTGGGGAAGGAGGACCCTCGTCATCCCTTCTTTGCTGCTCTTTGTTGGGTGCAGTGAGCAGGTAGGAAGATAGCATGGCAGACGTTTTGCGGTCTGTTTGGCTGTTTTACTCAGTATTTTACCCACGAAGCTGTGTTTGAACCCTGTCTGAGAACTCCCCATCTGCTAGATGCCAGGATTTTAAATAGCTATAGCCTACAAGTGCTTTTCCATTGCTGCCCGTTTAAAACCTTAACTGTATCTCATTCTGTTTTGGTGCAGGAATACCCTTAATTTGTTCCAAAAGCACTTGAAAGCTCTGATAACAGGCAATCTTGCTGCAGACTATTGCATCCTTTCTGATGGACGGGCTATCGCTCCTGTAACTACCGTGTAGATAGTGGAGTGACAATGCGTGTCCAGTGAAACACAGGCAGTATAATATTCATGTCAAGTATATGAGGCCAAGAAACTTTCCTGTGTTTGGATATTGAAGGGTTCAGCAGCTAACAGGGCTTGAAAAGGCTTTTCTTTTTTTGTGAGAAGCAAATCTGATTGAAGGCTCATGATATCCTGGCAATGCTGGGAGTAGTAATGGCCAGGTTTCCAGCAACATGGGCTGCGGGGGTGAAGAACATACAGGTATTTATAAATGTATGGTAAATGGTACCCAGGCTTGGCAAGCCAGCTTTCATCAGAAATTGCCTCGCTGCTGGGTTTGCTTAAAATTGTGAAATGAATGTTAAATTGAAGTTTCTACTTTTGGAAGAGACCTTTTGAAAATGAAACAGGCTTATCTTCAGTCTAGGCTAAAATCCAAAAAATTGCCTGTATCTCAGAACTCCCCAGAAATGTTCTCTGTGATCCTTTTAAACATCCCATTCAAAAATGAACGTGCAAGGGAAAAAAAATTGGAGAAAGATTGACCCTGGAGGCTTTTTCCCTAATGTGATGTAGCCTTTGGGAACCATAGCCGTGGGGTTCTGGTGGCACCCACATCAGGTCTGTGCTACGGGCTGGGCGATATAAACCTCCTTGGCTGAGCTCTTTTGGAAAGGGGTGTCTGCTGCAGGGATGTGTGTGTGATGGGTGTGTAATGCTGTAAACCATCCTCTCCTACGGGTGACTGTCCCTTGGAACAGAACTAAGATAGCTTTGCATGAAGAGAGTCCTGTCTCGTGATGCTTCTGTGCTGTCCCATGGGCTGTTTGCCTCTGTGGAAGAGCTTGTGATATCTATCCCAAAGCTGAGTTAGTGCTTTTGCTCCTGCAAGTAGCATTTGTTGCAATTTTAATTAGACAAGGAGATGCTTTTCAGTACAGACCTTTGAAGTATTGCTAGGAAGATGACTGCAATTAAGCAGCCCTGATATTCCTCTCGCTTTGTTCTTACTTTTACCACTATAAGAAACCTTCTCCTTTAGCCTCTTTGGAGGTGAGAGACACAAGACTCACTTCATTAGATTTCCAGGTCTTGTGCAGGCTGCTGTCTTGGCAGGGCTGGCCTGATTTACAAGGTAAAGAGTGCAAGCAGCACCTCTTGCTACTGATTTGCTCCAGCAAAAGACTATTTATATTAAAGGAGGGAAGAGATTATTAGGAGCGATCTCACTGCAGTGACAGAGACATGACAGGGAGTTCATGTGTCCCCTCCAACGTGCAAGCGTGGGCTCTTGCTGGATCCTGTGCATGGTCAGAAGCTGTTTAGTTTTTCTCCTTTGAGTGCTCAGATGCGCTCAGAGATTGGGGATAATGACCGGCACTGTGCTGGGGAGGCAGAGATAATGAGCACAGCCCTCCAATTAGATTCAGGTGACAGTGCAGCTGGCTCAGGTATGTCAGTAGTGTAATTAGTGAGGTGCTGAATCAGGGAGTTGGCAGTAATGGGGTAACCTTGTCCCTGCCCTTAGCCGGGTTGTGCAGCGAGGGGGGATCCTGCTGGACCAGGGGTGTGATGGGGACTTCTCTGTGGGCAGGGGGTGGTTGGCTCCGTTCTAACCCATGTTGGAAAGGGAGGAGCTTGCTGCTGGAAAATGTATTGATTTCAGGGGTAAGAAAAATTGCTCCTGAAGGATCAAGAGGTTTTTTTGCTGGGCTGGGATGTGGGTCTGTAGAAGTGGAAAAATGCCTGGTCTTCTAGCCTGTGTGGCTGCTTGTGAGCCAGCACCCAAGTGTCTTGAAGCATCTTGTCTTGAAAGGTGTGGGTAACTCCTCAGGACAGCTTCAGCCAGGCTTGCTCCTTCCTTTGTCTCTGCTGGGAGCTGGAACTGGATGTGCTTTTGTCCAGCTGGTTCAGGAAAATGAAAGTCAAAGTGCCACTGCCTTTCCCTGGCTGCTTTGTCCTCAGGGGAACAAGCCCTGTCCTCCCCGCTGACCCTCATGTGGATGATGCTCTGTGGCCAAGGTGTGGAGAAGGACCTTGTCTCCATTCCCATTGTGATGCCAGGGGAACCTGAACTCGTGCTGTTGGCCTTTCTGGAGCAGCCACGCCATGCAGGCTGTACACGGCCTGTTACACCTGGTTGCTCTTCCTGAATAGGAGGGAATTGGATTTGGGTCTCCCACAAAGCGGGTGATTGCTGAAGCCGTGGGCCCAGTGACTAAGAGGACCTGACTTGCTTCCCATTGCTTATATTGCAAATGGAAAAACAAACACAAAAAAAGAGGTGGTGGAAGGAGAAATATTTTGGCTCATTTTGCACTAGTATTTTTTTTTCGGTTTTGATTCGGCTGCCAAACTGCCAAAGCAGTTCTTTGCAGAGCTCCGTTTAAAACTTGATGGGCAGCTGTGGAGCTGTCAGCGCTCCTGCCTGTGTCTGCTGCTGCCGGGCTGAGGCAGGAGCTGCTGCTCAGGCTCTGGCTGTGACAGAGGCTGCAGATCAGGGGCTGTGCTGTTGGTTACACGGTGCCTGGATTGTCCAAGCCCCTAATTAGTCAGGTGTGGTGCCCTAAATCAGGGGAAGCTGCCACAGTGGATGTGTGTGCCGGGATGCTGTAATTCTGGCTCCCAGGGTGTATGCTGTAAATCAGGATCAGGTGGGATGTAAAACTAACAGAAGGCTGCACAAGACGACTGACAGACATGCAACCCCAATGTCAATAGATATTTGTCAAGTCTTGCGGTTATCTCTCCTTGCTGGTGCTCATTAGTCTGTGCTGGGAATGTCCCTGCTAAATACAACTGTAGTGTTACCTCGCAACCTGGGGGAAGGTTTCTGTTGTAAATGCCAGTAGAGCGTGTGCTGGTGTCTTGTGTTTTGGCTTGCTGGGCACCAAGTGTCCTCCCTCTGCCCTGTGCCGAGCAGCAAACCTCCCTTGGGCTTGGCTGCAGATCTCTAGGAGCTTCTTCCAGCCTTTTTGCTGGGAGAGCTCTAGGACGTTAACAGCACCTTGTGCAACATGTTATTTACAGTTGTTGCCTTTCTTGTCTAGAAATCCCAAGGCACACTGTAGCCCCTTGGTTTTTATTAAGGAAGATAACTGTTACTGTTAATATATGGGGAAATAGCAGACAAATCCAAAAAACGAAGCTTGAGCTCATCCTGCAGATCAGAAGCGGTACTAGGGGTAAGACTCAAAAGTCCTGATTTTCAGAACCACTAAGCATACTGCCTTTGAGCATCATGGAGAAAGCTGGTCCTCAGTTTCATGTTTTGTCCCTGCAGAGATGTCGGGGACCGTGGCTGACATTTCGCTGGTGCACTGGAAGCAGCAGTGGCTGGAGAACGGCACCCTGTACTTCCACGTCTCCATGAGCAGTGCTGAGCAGCTGTCCCGGGCCACCCCCCCCAGCCTCCAGGAGCCTTCGGAGATAGTGGAGGAGCAGATGCACATTCTTCATATCTCAGTCATGGTGAGTGAAAGTTGCCAATGGCATCAGAGGGGACAGAGGGCCCTCTGGGAGGGGATGGTGGCTGGCAGCCAGATCGTGATGGGAGGGTGGTGACAAGGAGCAGGTTGGCGAGTCCGGGTTGCAAATGTCTGTGTCCCTTCTCAGTTGGGCCTCCAGACAGAGAGATGTGTTTGAATGGGCCAGTAAAAAAGAGTGATTGGTCTTTCAAGAAAATGAAATAAAACAACAGACTGGAGGAAAGAAGCTGTTGGGAGAGTGACAAGGGAGCTTGTGGTTCCTCCTAGCAACTGGCGAGGTGTCTTAGTGGAGTATTTCTCCTTGGTCTTGCATTTGGGCATGTGCAAAAGCAAGATTTTGGGCTTGGTCATTTCTTTATGAAGCTTTCTGAAACTGAATTTTACCTATTTAGTGAATATGGGCTGTAGCAGGATGCTTCTCTTGCAAAGGATGAGCTTGGCCTAAAAGTGAGAAGACGGTTCAGATGCTTTAAATATCTCCATCTCAGGTGTTTATGTGACCTTTTATTAACAGATCATGTATGTGCTCTGTTGCCTTTTAAAATGCTTACTTCAGCATCTTGTGAGGTGGTTGCCTACGTATTTGGATCTGGTCCATCATTCCTCTGTGCTTTAGAGCTCCATCTGTAAAATGGGACTAAATGTATTCTCCTTTAACTCCCATTGGGATAAACTATCTTGTCAATAAAAGAAAAAAAGAAGTTAGGCTTGTAGAGCCTGTGTATATGCATGTCATCTATTTGCCCAAAGTATTTTATAGGATTGGGGAATCCCATTGCAGCAACCCTCTGCAAAAGGCGATTCTGTACATCTCTTGGAACCTGTGTGTCACCTCCACAGCCTGTCCTTCATTTTGGAAGGAGAAGCAGTGATGCTGGCTGCACGAAGCCTTTATTTTTCCATGTGAACAAGTGGCTATTTGGCTTTTACAACTTAAATCTGGTGGTTTTGAGCATCTCAGCCCTTTTCAGTGGGGCTTTGGATCGGGCACTGAGTGCCTATGAGCACGGAGAGAGGCTTTGCATTAAGGCTGTTGGGCGAGATAAGAGGCAGTGTGATAGCAGGATGGCAGAAGGGAAAGGAATTGGGGACTGCAGCTTACTGGGCTGGATGGGGAACGTTTCTTATGTCCTGCTAAAAATGTAAGTGTGATGGAGTTTTGAGGGGGGAAAAAGGTGAAACTGGTGTACTTAGAAAATGAGCCTGAAACAATAAGTGAGAGACAGAGCAAGGAATGAAGACAGCAAACCCCAGGTCTAGGGTGTGAAAAGCTCGATCCTGGGTTTGAGTGTGGGATTGCTTGGCTGTTGTGGGCAAACCTGAGCCATGGAGAAGAGGCCTGTGGCTGCAGGGGACAGTGGCTCTGGAGCTTGGTGATTACTGCAATTGCTTGAAATGCAGATTTTCTTTAGTAGGGAGAGATTCAGTCCTGGTCCTCAGACCTTGCTGAAGCTGATCTTTCTAAAAAACAACGTAATGATTGTAATGAATTGATGCTTTGGAGAGAGAAATTAGTTTTTTTGAGGAGTTCCTGCCCAGAGCCTTCATTTGCTGTATCTCAGAGTGCAGGAGCAGCGATGCCAGTGGGCTGGAGCTGAAGGCATTGCTGTGCATATCACAGAAGAAATATTTTTGCACTCTAATTCTGGGCTAGCTGGTGAAGGTATGCTTTGCCACATCTTGCTGAAGCTGATAGCACGGGAGCATCTCTGGCTTTGATGTGAGAGTTAACTTGTGCTCTGAGCCTCTCCTGCCCTGCTGCAAAAGCACGGGAAAGACAGGAGAGAAACAAATGTTCCTCCTGCACAGAATGAGCCATAATTCCACTTTCTGTATAAATCCTGATACTCCTCGCAACGGGAGCCGAGGTCTCAGGCAGGGATGTGGGTCTGGGCTGCATGCGTGTCCCTGGGGAGGCAGAAGCCCTGCATGTTTCTTCCCTGGGTCAGGATTGCAGCACAGACTTGAAACTTTGCCCAGATTTTTTAGAAGATTCATTAACTTTTTGAGTGAACCCGAGCCAAGTTTTGAGTTACTAACAGAAGATAAATGTGTGTTTGGTTGGTTTTTTTCCCCCTCAAGACCACATGGAGTTCTGCAGCTAAAGTAAAATGGGGTAAAAAAAGTCTTTGTTTCTTGGGTGAAATATTTCATCTGAGTCCCCGGGCTCTGTTCAGGCTGCTTTCCCACGCCTTTACTTTCCTTCCTGACCCCAGCTAAATCGCATCCCAGAGAGTCCCATCACTCTTGCCCTCCCCAGCAGCAGGATTCCCCGGCTGTGCCAGATCCCAGCATGGGGGGCTGTGTGGTACCCCCCTCCTGTCCTCCCCTGCGCCCGCCGTGTCCGTATCCTTTCTCCTGCCTCGAGATGCAAGCGGACATCTCCGTGTCCTCCTTTTCAGATTCTCAAATACTTTTCCTTCTGCTTCCTGCCATAAAGCCTGATGTCTCCTGCATTCTTTCTATGGGCTAAAACACCGTTCCCACTACGCAGGAGGAGTTTCAGCCCACCCCAGCGCTGCCTTGGCATTCAGGTTCTGTGTGCCCCGTTCATCATCAGCCCAGCATCTCGCTACGGGGGACAGGAGGAGACACGGGAAAGTGCTTCCTTCCATCTCCTTTAAGTGGCTGTAACACTTACTTTTACCTGTCTCCTCATCCTCTGGCTGAGTTATAGAAAGCCGGGGAAGGTTTGCCTGGGGGATCTCACTAATCCCACGCTTAGGGAGTGCTCTGGCAAAGCTTTATTGGGCAGCAAGACATCTCCAAGCTGAGCTCCCTCTGATGGGAACGTTATTTTGGATTTGTCTAGATGTTTATGACTTGGCTGGTCGCTCCTGCTCTGCTTTGAAAGCCAAAGACCCCCTCTGTGCTGTGTGGGGGCTTCGGGGGGGGGTGTAAATCCTGGTTTTACTCCTCCTTCTAGTGATTTTGCTGTCAGTGCATGGCTTTCTGGTTTGGGGAGGGTTTGCTTCCAGTGCAGCAGGAAAGGGGCCATCAGTGTCCATGGCCCTGTGTACATGGGGCCACTGTCTGCCCTGGCCAACCCTGACACACCTTCACACCTCCCTTCCCAAGCTCAAGGGCATCTTTGACAGCAAAATAATACTTGATTTTTATTTTTTTTTTCCTTTCCTCATTGCTTTTTCTTAATCTCTCCCCAATGAGACATAACATTAATTACTGCAGTTAAAGGGAATTCAGTCTCCATTACTGTCTGCCACCCCTTTCCTTTTGGCTTGAGCATCTGAAATTTGTCTCCCAAATGAAAAGAAGGGAGAAAGGGGGGAAAAAAACAAATAAGCACATGCTAGATTTTATTTATTTACCTTTATTTTTTTTTCTCAGTGTCAAGTAGAAAGAAATCAATATTTTTGTCATTATGCCTGTTGTGTTTTTTCCCCATAATCTTAGCTGTCATTTGGGTTTAATTGTGTTGTTTCCTCTTGTGTGGAAGTAAATCTTATCTGTTTTGGATTAAAATTCAATGAAGGTCACAGCAGCTCGAAAACTTACCAGGCTGCAGCAATTAATGTTCATTTGGCTTTGATAAATTGGAATGTTCCCCACAATAGGACTGGAGTGGATTTCAGAAGCAATAATTCTTCCATTAACTCAATGATTCCCCATGTGATGGAACGTCTTGTCACTGCTCTGTTTGTCATCTGTCACTTCAAGGATCTGGGCATATGCCTGATATGATTTATCATGATTATTGGGGCTGCTTGTGTCAAAACATTTTAAACCACTAATTATTCCAGCCTTGTAAATTGCTGAATTTAACAAAACGTAAGAGATATTTATTTTTGTGTTGTTCCTCACCATCTCGTGTCCCTGTTTAATTATTGCTCTATGTGTTGGTAAATTCAGACCCAGGGCCGTGTCCAGCAGCGTTCGCTGTAGACAGGGGCTTATTTGCCGGGCTCTGGAGAGGTGTGTGGGGGGGTGTGTGTGGGTAGGACAGGCATGTTTTGTCTCTGCGTTGACCGACCTCATGGACATTTGATAGGGCCATTGCACCCAGCGGCTCCTCCCGGCCCTCCAGGTGCCTGGGATGCATGGTTGGGAAGAGGATGTGAAGCCACGTGCCGTCCTGCTGGCGAAGGAATGGGTGGGCTTTCCTTCCTTACACTTGTGTGAGCGATGCCAGTAAAAGCCCTGGCTGGGGGAGATCAGAGTCGGGACTGTGCCCGCGTGGGGTGCGAACGAGCTGTGTGCTGCCTCTGCTCCATCTCCAGCAGAAATAAGGTGGCAACAAGAAAAAGCCTTGTTTCATCTTGTACCATAGCCCTGCAAGGAAGCATTTTGGTGTCTGGAATGAAAGGTGACCAGACCTCATCAGACTGCTTTTTTATATTATTATTTTTTATTTTTAATGCCTACTTTCTGCCGGCTGTTACTGGCGGTAGACAAGTTAGCTGTTAGTTTCTAGGTCTCCCAGTGGATTTTTTTCAGCTCTTACTTACACGAGTTTCCTTTTTTCTTCTTGCTCTTATGCATCCTGATGTTTCCGTAATGATCAGGCATTGGTGCTGTGCTCCGTCAGCTTCTGAGCTGGGTGTAAAGAGTGCTTTTAAATGCTTCCCTCTGATTTAGCCTCCTGCTCTGAAGTGGGGCTGGGGAGGGGTCCTGTGGGCCTGATGCACCGTGCAGGGGGGTCCTGGTGAGCGTGGCTTCTCATGGCTGCCCAGGCCTGGGGCAGCTCTCTAGTTTCTTAAACACTGCAGGAATATCCAACAATAAGTGAGGTTTTAGGAGCTGCTGCCCTCTCCTTTCTGAAGCTTCCATCACCCAGCGAGGGCCATGACAAATGCATTCATTTGCCTTTTTTTTTTTTCTTTTTTTCTTTTCTTTTTTGCTGCTGTGACCCATATCACAACTCTCCCTCCCTTCGTGCTCTGCTGCTGGTGTTTCCTTGGGGACCCTGTGTCTCATTAGGCTCTGAGCTTTCAGCTTGGCTGCACAAAGCACCATGTGTGGGTGGCATCGTGCTTTTACTGCGCAATCATTGGGGTGTGATGGCAGCTGTACCCTGGCAGGATGAGCCCCTCGGTGCCTCAGCAGCCCTGACACAGCATGTTGGACAGGATGGTGAGGTCTTCTCCAAGCAGCTGTGCAAGCCCAACTGCCTTTGTATCTACATGTGCCAGCAAGGGTTATTCTCCTTCCCATCGATGGATATATCATACCAGTGCAACAGGGCTTATCCCAGTGTGCATGGGAGGGGAGAGAAGGCTGAAACCCTTTGCAGAGGTGGGGCTATTCCCATCCTCCCCAGCAAACAGCTCTCTGGGGGGGATCGCTCCAGGGCCCCCAGGCTTCGGACACATCCACATGTGGGCTCCTTCAGCTCTGATGTTCCTCTCTGCTTGGACATCATTTGAGTGGTGCCTTGTTTTCCTACCCAACAGTATTTTGTCCTCCTTGGTGCAAAACCTCCCAATGAATTTACTTCTCTCCTGACTGTGTGCTCACAGCTTGCATGGCGGCGTGTCCTGCAGCATGGCTGGCCGCTCCAGTGGAGCCCAGTGCTCCAGTGGATCCAAAATGTTGCTTGAGCCTTACTCTGCCTCCTTGCACTGTGGCTTCCTGATGGCAGCATTGAAGCTCCTGTCAGCCAGCTCAACTGGGGCGGGGCGGGGAAAAATGGTGTAACATGAGTAATGAGGTAGTGAAGAAGGCACAACATCTGTGTCATCGTTTCTGCACCAGGAGGTCAACCAGATTCATAAAACATGCACTTCCAGCTTGTGATATGTTTAGGAATTAATTAAGGTAGGGAGAGAATTGCTGCTGCAGCAGATTTCCTTATCTGAAAGGTATTAAAAAGCTAAATTGATCTCCAATGAGCTGTTTTTATTAATAAACAAAACCAGAAAGAAAAGCCCTAAAGCCCCAGGAGTTGGGCTCAGTGTGTTCCTGTGTGAGAATTGCATTCCTGCTCCTCACGTGTGCGTGCAGATGGACTGGGGAGCATCCCCAGATCCCCAGGAGGCGGATGGGAGCCGCAGGCTCTGTGCTGATGACAAACCAAGCCCTTAGCACCTTGCCCGGAGCAGTGTCCCGTCAGCAATCCTCCCCGGTCTGCTAAAGGTGGCCCTAAGCTCATCCCTGAGCTGCTTTGGGGTGGCCAGAGGGGCTGGTGGGACTGAGACAGTGGGGCTGAGCACTAGCAAACTGTCAATTTGGGGACTGGAGCTCAGCGCAGCTGGAAGCTGAGCTTCACCCTAATAACCTTTACCTGCCCTGTGCTGTCCAGAGACCTTGGAGATGGTAATAAAGTCATGCATGTGCGCTTGAACTGGTGCTGGGGGGGATTGCTGGTGGGCGAAGCTAGAAGCAAGCCTTCCAGCCCTCTCACCCCGACGCTGTTGGTGGCGTCTGCTGTTTCCCAGGGTGGGGACGTTCTTCGGCTTCAAGTTTCATTTCCATAATGTGCCATTAACCAACTTTTTGTAGGCTGGGAGAAGCAGCCTCTTTCATTCACCCTCCCCCTCTTCTCTGCTCTTTTCCTCCTTTGCAGAGACGATATAAACCAGGGACTAAATGTAGCTAATGATGTGCTCTTGTGTTTAGGGAATTCATTTGGGGGGATTTGTCTTTAAAGTGTCACTTTTGTGACAATGACACCTGTTATGTTAATAATTTTTCACTAACCTCTCTGTTTTCTACCTTAGCTACTGTGAATACATTAGACACTTTATAGCTTTCTATCTAGCAGATTTTTTTTCCCCCCACTGTGTTAAAATATGTAACTGGAGTCCTTGATTTGCATCTCTCATAAAGCAAGGCTGAATAAATACTCTTAGTTCATCCAAACTGAGCAGCAAACTAACTTTCCTGTGTCATCCCCAGAGCAATCAAAGTTGGTACTGGGGGAAAAGCAGCTATAGGAAGTGTCTGGGAGGGGTTTGCTTTTTGCAGATGGCATTGAATGCGTGGGAGGGATCCGCAGCCTTAGAAAATTCCCAACCTCAAGTGTGCTGAGAAAAGAGGATGGAAGGGAAAAAGTAAGAGCTCACTTTGGAAAGGTGGCCGATACAGTCTGGGTGGGCTAGAGCTGGAACGGAGATGCTGAAGTGGTGAGGAGATGGAGGAAAAAATGCGGAAGGAAGGTTTGGGAAATGGGGCGAGGAGCATCGGAGCAGCGTTAGCTCGTGGCTCAAGGTGGGACACGCAGCAAGGCGTCGTGCGCGTCTGCCTTCGCCCCCGTGGCGGGTCCCTCTGTGCTGCTGGTGACAGCACGCAGTGTATTTTTATCGCGCGGTGCGCTGGGCTGCGCGGGGAGTTTGCCGATTTCAGATTCTTGTCTTGAACTTGTTCCTTTCCTTCCTCCTCCTCGCTTTTCCCCTTCCCACCATCTGTCTGGGAGAAATACTTGTGCATCTACAGCGCCGCGGGGCGTAGCTGGTAGCTTGACCTTTTCTCAGTGCTTTTTCTCTCAGCCTGAGCGAAGCAGATGGAAACGCCAGGCTTTGGTGGGGTAGCTCTGCCTTGGCTCCGGGTTTGCAGAGCGGTCGGAGAGGAAGGAGCATCCCTGTCCTGTGCAGTTCGGGTCTTGCCAAGCTGTTGGGCTCCTGGAGAGAGCAATTCCATGCGGGAGCCCAGTGCTAATCCTGTGTGTAAAGTGCCGGGAGTATTTGATCTGTACCTTTGAAACATTGACGTAAACACGGAAATGCTTTGCAGCTACCAGCCTAGATCTAATCGCTTTAAACTGCCAGGCTCAAAACTGCATATGGCGTTAAAATTGTCACGAAACGTTAATCCAGGAAAACTCCTGTGGCTGCCGACTTCTCTGGGAGGTGCAGTGGTGGCTGGGGGCGGATGGCCCCTGGCTCTAAGGTAATTGCTTATGATGGAGAGCGTTTTCCCAGGCTGCAGACATGTCACCACCTGCCTCAGGGTGCTTCTTGGCTGGGTGACGGGGATGCTGGCAGAGGGCAGGGTGCTGTCCCCTTGCCGGCGAGGCTGTGCTGGGGCACAGTGGGGGACACCTGGCACAGTCCTCGCCTCCCTCCAGGACTAGCACTGTCTCTGGCTTTCTGTTGGTACAGCGCAGGCTCTGACCCTGGGGATGCAGGGGGCAGGTGCTGGGGGATGCTCCTCGCCCTAGGGTTTGCTTTTTCTTGTTTCAGCTGCAAGGGAGAGCCTGTGGGCTTGAAGGCTAGATTGTCTTCAGACAAGGAGGAAAATCTTACTTTTTTTCCTTCAAACCTCGTGTTATCTGCAGATCTCGCTTCTCTAGGTAGTTATTCTTGTTTGAATGCAAGTTAGAAATGTTTGCATCAGTTAAAATGTCAGTATTAGGCACTGGCTCATGTAAAGGTGAACTGTGATGAACCTCATGCAGAATAGCTTAAAGGTGGTTGTGAAAGATTTTACATTTCAGCACTACGAAAGACTATTTTCATTTGGTTGGCAAATCCCAAAGATGGGAGTAAGTGTTAATGACAGGATGAAATGCAATATCATATTTGTCCCTAGAAATAAGATGTTTGCTTTCAGTTTGGGCTTTTTCTTCCATTTAAAAATAAATTGAACTTGGTTTCACAAGGTAACGTTATACTGTGAAAAGGCAGAGCGCTTTTTGTTCAGGAAAGTGTCAGAATGAAATGTTTCTACTCTTCAACACTTTCCGTATCCTCCCCAAAACCACTTACGCTTTAGTTTCAGCTGATGTGAAACTGTCTGAGCAGATAAACCATCCCTTGAAGAATCTTGCCAAGCTCTTCGTGGAGTAACTGTGCCTAACCCAGAGAAGATGCGCTGACGTGGGGGGAAGGTGGTGTGGGTCTATGATCACCCACCATGTGTCTCCAGCCTCTGCAGCACCTGGCCCTGGTGAAGGGAATGCTCAAATATCCACCAGCATGAAACAGGAGGAAGAAGCTCATGCATATGTGATTTTCTCTGATCATCATAAGGCTGCTAATATAGCAGACGACTTTTTTTTTTTATGAGCGTGTCTGGATCTTGCTGCTGTAGGAAGTTGGGCAAAATTCCCACTGGCTTAATTGGGAGCAACATCAGGCCAAGTGTGGTTATTTTTACCTGTCACTGCTCCCACTCCGCCTTCTCCCTCCCACCTCCATCCCCCCGGACAAGAGGGAGCGAGCTCCGTTTCAGCCTTCAAAAGGTCTCTGCCAGCTCCGAGCAGCAGCCTTGCATTCACGATGTGCAGCAAAGGAAAACGGAGGGGAAAAAAAAAGTAATTATGCTTATTTTTAAAATCCAGTTATCTAAAACTGCAGGAAAATAATTATTTTTTGCAGGGAACTGTTAGGGATGGCTGGGCTTTGCCCTGGGTGGGAGCTCCCCAGGGCCAGGCTGGATTTGTGATGGCAGCAGCTGGAGTGGGAGCAAGCGGGAGCGTCAGCCCCAGCTCTGCTGAGAAACGCTCGGCTTTCAGGGGTTTGGCACTTCATTTGTTGTGTTGCTCTTTATCCAACAGGGAAACTGGTTGTTTTCCCTTCTAGCTTCCTTCTTTCTAGCTCCTCAGGGCAGAGGGAGCCGACTTTTTTTTTTTTTTTTTTTTTGGATGAGGAGGCAAGAAACCCGCCTGCAGGAGGATGACAGCAAAGCTGGCTGATGCTTTAGTGATGTCAGGTATCTCCGTTTCCGTTCCCAGAGGCATATCTGGTTAGGAACTCATCGCCAGCCACCCCTTAGGCAAGCTTGAGCTCTCCTGCTGTCCTGGGCATGGTTTTCCTCATTGCACCAAACTCATGAGCTCAGTGTGAAACTAAGGTGGCGATGGCAGCGATTGCTGGGGGAGCAGAGAGCAGCCTCAGTGTTGAATTTGCTGATGCTTTTGCAAGCGTTGGAGCGTTTTGGGAGCATCGTTCTGCAGAGGTCTGTGTTGGTGGGTGGTTTGATAAGGCAGAAGTAAAGGGACGGGCAGCCCTGTGTGGGTGCTGTGAGCTGCGGCGACGTGGCAGCCGTCAGCAGCGTGAAATTGCAATGAGGGGAACGGCTGGATGGAGGGCACTGGTTAATGCCCCAAAGAGAGTCTCTCGCTACGATTAAGCTCTAGGTTTTGCTTGGCCTCTCCTGGAGATCCATCATTATTCACGCCAGCACCGGGCCTGTCAGACTCCCTCTGCCGCAGAAATTAATGATTTGAACTCACCGACCAGCTCACATGCCGGATTCAGCTCAGCGAGGCAGGCGAGGGCTACGTGGGGTGACAGCAGAGCTGGGTACCGGGGACCTGATCCCACACTGCATCCTTGGGACAGCTGGGACCTCGGGAACGGCGAGGGCAGGGCAGCTGCTTCTCCCACTGCCCTTCCTCTTGGCAGGGGCTCGGGATGTGCAGCTGTTAGACACTGTCCCTCTGGGGACTCTGCGGGTTCAGGTACACCTGCAACCCCCTTCAGCTGCGTGCAGCCTCATGCGGTTGGGAGGTGACGGGGGGGTGACTATTGGGGTGCTGGTTTCGGAGAGTGCCATGGGGTGGAGTGGTGCGCTGCCAGCCATCCGTGGTATGGGATTAGATAAGGAAGAGGCTTATTCACAAACTACAAACGAAAGCAATGACTGCTGCAAGGCTTATAGAAACAAACAGAAATGAGACAACAGAGCCAGGTACGTCAACCTATCACTTGAGTTAGTGCCAAGGATTCCTCTCGCCCCACAGCATCCAGCTACCAAGCTGTGAGCTGCCTTTGGGCTGTGCCGCTGAGGATCCACTTGTCAAGGAAGGTTTGTGCCCTTAGGCTGAGGTTATGGGAGGGGATGTGGATCTGGCCATGCCCTCCCTGGTCGGGGAAGAGTGTAAGCTGCCAGTGAAAGCTTTTCTGCCCACCTTATGTGCCCTGTGAGGAGGGGCTGGTGCTGTCACTGCCTACAGCTCCTGGAACGATGCAGCCAACTTGTCACTGGTCCTATTTTGCACCAAACATCTTGCGAACCAGTTGCCTGGGCACGCTGGTTGGGCCTCGGCATGCTGGTGGGGCTGACAGATCTTAGCTGTCTCTTTGAGGGCTACCTTGACCTTGTCTCAAGGCATCCTCAGTACCGGTTTGTGGTCACCCTTTCCCAGATCTACCTGGGATGCTTGTGGCTTCTGCTGGGATGAATGCTGCAGCACTAGCTGTAGTGGAGCAGTTTTCAGTTCTCCTCTCCGTGTACTTGAACCACCTTTGCCATGCAGCCCAGCTCATCTTCCAGTTGTCTGAGGGCCAAGGGGAGGAGGAGGAGTCAGCCAGGTTGTTCTAGTAGCTGCTGCTTAGTCCTGGGAACTGAGGAATAATCTTGCCAAACCCGAGGAGTGAAGTGACCTGATTCTTCTCCCTGCTCAACCCTGTGCTCCCTGGGAGGGAGGAATGAGATGGGCTGTTTGCTGGCTTGTGTTTCTCCTGCCCCCCCCCCCCAGCAGGGAGCTGGGGGTTTGCGTGAGCATTTCAACAGCCTGTGCATGGTCTGCAGGGACGGCTGAGGCTGGTGTTAGGCAGACACACAGATCCAGACATATTTTTTTCAACCAAACTGCTCCTACTTTATGATACTGACTGCTTTGGATTTGGCTACAGCAGTCCCTGTATACCACTGCCCTGGACTTCATACCCCTCTGCCAGCCCCAGCACCCCACACCACTGCCAGGCAGAGCTTTCCCAGAGGGGACTGAGGGTGAGCTCTTTCCCGACAGTGTGGCAGTGCTCTTCTTCAACTGAGATGGGGAAAAACATGGGGAAAACATTGACCTTGGCAGCTGCAGACCCTTGAAAGGTGTGTGACCCTGTCTGTGTGCCCACCGCTGGCCTTGGCTGCATGGCTGGTGCCATGCGGCAGGAGGTAGTCCTGGGTGGAAGTGACCCATGTTGGCTTTGGGCCAGTTGTACTCCACAGGCAGGATACCAAGATCCTGGCTTTGCTAACTGAGCAGATTTTTGTGGTGGGAGTGCTGTGTGCATGTGAGCAGTCTGTTCTGCTCCCCGGGCTGGCTCGAGCTTTCCAGGCACTGCACGGGGTAGCTGAACCTGTAGAGATACATGGTGCTCAGCTTGCCAGCGTGATGCACAACGATGGGAAGAGTGCCTTTAATAATAAAGTCATGTGTATCTTTGCCAACTACCATTTGTAAGTGATCACACTTCACCTGACCATGCCTTGCCTGTGTCTGGGTGTCTCTGCTGGCATACGATCTCTCGCCAGGCTCCCTTTCCATGCTGGGGTGCTTTCCCATCACCTGTTCCGCTGCAGTGGCTGGGTGGGGGTTATACATCCCTCCTTGGGTAAAGCCACCCTGTTCGATAGTGGGTACTGCCCTGCAGCTGGGGGCAGAGCTATCATCTGGACGGGGGATCTGCACGTGGGTGCTGTGCTTGGATTGTTCCTGGGCTGGATGACTGGGGTTGTCATGGTTGCTCTCATAATTGGTCTCCTTCCTTTTTTCTCCCTTGAAAAAAAAAAAGGCAATTAAACATTGGACTCATCCTGCCTGTCCTTCCCTGAGAAGCTGCTGCTCCCATCTGCGATGCTGTGGCCGCAGAGGCTTTCGCCCTCTCTACCCTCTGGCTGCTGGCGAGCTCCTTCCTGCTGCAGCCACCTCTGTGGGGACTGCTGAGTATGCCAGGGAGGGGAGAGGAGGCTCCCCACCACCCCACCTTTTTGGAGCATGAAACTTTGTGGCAAAATCCCTCTTATTTCACCCCCATCCACTCAAGTCTGTCAGCAGAGCTGCGCACCTAACAGCACTTATCTCTGTGGGCTCGCTGGGGTGAGGGCACTGGAGTGGGCACGATGCCTTCTCGGGAGGTGGAGGTTCTGCTTTTGGGGGCTCTGTACAGCACTGTGGGGTGCAGGGGGGCTGTGCAAAATGCAGCTGCTCCGTCCTGCCTGCGGAGGAGGCAGTGGGAGCCTTGCTTTCCTTGTGCTGGCTGGAGGATGTGGGGAGGGTGATGACTTTGCCTTGGTCACCGAGCAAATCGATGGCCCCAGGTTGTGTCCGCTCACCTCCTGCCATAGCTCCCTCCCCTTGGCTCAGCCATGTTTCCCTTAGCAAAACAAGTAGTGTGGTTTTTTTCTTTCCTTTTTAAAGGGCCACTTTTCACTTTTTTTTCATGCTCTTCCTCCTTGGCATGCAGGTCAGCGGGGGGAGGGAGCCTTCAGCCAAGCTCTCCATCACATGTCCCTTGTTTTTTGTGTGTTATTTTTTCCCCACTGCTGCCCTTGCCAAGGGAAGGACATTGTATAGCTGCTGAGACTGGCAGGGACTGTAATGCTGCCTGCCAATAGCCTCGATGTCTGAAAAGGCTTAGGAAATCCAAGCTCTAAATTAGCTCCCAAATCTTCTTCTTTCCTTTCTCTGGTTGGAGCGCCCTGCAGAGCAAGCCCAAGCTCCCCTTTTGTCGCTGGGCTCCCCAGCGAGTGGCTGGCTTTGCAGCGGGGCTTGGGGGGGGCTTTGCCCAGGGAGTGCAGTGAGATGGCCCCGTGGGGATACCGGGAAGGTCTTCGGCACAGTGTGGCTCAAGGCAAGCTGGTGGGAGGCAAATTTCTGGCATCCCTCCTCCCAACCTTTGCCACCCCGTCGCCCTGCCCAGCTCCCTCCCCGTATCACCGCTTCGCAGCACTCGCTTGGCAAGTGTGTTGGGGTTCTCGGCTGCAGAGCTGGAGAGAGCGGCAGGGGAAGCACGGAGCTGATGGATGGCTGCCGAAAACCTCCCCGGGGAGGTGGGAGGCCCAGCCTGTGCTCACCCCAAGGATGCTGCCAAGAGCAGCCAAGGTCGTGGTATCACTGGCAGCGCACACAGCCGGGACATTTGGGGCCAGATGAAGCTGGAGGAGGGGAGCGGGAGGTGTGCTGGCTGCCTGTCTGTTGAAGAGGACGACTTGTCTCATGTCCAGCTGTTCCCCCCCAGCACCTCATTTCTGACTTTGCCAGGTCAGTCGGTGAAGGCAGCGACTGCTTCTGCTGCGCTGTGAGATGGGAACAGGCAGCAGCTCTGTGTCCCTGTGCTCTGCCTTAGCAGGTTGTCTGCAGGGCAACTTTTTTCCCAGGGCCCTTGGTGAGAGGTGGTTTTGTGGCAGCCAAGCCTTGGGGAGCAGCTTTGCTGGGCAGTGCTGTTGTGTTTTGGCACGGATATGTCATGGGGGTTTGTCTTTTGCTTCTGCTTTCTCTTCTCTTGAGAGAGAAACAGGAAGGGCTCTGCTTTGCTGTCTCCTGGAAATTCCAGCTTCAGCTCTGCAAATGCCTGGCGGTTCAGCATCCCCACTGGCACTCCAGCCTTCACCACCAAATACAAAATGTTCTTTAAATGTCTCCAACAACTCTCTGTAGGTAGCTTTTGGTACTCAGATGTTGGGAACAGAGCAAAGGCATCACATCTGATATGCTCTCCTAACCCCAAAGCATCCCAGAAAGGGCTCTTGCACCTTGTGCCCCAGGGCTCTTGGTGTCCCACCTGGCTTTGCCTGTTGGTGAGGAAGGTGATTCTTCCCTGGAGGGCTGAGCACCACCAGGGCATGTCGCTGCAGCTCAGCAAGGGAGGCGGCGAGGCTGGGCTGCTGCCACGAGCATCGCTCCTTCTTGGGGCCCTCGGAGGTGGCACGTGTGTGGGAGAGAGCGCGAGCTCTGCAGAGCAGCCTCGGGCGTTGAAGTCTGCCCGCTTCATCCTAGCAGAGGGTGCTTTGGGAAATAGCAGAGGAAAATTCCACTTCTACAGGCATGTAACTTGTTTTTATATATTTTTTTTTAAAGGCTCTGTCAAGCTCCTGTTCTCTCTCCCCCTCCCCATGCTGTGCAGCCAGCTCTGAAGCAGAAGTGATATTTTCTGCCAATGCAATGATTAGCCTTTCTGCTAATGACCCAAAAACAGTGTCCAAAATAAATGAGCCCAACCTGCTCATCTTATTAGCCAAATGATTGCAAAGAAAGAGGAAATATCTGCAAAAACCGCTTAGGCAGCTGGAATTTGGAAGCATGGTGGAGTCATTGCTCGTAGTGTGGAGTGGAGCCATATGTCTTCACAAAGCTGGTCCTCTCCTGGAGCGGGGAGAGCCCCTGTGCTCTCAGGGTGGCTCTGCTCACCCCCTGCTCCCCCTTTTGCGAGGTGGCCCTGTGGGGCCAGAGCTGTGGCTGTCCCTGAGCTCTGTTGGTTCCCAGGGCTGAGAAGCTGGGGACGGGCAGATATTTCTCCTCTTGTCTTTCGTGTCTGGTTTGTGGCTTCCCACATATTTTTGATGAAAGGCAGCAGCACTTGGATGTTGGTCAGGAGAGCAGCTAATGTGGTAACTGGTACTAAGTCATTCTTCAGGAGTTCTTATGTCCTTCAGGCTCTTCTCAGCACACTTGGCAAGGTCGTGAAGCATCCTTGTTTCACATGGGGAGGGATGAGCAGCAAAAAAGGATGGTTTCTGCAGAGAAGGGAGGTGAAAGGGGGCTCTTGCGATCCACCTTGTAGATCATGGTGATGCTCAAGTGAAACAAGAGCTCACCTTGGGAAGGGTTTTCAGGCTTTGTGTAAACATAGGAGAGGAACGGGGCTGGGCGCAGGAGAAGGGGTATGTCATGAGGAGGGGTGAATATGAGGAGAAGCTGAAGGGCTGGGTGTGACAACAGCTTGACCTTTGCTGCGGGGTGAACTCGATTTGAAGGGTGGGTTGTCTACCCAGTTGCTACTCATGCATCTCAGTAGGTCTCTCACCAGCTAAGAGGCCTGACCCCGTGTGAGGTTCTGAAGGGTTTGGCAGTGATGTGGCTGTCCTGGAGAAGGGCACTGGGGGCTGGGGCTCGAGGCCGAGACAAGCCCTGAATACATAACCCTGTAGCCTTGAGGCTGTATCACATCAGAGGATGTGCGCAAGTCTCGCGTCTTGTTTGATAGCAGAAAAAAATGCCCTAGTTCCTCTTGTCACCTCGAGCAAGGGCAGCTGGAGACCTGGCTCACGATGCATGAGGCCTTAAAAATTGCTGAGGAGGAGGAGGTCATCCTCCCTCCAGCACCCAGCATGCACACCATATGCTTCCCTGACCTGTTCGGTGGCACGGCTGATGCGAGCTCCCGTGCGCCTGCTTGCTTGTTTGGCATCGCAGCTCACGGGCTGGAGCCGGGGGCTGCTCGCAGGGTCCCGTCAGCCCCTCGGCATGGTGGGGCCAGGCATCCCACCAGGACTCTTCAGCAGGCGAATACGAAGAGCTGGCGTATGAGCAAAAGCACTTCATGCATTTTATATGTCTCTGTGTGTGTGTGCGTGTACATATATGTGAAATACAAATTTCATGTAGATGTGTATATATAACTTCTACTGATCTGGGATCTAAAGGGGCTAATGTACAGAAACAGGAACCATGACTTTTTTATTTTTTAATTTAACTACATTCACATCTAGCTAGTTCTTTGCTCTTTTCTGGTTTATACAGACTTAAATTGTGCCTTGCACTTCCTTCTTCCTTTCCAAATTGAGGAGGGAATTGCTAATTGTATGTTTGTGTTCTGAGAAGTTTCAGGTTTAAACAATTATCTGTGCTGGAAAACATCTTGACAGTGCAAATATTGAAAACACAAATATGAAGTGGATAAGCAAATGACCTTTGCTATCTTTGCGCCTGTCAATGTCTTTTATTGCACTGAGCATCCCTGGAAGGCTGCCTCTGGTCCCTGGGGTTTGGAGGTTGGCGAGAGCGGTGCAAATGGAAGTTTCACCTGTATGCCCCAGGCTGCACAAGTGGAGCCATGCTAATTTTTCATTGTCATTTTTTTAAACAAGTTTTTCAGGTTAATGCTGAAGTGGTTTGGCTTTGGAAGGTGCAGTGTTTTGTGACTGCAGGGTGGTTTTTGTTTTGGTTTTTTTTGAGTGGGGGAGCTGCTTTTTCAGTACCTCAAACGTTCCACGTGTGCCTACCCTGTCGATGGCACTGGCATCAGTTGGGGTACTCTGGGGAGTACTGCCTCTCTCAAGGGTTTTGCAGGGTGAGGATTACTTTTCCACAAGATCTCCAGAGTGGAAGGGGTTTGGAGAGGTCATTAAAATCCCTCTCTCTGCCCTGGGGCAGGATCAATAACCCTTTATCACTGGTGATGGATGTTTCTCTGTCCCATTCAGCAAGACTTCCCCGTCCCCTCAGGCAGTTCTTCCAGCCTGCGCTGTCTCAGATTTGGGCTTGGACTGTGGCTGACCCAGGGAGGAGCACCCTTACAAACCCCACCTAAACACGTTTCCTTTCCAGTATTCTGCCTTCAGCCCAACCTTACAACTGCCTAGTATTTCCAATAACTTTTACAATGTTTGGACTGATTTAAATAAGCAGGTGGTTTGAAGTGATTGATGGAAATCCTTTTCCTGTAAATGTTTAGCTCTGAGGATTTAGCTTCAAGTATCTCACTCCTGATAGCGAGCAGGAATGTAGGCTGGCATCCTCCCATTGCCCCAGCATTGCCTGCGGCTCCTCGGTCAGAGGTTGCAGACACATGTGCATGTGGAGGACTACCACTGCTGCTGCTTTTTATGAGGAGGGGTCTAAGCACTTTTATTTTTCTTTTCAAGCTGTCCCTTGAAAAATGGGACATGCCCGTGCTCCACATAGCCACGTCCGTTCCTCTTGCTCCACAGACTGGGACGTTTGGTGCCTGAGGCAGGGCTGATGGAGAGCTGCAGCCATTGCCCAGGCCCTCCGGTATGGGTTTTCATTCCCTAGGGCTCCTTTTTTGCTTGTGCAAGATATGTTCAGCATCTGGTTTTAAAACAAACTCCCCCGTTTGGCTTGTGCAAGGGCACCTGGTCTTAGATAAGTAACTGAGGTGCTCTTCTGTGGTTCCCAGCACACCCTACTGAATTTATCCTTGGATTTATTCTCATCCCACGAAACAGGGACAGGGCTGTTCCTGAGTTGCTGAAAGGACACTGGGGTGCAGGGAGTGCATGATTTTGAGGCCAGATACAGCTGTGGCAGGATCTGGGAACTGAGCACACATCTTCACAGCCATGCCATGCCCTGACCCACCAGCTGCCCTCCGTGAGCCTGGGTGGGCAGAAAGCCCTGAGCTTCAGACGTGCTTTGGGAAAGGGGTGACTCTGGGCAGCCTCCTAAATGCACTGTTATTCTTCCTCCTAAGGGGTCTCTGGTGCATAAGAAGGTCCTTGGGATGGATAGCTTGGTATCCTGATGCCTGGCAGCCCTAGCCAGCAGTAAGGGCTCCCTTGGAGTTGTAGTAGAAACTACTGTCCCCCTCTGCCCTGAGCTGGCAGACATGGGTGGTGGCATGTCACCATAAAGCGGGGAGAGCTGCTGCATGCAGGGCAATGATATGGCGCAGTGAAGCATTTGGGTTGCTGAGCTCTTCAGTGTCAATGGGTTGAGCTGATGCTCGGTGGCTGTTCTGCCGATGCATGGCTCACCTCGCCTTGGGGGAAGCCCAGAAAGCGTGTCCAACATGGCAGGGTGATCACCAAGGAGAGGAACGCTGAAGCCCGGTGCAGGTTCTTGACACTCTTGTGGGACTGTAGGTCTTGCTGTTTTCATCCCCACATGTTTGAAGCTTGGGAGCGTTGTGGGGTCGCTTGGTCCCTACCAGGGCCATGTGTCACCTCTTTGGTGTAAGGGTGGAAACTGTTCATGGCAGAAGTTAATGGTAGAATTGTGTTGGCTGGGGAGGATCTTCAGGCTCAGTTGCACTGTTAAAGAGCATCACTGAGATGTGCGAGGAGGAGGAGAAGGAAAATGAAGGTGGAAATGAGGAGGTGTGGGAAACTATCTTCAGATCCCCTAAAGCTTGAGATCTCACTCTGGCAAGACCCATCCACGGTGGACACATGGTGTTGCAGCTCAGGGCCTTGCGGCACATCTCCCCAGAGCAGCCCTGTCTGCTGCTGACCCCATCAGCCCTCCTCTTCGGGGTTGCACCCATGCTTTAAATACCCAAAAGGGGGTCTTTAAGCCCCCCGTTTGCAGACTGGCCTTGTTCCATGGTGAGCATTTACGGGCCAGGCAGGGACACAGTCGCTGACTGTGTGACTTTAATCACCCAGTGCTCTTGGGACAGGCTTTTCCTCTCGTGCTATCTGGGGCTATCACATTAAATTGCCTGCTGCAATTGCTTGGCTGTCGCATAGATTTTTATCTCTGGTGTCCTTTGGAAAGGGAAACCTGGGCTGTCACTGGGAATGTTAAAACGATCAATGTTTTGTACCTGGCAATGGGAAGGAGCAGCTTTAGGGCTTGTGACAGTCTGCTGCCTGCACTGGCTGTGTGTAGGCAGCTCTGCCTCTTCTCTGGAGGGCTGAGCATCCCCGAGGGCCAGGAGCAGACCAGCATGTCTGCTGTGGCATGGCCAAGCCATGCTGGTGGCTGGAGGTGGCTCAGGTCTTTAGCTGTGCCCTGGGATGAGTTAAGGGAGAGGGGCTGTGGTGGAAGCAGAGGGGAGTGTGTGCTGCTGCTTGAAATGGGTATACAGGAGAGGGACTAGAGTCCTGGGCCTTATTCTTTTAATTGCTTTCTTACATGGAGTGGCTCTGGCCCCATTTGGGCTCCTGAGGTCCTGTTTGTGTGCTGCAGCCTGTCCCAGCCCTTTGCTGAGGCTGCCAGGAGAGAAGAGCTTGTTTTGAAAACTCCTTGATGGAGAACTTCTGCCTGCCTTGGAGGGAGGGTTTCCCTTGTTTGCCTGTGCTGGCTGTCCCCTCTGTGGTGTCTCAGATCCTAGGCTTGAGTGTGTGAACTAGCCCTGCCACCCCTGGAAAATCCCCACTGGTGTGGAAAGTCTGTCTGCAAAACCCCAAGGGAGGTCAGGATGGACCTGTGCAGCAGGAGGGGTTGGAGGACCGTGCCTTCTTGGCCACAACTCCTGGTGAAGAGCATCCCAGTGTAGGGTGCTGTTGCTCAGGGTGGTGTCTAGCAAAGAGCTAAGCAGCTTCCTTGTCCTCTCAGGTACCACTCTGCTGTGGTGGCATGTGGGGCACTGATTTCACCTGGTCTTGCATCCAGGTGCTCTCCAGCCATGGACTGGAAGGTTGCCTTCACCTCGGTGTTTTGCATTGACTGGGTATTCTGGGCTCCCTGAGTTGGGGGCTTGCCCAAGGACCGTGCAGGCACGGACCAGAAAGGTTGAACCAAGTTTCCAGCACTCTGTCTATACACCATACTAAAGCACTCTGTTCTTTTTTTTGTCTTCCTTTGTCCTGTGGGAAATTACTCTGTGATGAAAGCCTGAAAGGAGATCAGATTGAGGACATCAGCTGGGCGCCTGGGGACCAAGAGGATCTTTTTGTTTTGAGCAGGGGGAGGGTTTAAAAGACGGAGGAGCCCGTGCAGATCTGTGCTGCCTCTCAAATGGATGCTTCTCTCTACCCCGGGGGCTCTCTCCTGCCTCGCTGCCCGCCTTCACCTTGCCACCTAGGCAAGCTTCTGTGGGAACATACGGCTGTATCTGCATCTCCCATGAATGCTTTCTCCTCAGGCAAAGCTGTTTCTTCTGCGGGAGGCCAGGCCTCCTCTGAAGATGGGAGCATTGCCTGGGCTGTGCTTAATTTAGATTTGATGTGCACTTGTGAACTCAGCCCAGGTGGCAGGACAGGCACCGTGTTGGGCTGAGCTGCAATGGAGCTGAAGCTGGATGGGAGGTGGTTTTCCTGCCTCATACAAGCTAAAAACAAACTGTTGAGGAGTGCCTGTGTGTGACAGGGCGGGTAAGCAAACCAAAGCTCAATGCCCACCACCTGCAAATCAGGAGTGGAGAGGTGCTTTGTGAGCCCAAAGGTGTGGGTGGAAGGGCTTTATTAGCTCCATTTGAAATATTTCATCCTGATTTCTATTTAGCTATGGAATCTAACTTTTATTTTAGCTTTAAATTTAGATTTTTCAAAACAGGCCTGTCAAATTAGTAAAAGGAAATTTGATTAGAAAATGGCAGCAGTATTGAGATCTTTGTTTTTCTCTGCGCACGCGATTTGGCTCAGAGATTGCTCTTAACCAAAAATACCCTATTGGAGAGTGTTTTCTAGCTAATCAACACTTTCCAACTGGGGGAGGGGGGGTTGGAGGGAAACAGTTGGAAAATTCCTGCCACTGATTCCCCAGCCAGCGGCCACCCCTCGGCAGGGACCTGGAGGGTTGAGCTGCGGGGCCAGGGCTGCGGTGGCGTTGGGGATGACTTGGGGACTGGAGGGAACAAGGAACGCAGAAGAGGGTGGGATGGATTTGTGCCTTCCCCTGTCCTCTCCTGCTTGCTGCCATCCCTGCATCTGGGTTCAGCTGTTTGAAGTCCCTGAGGACACTGGTGGCCAGGCCTCTATGCGGCTCCTGGAACTGCCTGTCCTGTGCCTGGGGGATGCTTAAACTGGGGGGGTTATAACGCCGATTTGGGGTGGAGGTGCAGAGCTCTCCCCTGCCTGTTAACACCAGCCCTCTGTCCCTGGGCCAGGCAGGGGGGGAGCCCATCCCAGAGGGCAGGAGTTGAGGGGGAAGGATGAGGAAATTAATTGAACAGTGGAGTTAAATACCAGCTAATAATAAGAGCCATGGGGAGAGAGGAGGGCTGGAGAGTTGGGAACTGCCATGCCCGGGGATGCCCCGCAGAGCCTTCCTGGGCGGGATGAAGGAGATTTTGGGGATTGGGGGGGGCAACTTTCCTTGCACAAAGCCTGGTTTGAAGCCTGTTTGCATGAATGAGTTACTGCTTGTCAACTGAACACCCAACTTATATGGCCATGGTTGGCCCTAACAAGCCCCCACTGGTGTCACTCAGTGGGTGAGCAGAGATGGGCTGCTGCAGAGAGGGGGCCCCAGTGCCACGGGGCTCGTGCCATGATTGATGCTGCTGTGGGGGGCAGAAGGCTGGAAGCGGGTAATGGGGTGTCTGGCTGGCTCCGAAGTGGCCGTGCTTGCCCAGTCCCTGCCTGCTGCTGGGGATGGTGCCACTTGCCATCGATGGCTGAATTCACTCCACGATTATTCACAGATGCTGCAATTACGTTGGTGACACTGTGTCAAAAACCTCACGGCAGCATCGGCGTGCACGCGGGGATGGGAGGGGGTTATTAGCCTGTTATTATCCATTTACCCAGATATCCCAGCTAATCAGCTTTCAGATGGAGAGAATTAATTGGTTTCGTTTGGAGCACCAGGCATGTTTAATTGAAATGAATTCTTTCGCATTTCCAAATGGGCACTTTCTCAGCCGCTGTTGGATGGGGAGGGGGGGGACTGCAGCCTTCCCATCACAGACCCTCACGGTGCAGTGCAGCTGGGCTGCAGTGAACCGGCTGTAATAGCAGTGCCCTTCAGTCCTCTCCCCATCTGGGAGGGAGCTCTCATTTCTCCATGCACGCACCCCACCTGAACGTGCTCCAAACCCTCTGCTTACAGCTGGGCTGGGGAGCACAAGTCCCAAATTGCCTCGGTCCCTTGAAGCATGTAGAGTGGTGTGTACTGGGGAGCTGGGCAGGGCAGCTTGGTGGCACCCAAGTGACATCACTGTGATGCTTGCTGCTTTCTGGGGGCAAGGGTGCAGCTGGGGGATGGAGTCAGGAGATGAGGGTCCCCAGGGCTGAGTGGGCATCTCTTTGTGTGCGGGATGCTCAGGGCTGTTGTGAGCTGTGTGCCTGGAATAAACCCTCTCTATACCTCTGCTGCTGCATACCCTGCTCCCAGTCTCACCCACGCTTTGCTGCAGCACCACTCAGACTGTGGAGCTGGCCACGCAGGAGGAGATGTCCACGTTGGGTGGGCCCAAATTCAGGGGGCTGAGCAGTGCCCTGCAGCCCTAGCAGAGGCGGAAGCGTTGGCAGCCAGTGACCTGTCCTGCAGGAGATGGCATCTCTCCCTGCCTGCAAGGATGCAGGGAAAGAAAATCCAGCACCTTGTGTGTGTGTGTGGCACTGAGTAAGCCCATCAGCTCCCCCAAACCCTGCCTGCCCCTCTGAGCCATTGCTGCTACCTGCTGGCCTATACCTGCTCTGGTGATAACTTCTAATTAAAGGTTAATTAGAATGTGGCTGTAATTAGAGCTGGTGTAAGGACTGCTTCTTGCTTTGTAGAAGCACAAGTGCTCTGCAAAGTTCCCTTTGGGTAGGAGGGATGCACTCTGAGCCCTGCCCTAGAGGAGGCTGCATTTGGGTGGTCCCCAGGGAGTCCCTTCAGGTCCCATCTTCCCAAGTCCTGCTCTAGCAAGGGTGCAGGTTAGCTTGGTGGGGGCTCAGAAATAGTCGTAGGCTTTCAAATTGGAGTGCTTTAAATCCAGAATGTTGAGGATGGGAGGACTGGACTGGACTGCCCCAAATCACTGCTTCTTCCTCAAAATGTACAGGTAAATGTCCTTTTGGAAGTGCCAGCATCTCTGTACCTGTTCAGAGTCTCCCTCCTGCAGCATCCTACAGCGGAAGGATGTAAGTAGGAGCCCTGGTTTCTCTCACCTCTGCTCTACCCCTGTTGTCTTTGATGTCCTGTATCCATACAGAAAAAAGATGGGACTTGAATTGCAGGTGCCTTAAGCTGCAAGTGCTTTGGGATGGGGACTGTCCTCTGGGTGTGCAGAGTTCTCCAGAGCTGAAGGTGCTCCATCTGCACCCTGGGGGTGCACAGGGCCCCTTGGCAGATGCAGACTCAGCTTTTCCCCTCCCAGACTGGTGGTTGGCACTCCCTGCCTGCCGCTCAGTCTCTCCTGTGGCCTTGTGCCACTCAAAAAAAAGTGAGCAACATAAAGCTGGTGTGTTCCTGTTCTTTTATATTCTTGGCTTTCGATCGATACAGCAAGAGGGCTGAGTTAAGGAGTAGCAGGGTTTCAGCAAGATGGCTTAGCGTGGTGTGACATGCTGTGGAACAAAAATGTTTCTATGGACCCATAGGTGTGTAAGCGATGAGTGTGGGAGCTGTACGGCAGGAAAACTCCTGTCCCCATAGATTTGCTTTTCCAGTGCACTGAGTCCCGAGGTCTTTTAGAGGCATCAGACCAAGTGCTGGGTAACAGGAACTCTGTTCTTGGACAAGAAGACAAAAAAACCCTGAAATACTTGATAAAGTTTATGTATGTGCAAAGTCTTGGTGAAGTTAATGGGAGTTAAGTGTATGGTTAAATGCTGTACTTAACTGGACTCTTAATAACCTGATAGGAATAGCTGTGGTGTTTTGGGAGAGGAGGAGGTTTGTGGACTTGCTGAGCTTTTTGATCTTTTTTTTTAAAAATCAAAGTCTTGGATTTACCTGCTGTGTGATACTTGGAGGGGGTCGGTGCATTTTTCAATTTGTGTGTGTGCAAATTGATAAACTCTCTTTTCTTTTCCTGGTGTGAAGTGCCCCAGGTACCAGTAGAGGCCCTTCTCTGGCGTAGGAGGGTGTGCAGTATGTGACTCCTGTAGTGTGAGTTTTGCCAGAATTGCAAAGATGCCAAATGCTCCACAAACACGTGCATGGAGCTTTTATCCCTGTCATTTTGTTTGAATACCCTCCCTCTCCCCCTGGAAAGCAGTGGTTTATGTTGCTGCTTTTCAGAAGGATGTTCATTATGCTGTAATATTTGCGCTTTAAATATGGTAAGACAGGGTTGTTTTTTCTTTTTACACAATAGGCTGGATCATTCCCAAAGCAGCTGCCAGCTATGGGATCAGTAATAAACCTTTAAAAAAACCCACCACCACCACCAAAACCAGCTCTTTCCCTCCATTCTTATGTGCACAATAGCACCTTCCCATCAGCTCCTTGCTCCATAAATTGTTTGGAGATGTCTATAAACAAACTCTAAACCCCTTTTCCAGTCTCTTGCCTGTCTTTGCTCCAGCCTGTGTAGAGCAGCAGCACACACCAACACAGAGACCTGGCTCATCAACGGAGCTTGGAGATGTTGGGCTACTCCGAGTAGTCCCTGTTCCTTAATGCCGTGGTGAACTTTTTCTCCATGTTTTGCCACCTTTTCTGGACAACTGTCCAAGATCTGGCAGCCCCCAGAAACTGGCTGGTTAATTGAGCAGAAAGGTTGTTGTACCGTGTCACTCACCAGCACTTGGAAGCTGGAGGCACAATGTGAATTGTGTTCATGTTCCCTCATCCGGAGACTTGCATCTCTTATTAGATTAATGTTTTTTTAATATATGCAGAATATACAGTGGGAACAGCATTAATTCGCACTAATGGTTGTGAGATCCACTGAGAATTAACTGCATTTTTTGTAAATTAGTGAGGAAGCGGATAAACACAATTATTAAAAAAACAAGAAAGGTACTTTTGCAACAGCAGTACATGTTACTCATTTATCTGACAAGTGTTCTTTACTTTTAATTATATTTCATCACTTGCTAGCAAATGCTCTGCTGGTAGATATTGTAATAATCCTAGTAATTTGAGACCTTGTTTTAGTATTTGCTAAACCTTTGGAAGGGGTGAGAAGCAGCCGGGTAGTTCAGGTATCTCGCAGTGGCTGTGATTTCGGGGAACCCAGGGGAATTGCCACTCGAGCCTGTGGTGGCTCCCGGAGGCCCCAGCTGATGCTTGGGTGCTGCAGAGATAAGCTGTGTACACATGCTCTGGGAGATGCTCTCGCCACTTGCTGTCCAAACAAAGCAGATAAACATGGGGCGGGAGCAAAGGTAGGACCTGCACCAGGGTTTGTGGTGGGCACCGAACGGTGGAGGTTTGTGGGTGGGTCTGAAATCAGCCTGAGGCAGAGGCTCCTGAAAGATGCGCAGCTTCTCTTGAATTACATCCCTTTCCTAAATTAGCGAGTTTAGCTACATCCCTTCTTCGTTGTGCCACTTCCACAGGCCATGCTGCTCTGTCTGTTGGGGCCAGCTGATCAGCAGGTTGGCTTCTCCATCAGATGCTAAAATGAATGTTACACATTTTTTTTTTTCTGGAGGAGAAGGCACCAGCTCAAGCAGAATCTGTGGAGGTGTTTTGTGGCCTCTGCTGGGCAGTGGTTGAAGCATGAACGTGAAAACAGAGCAGTGTGGCTTGGCCGGCACAGCCAAGGACATCATGCCAGGATGCTCTGCCATGCTGGATGCTCTGCTGGTGGATGGAGCACCTGCACAGGCAGAGCTTAGTCCACAGCTCATGGTAAAAACCCCATGAGATGTTCCCATAGGCAGCACCATTTTCCCCCAAAGCAGGAGCAGTGGTGTGCAGGGTGACACAGGTTTGGGCTCCCATGGGACTGGCTGTCCCTGCCCAGGGGTGTGTGGGTGCAAGGTGCAAATCTGCAGGTTTGTTGGGGGGGTCTGATTAAGAGGGGGATCCCCAGGTGACCATCTCTGCTGCAAGACAGGAAGCTCTGGAGGGAGGAGAGGTGGGGCAGGGACATGTTCCCCACCAGCATCAGGCAAAGCAAGGCATGGTCAAGTTGCTCTTACTGGTGATTTCAGTGAATCCAAGCCTAAACGGAGCCTTGGAGAACTTTATTGCTCTTCTCTTTCATTTGGGAAGGTATTAGGGCCACACACAGTCTCTTTGGTGGTCGTCCTTGATATTGGGTGGATTCCCATTTGCCCTTCCCCTGGCAGAGGCTGCCTTTGCTGGGATGCACCTTCAGGGCAGCTCTGCTGGCCTTTGGGATGCTCCTTACCCGAGTTGGGCTGCCATGAGCAGTTGGGGTTTGGGCTCTGGTCTGAGACAGTGCTAAGAAGGACATTGCATGGGTGGTGGCTCTGCGCTTGCTGGTTTTGAGGGACTTGCCTTTAGCCCCATGTTTAATTGCAAGGTGCTTTGTGTGTTGGCACAACCCTGGGCGCTCTCAAACTGCAATGCATGGTGCTCCTTGCCTGTGCTGGGAGACACTTACCATGGATGTGGTGACCTTTTTTTTATTTAAAAGCAAGGTTGGTTGTTCTTAGCTCAAGTGAATTTGTTCTCCCTTTTGGAATATGGCTAAGATGCAATTCATGTACTGGGTGTGAATGAGCTGAGCGGGGTGAACATGTGCAGGGGTCTCTAACAGGCTTGGCAGGGAGGAGGGATGGGGCTTGGTAATTGAAACTCCTTGGAAAAAAAAAAAAAAAGCTTTTGTTTTTTGTCTCAGCTTTGTGCTTAGCCAGCCTGCCCGCATTAGGGAAACATGAGCGCAAACACACGAGACCTTATGCATTTTAAAATCTTCCCTCTCTGAGGGCAAGCTCTGGGTTAGCGGGTCAGCCGATTTAGGTGAACCGTTTAGCGCGCATTAAAATCACAATTTATGCAATCTGTGCTCTGGCTTTAGAAAGAGCTAGCAATCAGGTGCTTAATAAAATCACCTCCAGTTCTCCTCTTTCAGTTCACTGCAAATAAATGTCTTTTTTTTACATCATAAAAATGGATTAGGAGTCATTTTGAATTGTTATCCTAGCAAGATGTGCAGCTCGGGATATGCAAGCATGTTCGGTGTGATTGAGGGTTGTGTATTTTGATGCTTGCATACAGCCAGTGCCTGGGAGACCATTCAAATAAACATTTACTGGAACATTACATTGCATGTCTGAACAGCGCAGAAAGGCTGATTGGCAGGTTCACTCCTTCTTTTTGTTTCCATTCTTGGATGAAACAGCAAAACAAAATTCAGCGTGGCTTAAAAAAATAAAAAATTATATGGAAATGTGACTTTTTGTCTGACTTTTTTTTTTTTTCCTGATTCAGAAGAGTCAGAGATTTTAAAGTTATGGTTCCCACAGCAACTGTAACTCTCATCTCTTGTGCGTGTGTTACACTTTGCAGGACTGTATACGCTATTAAATTTATGCCCCATGCGTGTAGTTACGGCATGGCAAGCAGAGCAGCTGCCTAGGACAGATCTGCATGGGCCTGGTGGAGGGATCCTGCAGGAACCCTTCCTTTTACCCCCCTGGGCCAGATCCTGCACTCCTTTGCACCCGTGTAAGCCCATTCAGAGAGGGTAGTTTATAGGTGCTGTCAGCAGGGCAGGGTTAAGTGACACAGTTGTGATAACAGCAACAACAGAAGACAGTGCCCCATCATCGCTGGAGCTCAGTGATGCTGCAAGAGCCATGGAAAGAGGGAAAAAAAGGCATAATAGAGTTCTCTTTGGGCCACAATTCAAGCAGCCATCCCTGCTCGGCAAAGCGCTGAGGCGTGTGCTATAGTCTCATGGACTGTAATGGGAATTAAACACATACTTAAAGTTAAGCGTGTGGTTAAGCACCTTGGTGAAGCAGTGCTTGAATGGGGATTTGAAGCGTACAGGGAGAAAAATGCTGTATTTTTTAGTAGATTTGCCCTGTATCATTGCTGTCTTTTATGGAGAGGTGAGGTCGAGTGGTTTTGAGATCAGGACCAGGTCCAGATTTCTTTGGAGTACTTTTTTTATTTTTATTTTTTTTTCTTAATCCTGGTGTTCATCTCTTCCTTGCTAGCCTTCATGCTGGCTTGCTGTCTGTCCTCGGTCTCATCCTCATGCTCTACCTCAGTTTCCCTGCCTGTTGCTCACCTGCCCATGGGCTCATTTACTGACCCGTTTACTGACAGTGTGTGGGGGCACGTGTCATCATAGGGTGGTTGTGGTTCATGGACAGGGGCAGGCAATGCACCCTCCAGACAAAAGCTGCCTGCTCTCAGGAAGGGCAGTGGGCAGGACCCCTGCATCCCCACACCATTTTGGGCAGGAGACCTCCAGTGACCGAGATGTCCCAGCTCTCCTGGGAGCATCACGCTTTTTGCCATTATGTTTCTTCTTGAATGATCCTTGCTGCAAGTCAAGCTCCCAGCTTATTGTGCCACCCATGCAGGAAGAGAGTAAGCATCTTCCCATCCCTGGTTTCCATTGTCACATCCCTTCTGCTAGCAGAGGCTGTGTGAGGACCGAGCAGGCTTGGCCAGGTCTACGCCTGCAGGAGCATCTCCCGAAACAGGTTCCCAGCGCCTTCCCAAACTCCAGGTGCTGCTGCTCCATTTCTGTCCATGAGCCCTGCTTGCATTCTTGTAGGAGATGTGACTGCTTCCTGCAAAGCCTATTTCCCAAAGCCCCGTTTCTCTCCTTTCCTCTCCGTGTACGCATTCCGTTGGCTCTGATGACTCCTCCCTGCCCTCGAGTGTGGTGTGTGTTAGTGGACTGGGTGATCCGGGGCCTCTTTCCCCTGCCTATTTCCTCTCACCACAAAGCTGAAGGGATGTTGATATTTCTGGGACCTCTTCTGCCTTTTTAGACTTGGTTGGGATGAGCCAGCGTGTATGGGTACAAGAGAGAGAGGATGGAGAGGCAGACAGAGGTGCTGTGGGTGCAGAAACTTTGATTTTGCAGGAAACAGCCAAAACTCTCCCATCACGGGCATGACAGCCAGAGGCTGGTGTTATCCCTGCTCTGGGGAAGAGCACGCTGTATAACATGCTTTCCTCATCCTGCTGTTTCTTTAAAGCTGGAGGAATCGCGTGCCATGTCCAGGTATGTCCTGCATCCCGGCAGGGCAAGGGAGCAGCAGGGTGCAGGGAGGTCGTGCTAAACAGTGGCAGTGCGCAGGAGAGGGAAGGCTCTGAGAGATGTCTGCGGAGATCAGCCTTATTTTTCATCGTTAATGATCTGAAAGAAGGTGCAAACAGCATATTAATTAAGATTTGCAGAAGAAATATTTAAATTGAGAGGTGCAGCAAAGAGAAAAAGAGCAATAAGGCACAGGAGTCCTAGGGAGGAGCTGGTGTGGTGCGGAGGTTTGATCTGGAAAGGGAAGCAGCAGACACTGTGCAGTCCAGCATAAATGTGTTTTTCTTCCAAAGTTGTCCCAAGCGCGGCTTTGTTCAGGTGTGGGCGTGGGGGTGCCTGGCACAGAGTCTGGCCTGGTGAAGGGACCTGCTGGCAGAGCTGGGAGGGAGAGGATGGACAGGCCTGGAGCTGCCCCCAGCCAGCCTGGTCATCAGTGGGTGTCATTGCTGAGTTCTGCTGTGGCTGGGAACACTGATTGCCAATTAGCAGACACTGTTGTAACAGATCCCAGCTCCACTTCTGGTTGTGGTTTGCCCTGGGACATGGCTTTGGAGGATCTGTGCCCAGGAGCAAGCCTCTGCCTGGTGAAATGGCATTTATAGGGTCTCCGTGCCGCCATTGGCCATCGCTTTTAGTTAAATTAATTAGAAATCTGTTAGCTCAAATTATAGCATGGCTAAAACCTAATGCAAATGTTTGCTACACCCGTTCATTGAGCATTGCTTTATTATATCCCTCAGCAAAGGCTGAGGCGAGCCAGGAGGGGTTTGTGTACCGAGCTGTGGAGGTCTGAGGTTTGGTCCATGCTGGTGGCATCTCCCCCTTCGGTGTGCTGTCAGGTGGACGTGCCTTACCTGCCCTCTTGCGTCCTGGGTCTGGTGGTGCTTTCTGCATCTGGGTTGACCTGGGAAGGGACGAAATGCTTAAAAGAGAGGTAGGATGCTATGGAGCTAAAGTGTGGGAAAGACAAAAGAGTGTGGGAGTGGAAGAGCAGAAGGGACTTTGGGGTCGTCTGCTCTACCCTCCAGTGCCGTACAGGGTGCAAGAGCTCCCTGAAGCCTTTATTTCTCATTTGAAATAAAGCATAACTTTTCAAAAAGCATCCAGGCTTGATTTTAGGAAAAAAAAAAAAATGACAGTGATGGATAATCCACTACAACCCTTGGTAAATTGTTCTAGTGTTTAATTACCTTCATGGCCAAAAAGAAAAGAAAGGAATAAGTACACAGTGTGAAGAGCTCTGAGAATTATGTGGTTATTGCTGATACCTATTTGCTTACTGTGGTTCGCCTGCTGGAACGCAGGGCAATGTGATGCTCCAGTACTGGGGTCCCGCTCGCCCCAGCTCTCTGAAGCTGCAGGGTGCAATGGGGGGGGTTTTGTGCAGGGTTTGTGCTGGGCAGAGCCCGGCTGTCCCGCGGGACTGTACTTGGAGCGATGGCCCCAGGCTGCGAGAGCCTTGTTTCACCCAGCAGCAGGTCAGTAGTGATGGGGCTGGTAGTCAGCACAATGTGGGACAATAGTTGGTTTTGGATGTCATGCAGGAGCAATAGTGGCTTCAAAGTTGGAAAAGAAATAGGGATATTTTTTCCCCCAGGGCAAAACCTTGTATCAGCGTTCAGAGGAAGCAGCAGAAGGGGTTCAGGTCAGTGCCAGGCTGAAAGCTGTGCTGTTCTGCTCTGGTTTTGCTTTGGAAGAGATTCTTTGGTGTAACCAGTCTGCCCAGCCCAAACCGTGTTCTCCACCAGCCTGGGGCCTTCTTCTGCGACTTCAGCCCTTTTTGACCTGGTGGCTGGTAAGACTCTTAGGGCTTTCTTAACAGCTGGGCTGCGTCGCTGCGGTTGCGCTGTGTTTGACGGCAAAGGTGTGGGGCTGGAGGGGTCCTGTGGGCAACCACGCCATGTCCACCCAGCTGTGGGGAGCAGAGCTGACAGGCCAGAATCAGGAGAGGCAAGAGCCTCTTGTAGGGGAGTTTGCCCAGACCCCAGAGGAGCAGCAGGACTCCCTTGTCTTTCACCGCTTTGGTACAGAAGGGTGGTGGCTTGTGTTCAGAGAAGCACATGCATCCTCTTATGCTCAGAAATTGTTCAGCATCTCAGATGGATGCCCAAACAGTGATCGCCCTCCAGGTCGGCAGCCTGGCAGCCTTCATAATTTATATAAGTGCCCAACCTCTTGTGCTTTGAGGTGGCTTCTTCCATCGGTTTTCCTTCTGTGCTCCAAGTAAGCCCCAGCCTTGCTGCTTTCTAGCTTCAGCTGAAGTTTGCTCCAGTGCCACAAGTTCTGCAGTTGTGCACACACATGGGTTGTCCCCACCAGCCGCCTTCTCCCTCTTCCTCCTCCTCCTATCCCTCCTCCTCCTCTGTGGGTCTCGGCAACCCTCTGGCCATGGCGGCTCCCTCTCGGCCGGTGCAGGGCACGCCGGAGCGCAGCGGGAAGGACATTACGCGGGAGAATATGCATGTTCACAGCTCAGAGGATTAAAGGCCCGTGTTCTTATCACTGCAGAACAGAGTATTATAAATCCAGCCTTAGAATACCAAATCCCCGTGCGGCTTGGCCATTGTTTGGGAATATTAAAAAGCTCGGAGACAGAAATAATCAGTTTCCGAATGACACATTGTCAAATAAAACATTTCTCATATTATCCCTTCCTTCCCCTTTCTCTCTCCCGCTCCCTCAGTTGGATAATTTAACATGAAAAATAGATTAAAATGAGGCTGGCTTGAATGCCTCCTAAGTTTGACTTCTTTTTTTTTTTTTTTTTTTTTTCCCCTTTTCCCCAGGAAGCTCTCCTGGCGTGTGCGGCGTGGTTAAACAAGCAGCTGCTGGCGCGGGGTCAGGGACGAAAGGAGCATGTTGAAACCGAGCTGCCTGCTATGAGCCCATGAGTGCTCACCCCAGGGGCTGGCATGGGCACCCCAGCCTTTCCCAGGCAGAGAGGGGGTGTCTCATCGCCAAAGGGTGCAGGAGCCGTGGCCGGGCTGGGCTGGGCTGGGAGCTCTTGTCTTCCTTGAGCCAACCCTGTTGTTCCTTAGCCGGGGTGGGGGGAACAGCATGCTAATAACCTCTGTGCCTTTACACCTTTTTGTAATTTCTCCCAAGCAGAGAGATCTTTAATTTAATATGCTGACAGGTTTATCTGCTCTAAGCCGTTTCCCGGGGGCAGATGCAAGGTGAGCCCAGCCAGGCAGGTGCACGGCCCCAGCACTGCCGCGGGTGCCTGGACCCCTTCCCTGGGTCCAGCTGGCAAAGCTGCTTCTCATGCAGAGCTTTCTTGGTCACCCTGGCCTTTTCTGAGCATCTGGGCTGTCTCCAGCTGAGCTTTTCCAGGAAGGCAAGTGCTCATGTGCCTCAGTGTGGAGTGCTCTGCCCTGCAGCCACTTTACAGTTGCAGAGCACCCAGGCACGAGTGACATCCAGCTGGGTGGCTTGGGGGCTTGATGGTGAGGCCTTGGAGAAAGCTTTTCCCGGTAGTCATGTCCACGAGTGTTGTTCTGAAACCCTTCTGTAATGTGAGGTCCCTCGCTTTGCTGGAAGGATGCCGGCACACAAGCCAGACCTGATTTTGCAGTGTGATTCATCATGATGAAGTTCGTGACCCTGCTGTGTCCTTGTCACCAGGACTCTCTTTTGGAGGGTCTGGTGTGCCATGGTTCCTCTTCTGCAAAGTGGGCTTCCGAGGAAATGGCCCCTATTTGGTGCCAAGGGGTGTGGGTGGCTCATGCTGGGGAGCTCCTGAGATGCTCTGGGGTCTCTGTGCATCCCGTGCTGTGCAAACCTGAGGAAACATGATTCTGCTCTTCCAGGCTGAGGTGTCCACACTGTCTCTTCCTTCTGAGCATGGAAGGCCAGGTAGGGTCCTCATCCTCCTGGTCCTTCAGGTGCTCCAGTACTGCAGGGCATGAGCCCGGTCGGCTCAGCGAGCCCTGCCCTTCTCTCACACAGAGATCCCTGAGCATCTCCTGGATGCTAAACCACCTTTCCTGATGGTGTGTATCACCTAAATTAGGGAAGTCAAGCTGAACAATGTTCTCCTGAGTCCCTGAGCCCTTCTCCCATTAGTGCCAGTTTGGGGGGAGAAGTTGGGAGGCTCCTGATGGGAGGTGCTGGGCTGGGCTCCTCTCTGTGGCGGGTCGTGGTGCCGGTGTGGTCTAGGGAAACGTCTCTCCTCTGCTCCTGCTCCTGAGTCCTCTCCCCCAGCTAACTCATCCTGTGTGCTGCAGTCTTCAGTGCTGCCTCTTTACAGCTGATCTTGTCTACATGTCAGAGCCATGCTCCAGGTACAACATGGTGCCTTGTATCGAATGCAGATGAAATATTTGAATGTCTCCACTTTGTTTTTGCACGGTCTGTAAAGTTCTGGGCTGTGGCATCCCCTGTGCCAAAGAAACGCCTGCCCTGCCCTGCCTGTTCCACATCATGCTGCAAAGCCCCGATTGCTCATGCTGCTCCTGATTTACATGCCCTGCTTTGTTTGTCTGCCACGGGATAAAATTGCTCTGACACTGCAGAGATTAAGAGGCTGGAAGCTGGCACACAGACAGCTCCTGCCTGCCTGGGACTGAGGGACTGTGGCCGAGCTTAACCTCCAGTGCAGCCAGAGACAGGGCTGGCCCCCTTCGGTGCTTCCCAGCCTGGCTCCCCTGGGAGGAGAGGCCGCTTCCATGGACATATAGAGATTTAAGTAGTACATTTTTTTGGTAAAGATTTTTTTTTTTAATGGTAATGTAGTTGGGAGCTGTATTGAATAAAATTTGGAGGTGGGGGAAGAGGAGAGCTTTGGAGAGAAGGTCTTGGTCTGGAATACATTGTGCTGTGCCCCCAGGTCTGCAGCTGAAGTCTTGTTGAAACCATAGGCGAATCACAGCCAGAAATGATGGAGCTGGGGTAACTGTGCCCTGGGGAGCAGCAGTTGCGTGGTGCCATTTGTTGCACCATTGTTTGTGTGAAATGTTGTGTGTCTCTGCCGAGACTTTACTGCTCCCATGTTGGTGGCTGGGTTGTTTTGATGAGGTTTTTTTCTCCCATGTGGTGAGATGTGATTGCCTCTTTTCCCATGTCCCTGTGCAGGGCAGGAGGGGAAGCTTGCCCACCTCAGCGCCTGTGTGGGTGGGTGGGTTGGAGGGCTGGGTGTGTGGTAAGAACAAAGTCCCTGCGAGAGCGGGCAGAGCTGAGCTGGAGATGTCACTGTGCTGTCCCCAGCTAAAGGCCACCTCTGGCACCCTGCTCCACCTGCCCATGACGTCCCACCCCAGAGGTGGCTGCTCCATGAACCCACCCGTGTGTGGTTCGTGGAGTGTTGATGAAAGGGTGCTCTGGGGTGGAAGAGGACAGGGTCCGTGGATGCTGGCTGCAGCACCCCCTGACCCACCCCTGTGCCCCGTGCACCCCCTGACCCGTGCCCTTTGCTCTCCTGCAGGGTGGGCTGATCGCACTGCTCCTGCTCCTCTTGGTCTTCATGGTGGCTCTGTACGCCCAGCGGCGTTGGCACAAGCGCCGCCGCATCCCACAGAAGAGTGCCAGCACGGAGGCCACCCACGAGATCCACTACATCCCCTCAGTGCTGCTGGGCCCCCAGGCCCGTGAGAGCTTTCGCAACTCGCGCCTCCAGGCCCACAACTCAGTCATCGGGGTGCCCATCCGTGAGACCCCCATCCTGGATGACTACGAGGATGAGGAGGAGGAGGAGACCCCACGGCGGGCAGAGCCCAGCACCAGGGAGGATGAGTTTGGCAGCCAAGTGACACGGACACTGGAGAGCCTGGGCCGGGGCGGGGAGGAGAAGCCCGACTACGAGAAGAAAGGTTTGTGGCTTTTCTTTCTCCTCTTTCCCTCTCCCCATCCCCTGCCAGTGTGTCTGTCCTGTGCAGTATCACCTAGAGAGGGTGGCTTATCCCTATACAGCTCCTGTGGCTGGCGCTTGGCTCTCCAGGCTTTGGTCCTCAGCTGCCATCTACAAGGTGGTTTGCAGACCTTGTCCTGGAGCTGCCCTTCCTGAGAGGGGAATCACCTCTGGGTGGTGCTGGGGAAACTGAGGCACAGTAGCTGTGAGCCTTCAGCTGTTGTTGCCAGCCCCGAGGACCAGGTCCCTCTGACTGTGCTTTGCTGGTGGTTCAGGTGCTGTAGGAGCGTGTGAGCTGTGTGCTTGGGAGCTCCACAGAGATCTGGATTTGTAGGATTTGACCCGTCTCCTTTGTCAACATCCTTTTCCAAAACCGGTCTCCCATTTCCAATGTGTGCCTGCCCGGTGTGATGAGATGGGAAGCTGATGGCTCTGTTTTCAGGCTTGGTGGGATATCTGGTCCTAGCAATGGTGGAGACCGCTGTGAAACCCCCAGTGGGTTAGGGGCTGCCTGCCTGGGGGACCAGAGCTGGCATTTCCCCAGGGAGGGGAGCTGCTCTTTTGCTGTGCATGGGGCAGCACAGAGTCGTTCCTGCTGCTCCAGCAGTGCTGCTGAGCGCGTGCTCCCACTGTGCGATGGGCTCCTCAGCAGGGTGGGAATGCTGGGATTCATCCTGACTGCTTGCCGTGGGTGAGTGCTGGCACGTGTGCATTGACCAGGCCAGGCTTTACTCCCCGGGTGGCAGGGACATTCATTGCCTTGCTGTCGAGTGGGGCATCACTTCTCACGAGCGAACATGTCGGTGTGCTGGGGCTCCGTCAGCCTGCTGAGGTTGATGATCCTCAGAGAGCTGCTCCATAAAGCTGTATTTTCCACTGGTGGCAAAAGATCCCCTGTGCTTTATTCTCTGAGCAATCAGACAAATGAATCTGTAGTCACCTGCAAACAAAGTCACCAGGGCTGTAGGTGTAAGGCAAGCACAGAGGAGCCCTGTGTGGAGTTGGAAATGGCAGATCAGAAAGTTCTTGTTGTGGGAAGAAGCGCAGAACTGAATCCATGTGGATCCAATGGATGGACACAGACCCCCAATTTTATGACCCATTTCCTGCCCGTGGTGTTTGGCATGGCAGGTAGAGTGTTATGTGGCATCTGTAGGTCAGATTAGAAAGAAGCCTATACAATTCCATAAGCGTGTGTTCTGGCTGCTGCCTGTCCCTGTGGTGCTGACTGCTTGTAAGGTATAATAGTGGATAACGCTGCTGTTGTGAGGTGTAAATCCCCTGGGAGTAGCTGTGGGGAGCTGGGCAGGGAGAGCTGGGCTGGGGTGCCAGTTCCTGAGTAGGTGAGGTGCTGCGAATGCTTTGTGCCTTCCCTGAAGGCACTGGGCTGGGATTTGGAGGAGCTCTGGTCCCTTTAGGGTTTCCCCTCTCCAAACCTCTGCCCAGCTCAGAAAAAAAGTAGTGGTGGGGTCCCTCTGGGTAAAACGGTCCAACATAGGATAGATGTCCTATTGTGACCGACACGGAGAGTAGCCACAGGTTGGACGCAATGGGACAGGCAGATGGAGCAGAGGGAAGGCTGTACGGCCAGGGCTTGGCAGTGCTCCCGCAGGCTGAGCAGCTGGGGAGGCACGTTACCAGCCATCAGCCTGTGCGGCTTCTCCTGGGAGAGGAGCAGACACCAAACCATGGGTGTCAGGTGCTGGTGGTGACTTCATGCGCTACTGAAGGCACTCAGGAGCTCTAGGAGGAGGCCAGCGCGAGAGCCTATATGAGGCAGTCTAGACTGGCTGCTCTATTCAGCTGTTCCCTTAACTGCAAATAAAACTTGTGCTGCCAAACCATGTTGTTCTGCTCTCTGCGCTTGGAGGACCGTCACAGAGAGGGCCAGGCAGGGCCTGGGTGCTGCCTTGCTGCCTGTGCGTGGGGATGAGGGACCACGGGCTGCATGGGTACAACTGCCTGACTCGGGGAGAATGTTTCTCCTGCGTGGAGAAGAGCAGCTCTTTCCCCAGAGCATTTCAGCTAGTGCACACTTGATTGCCTGCATTTTTAAAGCCTGTCTCTCAGAAGATGCAACACCCACCTCTGCTTATTGAAATGTCATTAGAAGCCATTTAATATTGTTCACCTGCAATGCACAGTAAAATGCATTTGAATAAACAAAAACAAAGTACATTAGTGCTAATTGCTGAGTGACTCCAGCAGGAGCGAGGAAGGGATGCGCCGGCTCGCTCTGTGCAGGGAAGGGGCTCCTGGGGTGATGCTGGACCATCCCTCCCTTCTTCCCATAGGCATGTGGGATTCCCATGAAGACTGAGCAGTCCCTCTTGGAGCACCCACGGTGGCAGTGCTGGGGGACAGGGATGGGGATGGGGACTTTTCTCAGCTCTGTGGCAGAGACTGCGGCTCTGAGCAGCAGAGCCAGAGAGAGCCCAGATGATGTGCTGTGTCTGGAAAGCAGGTCCCTGCACTTGCGACGGTCATAAGTGGTGGCTGAGGTGGTGTTTCTTCCACCCTTAAAGTGCTTTTTACTCATCCCTCTTAAAGAAGGTTATTCTGATGGTGATGGTTATTGTTGTTCAAACAAACGCGGAGGTGCCCAGGGGTCTGCCTGCCGTGCTCAAGTGCTGATTGGAGCATCCCTGTTGGCATCCCCCTTTGTCTATGGCTGGCCGTGGTGTTAAGAGATGTTTCTCCAGCCCTCTGCTCGGTGAGAATGAACAAATGAAAGCCTTCATATATCGTAACTGAGCTACCTTTTTTATTCTTTCATATTCTCTTCTTTGTTTTGCTTTTCTATAAATTATTTAGAGTTGTATGAGTGGGGAAGACGGCAGTAACTGCATTTCAGTCCTCTTCAAAACATAATAGTAAACAAGATCTAGGGCAGAATATTAAACTATCAGAGGGCTTCAGGAATTGGCAATAAAGAGCTTCTTATACTGACTGAAAAATCCCCCCAAGCCAGGGCTGCAAGCTGCCTGCAGGGCCAGGGCTACCCCACACTGTGAGAGATGTTCACAAATGCTCCCACCAGTTCAGCTCGTGATGCTGCCGGGCTTAGCACCTCGGATTGAGGCAGGTTTGTGCCTTGCCTGGTCTGATCTTTCAAACCGTGCTGGTTCTCTGTGTATTTCCTCCCAGATGGGCACTTTTCCTCCTTGGATGAGGCTTTGCTCAAGGAGTCAAGCTATGGTATGCACTAGTTACTCCTCTCTGCTGAAGCTGGTCAGAGCCTGGATTGCCAAGGATGAGCTGGCTGTAGTTCAGATCTAGGATTTCTAGACTAGAAATATAAATATATGTGCTGTGGGCTTTGTGCTCTGGCCTGGTTTGCGGACATGTGGGAAACACGGTGATTTGGGAGGCGCAGGACGTGCCGTGCACGCAGGCGCTTCGCCTCGCCTGCGGGCAGCAGCTGCAGCCGGGATCCCGCGGGATGTGGCAGGTGGGGTGGAGAAACTTGGCAGTTGGTATGAGCAGACACCACATACCTGGAGATCCCCAGGGGCTGGACATCAGTTCTGCTCAGGCAGGGTTTTATGGGTGGATTGAAGATGGATGCGCCAAGGGAAGCCCAGCCGGAGCATGGCCCTAGCCTGAGGATGGGGTCAGCCTTCCCCCCAGTGCCCGGCTGCATGGTTTTGGTGCGATCACCAGGGCCGGGCAAGGAGCTGTGCCCGTGTCCTGAGGAGTCTGTTGGCACCCAAGGGAAAAACTCTCCCTGCTGCTCTTGCAGTTTAGTTCTGTGCTAAGGCATCAGCTGGGACTTGTCAGCGGACTCCAAACGGTATCATCACTGGGGCTGTCACTAGAGGCTCTTTCAAGTGTCACTTCGCAGCATTAATTACCAGGGATGGCAAATCCGATGAAGATGGAGCATTTCGGCTCGCCCTCCACCTGCCTGCACCACTTGCTTTCCCCACGTGCCGGGCAGTGATTGATTTGCAGGTGCTGGGTCGTGCCGGTGGCGGGTGCTTTTCATCATTTGGGATTTGTGCAACCCCACGCTGTGTGGCTGTTGGGCTCAGTGGCCCTTTCTACGAGGAAGAGTGTGGGGTTTTTCATTCCCCATGTGGAGCTTCTGGATGTATCAGGTCAGGCAGGGGATTGCACTGGATGACTCTGCTACATACAGCCCTGCAGAATGGGAGAGAAGTCCCTGCCCGGGAGGTCGAACAGCACAAATGTTTTGCAAATTATGGGCAAGCAGAGCATGGATCAGTGAGCCAAACTTTCCTCCCAAGTCTCAGGCAGTGCTCTGCAGCAATGCGGATGGGAGGGCTGCTCCCGCGTGGTGCCGGAGCATCTGAAGCGAAGCCCAGCACAAACAAAACACAGGAGCAATGTGCTGAATAATGACATCTAGCAACAAGCGCGTCTGAGTGATAAAGTTAATGAAATTACAGGTTCTGACCTGATACCAGGCTCTGCTGTGGGTAGATAAACAGCAGGGCAAAGATGAGATGTTTATTTCTCCCTAGCTGCAGTTGTAATCTGGATGCGCTGTGCAGGGCCATTAACATTATTACTGTTATGCAAAATTATTTTTGACTTGGGGGGGTGAAAAAAAAAAAAAAGGAAAGAAAGAAAAATCCCCCAACTCCCTAGAAAATGGAAAGCTGACAAAATTAGAATTGCAGCAGGAGCATAAACTGACCTGGTGACATTGCACAGAGCCCAAATGAATTTAGACAGAAGAAAAATCTGAGGCAGTTTAAGAAGAAAAGTAGTCTTTTCTTTATTAATGTAATAAAATGAAATGGAGCAAGGAAGGAGGCAATAGCCAGGCAGTCCTCATTAGCCAGAAGGATCCTTTTGTGCTGGTGTGGAAAGAGATCTGTGCTGTCTCCTTGTGGTTTTGGGTTCTCTCTGGCAATTAGAAGGTCTCCAGAGGTTTCATGTCCCGTGGGTGTGCATGTTGCCAACTGGGGTCTGCTGGTGCGGGGTGCGGTTTCTGGGGTCTTGGTCTTTGCTCGGGAGACCCCCATATTCAATCCCAGTCCCCATGTGTACGCAGCATTCTGTGATTAAGGGGATTTGGTAAATTAGTGCAGGTGATGTCACTGTCCTCACTGCCTCTGTCCTCACTTCTCTGGGTAGTTTCCAGTCTGTGCTCCTGATGATTTCTGCTCTCCTGCTTTTCCTGAGCAGATGGCCTCAAGCTCCAGCCCTTTGGGAATTCCTAACTTGCTTTTATCTTTTAATATACCTGGCTCTCATCTTTACTGACATGGTTTCATCCTACAGTGGCAGGAGCCCGTTGCTTCTGTCCATCGAGTGCTGTTAGAGGGGGTTTGGCCCCCAGTCTGTCACAGGCAGCAGCACCACATCCCCAGAAGGCGTGCGCTGGATGCACAGAGATGGAGTTAGTAAATGAAGGCAGATGAAAATACAGCAAGTCTGAATATGGGGTTACCGACAAGTTCCCCAACGAGAAGATTTTGCCAAACCAAATCTCCTAAGGATCAGTGAGAAGCAGAACTTCTGCCTGGTGAAAACTGAGGAGAAAATAGATGTAAGAGTTGAAAAATCGAGTATCTGCAATTCCAGTCCTGCAACAAAGGACCCATCTTTATTTTCTCAGTTTCTTTCATGTTCAAAAAGAGAACTTTTCAAGCGGGCCTTTTGTGCTGGCTTCACAGACTCTGCAGTCTGGGTATGGCCTCCAAGTCTAGACAGGAGACAGGACTTATTACTGATGGTACCGATGATTAATACCGGAGGCATATCAAAGGTGTGGTTGTGCAGTCATCTTGAATTCATATCTCTTGGACTTTCTTCTCACCTGCTGTGTTAACTTGGGTAAACCTCTGAAGTTTCTTGTACTTAATCCATGGATGCTTTTCTCTGTAGCAATAGCGAGAGGGTTTTGAGCATGCCTGAAAGATGGTCTGGCACCTAGAGTGAACCTGGAGATGTAGATCCAGCTCCACTCTGCCACTGGCTGCTTTGGTAACTCAGATCATGTCACTTAATGGTCCAGTCCTCATCTGTGAGTTGGAGGTGGGAGCCAAGCCAGACAGCAGACAGGGCAGCATGAGGAAACATTGAGAACTGCTAATGTAGGGCTAATGTGGTCCCAGCAGCCTCCCAGACAAACTGTGATGGGTGATGCAGTCCAGGAGAACTGTGGGAGAAGGGTTTTTGGCAGGGGAGACAAACGGCTTAGGTTTGAGATAACAGCAAAAGACAGGCAGGGGAAGGGTCCTGGTCATGAGGAGAGAGAGCTTCCTATGCCACCCACCAATGCTGGAGCATCATCTCAGTCATTGTCTTCGCCTACCAGTGAAGGCTCCTCTAGGGAAGAGGTAAGGCAGTGCTCTGGCCTGAGGTTGAGGTGTCAGGACTGGGGAAAGGGACATTTTGAGGGCTGAGATGTGGAAGAGGAGGGCAGGTAGTTAAGCTGTGCCCTGGAGTTGCTATTCATTGCAAATAGACGTTCTCTGCAGTATCTTGGAGGTGAGATTTAAAGACAGGGTGTGAGTCAGAGGCGATGCCCTTGTAATGGGCAGGGTGATGGTGCTGTCCTGCGTGATGGAGAACGGAGAGCCCATGGGCAACAGGAGCGAGGTGACCGGCCTGATGTTGCCATCCCCAAGCTGACAGCCCAGCATCTTTGATGGGACATCGGTACCTGTCTGGACTCGTGGCTGGCTGTCGGCTGGGAGATCCCCACTGTGCTGGGTTGGGCTGTCCCTGTGCTGCCGTGCCGGGGCTGGGAGCCACCCTCTGCAGCTGCTGTTCGCTCGGGTAGGCAGATCCAGTGCCACCCTGAATCCGACCATTAACCAGAGGCTTTCTGAGCCTTTAATAAATAAAACGATGGCTTAATGTTTGCTGGGGCTGGAGGCTAAAATGGGACAGTACGTCAGGCTGGCATCTGATATGTCTTGGGGCTCTGTCTTCTTTCCAGTGACCTGATGGGATCATGACCCTCTTTGTACGTGATCAGCTTTTCCCAGCTCTAATCCCCGCCAACTCCTTGTGTAATTTACAGAGACCTTTGAAAATGTATATTCATGTAGTCTGACAGTGGAAAGTGTTTTTTGCAGTCCGCTATTCCTGGCTGAAAAACCCGGCTGCAAATTTCAGCTTTAAAGAAATAATATAAAAAAAAAGAGGCCTAGCAGGGTAGGAATCGGGTCCCAATTCAGGAAGACATTTAAGCATGTGTTTAGCTAGTGTCTCTAGTTATTAGAGAAATTAAGCATGTCTTTAAGTCCAACATGCTTAATTCCAACTGATTTGAGTGCATTAATGAAGAGAATAGAGGGCCCAGTTGCAGAGGTTACAACGGATACACCATTGGGTCCTTCAGTTTTATGGTGATGCCAGCTCTGACTTTAATGTTGATTTGAAAATGTCCATCCCAGCCAGGGAAAAGCTTTGCTTTCCAGAGAGATAAACACAGTCATAATTAATATGACTAATTGCCTTCTGAGGTCTGAACAGAGAGCTACCAGGCTGGAGTTTTAGGTTTGTTTTGATGACCCCATCACATTGAACTGGTTGCCTCCATCCCAAATTCGCCCTCACCAACATGGGGGGAGGGAGCAACTGTCTCTTGGCCTGGTGGTCCTGTGGGACATGCTCCCTCTCCCTTACACCCCTCAAGAAAGTGGCTTAAGACAGCATCATGGACGTGCGGGACCATGCCCAGGAGGTTCTCCCCAAATGAGGCCCATGTACATTGTCCTTCCTGCCTCCCAGCAGCAGGTCAGAAGGGATGGGGAAGCTCCAGGGGGCCAGTGGCCTCTTCTGGTCCTGCATCCCCCCTGGCTGAGGGTGGTGCTCTGCTGGCATGTGCTTAATGACTAATTAAGGACTCTTCCTGGCCCACAGCAAGCGTTGCTGTGGAGAAAAGGCTGGTAGGTTGGATTTCCTGATGTGGTTTTCTTGTTTTTCTCCCCTCTATTTGCCTTTGCTATATCCCCACTCACTAATTTCATGAGACAGAGGAGTGAAGAAGCAGATGGAAAAGCAGCTTCTGATGGTGCCGTAGGGAATAGAAGAGAAAAGGGTGTTTTAATAAGCCAGTATTTTGCTGAGCATCTCGAAGGGATGACAGTTTCATGAAGTCCCACTGGCCTATCGCTGCTTTGCAAGGCTTGGGCTGGTCTCGCTCTCATGCTACACGACATCCCGTGTGAGGACAAATACCCTTTCCCAGCCACAGCTGGGTGACTTGTGGCTCCTCAAGTCAGCAGCAGCCCTTTTAATGTGGGCTTTTGCTGGGTTTTGTGGAGCTGCTGTTGCCTGGTGGAGATGTTGTGGCAGTTTCGTGAGCAGTAGCCCTGATTCCCCAGATGTCCAAAGTGCTTTTTGTCCAGGCGAAATCACAAGCTCATGGAAGATAAGCTGTGAAGTTTTGGCTGTCCAAGAAAACAAGCCATCAGGAACTATATTTATATAAATGCTAGGCACGCATTGTTCATCACTTTGTGTATCACTATGAATGTTTGATAAAGCACTACATTATTTAAGGTGTAGCTTGGTTGTAGGCCAGTTGTTGACCAGGATTAGCTTTGAGATTCTTTTACTTTTTTTTTCTTTTTTCTTTTTTTCATGATGCAAAATCTAAAAAAAATAATATGGTGTCTGTTTATTCCCCTTGGGACACCCTGGGGGATATATTGAGTGTCCTCCCCTGGGTTTCTGTGCTGGGTTGCATCTTGCAGCTGCCTTGTGTGTAATGCAGAGGACCTGGGAGAGCTTCAGCTCTGCCCAGGGCTGTCCTTCCGTGGCATCAGCATGGAGCAAAAACCTGCCACCAGTTTCTGAAGTCAGGCTGACCAGGAGAAGAGGGTGTGGGGTCTTGGTTGAAGGAGAACAACCCCACAATATTTCTTATTTCTGCTGGAAACACATAGATGCTAGTGAGCACTTGGGCAGCCCCTGGGATGCGTGGCTCGGAGCTGAGGCTGCTGCAGATCCTGTCACCTGCATGAGAGTGATGGGTTCCTCTCAGTCCATGATGCTCAGTTCTTCTTCACCTTGGCTTTTAGTGGCATTGCGGCTCTGCCGTTGGCGTCTGCGAAATGTTCTCCCCATTGGTCCTTCCCAGGCTTATGGGTTTTATGAGGAGGGGAGCAGGGAGGGCAGCTGCAGTACCAGCTCTTTGTTCTGTTTGCATGTCCTTTTCCTATCAGTTGTGTTTTACCTGGCTACAGTGCCGAGACAGTTAGTTTTGTCAGCTGGCTCCTAAGGAAGATGGATCGAGGCCGGGCACCTGCACTGATATTAGGTCTGCAGGCACCTTCCAGCCCCATTTATCATTAGGCAGTGACCTACCCGAAGGACCAGCAGGAGAGGAAACTTATTAAAAAGGTGCTTCAAATCAATCCTTTCTGACGGCCCCGCTGAGTTACAGCGTTTGCTGCAACTCACCCACTGGGTCCTGCTGGGTCTGGCTGTGCTCAGCCTCACTTCTGTGCTTGCATGGCTTGGAATTGGTTTGCTTTTGACAGCCTGGGCTCTCCGGGTGTTCCCCAGCTCCAGGTCTTCTCCTGAGCCAACAAACTGGCTCTCAGCTCCTTCTTTCCTGCCTGCTGCCTGTACCCATGTGCTTCCCGGTGTGGGAGGTGTTGGTCCCTGCCACCGCAGGGCAGCTCCTTTTGGTGGCTCCTTTTGGCAGCTCTTTTTGGCATGGCTGAAGATCCTTGGCCCCATTTCCATATGGGTCTTTGGTGGTTTTCCCTCTCCTCTGGGTTGGCGTCATTCCCTTGTTCCTCCCCGGTATGTGACACAGAGTTGCTGGTACTGTGAAAAGGTTCCTGCTGGGCAAGGGAAGTTTAATTTCCAACTGATAAATCTGTTCTGCACGGCGCAGCTAAGCAGGGTGTTGGGTGGTGGTTGAGACTGGAGAGGGGCCCCCACGCCATGTTTCCCACCCACGTTTGCTGGCTGTTGCTGTTCCCTGCCCATGCCCATCCCCAGGGGTGCTGGGACTTGCTCACACTCACTTTACAGATGCCAAAGAGCTGCTGCCTCCAGGTTCATTGCCCAGCGGCAGTTCCTCGGCCAGGTGGGATGGGGCTTTCTCCTGGGTCTATGCCCCAGCTGGCTCCATGGGGTAATTTTCCCTCAGGATCTGTGGAGTTGTAGGAGATGTGCGGTGCAGAGAGGGAGCTGGAGGTCAGCACTGTGCTCACGAGTCAGTGTCTCTCCTCCACGCAACATTAGCCTGGGCCTCTTCGTGTGCCCATTAGCACCAAATCGGGAAGCTTCCTCCAGAGTGTTCTTATTTAACTTTTCAATTATTTTATAACTTGAGGACCATTAGCTGCTGCTGAGGGTCTGCCCATTTTCCTCGCTCCTCTCTGCTTGCTGCGTAAGCGAAAAAGTTACAGTGTCTCATAAAAAAAAGTATGTTAAGGGTTTTATTAGAGCGAAGATGATGGGAAGCAGAGTCTCTGGTGTCCTGGACCTTCTCAGTGCTGGGGCAGGGGGAGATGTGACAACATTCCATGGCCAAAGGCTTTTTGTTGCAGAAGGAGAAGTGGGGTAAAGGGACAAATCATAGAATGGTTTGGATTGGAAGGGAACTTTAAAGGTCATCTAGTCCAACCCCTCACACTGAGCAGGGACATCTTCAACTAGATCAAGTTGCTCAGAGCTCTGTCCAACCTGGCTTTGATCATTTCCAGAGATGGGAATTCTGGAAACGTCTATCACCTCTGTGGGCAACCTGTGCCAGTGTTTCCCCAACTTTATTGTAAAAAATTTCTTCCTTATATGTAGTCTGAATCTACCCTCATTTAGTTTAAAACCACTACCCCTTGTCCTATCAGGCCCTAATAAAAAGTCTGTTGCCATCTTTCTTATAAGTCCTCCTTAAGTGTTGAAAGGCCACAGTAAGGTCTCCCTGGAGCCTTCTCCTCTCCAGACTGAACAACCCCAATCTGCAAATAGGTGTCAGGGGAGGGGTGTGCTAGAGAAGTCTTTGCCCTGTAGAAGAGCTGAGGGTTTCCTAGTCAGAAACAGCTCCTGGGAAGGTCAAACCCAGCTGGTAGCAGCCCAAGGAGCACAGAGACCCGTCTGCTTTTGCAAGATGTTCGCAATGCAAAGGTGCAAGGCAGAGGCGGGGACCGTTGGACCGCTGCTCTTAGGCGTTTGATCTTTCGCAATGTGTTTATAATTATATTGCATTATCTTAATTACCAATGTGGGAAGTAAGGAGCGTGGTGGGGGGAAGGGAAAGGAGGAAAGTAGAAAGGCAGGGAAAGTGCAGGGTGACAAATAACTTGCAGCCTCTCGATGGGGCTGCGATTGTGGTTGGAGTTGGAAACGATGCTATTAATACAATGCTTATTCATTTCCTATAATAAAAAAATGGAAGTGCTTTGCAATTACCCAATTCCGAATGAAATTAACATTCCGTGGCATTTTACAGTAAACGGTTAGTTTGCACACATGAGTGGAGGCAATTAGCTGGGAAGCGATTGAGCGCCGTGACTGGAGAGAGGATGAAGAAGGGTCAGGGCAGCTGGTGTTGGGTGGGCACTGCCGTGGGCTCTGGCTCCGCATGTCCCTTCCCAGTGGGCTGGGTGTTTCCCTGGGTCCTGCCAGTTTGAGGAGCAGCTCATCTGGCTGCAGCAAGGACAGGAGCTACAGATATCTGCTGCTCTCTGTAGATGGGGGGGGGGGGAGGGAATGGCAAAGCTTTGTAATAAAGAGGAGAAGTAAGGAGTGAGTGCGTGGTCAGAGGGGTGGGGGGGTGCCCTGATGCTCCCCAGGGTCCCCATCCCCATTGTGGGATGCTGAGACAATTCCAGTCTCCATCCCCCTCCTATGCTGCACGCCAGCCTCTCCCAGCATCCCCCTTCCCCATCACACGTCCCAGGCTTTATTAAAAACCAATGGCGACTTTTTTTTTTTCCCAGATTTGTTAAACTACTGAAAACTTATGATCCTATCAGGGTTTTTTTTTTTCTTCCCCTGCCTCATACCAGATAAGGACTGTGCTGGCTCCGAGCCCGGAGCTGAGGGTGGTGGAGAACGGGGTAGGGAAGCAGTCATCTCATGAATATATGAAGGAGGAAAGTACATTTGTTCAGTTTCCTTCAAAGGAGACATCTCAAATAAAGTTTTATCTCTGCTTCTGCTACCCTCCCCCTCCAATTTACAATTAAAATCAGATTTTTACGTATAAAAATCTATTTTTATAGTGAGAGATTTATTAATGTGTATAATAATCTATTGATGTATTAATACCGATGTTAAAAAAATTTATACATTCTCTGTTTTAAAACTGAACAAAAAGGGCCAGGAGAAAAAAGAAAGCAAAAGTCGAGAAGGAATACAAGCCTGTTTTCAAAATACTGCTGGGTTCCCATATCGCTCTGTTGCTGCATCTGAAAACCCCTCTGTGTAAAAGAGCTGCTTGGAGAGAGATGGATCCTCCCTGGCGCCGTGTCGGCAGGCTGGGCTGGGGGCCAGCTCTGGCAAAGCGCCGTGCCACCTATGTCATTTCCCCTGATGGGTTCACCTAAGGATGGCATGGAGATGTACGTGTTGCAGGAGGTGCTTGGTCCCCTGATGTATGGGTATGTGTGGCTATTTGTGCTTTGTTTTGATGTTTATATATATATATATTTTAAATATATATATATTTCCATATCTTTATATCTGTATCTCCTGAGCTGGTTGTGTAATGCAGCCAGCAGTCTCCCAGTGTTTCTTGGACACAGTGTGTCTGCACATGGCATGTGACACGGACTGGTGGAGAGCAGGGGGCCAAAGGGGACAGAGGCTCTCTTGCTCAAGAGGTGGTCGAGGGGTTTGGTGGCTGGAGAAGGAGATGGAGAGGTGAAATTCTCAGTGTTTCTTGTGTCTTTGCCGTATCGACTGTGCTCTGTGGCAGAATATCTCTCTCCAGATGTGTTTTCATCCCAATATGTGTGAAGTTGTTGTACAACTCTCTCCCACCGTCATCTCCTAGGCATCAATGTAATTACCTAATTTTATGCTAGTAAAGCTCTCTGCTTTCTGGAGCTTAGTACCTTCAGGGTGGCACTGTTGAAAATCAGTCCGCATCCCAGTTTCAGAACAAACACCGTTGCTTATTTCATGCTTCAAAAAGCAACAAACACCCATTATTTAGAGCTGGTGAGAAAACAGGGTTTCCACCATTGAAAACTTCCAGTATTGTGAAATTTATGCTTATCCCAAGTAGAATCGGAAAGTTGATTTCTTGAAATACTCTGTAGAATAGAAATTTCCCAAATACCAATCCAGAAACAAAGAAATGTGCTTATTGAAAGTCAGGGGTTTGATTTGGAGAAAACAATTACAATGGTATTAAACCACGTTACACACAGCTGATGTTTACATGGTGTGTTATGAACGTGATGATGCATTAGACCTTCCAAGCCAGCGTCACTGATTCTCAGGAGAGCACCCTCCCCTGTGCCTAGAAAAAGCGGATTATTTGAAAATCAGTGAGAGGGCAGGCGATGGGCGTGGAGAAGAGCTGGTGTCTGAAAGGAGGGGGCTGTGTCCTACACATGGCCGTGGGTGCTGTCATGAATGCGTGCACAGGTCAGGAGGTAAAAATCCCACCAACTTGACTTCTTATTGTGCCCAGACTTTTTCATTTAATCCTTGATTGAGTTTGATGTATTCTTGCAAAACACTGATTCCAGTGAAGCGGCATGCTCAGTTGAGCAGCTTTTGAGCTGCTCTGTGAGTTACTCCTCTCTCCAAAACTCTGGGAGCATTTTAAGCACTGGTAATGTTGAGGAATCGATTACTTGCCCTCTGACACTCAAAAATCAAAGAGAGGGATGGGAAAATCAGATGGTTAAAAAACTATATTTTTTAAAAATATGTTTTACTCAATACCTAGTGTGGGAAGCTCTAATAGAAGCTGCTGTTGCCTTTCTGCAGTCTCCTCCCTTCACCTGTAGGAGTGCAGATGTGTGTGAGGAGTACAGAGACCACCGTGACTCCAGGGACTGAAACTTTAAGCCAAACACCAAAGACTGGGAGACTCAGGGAAGCTGTCTCTGTTGAACACCTTAAGCGCCACTGCTCTGTTTTAATATGCTGCAAAAACCAAGCTGTGGGGCTGTCCAGCTCTCCCAGCTGCCCAGCGGCAGCATGAGGTGTTGAGCCTGGTTTGGGGAGAAGCTGCTGCCCTTCCCCTGCCCCACCGGGGTCTAACATGACATCGAGTGAGGCTGCCAGATACTGGGTGGATCTAGGATCTCTGCGGGGTGCAGAAGCGTTGGCTTAGGCTGAGGGCAGTTCTCTGGTGTGTGGTACGGCATTGGGGTCCTCTAAGGCCATGTCTGAAGACCTTAAAACATCTCAGCGAGGTTGAGGGCTTGTTTCCAAGGGCTGTGGGGTATCTCCATCACCATCAGCTCCATCTGGGCTTCCCAGCCTCTACTGGCAGTGAACCGGTTGCACAGTCAAAGGGGTTTTGCAGTTCCTTGTCCCTTGTGCTGGACCCTCAGGAATGTCCTGGGATGGTGGAGGCACCATCCAAGCGCAGCCAGTGGAGGTGGAGGCACGCAGCCAGCACACCTTTCAAATACAGGTTGTGGGTAGTTGTGCTGCTCTGAGCCTGGGACTGTGTTTTGGAGAATCCCTCCTGGCCACTGAAGCTGGAGAGATGCTAGTTTTGGTATCTCCCCAAAACAATCCCCACAACCCAGCCTATGAGTCTGGGAAAGGTATGGTTCTCCTGACTGCGCTGGGAGTCCCTTGAGGACTAAACAAGTGCTGCCGCTTTCCATCTCCGTTGCAATGTATTTTTACCCAAACGTCGCTCATATTGTTCAGTTGATGACTTTTTTTTTTTGTTGTTGTTGTAATTTTTAAGCCAAACAACATATTTTCCCACTGCAATTTGTGCCAGCAGAAAGGAAGAAAGGCAGGCTATTGGTATGAATTGTTTTGTGGGAGATGTGCAAACGAATAGGGGAGCCATAAGGAGAGAAAATCGCTTTCAAAATAGTGTATGGGGGTGGACAGGAGGGAAGTGTACGATGGGAACATGTAATGTGCTTTACAAAGGTACGGTGACCTTCAGCTGCATCCTTAAATTGCTCTGGAGATGGAAGCTGATTTTGCGGAGGCTGAAGAGCCTCGTGCTTCCTCTGCATCAGCTTGTTCCTGGGGTTGTTACGCTGCCGAAGGCCCTCGCTATAGGATGGGGTGAGATTGAGATCATAGCGTTGTGCCAAGCCTCGGGGTGGATCTCACCACTTCTGCCAGGCTGGAGAAACTCTCAACGTGATGACGAAGATATGAGCTCAATAGCCATGATGGATTTATCTCCTGGAAACCAGGGATGGAAGAGAAGGCAGTTTGGCAAGCTTTGCTTAAGGAGAGGACGGTCCCATTGCCTCTAAACCTGCGTCGCGTTCGGCTGTTGTTGGGAGGAGCTGGTGCCCTGGCGCTGGCGATGCGGCTGCGTTGTGCTGGGGAGGGGGTCGTGTGCGGGCAGCGCTGGGAGCCGCCGGCTGAACCTGTGCTGGGCGCATGCAGCCTGGGTGGGTCTGTGGGGCAGAGCTGGGGCATTTGAAGCTGTAGCGTGTGTTCCCAGCCTTTCAGAGCTATTAAAAGCTCCGTGGGAGCCGGGAATGCCGAGCATGCGTGCAGTGCGTGCGTAGCGTGGTGGTGCGTGTGTGTGAACTCGTGTTTGCCGGGCGGTTGTGTGATGCCCGCGGAGGCGTCAGGCCGGGTGGTGGGTTCCTCCCCCCTGGCTGCCCAGGCTCGGATGGCTGGCTATGGAGATCCCCCCGTGGCGAAGCCCAGGTGGCAGTTTGCTGTGGACTCTGTCTCTTTTATGGATTTGATGGACACCCCCATAGTCAACAGGGTCCCAGCAGCCTCGGTGAGTGCCGTGCCTCATTACGTTACGGTGCGTTGGTTTCTTCTCCCTCCCTTTTGTCACGCTTGGCAGTGCATGAAGGGTCCGTCCTTCATCCTTGACCCCTGCTGCTCATTCCACTGAAGCCCAGCTACCTTTGATTTGTCAGTGAGGGTTTTCTCCATGCTGGCCATGTTGAACTCTGCTTGCTGAAATCATGTCAACAAGGTTTTTTTCTTTTTGTCTTTTTTTTTCTTTTTCTTTTTTCTTCTTTTTTTTTTTGTTTTTTTTTTTTTTTTGTTTTGTTTTTTTCATTTTCATTGCTCAAAACCCCCAAGCTCAGGGGCATGGAGAGCCCAGTGATGTCCTGGCGCACACAAGCTGTGCAGGGCGGTGAGATGCGCCAGCTTTTTGCTCCCATTCTTGGAATAAGTATTTGTAACATCATCTCAAATAGCCGGTCACCACAGGGACCCTCTCCCCACGAAGGTACTGCTCCCCCCTTACTTTTGATGTTCGCTTCACTGATGAGCGTGCGAGCAGATGCCTCTGGATGGATGTGCTGAGCATGGTGGCCAGATGGGGTACGATCATCGTGGCACTGATTACTCTCATCAGCCGAGCAGGGACCACGAGAGAGCTGCGACCTCGCTGTGTTCTGTCGCTAGCTGATGGCATGGCCCCCTCCTCCTCCCCTCCTGCGCTCTCCTTCTGGCCTCCTTTCGGTAAATAAGCCTCAGCCGCATGGTTCCCAAGCTCCCTGCTCTACTTGCACACGTTATCTATCGCACAGCCCCGAGGTTCAAATAACTTGCCATCTGTTCGCGGGGAGGCCCTGCCACGCTTGCTCCCGGGTGAAGGAGCTGCGGGGACGGGCTTCCCCTGGCAGACGTGCCGGCGGGGTGCTGAGCTGCACCGGTGCTGCCGCAGCATCCTTCCCCAGCGCCTCGGAGGAGCCCTGCAAAGAGGGGGTTGGATGTGTGCTGTCAGGGCTGGGAGTAAATGCTCTTTGGAGACCTTTCCCCACTCTTGATTTCTTTTTTTTCCCCTGCAACGCTGCTTGCTGGGCCATCTGACACTGCAGGACCTGGCTGCGCCTGCTGTAAGTGTCGGGGGCTTTGGGGAGCTCTGCCTTTGATCTGTGGTGCCGGGGGGAGCCTGGTGTTGAATAATTGGAAGCTGTAACATAGCTGGTCCTGTAGGCCACCTGCTCGCTGGAACTCTCCCGAAACGCTTCCCACCTTCGGTGCTTTATGCAGACAAGGGTTTGATCCTGTCTCTCTGTCTCCTGGTGGGGCAGCGCTGGCTGGCTGGATCCTCTCCTGAGCCCACCCGATGTGCCTGTGCCCAGGGGCACAGCAGCTGGTCTGCTCTTCCCCGGTGCTCCCCCTCCCAGTGGCTCCGTCAGATTTCGGTACCTTCTCTGCAGCCTGTGAGGGTAGAAAAGCCCCCTGGGGTGGGCTAAAGCCTGTCAGCCCTGGGGAGGCTGAGGACATCACCCCTGGGGAGAAGGAAGGGGGGAACTGCAGCATGAGGTGGCCAGGGCTCTCCTCTCCCTGCAGCATGGGTGGCTGTTGGAGGAGTCTGCTGCAGACTCCGCGTTTAAGTCAAATCCTTGTCTAGGATTATAAATGTCTTGTCCTGCATGGCCAGCTTCTCATTTTGCACTAAAATGGACCCTGCTACATGCTGTGAAGGGAATTGGAGTCCATGGTCCGGAGCAGTTACGCACCCTGAGCTCACAGGGTGCCTGAGGAGCTCCATACAGATCCGATGTGTCTCTGGACCCAGAAGATGTGGTGGGGTGATGCATCATCCTGTAACTCCTGGCAGGCTGGGGAGCACCAAGGTGCTCACTTATCCCTTATCCTTATCCTATAGTGGGTATAGGACCTATAGGGCAGTGATCCCTGCCACACAGGCACACTGTGGGCAGGGTGAGCTTCAGGAGCTAATCGGAGGGACTTTGTGACTCTCAAAATGAAAACAGGACAGAGGTTATGTTGTGCTAATGAGTTTATTCAAGGATCTGACAGAGGCCAAACCGTTTGTTAAACCTGGGAGACCTCTGTGGCCTGCAGGAGGAGAAACCTTTTGATCCTGAATTTCATCTTTGCTCTTTGTGAGTGGTTTCATGATTTCCTGTAACTGCCCATTGTGCAGGTGGGTGGGAGTTTCGTAGGACAGTTCTGGGGGTATATTTTTGGCAGTACTGGATAGGGGGTGTGTGAGAACAAGGAGGGAAGCTGCTTAAATATCAGTAAGCTATGATATGCTATGGGGTGTTGCAGCAAGCCTATTCCTGAGCTCAGGTGCTGCTGCCCGGTGTGTGAGCACAGCCCCAGGAAGACCCCAGGGATTCCTGCTGCAGCTCGGAGCACGCCTGGACTGGCCGTACATCGTTTGCCTGCCTCCCACCCCAGTCTTGCCCGTTGTTCCGTAATCCCAAACTTGCCTGCTGGGGAGTACCCGACCCCCCAAAAGGCTGCCAAGCCTGGAGTTTGACTCCAAGCCCCTGAGACAGAGTTAAACTTGACCTGAAGCCAGCTCAGTTGTGTTTTGAACCCTTCAGGCTGTACCTCCGATAAGGGCACGATGCTTCCAAGTGCCCTGTGTGCAGATGGGGGAAGAGGCAAGGAATAATACAAAATACTGGAAAGCAGTGTGAAAAGTGCAATTTCTGTAAACTCACAATTTTCTAATTTCTGTGGCATTGGTGAGACTTGGAAAGTGCTGGATGGGTCCCTGTGGGTGACTTCGGAGGGTCTTGGCAGATCTCCTGCCCCAGGACTCAGCTCTGGCTTACTCTGTCCTCTGTGAGGAAGGGGTTGTACGGGCAGTGGGGACATGGTGGCCTGGTCCTCTTTTAACCACAGTCCCTTTGCTGGTGTTGCAGCTCCGGAGGTGACGCAGGAGACGGTGGAGTCCCTGATGCAGAAGTTCAAGGAGAGCTTCCGCACCAACACGCCCATTGAGATCGGGCAGCTCCAGCCCGCGCTGCGCAGCACGTCCGTGGGGAGACGGAAACGCCGGAGCCGGCCCCGAGGTAGGCTGCCACGGTCACCAGCTGCTCCTCTGGTGCCCTGGGTTTAGCCACGGCCAGAAGAGTTTGGCTGGGGAGGAAGGCAGGAGCTCTTCAACCTCACTGCTGAGTGTGTGGGCCCTGGAGTTCCCTCTGTGATGGGGTGCAGAGGGGAAAACCCCACGCAGCATCCTCTGAATGGTCTGATGGAGGTGCTTGAGAGTGGTATCACCTTGTGTCCCCCCCCAGGGATTTATCCAGGTCTGTTGCAAGTCCAGGCTCCCTGCCAACTCCCCCACCTAACTGGGGTTTGTTGAGAGTGAAATACAGTTTCTTGGCAAGTTTTTATTTTGGAGGAAGGGGTGAAGTTCATTTTGGTTGTAACTCACATTACTGGGACCTCTCTTCTTCCCACTTCCCCAGTGCTTAGGGATTTTTGGACTTTTTTTTTAGGAGCCACAGAGAGGGTGGGAGCAGCATTCATGGCTCTAAAGGCTGTACTGTGCAAAAGCATACTGGGGGGTCCTGAGTTTTATTTGCAACCTTGATGGTCGTTGCCAGCTATACCAGAGCAACAGGAGGAGGTTGGCTGGAACAGCCCCATGAGCAAGATTTGGTCCTTGTGTTGCCTCTCAGCAAGGGAAACTGTGTCCTCCTGTTGCTATCGCTGCTTAAAACCGTAATGACTGTGGGTTAAGTGGTGAGTGCTGAGGCTGCGAGGAGGGTTTGGGTCCAGATTTCCAGCTGGGGAGGAGGAGGCAGCATCTGGGTTCCTTCAGGGATGATGGGCAGGAAGGTCCCTTGACCATGGTCTGCCCAGCGCACTGCGGGTCTTTGTGACAGCGCCGGGAGCTGGGAAGAAAATACTTTCATTTCTATTTACTGTTGGTTTTAGTTTTCATTTATTTATGAGTCTGAAATGTGATCTTTTATTTTGGATACATTTTCCTGCAATACAGGCCTGGAAAGGGATTTTTTTATTATAGCTTTGCCCATAAATTATTCACTTAGTGTGAAGAAAATGTTCTGACTCTTTAACTGGTTTAAATTATTTGGTTTGTTTTCTAGTAGTTATTCAAATACATATATCTGGATTTTAGCGTACGTGTGTGGGTGCTTTGGGGCCCACAGTGACTGTCTGGTGAAGTTTCCCTTAATTTTTGAACTACCTGAAGGTAAGAGGCTTTTTGGTCACTAATGGAACAAGTCAATTAATTATTGCAGCCGAGCTTAGCAGACACGATGCCCAGCTGCAGGCAGAGCCTCTGGCTCTGGGAACAGAGTATGACCCCAAGCCAGCCTGGTTTGTCCCCCATCTCTAGGGACACACACCCTCCATCTCCCACCTTCCTGGGCCAGTGCTCTCCTGCCTCCCTGCAAATCCCCATCTGAGCCATGCCGGAGCGTGCCCCAGGGCAGGGGGAAGTCTTCCCTACCCTCACCCCATCACCACTTCCCCCCAGCATCCCTCTGCCCATCAGTGGCCACAGGAATAGTCAGTGGATACCAGGACAACAGAGCCCTTGGTTGCTCTCCATTTCTGCCCAGACTTGTGTTTCCTCAACACAAGAATTGGAGACCAGCTTGCCCCTAACATCTGCTTGAGATGAAGAGCCAAATGTCCCCTCTGGCTGCTGTGCCCCACTTGGTAACCCACTCGTGGTGCTCAGTGAGGTCGCCCTCCATCCCTCCTTGCCACGGCCACCGGCACAGGCAGTCCTCAGCCATGCGCAGTTAAAGCTGGGCTGGCCAGCAGGTCCCCAGCAGCAGGCTTGGCCAGGCCCATGTTGGAGAAACCAAATTCACAGAATCACAGAATCATCTAGGTTGGAAAAAACCTTGAAGATCACCTAGTCCAACCATTAACCTAACACTGACTGTAAATTGTCTCCCTTGGGACTCTTGCACTGCTGCTGGTGGGGAAGGGAACCCCTGGGTGTCAGAGCATGCCCAGCTGCCTGACCACAAACCTCCCCACCGTGCCTGTCGCTGTATTTTGCTCTCCTGCTGTCTCCTGGGTCACTGGGTGTGCATCTCAGGTATGCTGGGGTGCGTGCTCCAGCAGCCCTGTGCCAGGCAGGCTCTCGAATGCCTGAGTTGTGGGGCTGGGGAAGGGCTTCAGCAGCAGGATGTGGGTGAGTGGAGGTGATGGGGAGGAGCTGGGCACCAGCACCTCGGGCTGCTCTGGTCCTGAGCTGGTTACAGTGGTCCCAAAGGTGCTGCAGGATGGGTTGGGATGTCTCACTGCAGTGAGTCTCAGCTCTGGTAGAAATGAAGAGGATGGCGGAAAGGGAAGGGCCCAGACAAGCTGGGAAGGTGCTGCCGTGACTGTTCCCTTCTCTGCACCAGGAGCAGGATGAGTGCCCATGGTGCTGGTGCCCAACCTACCGTGGTTTCCTTGGGTCTCCTCCTCCCAGCAGCTCCTCCGCAGTTGGTTGCGTGGGCTGTCGGAGATGGTGAGGAGCTGTGTCTGGCCTTAATTGCCCAAGGTGTAAAGTAGCCCACAGACTTCAGGAGGGAACTGTGACTTTGAGTGTCTCTACGTACAGGAGCCCTCATCGGCACACCCTCAGAATAAGATTTTAAGGTCTCAGTCATCAGAAATCAGTGAGCAGCCCCAAAAAGCAAACCAGTTCTAGTGTCTCCAGTGGCAATCATGCTCCCCACAGCCCCATCCCATCCTCTTTTCCTTTTAATCTAAATTTCTTTTCACTTGTGAAAGCCATGCTGCTGCTGGTGAGGCCGTATCCACACCTTTCCCTGCACCTCTCCTGTGCTGGAGGTTTTGTTTTAACAGCCCGTGGTTAATTGTCCCTCCGGTGGGTGAGTGGTTGGAGTGCTATCAAACATTAAGGTTAAACGATGATATCACAACTCACGATGTTTGCATTTTACATCCAATTGCAAACACAAACCCTTTGCCTCATTAATCCTTTGCAATCCGTGGGTTTTTTTTTCCTCCCCCTAAATGAAATTGTCCGTTTGGGATGCATTTATTTCCTTCTAACAGCCGTGTGACAGTTCCGCTGATGGAGTTTGCATCCAACTTTGTTACTGGGTAGTGACAAGTCAGCCTGACGGATGCATGTGTGTAATTATTTTCTTGCGGTTCGATTTAATTAATGTTTAACCTCATCAGAGCCCTACAGCTGGAGCACTCTCCCTGCAGGAACCGTGCACAGCAAAAGGATTTGCTCCTTTATCGAAAGGCTCCGAGAGGGCTCCAAGTGCTGCTCCTGCAGAAGGACAGGATAAACCAAACCAGAAAACAAACAACCTGATGCCCCAGCTCAACAAAAACAGATCTCGGATAAGCTTTGCCTTCTTGCGCTTCCCTGCACTAAGTGCATTTAAACTGCTGCCTATTGCTTGTCATTAAATCTGATTCTGTGCTAAGTGTTTCTAACAGTCTGGGAAAGGTCGCATTTTGCAGAGAAGATCGACTTTAAAAAAAAACCAAACAACACCCCCCCCCCCCCCCCCAAACCCCCCAACCCCCCCCCAAAAAACAAACTAACAAAAAACCCCCCAAAACCACACCATCCTCTCCATTTACAGTACCATATAACTTTATTTTGACTAATGCCTGATTCATACAAACTTTCTCCCCAAACACTTTTATTGAGTGAAGCACATTTAGAGTTTATAAATAATGGAGAGCGATGATGATAAGAGCCAAGGTGCAGGACGACTGGGCTGTGAAAGGATGATATTTGCTGAGGCCTGACAGCATGGCAGGGAAGGATGATGCATCCGAGAGGGCCTGGATTTACTGGTTCCCAAAATGCAGCCAGGCTGGTACCCGGAGCACCCCAACCCGCCAGCATCGGAGCGGGGTTTAAACTGGGAAGCGATGCCCTGGGAACCGCGGGGAGAGGCAGTGGTGCCGGCCCGAGGATGCGGGTTTGGCCGATGGACCACCCTGCGCGCCCACCCCGAGGGCTGGGTGGGATGTTGGGGTGCGGACCTGGGAGGTGGCCTTGGGGGAGGCCAGTTTGCACAGAGAGGGGGTCTGGTGCCCTCTCCTGGGGCAGGCCTTTAAAAGCACCCTGGGTTTGAGAATAAATAAGTGATTAATACGTTCTTCTGCCTGAGACGCGATGCGCTGTTTATCGGGGCTGTGACTTCTTGTGTTTTAGAGGTCTTGGCTGTGCCATAAGTTGTCCGAAGTTACCCCAGGGAGGAGAGCTGTGGCTCAGCTGGGCTCGCCCATGGCCCCTGCTTTTGCCAGGACACCTCTGCCTCCCGCCGCGCCCATCCGTCTGTCCCGCAGTGTCCATGGTGCATCACATTTTGCTGGTGAGGCTTTTCTGGGGTTCATCCGGGACCCTTCACCTCATCCAAGTCAAAGCATCACATCCAGCTCCTTGAGTTGGTTCTTGGTGAAAATAAAACCCTTCATAGCTGCGCAAAGGCTACCATCTGGGGTCAGCGGGATCCCAGTTTTCCATGGCGGAAGCTGTGGGCCATCACCTGGTTGCTGCACCACCCGTCCTGGGGTGGTTTTTTGGGCATAGGAAGAAGGAAGGTCAATGAGGAGGAAGGATTTTCATCAGCTGAAGCCAGCGTGTGTTCGTACCCCTGCTGCAGTGACAAACCAGAGCAGAGTGCTTCATTTTTAAAGGGCTTTTTTTCTTTATCCTTTTTTTGCGTTGACTGAATACATTTTGAAGGAAAACCTTTGCGTATTTTTTTTCCTCCCTAAAACTGCACCTAATTTACCTCTCCCTCGCCGTGTTTGGTTTTTCATTTGATTGATGTTCTTTTTTTGGGGGGGTAAATTAATTAAATTGAAAATTTTCACTTAACCAATTGTATAGCTCTGCATCACCCTGCCAGCCATCAGTGCACGGACCTCGCCACAGTGCTGGGGAGGGGACTCCTCATCTGGTTGTTACTGGGAAGCCTGGGAGCAGAGGAGCCTGTGGAACACCCAGGAGACTGCCTTGCACAGTGCAAGTGAGGGTGGAGGCGGAGTGAACCGAACACAGCCACGCAGGGAGGTCGTGGGTTGTTCACACTGCGGCGTGTACGGGATTTGGCCCTTTTTCTGGAGCGGAGTGGTGCAAAAAATCCTTTTGCATTGGAAGTGGGGCTGTGCCTGTGGGGCAGGGGGATGCATGGACACAGGTGTCACCCCAGGTGGCACTGCTGGGGACAAATACGAGCTCCCACTTCTGTTATAACATCCAGCTGGGAGGGATTAAGTATCTGAGGTAAACCTGGCCTCAGACAGGAGTTACCCAAGTAGCTCCAGTTACTTCTTTATTTTAACTCAGTTTTGATTCATTTTGCATTCACAGCTGTTTCCCTGAGATACTCTGTAACCTTTGGGGAATGTCAGGGTTTTTTTTCTTCGTAATGACAAAAACACATCTTTAAAAGAATACACATGGTTTTAGCTAACAAAAAGTCTTTGGGGATGGCAGAGCCTCTAATTCCTGTGTTTTATTTCCTTAGTCCCCATTTAGCATTAATGCTACCATCTTTAATTACACCATAAGGAGAGGTGTGTGCCTTGGCACCCCGCCTTGCTCCCTGCTAAATTAATGTCACTCTCAAAATGAGTGCCCTGCCCCAGTGTGTGGCTGAGTTGCGATCTATTTGAATGGATTAACAAGCTTGTAAATCTGCAAACAGGATTAGAAGCAAGAGCATCTTCCTTGAGCTCCCGCTCCTCTCCCATACCCGCCTCTCCCAGGGTACAGGCGAGGGGGAGCTTTAGTTTTTCTCAAATCCAAATAGGAGGAGTAAACTAAGTCTAAAGGGGGTGTAGCTTCTTGTGGGAGATGCTGCAGAGAGCTGCTGGTGTGTTACAGGTGCTCAACACTGCAAAGGTGCTGTTTCCCTGTCCTCTCTCTTTTAAGCATCTTATTCTGCTTTGTAATTGGTCCCGGCGATTAGGATCTTTTTTCCTCTTACTTGGTGTTTTTCTCCTTTTTAAAGAGAAAATGAGTGCTGACCAGGCAGGGCTGCTTGGCTTTAATTGGGTGCTCTCCCTGTTTCTCCCCATCAGTAGCTGCACGTGGGTGCTCTCTGCTGTGAGCATCCTCGGCCCCATCACAAGCATCCTCAGCCCCATGCCCAGGCAAGCAGCCTGCCCCTGAGGCTGGCCGGTGGACCTGGTGCAGGAGGTGTTGCCCCAAGCACAAGCATCTCACATGGGTGCTTTGGCAAGATTTTGGGGCCAGTTAAACATGAAATCAGTTTCATGGTGGCTACAGGCTGCCTCAGTTGGGCTCTGGGACCCCCAAAACCATCGCCAAGATGAGTTCCAGCATCCTTGATAATGCAGAGGGGTAAAAGCTCATCGCTTGGAGCCATTTCTCTGCCCTGGGGCTCATGTTTCCAGGCTGACCTCTGCCACTGCATGTTGGGTCAGCGGAGACGTTTCCGCTGTGGGCTGGGGACCTACGCCGGGTCTCCCGACTCCTGTATTTATACATCCTGCGCAGTGCTGGGTAATCACAAAATGCAATATCGCTGTCACCAGCCCTCCGAAGACATCCAGCCTGAGTAATTTAACATGTCAGCGCCATCCATCACGGAAACGCAGCCGGCAAACAAACATGGGGCAGCCAGAGGGGGCTGGGCTGATGGCTGGTGGAGCAGCTGCTGCCTGCACCAGCTGCCTGCTCACCTCGGCAGAGTGTGAGTGGAGTGAGCACTGGAGACCACCGTCTCTGTCCACCCCAGCCATCTGCCTGCACAAAAAGGGACCAGGTCTGGCTCATGGGAAGGTGGCGGAGGGACGTGCCATGTCCTGCCTGCGCAGCCACCACCCGGTCCCTCTCCCAGGCAGAGGAAATGGCTCTGCCAAGCTCCAGCTGCGGGGAAACCCTCCCTTAGCTGGTGTCTGCCTCACAGCCCAGCCCCGGGGCACCACCGGCAGCAGAAGAGCCCAGGGCACGCCCTGCTCGGTGGGAGAAGGACATGTGCCGGGCTGGTCACCCACGGGTCTGTATTAGAAGCCTGGGTTTATTAAGATTTTCCTTGCTGATGTGAACAGACCTTATTGGGTTTATCACTCTGTTGTGCCCTTCAAAACCCCAGTCCCTGGATGTGGGTGTATCATGACATCAGATGTTCGCTGTGATACAGGGGTCTGAAGAGGACCGGTGGTGGGTTATGGTTTGGGGGTACAAGTCTGTTAACCCCCTAGGCCCTATGTCCAAGCACTAAATGCTGCTGTGCACAAGCACTGACCCCTCCTGCTGCTTTCTGGAGGAAGAGAGCTGGCGGAACCTCTTCCTGCCCTCCCTCATTGAAGCCCCCCCTACCCCCCCCCCGAGGGCACAGCATGGCCAGGTCAGGGCATGGATGGGCCAGGAGCCACGTGCCGAGCTCCCGGCGTCCCTCTGGCTCCTGCCAACCACCTCTCATCGTGGTGATTAAGGATTTCAGAGGGCAGAAGGCACCACTCGTTTTCTGTTCTGCTGCCAAGAAGTGGGGAAATTGTGCTTCTGCCTAGAATAAAGGATTTTTTAAAAACAGTAAAATATTTTAATGGCAGTTTAAAGGGCCACTGTCAACCCTCAGAGGCCTCTTTGCTTTAAACTCTGCAAGGATTGAAGGACTTCTGCCAATTAGAGTCTGTGTCGCTTTTTAAGCATCCATTGCTCCTTGGTGGGTCCAGCTGCTCAAGCGAGCCAGGTTCCTCCAGCATTCCACACCGTCCCCAGCTCTGGGAGGGACATGCTGGGTAAACTGTGGGCCAGCCCTGCTCCTTGCCCCAGCTGTCAGTACTGGCTGCTGCAGGGATGCATGTTGCTGGCCGGCACGGCGAGCTGGTGGAGCAGATGGGCCAAAGTGGATGCTGAGGGAGGGAAGCCAGACCCTCGCTGTGTGGCGGGGTCCTGAGTGCCCCCCGAGTGCTGTATTGCCCCTGCGCCGCTTGTCTCTGATGGGTTTGCTTTGAAGCAAAACACCTAAAATTCACTGTACTTCACCACATAGGTGTCTTTGGGGAGAACAGCTTCTACAGTCAGAGGTTTCCTTTGTAAATACATTGCAATACATTTGTAAAACACATTCCTGGGGGTAGAAAGCATCTTTGTATATTCGCATCGCAGTTGGCACCATGGGGTCTTGATTCTTGACGAGGGCAATAAGGAACCGGAAAAATCATGAGTGGCAAAAGCCCCCGGTTGCTTCTGGTGACCCCAAGCACCTGGGCTGGGAGTGGTGGATGCTGGCCAAATCTGGCAGCTCTGCTAAGGAGCTCCCAGCTCCCCCCCTCCCCTCCCTGCTGCTGCACATCCCAGCTGACAGGGCTGATTTTTTCCTCTCTATTGCTTGCAGGTGGGATCGGGTTTGGACGTGCTAAAGGAAACTCTGGCTCGGAGGCGGATGATGAAACCCAGCTAACCTTCTACACTGAGCAGTACCGGAGCCGGAGACGAAGCAAAGGTACAAAATGACATAGGCACTGGTGATGCACATGGGTGTAAGGGGAAAAAAATAGTTGAGCACTTTGACTGTTTCCATGGGCGATGCTGTCTGATACTGCATGAGTTTAGGTAAGGACCACAATACCGGTCTGTAGTGGTAAGAACATCCCAAGATGTGCTGTGTGTGTGATGCAGCACCATGCAGGAGCCATAAACAGCATTTCCTGGTGATGTTGCTGAGGTTCTGAGTTTCTTTGGTGGTTTCTACTATGAGTTACATTACACATGCCCTGGCGCTTCCCTAAAGCTGCACCAGTGTGTGGTGACTGTGTCTGTCATCGTCCCAGCGCCAGTGCAGCTGTTGGGGATGGTCACCTTGGCAATTACTTGCTCAAAACTCCTGTTTTCTGCCCTGTATTTCCCATATAAAGCATCCTTGGATGGAAATTACCCAGCCTCCCTCTCGGCACAAAGGCAATTAAAAGGAACAAATTCAAAATGAGGCCTGGGGCAAGGATTTATAGACTAGAGTCCCTTCAGGCTTTTCAGTGAGCTAGAGGAGCTGAAAATCTGAAATATTATCCACAGTTTGAAATTAGTGTCCGCGTTTTCTCTGCTTACGTCACGCTGGATTGTTTTTGTTCAGGACCCTCAGACCAAGCTCCTTGATGGAGGACAGGGCGAGCCTTGCTGCTGCTGCTGCATTTGAAAAATCACTGTCAGGAAATAACTATGTTGGGAAGCAATTTAAAAATTGCACAGTGGGTCTGCTCCCTCCATTTGTTTTCTGTATTAAGCCGGGCATCGGCAGAGCGCAGCACGCCAGATAGATGCTTGCTCCCACCACAGCAAATGCGGCCCCATTTGTTTCAATGATTAGGTATTCCGATAAATGCTCGCAATGTGTTTATTTGAATGTGAAATTACCTCAACACCTCTGATCAGCTTGAGATTGCATATGGGAATAAACACACACATGCACAAGGGTGTATTTACATTTGTTCCTGCCGAAAGGCAGGACATTCGGGGTTTTTTTTTCTTTTCCATGTGGTTTAGAACCATGAGAAGTTCTCACCGAGTTTAAAATGAGCTTCTGATGAAAAGCAGGGAAAGAATTTGCGTGTTGAAGTTACCTGTTGCAGTATGAACACAGCTGCATTAAGGGGAAAATGATGTGTGAGAGGAGGAAGAAATTGGTTGTGTTGCAAACGAGGACAAAAGCAGTGGTCCCGAAAAGTCAATGGTGCAGGGGAAAAATTTCCCAAGTGCTGAAGTAGTTTTTTCAGTGAGTTATTCTGAAATACTGAGCTGGGTGTGAAAGTCCTTGGGTACTTTGGAAAAGTCACTGCGCGAGCAAGGTGTGGAAGACTGTGTTTTAATGAAAAGCAGATAAATCTTTTCTTTCCCGCTGCCTTGACGCCATTCCCCGTGAGGTCAAGTGCTCTGTCAGTCTCTCGAAACACGCTCGTGCTGGATGCCAGGTACAAAGCTATTCTTATTGACATATATGTTGGCTTTGGGTTGTTTGTTTAAGATTCCTTGTAGGGCAAATATAAAGGAATAGATAAACGAGAAGAATTCCTTTCTTTTCCTTTGAATAAGCTGTTGTTCACCTGGGTGGCTTTGATGACTGGGTTTGAAGGGAATTCAGGAGGAAGAGCTGCCTTGCACGGTTGCACAGAGCTGGCTGTTAGATCTACATTAGCGTTTGAGTGATGCTGTGAGAACCTGGTTTGTTCGTGTTCGGTGGTGGCTAACCGAGGGAATTGTCTTGCATAAAGTCCCCATTGTATTTCCCCTCCTGTCTAGCTAAATTTTGCCATCACTGCGTCCTTGAAAGGAATTTTCCATTATCCTTTCATTGACTCTTCTCTCCCTTGTGGAAGGAAAGCAATAGCTTAGTGGGAAGTCACAGTACCAAACTCATAATTACAAGTTCAGCAAAGATCCATAATTGGACAAGATCATAACTCTAATAGAGAAGGATGCATCGTCAGATACGGTTAATTCTTACAATGATGTTCCTGTATCGATTTCACCGTGGTTGTGTGTCATTGCAGGTGCCGTGCGATAGTTATCAGGTCCAAGGAAAGAGATTCCTCGGGGTCTCTCTCAGATTAGGTTTTGCAGGATTGAGCCTAATTACTGATACTGTCAAGGCATTGATCCCAGCCGATGCGATGGGAAGTTCCCGCTTAGGTGGTGCATAGGTTCAGTTTTACTTCAAGCTTTGTTGAAGCCAGCGGGTTAAGCGTTCATGGGCTTTGTTTGTCTCCTGTAGAAGAAAGACTGGAAGTTTCATAGTGCTTGGCAAGGTATCCTAGAGGGGCATTCCCATAGGTAAGTATTGAGTGAGGGAGAGCTTGTTCTTGTAGCTCAGGAGCAGCAGACCCAGTGATACCTGGTTTTCAGTGCTGGAATACACGGAGAAGTAAATCTGATCAGTCTGGGCACAGAGGCAGGGACAGCCGAGGCATCACCTTCTGTGGTCCCAGCACACTGTACCACATGTCTTCCCAGGTTCTAAGTTCGTGGGATCCCCTTACACTTATGTTCCCCTGTCTTTGGAAAGTCTCCAGAGAAGTTGGGGGAGGGAGAGTGTAAGAAATAGTGCAGAGGAGACTTTCCCATGGAGCCTTGGTCCTTGTCTGCTATTGGGCTCAGCCCCATGTCTGGGATTTGAGCTAGAAGAGGCAATGCTGGTCACCGGTGTCTCCAGGGAGCTGGCTCGTGCCAAGAAGTACTCTGTTCACACCCATCTGCAGCGAGGCATCCCTTTTCTTCCTCACAGCCCTGTGCCCACGCCAGCTCTCCACCCTCCGCTTCTTTTTAACGGGTCAGGGCGACCTGTGCTCTGGATGGCAGTGCTGACAGCAGGGCTAGTGTGCAGTCCCAAGGGAGCTGGAATTTGGACTCAATGTCCTGCTTTTCCAAGTGAAACAAGTCCTGAGAGAGGCTGTCAGGGCACGTGGAGCTCTGTGCTTGGAGGCAAGAGGGACACTCAGTTAGGGCTGGGCATGGCTGGTTTCCTCCTTCCTGCTGATCCTCCTTACAAGATTTTCCAGAAATCAGATTTTCTTGCAACCTGTTCACAACAGGGTGATTGCAACCTGCACCCCAGGGCTCTGCTTGCTGTGGGGGCTGGCTCTCCCCTTTCCCACTCCCCTGGGAGAATTGGGAAGCGTGGGAACCTCCTTGCCTGCCGCTGCTGTATGTGGATGGTTCTTGTCTTCAGGGCTGTCAGTCATCGCACCTTTCACCAGCGCTGAAGTCTCTGCAAGAGAGAACCTGCCAGTGTTGTAGAGATGCTAATCCACATCCCCAGCTACCCATCATGGGCGACAGCAAGCTCTGGTACTTACTTGGTCCTCTCTTCTCCTGAGCAGCGTGGGATGTGTTCAGTCAGGTCCCCCTCTGAGTTCGAGAGGAAAATATTAGTAGCAAAAAAGCCCCCCCAGACCAGGGAGGCAGAGCCCTGTGCACAAACCTCGCTTGCACGGTGCATTGCTTCTGCTCCATCCCCCCTTCTCCAGGGTGGTGCCTGTCTCCTGCTCAGCAAGATATATTCAGCTCTGGATCTGACTTTGCAGCCTTGAACTCCCCAGGTCGCATGCAGTGCCCACCCAATGGCTGTTCAAATAGAGAGAAAGATGGGGGGGTGAGGGAAAAAAGAAGCAGCATCATATCTCCAAGGCTGTACCAGGCTCCCTGCAGCAGTGGGCTGGCCCCTGTGTTCTCTGCTGCCTGGCTCATCAAGGACTTGGTGACTCTAAGGAGCCTCTCCAGGTCGCTGGGGTGGGGGGAGCCACGAGTGAACCTCCCCCACCTCCGTCTGCTTCATCAGGCCCTGGAGCAGCTGCTCTGTAACACAGAAATGTTCCTGCTCTTTTAAAGCCCCTTCTAGGAGAAGGTCTCTAAGGGTTAAATGAAGAGTAAATCAGCATGGCATCTGGTCTGCAGGGCAGATGCTGTGCAGCTTCCTGGGTTAGGGGAAACCAAGGTGGGGAAAGTGGTTGTACGGAGACCCTGTGAGGGGCTGAGCATCCCAATCCCAATTGTCCGGGAGACCCTGAGAGCCTCTGGCTCCTCCTGCAGCTTGTCCGATGTCTGAGCCCCTGGGACCTGCCGGGGGTCCCCGTGGCCGTTGGTGAGCCCCAGGGACTGGGGCTGATCTCGCTCCCCCCGTCAGGCAGAAAGGTTGGGTACAGAGAGTTGCTGGAAACCCCGATACAAAGCGGAGCGCTGGGTGCAAGCGCAGAGCGACGGTGTTGATATGATGATGGTTGAGAGGTGCTGGAGGGTGCCCAGCACTGTGACCCAGCTGGGATCTCTCCTTGAACATCCTCAGCTCTTCAGGGTGGCCCTGGCATCTGCTTCAGCCCAAGCCAGACCACCCCGAGCATGTTCCTCCATGCTCTCAGGTCTGGGATCGCTCCACCCCTCTTGGCATTGCCTCTATTGCAGCCTGTTCAAAGAGGAGGGGGGAAATATCCCACCCAGTTTTCATGCATAGCTTTCATTCAGGTGGTACCTTCCCATCCCAGCAACCTGCTGCCATCCCAGGGGAGCTCCCCAGCACCCCAGAGAAGGGAGGACGTGGTTTTGGGATGCTCTTCAGCTGACATCTCCACGAACAAGGCATCCAGCTGTTTCCATAGCATGTGGTGATGGTTGAGACAAATTAACAGCGTCCAATTATGTACCTTAGATTGGTGTCAGCCGCGTGCGTGTGCGCACATGCATGTGCCTTGCTGGCTGGCAAAGTCTTCTGAGGGCTGTTAGAGAAATGAGAATCTGAGCTTTGATCTGCCTCTGTATTTGGTGTTTAAAACAAGGCCTTTTATAAGGGAATATTAGGTATTCGGAGTCTGTTACATATGAGGAAGCTTTGCTTTGATCCTCTCCTGTCTCCAGAGGCAGCAGACACTTATTATTTCATGGGGAACTAAACGAAATACAGAATGAAGTTTGGGTACCGTTCTCCATGCTCTGCCGGTGCCCCCGGCCTTGTCAGGGCTGAGCGAATGGTGCGGGCAGCGCGTTGCCCCGTCTCTGCTGTGCTCCTCGGGGAATCGCCGCACCCAGGCCTGCACCGGGTTTGGCTCGCCAGCCCGGCAGCCTTCAAACTGGGGGAGCTGCTGTCAGGAAACAAATGGGAGACAAAACGTGATAAAGCAAACATTGATTTGGGGCGCTTACAGTAGAAAGAGGGAGTAATGGGTCTGTCTGTGCCTCGCGCTGTCTGTGCTCAGGGAGCCTTCACCATCCCTGCTGGCGCTGGCAGCCCCTGCCCGTCCCCTCGTTGTGCCGTCAGCCCGCGGCGCAGCCGGCCGTGCCCCGGCTACCCCAGGAAGGGGATGCAGAGCCACTCGCTGCAGGGACAGATGGACGGGTCAGTGCTGGTGTCTGGTGCACACCCAGCTGGTTCATGGTGTGTGGTTGCTCTGTGAGACCAGAATGGTTTTGGTTGGAAGGGACCTTAAAGATCATCCAGTTCCAACCCTCCTGCCACAGCTTCCACTAGCCCAGGTTGCCCAAAGCCCTGTCCAACCTGGCCTTGAACCCTTCCAGGGAGGGGGCAGCTTCTCTGGGCAACCTGTGCCAGGGCCTCACCATCCTCACAGGGAAGAATTTCTTCCTTATATCTAATCTAAATCTACCCTCTGTCAGTTTAAACCATTACCCCTTGTTCTATCACTACATTCCCTTGGAAAGAAGAGCACCCCAGAAGGGACAACCGGGGTCCCATGTGACCTGGACATCCCCAAATCCCCGGGGCTGAGATACCTTCCTGATACAAGTCTTGTCTTTACCTCTCAGAGCACCAAGTTACATCACCCCCCAGCTGCACCCCTGCAGCCCAGCCCGCTGCCACCCCTGGGGTGGTGGCACTGATAAGGGACACTGTTCATTTCCAACCCTTCTCTCTAAAGCTCTGTCACAGATGCTGTTTTTCCAGAGAGCAAATAAACGTGGTGCTTTTGCATGATGACTTATTTTGCTCACAGAGCAAGCAGGCACTGCATCAGCACATAAACACCCCCCAGAGCTCCTCGCTGTCCCTGTCAGACTCCGTCTGTGCAGAGAAGCTGGGCTGGGGTTGCTCTGGGCTGGGGTTGCTCCAGCCACCTCTTCAGTATGTCCCTGGCGGCTGTAGGTACGGTCCTGCCCGTGCCCGGGGTATTGAGGTTTGGGGAGAGGGGCCACTGCAGGAAGCTGGATGCAAGGCGTGAGCTGGGGAGCAGAGGGGTCCGCAATTAAAGCGGTCGTGAAGCCGCGGCAGCCACAGGCTCTTTAACTTCCCCGGACTGTGCTAGAGATAACAGCTTTTACATCTGTTCCTGGAGGCAGTGTGGGTCTTTCTCTTTATTTATTTATTTTTTGATTGTATCTGATACAGCCTCAGCGAGTAATTGAGTGTTTGAGAGTGAAAAATTATCTCTCTGGCTTGGCCCTTATCTTGACAGCAAAGCAGCACTTTTAATTTAATTTTGTTCAGAGCATGTGGGTAACAAATTCCACTAATCGCTGTGCTGTCGCCCTCCGCATGGTAACGAGCCTCTTGTTTCCCAGGAAGCGGAACATAAACACGGTGCTGGATGCGGGCGGGAGGAGGGCGAGGGTTAGCGCCGGCTGGAAAACGAAGACGCGTTTTGGTGCCGATGCTCGGCGTGCCCATGACGCGATGGATTTGTCTCCTGGCTGGAGCAGAGGGAGGAGTGGGAGGAAGCAGAGGGTGGTGGATGTCGTGCTGTGCTGGTGAAGATCATCCTTGCACGGTGCTTGGCTGTGGGGGAAACTGAGGCATGGAAAGAGAATGCCCTGACCCTGGGGAGCTGTTGCAGGGCAGAGATTTTTATTCTCACCCTGGTGTGTCATTTTGTATCTATTCCAAAAATACTGGAGGGAGGAGAAAGATGGTTTGTTTTGGTTTTTTTACTTGCACGTCTGGCTTTGGAGGTCCCAGCCCACTTCCCAGATTGCGGGAAGCGTGGTGGAGGTCCAGCAGCGATGGGCTGGGTGCTGGGGCATCTCCTGCCAGGTGCTGAGCCCTCCCTGGCAGCCTGGCCTCCACCACTGCTCTCTCCCAGTCTCTGAAATCAGTTCTGCTGTCTGACCAGCCCTTTGCTCACTGAGCACAATCCTCCCTGGGCTGTGACTCAACATAAGCTATTTCATAGATAATGATTACTTTTTTTTCCTCTTTTTTTCCTGTAGGAATAATGTTTTCATTACACTGTATTGAAAATTGCTTTCCCTCCTCCTTAAAATGAAGCCTTCCACTCACATTTGCCTTTGTGTTTGTATATTCTAAAATTGGGACTCATTTGGAGTTTAAAACAAAAAAAGATCAGGCCTTAGTTCCAGGAGAAGTGTTTCCATTGATTTGCGTGAAAGAAGATTCCAGTGCAGGCAATCTCTGCTTTTAAATATGTAACTGTTTCTTTAATGTGATTTTATCTTAACCGATTCAGCACCGAGAACATGAAAGCAAAACTGACTTCATTGATTTTAATTGCCCATGCCCAGAGAAATGCAAAAAATGTAACAGTGCCAGGAGAGCAAATTGGGTTTGCACAAATTCATACCCCTTTGCTGTACAGGGGTAGGTCTAAGACATGTGGGCAGGAGAACTTGCCTGGTGGTGACCCTGGTGGTGATGGAGCTGGTGGGTCAGCAAAGACCAGCATCTCAAACTGTGCCACCTCAGTCATCTCCATTTCCCGCCTGCCCTCCGCTGCCCCTAACTTGCCCAGCTTCAGGGCTTTTCTTTTCTATCCTCTTCTCCCCTTCCTCATCCTCCTCCTCCTGTTTGAAATTTGCTGGCGGCGTCTCCCTGCGAGCTGCAGGAACAGTGTTTTAGAGCAGAGGGGGAGCACCACCAGCAACTGTATAAATAGGAAGTAAATACATTTATTCAGTATGAGACATTAAAACTCCAGGAGCACGTAAAGAGCTGAGGCTCAGGCTGCTGGAGGAGTGCGAGAGCTCGCCGAGGCAAGCGGTGCTGGCTGCGGGGCACACCAGAGCTCAGGCACCAAACCCTTGATCTCACCACAGGGTCTGGCAGCCCAACCCCAACCTCCCCGTGGTGGCCGTGCCGCCGCCCCTCAGCATCTTTCCCTCCCTGACCCTGCCTTTTCTGCAGCCCCCTGTGCCGTAATGGAGAATGCCTTGGCTAATTGCTAGTGCGTAATTCATAAATGTTAATAGTATTAATCTGATTCAGCGTACTGTTAGCAAGATCAAATCCTCTATAAATCTAGAAGTGTCTGATCTCACCCTTCTGCTGCACAACGCAGCTCTCTTTCCTTCTCGCTTCCCACCCGACCCTTCTTGTGTGCACCCCTTCTGCTTTCTTAGAGGTGAGAAGATTCTCCCCGGGGGTCTCCCCCAGCGTGGGGGGAGCAAAGCCGCTGCTTTGGGGATAATCCCCATCTTGGTGAATCTGGGGATGAGGCTGGAGACAGCCCCATGCCCAAGCCCTCACCCAGATCCAGACTGTAGCTGCGAGCACCTTCACTTGGGATTTGTCCAAGACAGCGATGAAGAAGGTGCCTACTCGAGGAGAGGCTGAGCCCAGGCCTTGTAGAGAGAGTATGCAATGAAATGCCTGCTCGTGCTCTCACCCCACTGCTCAGATGCTGCTGGGGGGGGTCATTGCACCAGCATCCACCCCCTTCCAAAGGAAGTGGCTCTGGGGCAGAGTGGTCCTTGAAGGCTTAGTGGGGACTATGGTGCAGGAGAGCTGTGTCTGGCTGCAAGGAGGATGTCACATCCCATCCCATCCCGTCCCATCCCGTCCCGTCCCGTCCGTCCCGTTCTGTCCCGTCCCATCCCATCATGTGTCTGGTGTGCTGGAGAAAGAGGGACCATCCTGATGTGGAAGGGTTGGGGGGCCCTGGTGTGGGGCAGGGCGGGGAGATGGGCAACACTGCTCCCCAGTGCAGGGGTGCTCCGTGGCAAGAGCCGCCTGCCAACACCGTGGCTCATCTTAATTGGCGTTTGATTTGATTCGACATGATCTCTCACTTGTAAAACACCTTGAGATGTTTCTGTGTGTGAGGGTGTCCTGGAAACGCTGTTGTACCATATTAATGAGCCTCTGCTGGAACATAAAGAAGGATCATTAGGAGCGGCCAACTCCTCTGACACGCCAGCAAGAGCGGCATGTGCTGGGAGCAGCGCGGGGATGCGAGACGGGCTGCGGCGGGCTGGCTGCTCCCCGGGGGTGCTGTGGGTGCTGCTCGCCCTGCGCCGGGCGCTCCGGCACGCGGCACGGCACGATGGCCGGGCGCTGGCGGCTGCGCCGCGCGTTGCTAAGCAGTTCAGGCACTCGCTGTTCTACCGCTCGGTTTCTCCAGCCCTGTCTTCCTCGGGTGGTAGAAATACATTTTAATATCCGAGTAGCCACGAAACGTTCTGTATTATGCTATTATCTCCGGGGGGGCGGGGAAGATTGCAAAGCACTTGGCGTTTAACACCCACATATGGCTAACACCATGGGCTGTGTGCTGATAAAGATGGGGTAATTAAAGTTTATTTTTTTTTATAGACTAATCTCCCAAGCATGTATTTATGAGCCTGATTTAGAAACATCGTATTACCAAGAGCACGGGATATTTGTGTTGCTTGTAAATCCATATGTGTTCTGAACATACCTTTTTTTTTTTTTTTTCCTTCCTAAATTTAGGCAGCACTGCCAATATTAAAAAGAAATGAGCTTGGAGTTTTGTTGGTTTTTTTCCCCCCTTGTCCTTTAGGTGGGCAAGGGAAAGTGTACAAAGCAGCGAGTAATTAACTGCACAAGGAAATGATATTTCAAAGGAGACACGGTGCATTTGGAGGGGCTGTTTGCAGAGTGTTTACACCAGTGGCTTTGAATTTATCTTCATCTTGCAGCAGGTGCAAAATCTTCAGGGGAACGTGGTGCTTTGCAAGCTGTTTCTGAGCTGTCTGCAGAGGGACCCGCATTTTCTCTGGGAGGCCGCAGCCGGGCTGATTGGCACTGGTGTTTAAGGAGAGAAGAAAAATCCTGGGTAGGAAAGGTGGTGGTGACAGGAGCTCCTCTGACCATAGTCCTGGCTAATGCTGCCGTTAATTGCATCACTAGCAGGAAGCATCTCGGGTATGATTCGGCCCTAAAACAGAGCAGTTTGCCTTTCTTTTCTACTTTTCTGTCCTTTGCTCTCATGCTTTTCCCCATTCAAAAAGAAGTAATTTCTTCTTATTCTTCATCCTCGTTGTGTGTCATGCTTGCTGCTTTGCCCACTCCTTGGGCACAGGCTTCCCGGGTCTGCGTCCCCTGGGACCCCACACGGGCCATTGCTTTCTCCCCAAAACAGCCTCACTGAGTGCTCGGACACCTGTGCTCACTCTGTTGCAACCATCCAAAATGCAACAGAAACATGTTTAATTAAAACTATGGAGAGGTCATCTCAATATATGAAGGATTTATTAGTGCAGAAGAATCTGGGGAGTGAGTTTGGTCTCAGCTGTGCTTGGTCACCACCTTCCTCTTGGGTTTTTTGGACCCCATAAGACCCAAATGAAGACTTGTGTTGGGTGCTGAGGCTCTCGGGGCTCCCGAGTCCCATCAGCTGTCCACGTAGGTCTTGCGTTCCCCACCCCCAAACTTCCTTCTCTTGGTAAAGGAGGTTGATACCAGCTCATTTGGTGGGCCTGGGTTTGCAAATCTGCACTTCAGACACCTCCCTGAAAGCCTGGAGAAGACAAGGCGAGGAGGGAAAGAGCAGGCTTCAGCCAGGTAGAGCTCTTGTCTGCACCGTTGCTGTTTATGTAGTGCTGCCTGGTTACCGAGCTGGGTTTGGATCCCCTTCCCACACCAAGGAAGGAATGGATCATTTTCTCACCTCTTGAACAGGAGCATGAAGCCCTGGTGAACCTTCTGAGGTTGGTTTGGTTAGCAGTGTCTTGCTAAGAATACATTTGCTTGTGGTTTTAGAGGCCTGGTATGAAGCTGTTTATCTCCAGATGGGTGTTTAAACGCAGCACAGGAGTGCTTCTGCTGGAGCATCAGTGGTGGGAAGAGCAGGCAGAGAGATGGAAAACGGGAGCCACGTCCCTCTCTTTAAAGAACGAGGGAAGAATCTGCTTTTCCAGCAGCCTCCCTTCAAACCTGGTAGTAAACTGGTCGTGAGCAATAAAGAGCTGAGCTGGAAATCCAATTTCTGCTCAAGCAGAAGACCCGTGGTTTTGGTTCAGTTGGTCAAAGCCAATGTCAGGCAGTTCTAGAGGTCAGTAAGTAGTGCTGTGATGGAAACGAGTGGGGAGCGGGAGGCAGGGGAGCAGGGAAGGTAGTTATAGGAGACTTTTGTAGCACATTTTCCTTTTCCTTGGACAGCCAAGCTCAAACTCATTGAGCTGTAATGGGCCTTTTTGCTGTTTCAAGCTCCTGTGCCCCTCTCTTCTTAGTCACGGGGGAAGAAGCAGCCACGTGGACTGATGGGGATGGGAGCTCTCAGATCCTAATTCCTCCAGCTCCACTCCAGCTGCAGTATGGTGAAAGCTGCCATTGTACCTGTGATTCAGGCTCTTTGTGAAAAGGGGATAATACTTGTCTAACTCGTAAGGGATTTGTGATTTAATGTTTGTAAAGCACTTTAAGACCCTGGATTGAAAGGTGATTTATAATGGTAAAATCCAGTGTTCTCTGGTCTATTGCATACTTGACTGTGTCCAATTATCCTGATGGAGGCTTTTTTCCTTGTTTTTTCTTTTTTCTTTTTCTTTTTTTCCCCCTTTTTTTCTGTTTGCATTTGCAAAGTAACTTTAAGCAAGCGCAGGGTTTGTGGCAGGCACAGTATGCCCAGTGAGAGGATGAGTTTGCCTCCCAAGGAGGTGCTAACTTATGCTGATGATATGAATAAAGATTGGGAAGAAAAAAAGGGGATCGCAAGGTGAAGGGCGCAGGAGATCGGCAATAAAGCTGTGAAATGGGGGTGGGAAGGCTGTTTAGATGATGCATGCATAAGGAAAGTAAAACACGCTTCATAAATAATCAATCTGCATACTCGTGTTAGTCACAGTGATGGGGATATTTTCCAGCAGATCAGCCAGTTCCCCTTCCTGAAAATGTTGGTTGGAGCATCCAGTGTGCAGGGGATGCTTTGGTGGGACTCTCTGCCCTGCCTGGAAAACACAGGTCGTGCTGAGCATGAGATCCCTGCCCTGGTGCCAGCATCTCTAACAGCAGCTTTGGTCAAATTACAGGGTGTGCAAGTGCTAACTTGCTGGATGTATTTCCCATTCAATTTTCAAAGTGATGCTTTTTAAATCTTGCTTTGCTTATGAGATGGTCAGGGCCAGGGAGCAAGGGGGGAGAGTCTGGATTGCCTTCCAAAAACAAATGCATGTTCTCACCTGAATCCTGAGCAGGGACATGGTCAGGTCTGCCGGGAGCTCCATCATCTCAGCTGCATTGTAATAGACTGTGCAGCGGCTGGGGTTAATTGCTGGTCTGTGCCCTCTCCTTGGCATTGCCATACTCCCCAGGTGGTTCTTAATCGGTGTCCCAAGCACTGGTGAAGCGAACCGGATGCTCTGCGAGGTGTCTGGCATTAGCTTCGAGCAAAGCAGAATACTCATGTGAAATGCCCGCTTAGGTGGCCATGGGGGCTGCGGTGCAGTCGGAGCAGCAGTGGAGCAGCCCCCTTCACCAGAGGGGCTGGGCAGGGAGGGACCAGTGGTGCCCAAAGAATGCAGACTCCAGGGCTGCTCCCTTCTTGGGCAGTGAGACCTGGTGATCACAGAATCACAGAATCATTCAGGTTGGAAAAGACCCTTGGGATCATCGAGTCCAACCATCAGCCCTACTCTACAAAGTTCTCCCCTACACCAGATCCCCCAACATCTCATCTAAACGACCCTTAAATACATCCAGGGATGGTGACTCCACCACCTCCCTGGACAGCCTATTCCACTGGTGATGGCGTAGCGGTGGCCTGGGGACAGTTTCTCCTGGTCATCTCCATCAGTGGAGGGTGTCTCATCTGGGCACATGGGCACTCCTAGCCTGCATCCAACAAGAGCATCCAAATCTCCTGGGACAGCCAGGTCTTTCTTGATGACTCTGTATTTCCCAGCTTCACCCCCTCCCTGCAGAGTTTGGGGGTTGCCCTGTTCCACCCAACTGTAGTTGACGGTGATTCAGTCATCTCAACACCACACTGCTCCATGAAGGTTTCCTGGTGGGTTTGTACCTGTTGCTGACCTCTGCAGATGCTCAAGCTCCTCATTGGCTTGTTGGCTTTTACCTAATGCTTAAAAAAAATTCAAATAAACTAGAAGCCACCAATCAGGCCTGGCTGAGTGTGCAGGTCTGAGTGGACCTGTGGGGTGATGGGATCCTTCCAACCTCATGGGTTTATTCCTCGGTGCAGGATCCCTTAGCGCTGGTGACGGACATGTGACCTTTGAGACAAGGGATGGCAGTGTGACAGTGACCCACATGCCATGCAGGTGCCAGTTGGGGATTGGGCAGGCTGGGTGCCTGCTTTGGTGCCTGACTTTTGTGTGTCAGAAAATACTGTGCTACTTTGTGGGAGGTGCCTTGAGCTTCTGCGCCTGACAAAATAAAGCCTGTTTTGTAATATCTCCTCCTGTCAAAAGCAGCTGGCTCTGTACGTTGCTTTGTTGTTCAGCGTAGTCCCCCTGTGATGACTGAATATTTATATATATTTGTGTAAATAATTAACACTCATCAGTGCTATGTAACATCTACAGGTGTAGATTTCTTCTGACATTAAGGGAAAGCAAAAGATGCCATGGTCCAGGCAGTCCTCAAATTTGGCTTGATTATTTTTTGTGACAAGATTTGTCAAGTAAACCAAGGCTGATGAGAAGTGAGGGTGGCTTCACCAAGGGAGCCTGACAGGGGTGGTGAACGGCTCCAGGGAGGAGGGGTTTCCAGGGAGCGGGTCTGCACAGAGCCCTGAGCAGGTTTTCTCCCTCTTCTAGGAAAACATAGCCCCCAAGACTGATGTAACTCTGTGAGTGAAACAACATGAATGTTAAAAACCCAGCCAAACAAGGCGTGGTGGGAATGATGGGGTTTGCTGACCTCAGGAGCTCTTCCAGTGCTGCTGAGCTGATGTCTTTGTTCTCAATGCCTGCCCTTCCCCGGGGTTGGGGCTTTCCTGCATATGCATGGGGAAGGGGGGAGGCCGAGTAAGCCCTTGGCACAGTTTGCCTTTTGGCCACCCATCCCTCTCTCTACCTTCCAGGTTCGATGAAGAGCCCCGTCAACAAGACAGCACTGACCCTGATCGCAGTCAGCTCTTGTGTCCTGGCCGTGGTGTGCGGCTCCCAGCTCTCCTGCCCGCTGACCGTCAAGGTGACACTTCATGTACCCGAGCACTTCATCGCGGATGGTAAGACCCTCCGGGGACTTGGACCCCCCTACCTCACCGGGTCTGTTTGGGACGTGGGGGTCCCTCTCTTTGGGAATTGCCCTGGCTGTGTTTGGCTGCAGGGATCCTCCTTCCCAGAGGAGCAAAGCATATCTGCAAGCTCGAGGCCAAAATCTCAATCTCATCTTTTATCAATATTATTATTATTATTACTAATTGTATGTGATGGATATTCCTGTTTTCCTCTAAACTCATTGACGAGCCCTGGGAACCTTCACAGATAGACGTCCTCCTGTCCTGCAGCAGCAAAGCTGCTCATCCCAGCCTCTTGAATCAGTGCAGAATGAAATTGCTAGAGTTTGAGCAAAGGCAGAGATGCTTTGAAAAATTAGACGAGGGCTGCTGTCACTATTTATTGCTTTCTCCAACTGGGCTCCTTGCGTTTGTTGTGTTTCACTGACCTTTTCTTTATAATGTGCAGTGAGCGTCGAGTGCAAGTTTTCAGTAACATGAGGGCAAATTTCATTTTCTTCCAGCAGACGGGACCCATTATTCAGTCGGTTCCAATTCCTCGTCTCACTGCTTGGGGCGTGCGGAGGGGGCACTTTTTATCTGCCAGAAATGTGCTGCATGGAGCCAGTACATCACCAGCTGCCAGGGTGTCCTGGTGTGGCCAGCTCCTGTGCAGCCTCCCACTTTGGGGGCTGGGATGGAGGACAGCTCTTGGGGGGATTAATATTTTGGGGAGAGGTAGATTGTTAAAGAGGTGCAGTGGTACGGCAGCAGCAGGGGGTGATGGAGAGGGGCTTAAACCATCACCCCGTGGTGGGGAGGGACTCACGAGCATGTTTGAAGTGGGATTTAGCCCTGCGAAGAGTGGTTTCTTCTTGGCCATGATATGCATTCGTAGGGCGTTACCTGCACTGCAGCACTGACAGAGCACGTGCTCTCCCCAGCCCCACCACTGACCCTCGCTTCCTCCTTAACCCCACTTCTATGTCAGCACCTAACAACGCTTATGGGATGGGTGTTGTGTGCAGTGAGTTGATGTTGTGTGCAGTGAGCTGGTGTGCAAGCAGCCTCTGCTCTGATCCCCAAGGATGCTCCTTAGCCGCTGACTCTGGAAATAACAACTCAGTCTTGGGGTACGTGGGCTATCCCAGCGGTCAAAGCTTGGTCCTTAAAGGAAAGAGGAGGAGAGCAACTGCTCTGTGGTCTCAGATTGGAGGAACCTGAATGTCAGTGGAGTGGAGACATGAAAAAGTCATAACTTGAAATAAGGGACTTGTCTACACTTTGACCTGTTTCTAAAAGTTTTAAGGATTGTCCAGGCTGCACATAAAATGTTCTGAAGTCTTCACAGATCATTATTCCAAGTTGTTGGAGAACAGAAACTCTTTTTGCACTCGAGTAATGAGGCTGTTCCAGTGTTAACTCGTGTCCCTTTGAGATGGGCACTGGCCAGTTCATCACTCAGACTGGGAGTTCACAGCTGGTTTTGGTACTGCTGAAGGTCGGCCAGGAAGGCAGTGACGGGCCCAGGACCTCGGCATCCTGCTCCCAGCCTCTGGTTCTGGCCCAGGGAAGACAGCATGTCCTCGAACAAGAAAATAAACCAAAATGCAATTTGACTCTAGAATGAAAGTGAAAAGCTGAGCCTGTGCTTGTCACTGGGAAAGGGGTGGCAATGCGAATTATGCAAATACAGAGAACACTCGAATGGAAATGACAATGAAATACCAATAAAACAGATTAATATCTTTGAAACTGGGGGAAATGGGATGATCTCCAGTCCCGACTTAATGACTTTTCTGAAGAGAAAGTGGCAAGAGGACTGGTAAAAACGGTTTGGAGAAGAATTAAAATGAGCTTTGTAATGAAACTGTAAAATATAATTACAAACTGTGAAAACTTTTTTAATATTTTTTATGAGAAACAGTCAAATTCTTCACATAGAAGCAGCCAAGACATTTTGCAGTGGCTATCACTTTTACTGAAATCTCATCATTTTATGTGATGGCAGAGTCCCTTGCCTGGGAAGAGAAAAGCTCTTAAAGTTGTCCCTTCTTTTTGAATAACAACAAATCCCAAGGCAGCACCCAACTGGCAGCAAAATATTATAAAACATTTAAAGGCATCACAGAACAGAGCCGGGTTGGGAAATTTTAATGATACCCAGGAAAAACGTGTGTGGCTGTTTGCAGAGGCTTGGCACCCAGAGTCTTACGCTGATGGAAAATAGGGGAATTGCTCCTCCCTGGTGATCTCCTTGATGGGTTTAAACCTGCTTTTTGCCTGGGTGCAGAAGGGGCATCCCCATGTGATCGAAGGGACGGCGGAGCTGATGTCTTTGGCCTGGCCGAGGCTGGGAGCTTTGATCAGTCTTGAACCAGCCTCTCACGTGGCACCTCATGGTGTGCACCACGTCTTGTAAAAGCTGGCATGCACTTAAATAGTCTGTTTCCTGACGCTGTTCTCTTTTGTATTTTGCATGATGATAAGGCAGGCTCTGTGAGAAGGCAGGGATGGTGCATTCACGGGAGATGTTCCTGTGCAAGAGAAGGATGCCCTCTCATTCCTTTTTGAAATGCCGTATTTCAATAGATGCCAGTAGCCAAGGAAAATCTTAAAGCAGAGCAGCTACTAACACCTCTGCAGGAAAAGCCAAACAAAGACAGAGGCTGAAAGAAATCCCTCTCCTAGCAGATGAAAACTCGTCTTTGAAGGGAACTTTAAATAGACGCCAGCCAGCTCCAGCATGCCAGGAGCCAAAGCCAAGCGGGGGGGAAAAAGCCCCACCAAATATCTCCAGCCTTGGAGGAAAGCAGCTCTCCCCTCTGCAACAAGAAGTGGCGTTAGGGAAGGGAGCTCCTGAGCCCGCTGGAGTCACAGGAGGGGAAGGACTGGGACCAGAAGCCAACTGGCAGCAAAGGCTGGAGAATGTTTTCCAAGCAGCAGCGTTAATAACCAGCCTGTCTCTATTGCTCTTATTTCTCTCTCTTGGTTTATTTTCCTCCTTTTGTTCATTTGATGGGGTTCCCCCCCCCGCCCTGCTCCTCTCTGCTCTGAGCAATTATTGCCTGGTTTGTACAGCTGCTCTGCCTTCGTTTCACAGGGTGGCCAAATCCTGGAAAGCCTGGCAGAAGCTGCCGTGGCTGGCAGGGGAAGGCTGGGGGCTCCTGCCTCTGCGAAACTGGTCGGTGCCTCTAAATCTTCCCTTAGGGTGCGATGGTGGGAGCATCCTCTCCTCCCTTCTGTTGCTCCAGAACATTATGTTTTGGGGAAGCCTCTGCCCGTGCTGAGTAGAAGGCATCATTCTGATTTGGAGATGGCTCAGATTTATAGGAAGACCTGTAGTGGCTTTTATGAGGATATGGAAATGCAAAGCATTATTTAATGGATGCTTTAGCAGTGTCAAAGGGGGAAGAAAGGAAAGAGAACCCCTCCATCTGAGCAATAAAACCCCTTATGAATATGTGAGCCACTCAGCTCTACACATTCAATAGTTGTTTGGGGTTGTTTTTTTTTTCTTTCTTGTAAGTAATCATTCAAAAAGTAGAGATACAGCAATGGGAGCAGCTTGCAGGGAAGGCAGGGCTGGAGAAAGATACCCTAGAGGACTCAGCCTGGAGTACGTCCTTGCTGCACAACAGTTTGAAATATAGTATCAATTAAAGCTTCCCATTTTTACAGCCTGCGAAGAGGTTATATATGGTGTGGGTGGATGTTTGTATGTGGATACTTTAGTGGGAGAGGTAGGTGAGATCCTTCGGTGCGTACAGAAGGAAGCAAGAGCTACATTTAGCTTGGGGCTTGTAGGGCTTCTTTTTATAAGTGGAAATAAAGTAAAGGGCATAAAGCAGGTTTCTGTCACTTCAAAGACATCTCAGGGCATTCACAACCTCCTTCCCTCCTCTTCTGTGCTGCGTGCCAGAGGAGATGTGGTAATCCCTCTGTCTGAAACCCCACTGACCTACGGGCTGGTGGTTTGTGGGGGTTGGCGAGCAGAGGCACCGCTTGCGCAGGCACCGTCCCCGCAGTGGGCTCTGCTCCGAGCTGCCCGCGTTTCGGCTTCAGCCCTTCTGCAAACATGGCTAAATCCCCCAGGCTGAACATCGCCCTGCAAGCAACGGGGGGAGGAAAGCAAACCCAGTCCCACCCTGTGCAAAGCCAGGAGAGCAGTGGGAGGTGGAATTGCCACTTGAGACTGTGCTTTGGGTTTGAGTGTCTGACAAGATGGCAGAGTTGGAGGAAGCTTCTTTGTGGCTTGGTGGTTGGTTTTTTTTTTCTTTTAAGCTTTGTGTGTCTGTGTCTGCCCGTCTGAACGATGACGTTCTGTAATTGTCATGCAGCTGATTGGTAATTGTTTCATCTGAAGATTATTTCCTACTGTCCCCCACTACTGTTTCCTCCAAGATGCCAGTGGTATTGGATGCTGCTGTATTTGCAGCTTGTGTTAATTTTCCCCGAAGATTGCTGGAGCTCTGCAGACTGCAATCGTTGGACTCGCAACAACTTCTCATTTTGGTTTTAATTAAATGTGTTGCTTTAAATTGTTTGCTTTTGACATCTCCTGCTCCATCTTCTGCAGCCCTCAGAGGTGACCAGGCATTAGCTTGTGTCTTCAGGCACTCGCCTGCGCGTGTGCTCGGCACGTGCTCCTCATGTGGCTGCAGAGAAATGAGCAGCGGGAGGTGGGGGACTGGCTCCTTCCCTGTTCCTTTTTACATCAAGGAGGAGCTGGAGACACTCTTTGATTTATGTGTGAAGCACCCCACGTTTATACCAGAAGGATGGAGAAAGCGATCTGATCTCAAAAGCATCTGAGCTTTCAGAGAGATGCTGCCATTGGGTCTCCCATGTTCTCCAGCTGGTCCCAGCCCCACTGGCCCCATCTGAAATCAGTAGAGGGAATTTTCTGGCTTGAAATCAGATCTTTCTTGTGCTGTTTGCTCCCCCCCGGAGTCGTTCTGCTGCAGAGGTGCCTGTTTTGCTGTACGGAGACCTGGGTCAGGGCTTCAGCAGAAGCAATGCTTTCCCATTGCAGACACAGTGCCAGGTCTGGCTGACCCAGACCCCGTGTGTTTCTGGTAAGGTGGCTGTGTTTGGGGGGCAGCTTTGCAGATTGCATTTAATTCCATCAGCTCTTAATCACCAGGTCACCCCATGTCTGCACTACAGTTCACTCTTGTTCCCACACCTCTTTGGCTGGCAAGAAAATGTGAGCAAATGGCTGCAGCGTTACCAGACGTGAACTCTAAGTATTAACATGAATTTATAAACTGTATCAGTGTGGATCAAAGGGATTCCAAGACGGTTTTACGGCGCGAACGCTCTTTGCATGAAGAACTAATAAGATTCCGGAGGTTGAAGTACATCATGTTTTTATCGTGCCTTTGACAGGCTTGTGATCCTGCGCTCGGCTCTTCCCAGTGCCAGCCCAGCTCCGCCGGCCACGTGCCTGCCGCAAGCGTGCCCGGCTGCCAGGGCAGCTCAGTTTGCAAGGCAAAGCAAATGCCTCGTCCTTTCTCCTTTGCAGGACTCATCGGAGTAAAGCAGGGGGGATTGGTGTTGATATTTGGATGGCGTCAGCAGGGGCTGGTTCAGAGCTGGGACTTGTTGCATCCCGAGAGAGGCAGGATGTGCCCACCACTGGGGAGGTGGCATCCAGCGCCTGCTGAGCTTCTACCAACACCAGTGCCCCTCTAATTTGGGAGGGATGGTGAGGGAAGACTGCAGTAAGGCACAGTGTCTTCGACCAACTAACCTGTGCCCTTCTTAGATGGAGAGATGCAAACATTGACTTCTGCATCTGCAGGGTGAGACCCTGCCTACTTGCAGCGTGGTGGCGGGTCAGTCCCGGGAAGCTGGCTTAGGCCATGCTTGGTTTTGAACAAGAATTCATGGGAAGGCTGTAGCAGCAGTGATGCAGCAATGCAGTGAGGACTTTTGGAGGCTGCATAGCTAGGAACATGCTACTTCGCTTTATCGTTCTCCCAACAAGTAGCATTGCTGATGTACAATCTCTCGGTGGGTGGTTCCTGTGGCGTATTAACTTTGCACGTGCTGCCTCTTGGTTGTGTTTTCTCCATCCTGGGAGGATGTTTGGTCTTGGTGCTGGCTGAAAAATCTCCATTCTCACACACTTCATGTTTTTTAAAGCTTATCATAGCTCATCTGTCACATACTTTGTGATGTGATTAGATTTAGGCTGGATTTCCCTGAACCCTTGTCCAATATCTAGAGAGCATCACTGAGAAAGAGCCCCAGGCTGGAGTGTGGGAGTTGGGAGATACAGAGCATTAAGGAGAAGCTTTTCTTCAGGAGTCTACTTTCAGTCTCAGCCACTGCTGGCCCAGATGCCTCCTGAGGACAGAGATGTGCTGTTACTAACATCTGTGCAATGATATTGTCTAATAATGCCATGGGAGATCTCATGGCAGCATGAGCTTGACCACAAGGCAGGGGTGGGAAGATGCCATATCACTTCAGTTTGGGAAAAGTTGGCCGAGTCATTGCCTGCTGTATAAAGTTAAATATGTGCCTTCCTTGTCAGAAGTTCAGCCCTGACAAAATCAAGACTGACTATCAAGAAAACCCAAAGAAAGAGTCTGTCAGAATTATCAAGAAAGTGCAATTTAACAATTAAAATGTAACCCTGCTCCTCCCACAGGAAAGATGCTTCTAGTCTGAGCTATAATTACATACAGATTTGTATCACTAATTTGCTTCTGCTTTGCCAGAGTGACAAAGCTCTGGCAGGATTGACAGTGTTTCTAAGGGATGGGGGTCTCTGGGTTTGATCATCAGCGGGTTGGGGAGCGCTGGTGTGAGCAGCCCACGGCTGTGCAAGTAGTTCATGTGCTGAAAATACATCCTTGAGTCAAGCACTGTGTGTGATATAAACTGTATGTACTTTGGCTGATGGAAGAGTAAATGAAAGGTGTGTCCATAGGCTTTTGTTGTTTTAAAAACTTGCTATCATAACTTTCTGTTTAGGCATTTCATCTTGTTTAAGAGAGAAACCACTTGAAAAACAAGATGACATGGATAGCCTGGATTTTAAGCTGGTGTGATACTATCGCTGGATTCGAATTAGAATATAGAATTAAGAGTTTGACTTTGAAGAATTCAGATTATTCCAAAATTACCTAGTTTTGTGCTGAGCAGGAGAGGGGTGGTAAACCTGAGCACCACGTTAGTCTGTGGGTGCGATCCTGCACCAAGCCTGGTTTGCTTGCTTAGGTCAGTATGTGTGTCCTGGGCATCCAACGTCTGCCTGGTTCTTCTGCATTTTCTGAAAGAAATTTAAGAAGCAGATGTTTTCATTCCCTGGGACCAGGACAGAAGAGCAAGAGCTAATGAATTGAAAGGGCTGATAGGGAAGGAGTTGTCTCTTTGGGAAATGTTCTTTCAAGTTTAACAAGGAAAAAAAAATGGTCTCTGAAGAAATCACATAGGATTATTCTTTGTACCTATAGAATGGAGCAAGAGGGATAATCCTTCCTCTAGTGTTTAAAAAAAATCTGTAACAGGATTATAATTGTGTGATAGTATAGGGATGGATACATTAATAACAACCTGTAGTATGACCTCCCATAGCTTTCCAACACAAAATACTAATTTTAGATGAAAAGGAGTTTCGTTGGCCAAGAAACAGTGAATGGACCAAAGAAGACAAAAAGGGCAGAGGGAGGAAGAAATAGAAATTCTTCAAGAAACATTATTTTTTGATCTTTTCCCTTGGGAAAAAAGAGAGAGAGGGAGAGAGAGAAAGGAAAAGCCAAACCCTTTTGGCTGCCTTTTGGGCGCTTTGTTCTTTCCCCTTGTTAGATATCTCATCTGAGCTGTTTTATCCTGTTGTGTTCTGGAAAATGATTTTTGAAATGTCAAAACTTCAAGCCTCTTTTGTCAAGGCTTAAACATTTCCACTGAACTTTGAAGGAGACCCCAGCATGAGAGACATGAACTTTTGATGCTACCTTAACTGATCTGGCTTTGATCAGCGTTGGAGAAGGAAGAGGGGGAAAACACACGCATACAAAACCCAAACAAATCAATCCCCTGAAGTGCTGGTGGACCTTGTGGAGCTGTGAGGCGGCTGTGTGGCTGTGTACTGATGTTCTCCATGGCATTGCAATGCTGCTCTACGGTGTAGACTGACTCGTAAAGCCAACAGTGCTCAAGACGTGTCCTACAGCAGGGGTTCCTGGGAGAAGATGGTGGTGGTGGGTAGAAACCTGCTGTTTTGTTGTTGTATTATCTTGTTTGGTTGACACTCTACTGATGGTTGCTTTACCCTGAAGCCTAATAGTCCCCATTTAAGGGTGATTTCCCCAAGCTTTTGAGTGGGAAGCTCAAAACTTGTGCCTAGGAGGACCCCTGGGAGGGGCCGGGGTTGACAGCAGAGGGCAGCAGGGTAGATGGTCTCTCCGGGTGTCTTTGGAGAGTATCTCTGCTGGGATCTTCTCCCCAGGCTCTGTGGGCAGTGACTGTAGGTGTGCTTCAAACTGGGTGCAGGTGTGGGGGCAATTCGTGGCATCTGAGGTCCTCCAGGCAGGTTTTCAGAGGGTGTTTCCAAGTGGGGTCTCCCCCTCACTGCCCCAGTGGTGTGAGCCCCTCAGGTTCCCCATTGCCCCCTTCCCTCCTCCTTGATTTCCCTCCATTGAGAGACTGCACATTGGTGAAAACAAACCTGGATGATGTTCCCGGCAAGCTAAATATGTTTGAAATGGCTCTTGCTTAGAAAATGTTTGTTCTCGGTAGTTTCTAAAAGGATTGATACTCAACCTGCCCTTTCTGAGCTTTTCAAGATGGTTTTGATAAAGTGCGCGCTGGTGACTTTTGAAAACGGTTTTCTATGTGTGGATTCTTTGAAAATAAAGAGAAAAATTGTGCGAAAAGTCTTTGAAATCTTCAGAATTTTAGCTTTCAAAATATTTGTAAAATGCCTTTTCCTGTTATTTTTTTCTCAGGCAAGCTATAAAGGGATCAAGGTTGGGATGTTTGTTTGTGTTTTCAATGGGAGTGAAGGTGATGAGAGTGTTTGTGAACATGTCTAAAAATCTTACCTAGCTGAGCTGTGACACACTCAGCTTCAAAGATGTAAGAACTTTCCTTGCTGGAAGCTGTCCTCTCCCTCCTAGGAAGGAAGGAAAGTGTTTACAATTAACTAAAACCTTTCATTTCCCCAGGTTGGTTTTTTTGTTTGTTTGTTTTTTTTCTTAGACTGAAGTAGAAAAACCTCCACTTTACAATAAACTTGAATTCAGAGATTTTGGATTCAAATGTTTTCACTTCTGCTTTTTTAAAAAACTTTTGATATTGAAGATGATTTCTTAGTCGGACTTACTAAAATCAAAATAAGTAATTAATCTTGAAAATACCAGGACTTTTCTTTTTTTATTTGGTTATGGTTGCATTATATTTGGGAAGGTCTTTCTCTGTACAGAATATGGCAAACCTTGATCAATTTGCAAGTTACTTCAAGCTTCTCAAATTTGTGGTTTTTCATGGACACAAAAATTCTGCTGAAAGAGAAGTTATTGGCTCCTGGCCAGGTGTCACATTTTGGTGTTGATTTAGGAGGTACTTCCATAAATAGGTAGTTCTTGGGTTTTTACCCTTTCAGCAGCAAACAGGCTGGGTTGTCCAAGGAAGATGAAAATTTGGCAGCAAGACCATGAATGTGCTTCCTCCTCCCCGAGGAGCTCAGCACATGGGGCTGGTGGGAAGGTCCAGAGGTCACCCCTCCATCGCCCACCCTGACCCGACCCAGCTCCTGGGCCAGGCTGCTCTGCCAGCTTGAGTCACCTTCGTCTTTGTGAATACTAATTATATGACTATTTTATTTCTGATTTGCTTCTGTTCCTTTCAGGCTGGCTGTATTTTAGCTAGAAGTGGGGTTCATTAAGTAGGGATTTAATCAAGAGCTGGTGGTTTCACTCTTCAGTCTTTGGGTGCAGAGGGAGTTGTTTGTAGCTGAGCCTCAAAATGTGCTTACGTGCCTCCCGAGCCTCGCTCTTTATTAGGGAACTACAAAAATAAAGAAGAAAGCAAGACTGACAGGTACATAGACACGTACACGTAAATAGTAAACACTCCCAATGGGTTCATGATGCATTTCTGTTTGGTAAAATAAACCAGCAATAGTTATCATTGGTATTTAAAGCTATCTTTAAATATTAATGGAAAAGAATGATAATTAGAAACAAAATTACGTGGCTCTAAGGTACTTCTTTGTGCTCAGTGTTTCAATGCTTTCCACTGGTGCTGTGGAGTTTACCCAGCAATTTACTGCTGCCGTGTGTCTGATTGAGATGTATCCTGCAGCCTTGGTGATGCAGGCTCCTGCCTTGCTGTGTCTCTAGAGCAGCTGGATCCTGGTTGTCTAATTTTCATTTGCTTGAACAGTCAGTAGCTTGACAGCCTCCATTGGCTTTGAGTGTAGAGATGCGTCTGTGAATATGTTTACGGTGTATAAACAGTATAAGTGTAGAAGATTTAAATTCGTGTGAAATTAGGGCCCAGATTTGTATGGTGCTGAGATCTCAGGATGCTTGAAAATGGGGTCGCTCACTGGGATGCTTGACTTCAAGCTTTGTTTTTTTTATCCTCTGCATGGATAATGTCGCATGGGATGAGGTTTAGAAGGGCTCCTTCTTGCTGAAGCGTCAGTGATTCTCTTCAAAAGGAAATCAGGAATTTGTGTTCAAGCAAGTTCGTGTGGGGTGGTTGCTGCTATGTTTTTTTCATCCTACTTTTTTAGTCACTTGGCTTTTATTGAGCTTAAATCTTATTCAGTGCTTAGAAAAATTATGTCGTAGTCCTTTACTAAATGGTACAAGCCCTAAGGTTTCATGGAAATACAGCCTGGGTCTACAGACTTGCCATCCTTGGGTGATCCCTAAGAAGGATTTGAATCTTCAGATAGTGGTTGCAAATTTCTGGCGCTTAGTGGAAGGATGGCTGTGGGTTCCTGGGCTACATGGCCGTTCCCCTTGCCCACTCCTCTTTGAAGGTTTCTTCTCCCCTGCTTTTAGAGGTTTTTACCCTGGTAACTTTTGCAAAACACCACTTAATGGCAGAGGTTTTTTGGCTCCCCTCTGATCTGTGCAGCACTATTATGGAGGCAGTCTTATAATCAATGTAATTGAAGATCAGAGTTAATGAGGACCTCTGTGCCTGCAAAATCCCCCAAGCGATGCTGGGCCTCAGATGTTAGATAAGGAAATGATTGGGCTGAACTGAAAATCTATTTGGCTAATTAGATGATGCATATTCCCAGATGCCAGTGGGGAAAAATACATTTCACAAAATAAAGAAATGTAAGATTTTTTAAGAAAATATTTTGGGCATGAATTCACTTCTCACTCTCAGGAGGAAGAGGGTGAGGGAGTGTCTCTGACATGAGATCACTCACACGAGAAGTTGTATGTTGGGCCAATTTCACTCACCTTCAGCTAAAGAACTGAAGAGGGAACAGTCCATGTTGCTGCTGCCCATCTGTGTCCTGAGCCTGGCATCCAGGCATGTCACAGATACCACCTGCATGGGCTGGGGAAGCAGTGCTCCGATCTGACAGATCAGAATAATTACCTTGGTCCATATTTCTGCAGAGATCTGGGAATCAAATCCAGTATCTCATGATGGTAGTAGGGTAGGGTAGGGGAGTGTCTGGGCAGAGAAATGTCCCAGCTGGTGGACCATGCTTTGGGGCACATTTGTATGGAGAGGAATGGTCAAATAAAGTTCTTTGGGTCCAGAGTTGGTGAACTCAGTATTACTTTGTTGATCTTGACATCACAGCAGCTCCTGAGAGTAGAGTATTCTGATATTGGGCCAAAATGCACCTTTTTAAAAAAAATATTTAAACTTACTTAACACACTTTTTTCCCTCCCTCCAGGCAGCAGCTTTGTTGTAAGCGAGGGGAGCTACTTGGACATCTCCGACTGGCTTAATCCAGCTAAGCTGTCCCTGTACTATCAGATCAATGCCACGTCCCCCTGGGTGAGAGACCTTTGTGGACAGAGGACCACTGATGCCTGTGAACAACTGTGTGACCAAGAGACAGGTAAGGGAGGCTGGGGAAGAGCGAAGACTTTGAAAAGCTTGGAGATGTGAGGGAGAAGGTTTGACTCTGGGTACTTCCATTCCTGCTCAGCTCACCTCTGCATTAGCCTGGTGTTAGGCACGGAGGACCAAGAGGTACCAGCAGGGTCATACAGTGGTGACCCTCATCAGCAAAGTGTAGAGAAGGTGGACACAAGGCTGGGGATTCAAAATGGTGGTACTGTCAGTTCTTTGGTGTGGCAGCTGCAGGCACGTGGAGTTTATCTGCTTCTGAGTTGCGCTGTTTTGGTGTCCAGTGTGGAAAACCTACTCATGAGCTTGTCTCGTCTCCATCCCTTTCCTTTTTTGACCATTCCACTGCAGAGCACCATGTTTCACATTAGTGCTCCTGCCTGATGGTCACCTAGGTTGTATCTCTCCTCCAACCCTTCCTCATGGAGTTGTGGTCTGCCATCTTTCCTCATCTGTAAGCGGTCTTTTTGTTGAGCATGTTCTGCTTGCACGCCAAGGCTGCCCTTGTGAAGCAGTAGCCAACCCTGCTGTGACTCCAGGCAAAGGAGAAGTGTCACCTTTCCTTCTGGCCTGGGTGCTGCTGGGAGGTCCGTGTTGGTGGGAAGTAAGTATGTGACCCCAGTCAACGGCTGGCCCTCAGAAGGTGACATCTCCTCAGCTGGTGCGGGTGACAGGACCTTGCATGGGAAGGTGGCTCAGGGACTGCGCTGGTTTTTCATAACGTGGGGTGGGGTGTGCTGTGCCCCCTGCAGTGGTGAGCATTGCTCCTGCTCCCAGTGCCTTGCCTCAGGTGGGATGCCTTCTTGGTGGCGTGGAGACAAGTGGCCCTGTTGCTCCTGGCATGCTCTGCATCTAAAGAGCACAGAAACCCCCCGTGTCCTCTCAGAGAAGTACTGCTTCCAGGTTAGCCCCAGCCCTCCGTGTGAGCCACTTCCCTCCTCTCTTAGCAATGAGAGTTTCTCCACTATGTGTTTGTGTATGAGACTCGTGGCTGCAAATAGGGGTGTTTGTTGCTGGGTTTGCCAGGGGTTTGAAGAGGGCTGGCTCACAGAGGAGAAGGATTTTTCTAAGCCTCCCACTGCCACGGACTGTGCTGTTAATACCCGGCATTTTGAGAGAAAGAAATCCGTCAGAGTTATGAACGCACCACGGGCTGATGGGGGTGACCCTATTCTCATCCCTCCCTGCTCAGCTGAGATGCAAATACTGAACTTGGTCTCATAAATCCATTTTCCTGGTCAAGACAATGTTCTCTTCTTAGTACTCCTGTTCCTCAAGGCTTGTCTGCACAGAGGCACTGGCAGGCATCGCTGCAGCAGAATGATTACTCTGGGTGAATTCCCTGTGTAGATGAGCCCTGGGCATCACCTACAGTCCCAAGGAGGGCTGGGGGGTGGCAGCAGCTGCCCCAGCAGATGGAGATGATGCAGGAGGAGGCTCTTCTCATCCAGATGTCACATAACAGAAGGATTGTTTCAGGCATCGGCAAAATGCAGCCACCTCAGCAGGAGAGGGAAGATGCATTCAGCTGTCCCCTGGTTCAGGGGAGAAGGACAGAAAAAACTCTGCCTCCAGCAGAAACCATGAGGAGACTGCATGGAGTCAGACCACAACTTTGCCTTTGGAAGAGCCCCGTGGCTCCACTCACCAGCCCCACGCCGTCCTTGGCACTGAGCAGGGCTGGTTTAATCCTTGCACGGCCTCCGCTGCGAGGAGCGGCTGTTTTCCAGTGCCGGCCCAGCTGCTGCTCCCCCTGCGTCGCCAGCTCGCCGGAGCAGCTTGTTGCTCTCGCTGGATATCCCACGCTTGAGCAGGATGTGTCAGATCTTGTTTGCAGGGAAGAGAGCAATGCTCGTTAGCCTGGGAGGTGCTCTGCTTCGGCACTGTGCTGGATCCTAACCTTGCCAGCTGCTTTATGGCTTTATGGCTTCCATCTCTGGTTCCCATCCTCCCTGCTTACCCATGATGGGAGGTGAGGGCAAAGCAGCCTTGATCTGAACCTTCAGGTTCCTCACCCAAAATCTGTCAATCGGCTTCTTCCCCCTCTCTCCAGCCTGGGAGTTTGCATGTGGATAAAGCAAAATCTTTCTCCTGTCCACCCCAGCTGGATCCACAGGAATAGAGCAGGACTGGCCAGCGGGGCTGCTCATTTTCAGACCCTAAATCTAAGACCTTCTTAAGAGGTCCAAACTTCACAAGAGCTGAGAAACCACCTACCGAAAATTAGACCTTTGAAAGTGTATATTTGATACCCTACCCCCAGGATGTAGCCTCAAGCATCGCTTATGTTCATCACCATTGACCAGCCCTTAGCTGGTGAGAAGTTTCTATGCCAGGCTAGGAGCAGACCGTAACTCTGTGATGCACTGTATGTATTTTTAGATTTATTTTTATTAATGTCATTCTATTTCTAAGGGTGATTTATTTTTATCACCATGAGAGACGCAGGTCTGTGGTTTTACTATGGGACATAAATCCCGCCTAGATTTCAACCTTTTCAGGTCAGGGATTTTATCATCTCTGTGAGCATCCCAAGCGATGGGTGCTGGGGGTTTCCCCTGCCCTCTGTCCTCTCGGGCTGGGTGAGTCATCCATGAGGAGGATGGACTGAAGTTTGTCCTGTCTGGAGGATGAAAGCCTTGAAGTTTTCCCCTGTGGAGAGCAGCAGAGCCAGCTTTGAGGTCCTTCAGCACTTTTATAGCTAATCTGATTTCAGCCTTCCCCTTGGAGCCACTCTCCGTGGCAGTGTGGATACAACCTTGTCCCAAAGCTTCCTTGTTCCAAGGTGTAGGCAGACCTCTGGGCAGGACTTGTCCTTGGTGGCAGTGCCACGGGCTCCTGGCATGCATTTGGACAGAGGCCCCCCGGTCACGTATGCTCTGTCTGGTGAGACTCGAGCTCTTACCCCTTCCCAGCACTGGAGATCTCCTTTGGGTTGGAGTTTTATATAAGATCTGTCCGTACAATGTGCTGACTCATGACTCCAGCCACCAAGTACTACTTCAGTATGAATAATAATCTGCACTGAAAATGGAGGCTCTGAAACACTAGGAAATGCCAAAATACATTTTTGCTTGCCTGACCTTAATTTTCCTTCCCTTGTGTCTTTGCCGTGTGACTCACTCTTTAATTAAATGATTGCTGCCCCCCTGACAAATTTCAAACTCTCATTGCAAAGCATCAGCTCATCAGGGCTTTTCAGAAGGAGCACCAACATCTGCACATGAGCAAAATATCATCTTTCTCCTTCCCCCCTGCCTTGGAAATGGCTGAGCCTGTTGGTCTGACATGACTGCAAATACAAAAATAAATAAATGCTGCTGAAGGTCTTCCCCCTGCAGATGTGACATAGTGGCTGTTCCCCAGCCGCCACGTCAGATGGGACAGGTACCTCGCCAGGGTCAGGATGTGGTCCTCGGCTGAAGAGGTTCAGCCAAAATGCCCCGTCCTCTTAGCAGGTGCTGACAGTGCTGCTTGAAGCAAGAATGAGGAAGTTTTCTCACCTTCTGGGACTTGCAGTCAACTCTCCTCACTCTCTGTATGCTGGACAGATGTGGAGTACATTGCCAGCTCATACCACACACTGGGATACCTTCGTGTAAAATCCAGGAGTGCTCGCTTTTTCACTGGCCTCCTTTACCGGCACCGGTAACATTTGAGAGCCTCTGTTTTTGGCAGCATATGCAAATCCTGATTTGTGAGCACAATTACCTGCTTTGTATGCACAAAACCGATTCACTTGCACATTCTGCGGGCATCGCTTAAGAGACCTGCTGGAGAATCGGTCCCTTAGGGCCAAATGCTGGAAGAAACAGCCTCTGATTTTGTGCTGTCAGGCTTGCCGGAGCAGTGGCATAAATGAGATGGATAGCTACCTTGATTAGCAGGTGCAAATGCGTTGAATTTTTTTTCCTCTCTCTATAAATCAGGCACTTCTCCGTCGAAATTCTCTCCTTTGCATCCACAATTGATGGCACTCCCCAAAGCAATAGGCATGGGCTTGTAAGGACCAAATGAGATATGGTAGTGAAGGGTCTTTTCTGGAAATTGGCAGGAGGAAAGAAAAAAAAAAGGGTTTCCATCATCTTCCAAATGGACTAGTTTGTCACCAGAGCCACAGATGGTGTTCCTGTCCGGGTAGGACAGGGGTCTTGCTGGCAGGAGACGGATGAAAGTCATTTTTAAACAGAGCCATTTTTTAAAGGCAACCTGTTAAGGGAATTTGGAGGTTACAGAGCTGAGCATGTAAATCAGGAGATGACCAACCTTGGTGAGGGTGTATTTGTGTTTATGAAAACAGCCATTTTCTCCAATAGTTCAATTTAATATCATGCAGCTTTTGTGCACATCAAGTAATATTTGTTTGTTCTTGTGCACTTGTGCTATTTTCGCTGTTGGAGGATCCTAGTGTCTTTATTGACTTAGACTTTTATAAGATGAGGTTCTGTCTCTCTAAGGTATGGAGTTTAATAACTTGGTCAAAAACCATGTAATATACGATTTCTTTTCATGTGGCGGCACAGCTTGCCTCGTGCACCAAGCAGGGCAGGAGGCAGTTAACTCCCAAGCTAATTTAGCTTCGGGCGGAAGTGTTATACATAAACAGCAATCAAAATGCATGCCTTCAAGGGGGCTGAGTTAAGGTTATCTGTGCTGTCTTTACACTCTCATTTTCTGCCATTAGAGTGTTTAATCCTGCAGCTGCTAATGTTCTTGTAATGGCATTTCTGTGCTTGTCTAAAGACCATGGAGAGGTGGGAAGAGGAATGAGTTTTGTGGTGTGAAGCAGCTCCTGGGTTCATCTCCCCGGCTCAACCCGTCCCACCAGTGCTGCAGGAGATGGCTTCTCACCCCACCCTGGTCAGCTCTGGGGCAGTGTTCACCCCAGAAGATGATAGCCATGGCAGGGCAGACCACCCTTGGTTCACCACCCTTGGGACCTCTCGCTGCTTCCTTGCATCAGCCATGCACGTGTGTCCAGTGAGATCTTCCTCGGTGGCGTGGCGCAGGAGCTGAGCAGATGATAACGAGAACAAAATCCATGCAGACCGTAAATCCAGACACAATCCTTGGAAGTTAAGCTTGTGTTTAAGTGCTGTGGTGGATCTGTGTGAAGAGGGTGACTTGCAGTGGGGGGAGAGGAGGGATAACTGTCAAATTAACTCCAGGTTTTCCCTCTGTACTGTGTGCCAGGTTGGCTGGGCAGGAGCCACCTTCCCCATCTCGTTCCTCAAGAGCTAAGCTGCTTTTACAGAAATTGCATTTCCCGTCAGGATGAAGCAGAGAATATGCCATCCCTGAAGGCCAGGGACAGCAGGTAGCAAGGGCAGGAAGAGAAGCTTTTCAGAGAGCTTCACTGGGAGCTGATGCTGCCACCTCAGTTGTTGGAGGAGCCATGGCCTTGGCCAGGGGCTAATCCAAATTCAAGCAGCAGCTCTCTGAAGACACCACTTGTTCATTGAAGTTGAGAATTTAATGAAATATTAAAGTGGAAGGGTTCAAGGCCAGGTTGGATGAGGCTTTGAGCAACCTGGTCTAGGGGAAGGTGTCCCTGCCTGTGGCAGGGGGGTTGTAACTAGATGATCTTTAAGGTTCCTTCCAACCCCAACCATTCTATGATTCTATGGTTAAGAATCTTATTCATCCTTGCCTGTGTTTAATTTTCCCCGAATTTCCTCAAAAGAGGCCCTTGCTCTGCCGTCCTGCACAGGGGCACAGCAAACATTAAGGAAGGGGTTTGTTGTCGGATTTTTTAACTTTTCTCTCATCCATACCTCTGTTGATTGGAAACCCTGATGCCAACCCTTGTTCAAACGTGTGTCTTGTCCCATCCCTGGTGAGCTGACCCTCGTCATCGCATTGCTGGGAGCTGCTCCTGCCCGCGGAGCTGCACCGGGGCACCCAAGGAGCTCTGAGATGCTGTGCTCGCACCTCCCGCAGCCGGTTTGAGGCTGGCACAGGGAGTGCTGCTAGCAGATAGTTTGTGTTTTCTTGTTTTTATTTAGGCCAGACTGCAGGCAGAGAAACTCCTGTCTGTGGGAGGACTTGGTGGCTGAGATCTCTAGTAGGGTTCCCAGGGTTTGCATTTCCCTGGTAGAGTAAAACATCCCTTGGGAGGAGGGCTGGCAGCAAGGAGAGGTGTTGCTTTGGGGGGCCCATGGCACCTCCCTGTGGGTTATCACAACTCTAGGATGAGGTGCAGGGGTGCAGCCAGATCTGCCTGCACCGGGGTTGCTGTAGGCAGGGAGGGAGATGGACGAAGGCAGTGAGCATCACACGTGGTTCAGAGCAGTGGCGGGGACCGTTGGACCATGCCGTGCCCCAGAGCGAGCCCTGCAACCTCCTCTTGCCCCAAGGGTCTGGGGTGCTCCGCAGGGGTGAGGAAGAACAGCCTGTGAGAAGTGCCCGCAGGGTCGCAGCGTGCACTTCAGGTGGCTGAAGGACATGACATTTGATTCACCCATGTCTCAAAATTTCTGTGGATTCTGGATGAAGAGGTTGTTTCTTCACCAGGAGCTCAGAAAACTTTTGCAAAGGATAAATAGACACAGGGCTTCCTCTGGATGCGGACAAGAGTGAGGCCTCAACAGCCTTGTTACGGGAGGTTGATGGCCATGGCCGTTGGAGGGATGGGGTGACTTCTGTTGATCTGTTGGCTTGTGCCACACAGCTGGTGCTCAGGGCTGGTGCTGGTGCTCCTGGGCATTGACTCACTGGGGGACAACAGCTGGGGGCAGCACAGGGTGTCCCATGTGGTGGCAGGAGCCCAATGTGGGAGCACCCAGGTCCCCTCTGCCCCAACGGGAGCTCCTGGGCAGTGGTTCCTACTGTGGGCAGTGGTGACAAGGGGACATTGCTCTTGCCATGCACCGAGCTGGTGTCTGGGGCAGCAGCCCCCAGGTGGGAGATGCCTTTTGCGGCCGCCTTTGCTCTGGGTGAGAGGATTCAGGCCGTGCAGCTCAAGCAGCTGATGGGGGCAAAGGCTTTGCATCCCTGCAGCAGGGAAGGAGGGGGGGCCCTCTAGTCCTGCCACCTCAGAGCAGGCTGGTAACCCTGGAGATGGCTCCGCACTTGCCCAGAAGAGAAGGGCTTTGTGCCGTGGCCCTGCAGCGAACACTGGTGCAGTCAGGGCCGGTGGGGCGGGCAGCCACTGTGCTCAACGGCTGTCTCTGTTTGCCAAAAAATGCTTGGCCTCGGCTTGCTGCCCGGCACCTACCTCCTTCTGCAGACCCTTTCTCCACCAGTGCCGCGATGGGTGGAAGGAGGAGAAGCAGAAGGCGGTGTTGGGGAGAGAGCTGTGCTGGAGTTCATCCCGCTGCAGGGATGGGGGCTCTGCAGGGAGACCGACCCAGCTGGGCTGCAGAGCCAAGGGCGGCCGGGATATTGGTGCTGCAGCTTCCCAGCTCACTGGCACTGAGGGTTCTTTGCTGGGGCTGGTGTGTGCTCTGGGGTGTGTGTGTCCACAGAGGAGGGGACCCAAAAAGCTGGGGCCAGGCTGTGCATCGCTTTGGGTGGGAGAGGCAGCCCTGAAGCAGGTGTGAGCATGTACAGGCAGTGCTCACACAGGTTGAAAGGCAGGTGTTTGTGGCCCTGCAGCCTCCGGGGACCGGCGGCCACCCCAGCCAGGGTCCAAATTTCTCCCCAGGATGGGGCCTTTGTGGCTGGGGCATGGCCCCAGCAAAGCAGGGCATCCCTCTGGGATGAGGACGAACACCAGTGATGGAGGTCCTGCCATGGAGGAGGGAATCACAGACACCAGCAGTGCCAGGAGAAGGTTGACAAGCCACCACTGCCCAAGCCCCTCTGACTCCTTAAATGAAAATGCCAATGACAGCAAAGAGCAGCTTCCCTGGGAGCACAGGGACCCTGGGAGCCTCCTCTTTGTGCTGCACTCTGGACGGGTGGATTAGGGGAATCTTGCAGTGTTATCACTGCAGATCGCCTCTCACCCTAATGATGCTAACAGGATTGCCCTGGCATGCTGGCAGTTCATCCTGCAGCCCTGCTCTGCTGCTCCCCAGGCAGAGCACGGGGATGGCCATGGAGCGTGCGGGTGCAGCATGAGACCCTGTTTCCCCTTTCAGGAGGAGCAGCAGCATGGTGCAGTGGGCAAAATGGAAGAACAGTTCTGCAACTTCCAGCTATAAAAAAAAGGGAGTAAATATTCCAGCAGTGCTGGTCGAGATGCAGCAGGAGCCAGAGGGCTGTTTTCCTCCATGTAGTTGGCTTTGCACCATGCCTGCGCCACTGGAGCTGGTGCGCTCAGATGTGGCTTGTGTTGGATTCATTTCCTTCAGGCACGAGCGAGCCTCAGCATGGGCCAACCATGAGCCAAAAGCCACGGATGCTAATGGTGGCTGCAGACTGCTCCAGCCCTGCCCTTCTGCAGCTCCAGCACTAAAGCCAGTGTGAAGCATGGGCAATGCAAAAAGCCCTTTGCTCAGAAATGGGCAGAGGAAGCTCACATCTGCAAGTGGAAACCAGGTCGGTGTATCCTTACGTTGCCCCGTTACTCCAGGTGAGGCTCCAGATCCTTCTCACCTTCCCAGCTGAGGGCAGGAGCGATGCCTGCAGTGTCGTGTGGCCAAAGTGGGCTGGAGCTGCACAGCTGCTTCTCCAGGTCCGTGGGCTGGGCTCCCCACTCCTTGCTGTGCCTGGCTCTGCCTGGCACCTCGGGCTGAGCTGGCACTGGTCTCCTCCACCAGCCTCCATGGGGATGAAGGCACAGCAGGAGCAAGGCTGCAGGTGAGACGTGCCTGCGGTGTTTGGGGATGTATGCTGCTGCTTCAGACAAGGGTTCGCTCTCCTCGAGCAGAAACTGATATGGAGACTCTGTGTCACCTGTAATTAGTCATGGCAGCATGTGATGAGATTTTGTGTAAGTGGGGAGAGGGGAGCAGGGGGGGGATGGAGAGCAGTGCTGCTCTCCCCTTGCCCTTCCATGTAGATGTGTGGTGTCGCATGATCAAGTTTTCTGAGCCTTTTGCTAGAGCTCCGGTGTTGTATTTTCTGGTTTATGCATCTTCTCTCTACAATAGCAGAGGTGTTCCCTCCCCTCCCAGTATTTTATTTAATAACACACTGGAAATATAACATGGGACCTCCAGAGCAGAGCACCGGGACCTGCTTTCACTTAAACTAGGCGAGCAGTGATCCTTTTGCTATAACAGCTCAAAATTTGCCGTGGATTATCCGACCTGATTTGTGGGTTATGAATCCAAAGGAAGAGGAAGGACCATACACGCCTGTGTTTTTACCGTGGGCAGGTTGCGGGTTGGTGGCTACGGAAATAGGATGCTTGTCACAGTGGTTTGTAGATCCTGATTCATTTGTCCTCCCGAGCAGCTGAACGCTGTGCAGAGGCGTGTGCAGGACCTGTGGAAATTGCATCCGGCTTCAGGTGCAGTTATTTGTCAAACTTGGTTATTTTGGTTGACTTTGGCTGTAAGCTCAGGTTGAATCCTAACTTAGCCTAAGTGATGCTGAGCAGATAACTGTGCCTGTCTCGGAGGCACATGGGATTTTGTAGCTCTGAACAAAGGCGCTGTTATTTTGTCTTTTGGTAGTTTATTTTAGTAACATGTTGAAATCTGCTCCTTAGAAAATGCACTTACCCTAAAGTGGAGATAGAGGTACAGGAACCCCTGTTCCTGCCACTCTGGAGACTTTATCAGGTGTTTCTTGGTCCATGGGGTTTAGCCTGGCTGGCTCAGCATCCTCCCTGGCTCAGCATCACACCCAGGGAGGATGGGGACAGACTGAAAATGAGACTAGCTCAGGAGGCCAAAGAAGGAGGGTGGATGCTGATGGGGAGAGAGCAAAAGCTCATGAAAACCTGTAAGAGCACAGTAGATTCTGCTGTGGTTTTTTGGAAACCCACTAACTGCCTGTTCATGGTTCCTGATCCAGAAATAGATCCTAAACCATCTGTCCCAAAGAGATAGAGTCCCTGCTCCTCCAGCAGACTACAGCATTCAGCTGATCCTGTACTGGGAGCCTTCCCATCCAATTTCTAAAAATCTGCCAAAGGGGTGCAGATCTTCCTGGAAAACCTGTGGAAAGCTGGTCCCAATGGTCCTGGTGAGGGGCAGGTAACTGTGATCTCCGTGCCCTGGGTGGCTTTCCCTGGTGTCCCGCCTCTGCCCCCCTGGATCTCCTTCCTCCTCAGCTGGTGCCACCGTTTGCCCTCTCACTTACTGAAATAAACTTCCCAATAAACCTCCCAATAAAGCCTCGAGCACTGGCTGTAGCTGTTGAAACTCCAGGATTGGAGTCAATAAAATCAATATTTCTGCAGGTTGATAGAGTTTCTCCTTCCAACACCAAACTGATGGAGCAGTAAACAAACCAGCGGACAAAATAAACCCTTCTGCGCTGCGGGAAGGGGGTTCACTGCCCCGGCACCTTCAGCCATCGATAAGGAGAGAGGCATTTGGGCCATTTGATGCCAACTTCTGTAGGTGGTTTTTCCCTACTTGCTCTAATTTCTGTGGCAGGAGCTAAGTGCGAGCCGGTGCCCCAAGACTCCCAGCTCTGCTTCGCAAGCACTTTGAGATGTCTCTCATTTGCAGAGCATATATTTGTTATGTAATAAGCGCCAGGAATTAATGATCCGCGGCACGGCTGGGGAAACTTGCGTACTAAGCACCCAAGATAAAAATAACTTTTCTTTTTTTAAAATCACTGATGGAGCCATTAGGACCCGCGTTTTCTTGCACCGAGACCGCCCCAGCCCCCAGGCACGGCTGAGACGGAGCAGGGGCTAGTGCCACCGTTTCTCTCCCAACTCTTTCCTTTTGGAGAAGCAATGTTCCTGCTGCTCCTGTTATGAATCATGAGGTTAGCAGCTTTTGACAGATCATAAATCAGTGCTTCGAAGTCGCTAGGACAAATCCCAGGACATTTAATCTTTAATATTAGACGTGTTTAAGGCAGTGAATATTTCATGAAGGTGCTGTTGCATTTTAGCACATCATTAGCCGTCTCTTTCTTCCCCCTCTTTTTGCCGCCTTTCCCTTTCCAGGCTCCTCTTCCTCAAAAATCTCAGCAGCTGAACCCCTGTCTCGCTCCCTCCTGACAATAAAGCTCTTTACTGTAATCCCTGCAAGGCATTTTAAGAACTGGCTTAGGATCCCGATGAGCACGCAGGTACCTGCCAGTCTGCATTACCACCATGATGGGGGTACCCCCCCGCCAGGTCCCCACCTCTGCCAGTGTTTACAGCTCAGCCTGCTGCACCTTCAGGCACAATGGGGAGAGGAGGGGAGGGGGGAAGAAAACCACTGGCAGCAGCTTGCAACAGAAACTCCACGTGCAAATCCAATTAATCTTTTGATTTTGCTGTTTCTTGCTCCGGGTTATGTATTTCTACCAAACACGGAATCAATTTGGGCCAAGCACGGTCAGGTTTCTGGTGCAGGAAATGCCTTCTCCTGCTGTCAAAAGGGTGTAACAGGGTGAGCCAGCACCCAGTAAGCGAAGGGGAGCGGGGCCGAGAGCCCCATAGCTGTGGGCTGGGGCACGGCATGGATGCTGCCTGCGGAGGATGGAGGTTGGGGGGTTTCTTCATCCTCCTGAGGGCGTTTGGGCTGCAGGAGACTCTGCCATCCCATCCTGGTGCTAGGTAGCAGGAGAAGAGGTGGGAAGGGGACGTGACCAGGGTGGGTTGGGGGTGTTCCCACACTTGGGAAGTGCATGGGAGTGGACACTGGTTCTCCTCAAGCAAGGTCACGATTCCTGCTGAGGAGTGAACTGCTGGCCCCAGAGCAGCCCCTCTGCCAGGGGTGTGGGCAGGACCAGGGCAGGGGACGGATCCATGCGGGCACGTCTCTGTGGGGAATGTGGTGTTCTTGGAGGCTATCGGGCAGGGGTTTGCTGAGCCTGGAGAGCTGCAGGGCTGCACAGGAAGAGGGGTTAAGGACAGACCTTTTGTATCATGAAATCCCATCCCCGCCTACTGTGGGTGCTACATCATGTAACCCCCACTGGAAGAGCTACAGGTTTCTTGCAGCTTTCCACATCTTCTCATCTCCTCCTCCGCATCTGCTGAAGGTTTCAGAAGAGTCCAGAATGCTCCAGATCCACAGCAGGGACAAGGAATGACTGTGAACAAGCAGACATGGGCAGCAGGGGAGATTGCTGATGTACCTCTGGGGCAGAGAGGTCTCATCTTCTCCTCTTCTCTTTTAGGAGAGTGCAGCTGCCATGAAGGCTATGCCCCAGACCCTGTCCATCGCCACTTGTGTGTGCGCAGCGACTGGGGACACAGCGAAGGGTAAGTGGTGATACGATGGTGTGTTTGCTCTGTCCTGGCCCCCACATTGGTGAGGAGCCTGGTTCTCCTCCCCACTGGCCATCACCAGTACCAAGGAGTTGGGACCAGGCTGTGCTGCTTTCCCTGCCAAGTGACGTGCCACAGCTGCTCTTCCCCTCTCTGCCTCCCAGGCCGTGGCCCTACACGACGCTTGAGCGGGGATACGACTTGGTCACAGGAGAGCAGGCACCGGAGAAGATACTCAGGTGAGTCAAAGGATTGTTCAGTTTGGACGTGTGGGAGGGGAGAGCCCGTGAAGACATCCTGGTGGATGCTACTTCTTGGTCACTCCCAGCTCCATCTTGTCATGCTGGCTGGAGGGCACGAGTGTCATTTGCCTTTGACAGACTGGAGAGATTTGTCCGTATTCTGCAGATGGGGAAGGGTTTCCCCCTCATCCCCTCGTCTGGGCACGATTCAGCAGAAGTGAAGACAGTGCGCACAGAAAGTCCCCCTGAACTAAAAAGAAGAGCTTGACTATCCCTGTGTTCTCCCTGTCTCATCTCTAGCTCTTCCTCTCTCATTTGGCTTTCAGGACAAGACCAAATGACTGACTTACCCCATGGTGCCAGCACTGCTCTGACTTCCAAGTGGTCAGGTGCAATGGAGGGGCCACCATTTGCTGTGGACATTCTTGTTATATGACACGTTTGTCCTTATTCCAGGTCCACCTATAGTTTGGGTCAAGGCCTGTGGCTGCCTGTCAGTAAGAGCTTTGTGGTACCCCCAGTGGAGCTTTCCATCAATCCCCTCGCCAGCTGCAAGACAGATGTTCTGGTGACGGAAGATCCAGCAGATGTCAGGTAAGAAGCAGATTTCTCATTTTCCTCATGCTTCAGTGACTATACTGTTCTTTAAATTGTTATTGAAGATGCAGTAATTTCTATGATAAGTTTGATTAATCTTCTTCCAATAAGAAATCTGATGTGATAGTTCTCCAGGCTCTTTTGGTCCTGATGGGTCTAGGCCAGGCCTGTGTATATAGCTCTGAAGCGTGCCAGTCCAGTCAGGTAAATTGGTATGAACCTGTGGCAAGGCGATTATAAAGTGGCTTAAATCTAATGTGAAATTGCATAGCTTAAATTGATGCATTTACTAGTATGGAGGTGCTATCATCTTTCAGAAACTCGTACGTATATCACATCCACCCAGCCCTTGATAGTCTGCTCTGGTGCTCATCAAGGGCCAAGGTCAGAGCCTGGTGAAAGGCCACGTTGCTCGTCCAATTATTATTATAACCCAATTAGAGGGGGTTTTTTTTCCTTCCTCAAGTTTAGTAAATGACCGGGTATTTCTCTGGCTCCCCCCTTTTGGCTAGCTGGTATTTTAACCAGATGTCATTGGACTTGTGACAGTCTCGTTCAGAAGTGGGACCTCAGAGAGCATTGCAGGAGGAGAATTGCCCTAGTGAAAGGAGAGGCCGTTTGCTGGGAGATGGGTCTGAGGGTGGGTAAAGGGGGGGTCCCTTGGAAAAGGAGCCAGGAAAAATGCTTGTTCTCTGTGCCCCAGCTGGAAAGGGACCAGCAGCCTTTGCCTTGGAGGAGAGTGGCGGTGGTGATTGTCCTCCTCTGGTTTACAAGGGTTTAATTCCTAAGATATTTAGTGTGTATTTGCCTCTTCCCCATGAAATTAAGATTGAGCATGTGACTGTTGGGTGTCAGGGAGACTCCCTCCCTCCCTCCTTCCCTCCCTCCCTTCTCACTGCCTTCTGCGAGACTCAGGACACAGTTGCTTGACCTGCAAGTTCTTTGTGTTGTGAATCATCTTCCTGGGCACTAGTAGGATCCTTATGTCTCCCAGCCCCTTCTGTCTTTTCTTTTCTCAGAGGGATGGAATGGTGGATTTCCATTCTTCTGTCCCATCATCTTGGCAGGGCTATGGTTGGAGCAAGTGCCTACAGAACCTATGGCAGAGCCAGGACTGGCATCCAAGAGGTCCTCACTTCCAAGTGTGTTGTTGTTGCTAATTAGTGCTTGTTCCTTTTCCTGCAAAAAGAGTGATGGTACATATCTATCCCAATTTGGCTTTCTTAGGAACATTTTTCTCGTCAACAAAAGACTACTGCTTTCCATTTGAGAAGTTGAAGGGTCGCCTTATTTTATGTTAACATTTTCTAAGCCAAAATGCCAGGAGAACGTTACTTTTTTCTTGCCTCTCTTTATCTTTGTTAAAAGTACCTTAGTGGAAGTAGAGACTAAGAAGCTTGCTTTCTGCTCCAGTGCAGTAATTGTCTCAGGGCGCTGATGCTCATGGAAGAGTCTCGGTCGGGATGGATGAACGCCAGGCAGGAGGAGGGGAGTTTCAGACATGGAGGCTGTTGCCTGCTCCCCTCATAAATGGAACCTGAACTGAGAATTCCAGGTATAAATATTGGAGTGACCCAGGTAGAATAAGGGAGACGAGTTCACGGCGCTTGTATCTTACATACAGGAGATGCTAAATTATTAAAACTTTAATAAACCTAATAATAAATATTTGATGTTGAATTATGGAAGGTTTCAGAGATACAGTGAAAACTGAAAAGCTATCTATTATTTCTGCATTAGAACTTAAACACTTCTCAGATGGGGATCAAGCTGCAAGCTTTGGGGTCCTGAGCACCCTGAGGTGGGTGGAAACCAAGGTGATACCACCTGAGCAGAGCACGATGGTGTGGAGGAGCTAATGCTGGGCTGTTCAGGTCCACTGCAGTTGGTGACAGGGGTGTTGCTGTGTTTGGTGCTCACGAGCATCACGTTGGCCTGTTCTTGGGTGCTTTCACACAATGAGAAAGGTACTTTTAGAGCTGCTTATCTTGCAGTCTCTTTGCTTTGTCCCTCTGGACTGAGACAAGTGTTGGTAGCTTCTCAAGAGAGCAGTAATGCCACAGTTTTGGTGGTTCAGACATCCAGATGATGACCCATAATGTCAGACCTACCATCGGAGGTGAACGTGTGCTGTCTGTTGTGTAGGTGTTCAAACGCAGCCATCCCTTGGCACGGAGGGGACCTGTTCCCCGGGCTGTGGGACCACAGCAGCAATGCTGTCTCTCCATGCTGGCAGCTCCTGCAGGTGGTCCTGCAGCACTGGAGCTCTAATACAGTCGTGTCCCCATGCCAAGGGGCAGATCCTGGGCTGTATGACACCAACTGCAACACAGCCGCGTCTCAGCACCTGGAGTGCCCTTTTTGCTGTCCTGTAACGCTGTGATGGTAGCTCAGTCCTGTATTTCTTCTGTCTTTAATAACGAGCGTGCTGCATTCCTCCAGACCTTTCATTAGTCTGACACCTTTTGGCTCCGGGGTCATCCGTCTTGAAGAGTTTAATGGAGGGAAATTGCAGAAAGCCTGGTTTGGAGAAAACGAGTGATGAAGTCTTTGCAACTCAGAGTATTAAAGGTTCAAACGTGGCCTTGTGTTTTTATGAAGATGCTTGAGAGTGCAGAAGGGACAGGTGGGGCTCTGCCTTTCAGCAGCTCTCCAGAGAAATGCTGATTCCCTGCTGCTTCTCCGGAGGGATGCTGTTCTCCGTGTGTCTCGCCGCTGAGTGGTACGACGAGCTGTACGCAGTGCTTTGGTGGATGGGAACGAAGGGCCCAAGCCTCCTCCTGCTGCTGCAGCCGAATCATTAGAGAAACTTCCTACAGATAGGAGCCAAAGGTCTATGTGCAAACATCCCACTGGGGATGCTCCTGTGTGTGCTGGGGCTTGAGTGGGGACAGGACTTTGCATGCAGAAGTCGGTGGTGGAGGTTTTAGGGCTATGTGTCATAAATTAAGCACGAGGGTGCTTAGAGTTAATGAAACTTATATGTATAATTTATCAGTAACCATATTGAGCATCCCCTCCTCGACCCCAGAGTCGGATCCTCCGCACGATGATCACATTGGTCACACGTCTGGAATCGTGGCAGCCACACTAACGGTGATGTCTTTGTTCATACGAGGTTGGCCAGCAGTGCTGCAGGGCGCTTCCCCCACTGGGAAGCCTCTGGATTGGGCTGGAGGCCAGGTCCCAGGGTGGGCAAACTGCCCCAGCTGCATATCCCCTGCCAGGACAAGAAATACCTCCTAGTCCCACCATGTCTTGCTTGTTTTCAAGACCCCTCTTTGATTCTCTCTCCCCATTGCTCCCATCCCTTTTTCTCATCTGCATTTCACCCATAACCTTGTGGTAAACACAGTAGTCCATATTTTTTTAAAACAAATTACTATTAGGTGTTTAATCCTTCTGCTGGCATTCCCTAGACACCTTGCCGTCTCTTTTTGGCCCTTTAGGAGGTACCACCTGTCCTGTGGGACCAGGAATTGCTGTAATTCTGGCAGCATATGCTGCTTTGCCCCATCAGCAGCTCATGGGAGGACCCACACCCACAGTCCCCAGGTCCCACCACTGTCAGCAGTTTCCTGCAGGGGATAATAAAAACATCCCTGTGGGGGACAATAAAAACATCCCTTGGGGCACAGCCAGCTGCAGGGGACCAAGAGGAGAGATAATCCGGGGGGCAGAGCATGGCACTGGCAAATGCCCGGTGGTCCTGGTCCACCGTGCCACCCGCTCTGCAGAAAAGTTGATAATTTCTGGTGAGTGGCTATAAATCAGAGGCGCGAGCCTCAGCTGCTGTCTGACATGACATATAGCTCTATCGTTATGGCAACCACAGAAACAAATAAAAGGCTTGCCTTCACTTGACAAGCCTTTGAGATGTCCTGATGGAGAGACAAGTGTTCAGCGGCAGAATGAATTCTCTTGAACTCGCTGTCGATTCATCTTCGTTTTGCTCCCAAGTGAGCCCCTTTGCTCTCTGAATTCTTTGCCAAAGTACAATCAACTGGACTTTTTTTTTTTTTTATTATTTGTTTGTTATTTTATTTGCACTTCTCTCAGTGGCAGAGAGCTCTACTCCCCAGCTCTGCACCCACATGCGTCTTGTCTTGTGTCGAGGACCGGAGCTAGGCTTTTGTTCCCTGCCTGTGGCTTTCCCTGGCTCAGCCCTGCCATGCCCTTGTGACACCACTGCTGCCTCAGTCTTACAGGGGTTTTGGAGTGATGTTTTGGAGGGGTTTTGCAGTGATTTGGGCACTCATGATTTTGCAAGTCAGTGCCGAGTGCTGCTGTGTGAGGCTCCCTTGGAGCAGAGGAGGATCAAGAGCGAAGTGGATGATAAAGGCAAAGCAGATCTGGGCCAGGAGAAGGGAAACAGTTTTGCTGTGGCCGCACTGTTGCAGCAGAGCTCATCTGCCCTGTGCCTTAGCCTCATGCCTTACCTGCAGGAACACAAGAAAATAGGTGCTGCTGCAGGGGAGCATCACTGAGGCTCAGGAGGTGGGCTGGACGGGTCCCCATGGGCAGCATGCTGGCGGAGTACAGGCAGAAGCAGGCAGAGGGCACCCTGCCAGCTCTTCTTGCCATTCGGTGCAGGAGATGCCATGGGAACTTGGTCTTTTTATCCCCCTTTTCTTTCTCCTGCTCTCCTGGAACGGAGCAGACTGTGATTTCTGGATGCTCGATGCGGGAGGGACCCTCAGCCAGGAGGTTGGGGGAGAAGGGAAGCCCCTTTTTCAGGCTCTTCCTCAGCAGGGACCCAGGGAGCTGCCTGCACAGCCTCTTGCTCTGTTGGTGCCAATAAAGAGACCGCAAGTAGCTGGCAGTCGGTGCCCGTGATGAATGAATGGCTTCACATGATGGAGCAAATTGATCATTGCATCACCAGGCACAACTTACTCATTTCTGCAAAGAGGGCGATTCATTACTGTGCACATCACAGAGACATGTCATCCCCACAGATAACGTCCCCGCCGCTCTGGCCTGGGCTTCTTATCACCCCAACACGCCGTCATCTCGCAAAAAGTGGTGGAGAAGCAGCTTGCAGTGCTTAACACCGGGATAAAGGCAACCTTTGGCCTCATCCTCTGGAGGGAAAGGACAGATGCTTTACGTAGAGGCAGCTACCAGTCCCGGCCCTGCATCTGTCAGCTTAGCATTGTCCTGGCTGCTTACTGAGATTTTCCCTGCTCCCTGCCTCCTGCTTTGATTTATGAGAGCAGGTTAGAAGAGTCAGGTATGGCTCACTTGCCTATGGGGTGACTAAATGGAGACATAACCTTGTGGCAGCCACCAAAGGATGTAAGCAGCAAAATAAGAGAGGAACTATGGAAGTGGTGCGATGGGGAAATAGGGGCAGAGAGGAAAGGCGGGGAAAAAAAAACTGGGAACTTGAGCTGAAATTGCCCAGGGAGTATCTAGGGTAGGTCAGAATTGAAATGCGGATCACTCTGGGAGGGTGCAGGGACCTCACTGCCCTCAGCCTGTCTCTTCCTGGTCCATTACCAGCTGTGGGTGATCTTTCATGCCCAGAATCCAAGGGACATTTCAGCCCTCCCTCTCTGGGGCTTTTAATAATCCCTGCTATGGTAATGCTGAGTTTCGCTCTCTCTGTGCTCTGGTCCTTTGTTCAAACCCGCTGCATTTCTGAAGTCTTGATGCTGGGCTGTAAAACTGCACAGAAAATGATCAAACCTCTTAGGGATAGTGGATGTAAATTTGGACCTGGCTCGTAGGCAAATCCATCGTAGGGAGCACCAGAAGCAGCTACAAGTTTGGCAGCTGAGTGATTGCAGTTCCTCTCGTCCGTGGTGCCGCAGAGCCCAGGAGGGAAAAACAACCCAACGAGCGAACAGATTTTGTTTATATATTTATTGAGACAATTAAAAAAACCTCAACACCCGCCAAATATGCAAATACCGTCTCACACCCAGACTGATTCCCTTTAATGTATCTGGGATCTCCCATCACAGAGTAGGGTTTGGCACTGGACTCTGTGGCTGCCCCTTACGCCAGATCTGCTGCTGGAGCTGTGTGTCCGTCCGTCCAACTGCCTGGAGCAGGATCCGTGGTGGAGCAGGATCCTGCCGGCGCTGAGACAGGCAGCGAGTACAGAGGGTTTGGAGGGGGAGGCAGAGGCTCTAAAACACTGTGCTGATGTGCACACTTAGCTGAAAGGGTGATGCAAGGCAGCAAAATCAGACCTTGGGTTTTTCAATGAAAGGGGTTCTCTCATCCCTGTTTGATGATGCTGTTTGTTTTTATGTCCCTGCCTTTGCTTTCTGTTAAACATCAGGTGGAGTGTGCTTTATAGCTGCCTGTTCAAAGTGCAGCCCCATGGCCTCCCTGTTTATACAGCCCGTCTGTACTATTTTTGCTGAATTACTTTTTCCCCCTATTTGAGTTTTATTACCTTTGCCTGTTTGTACATCTCCTGCCTGTGAAGGTTTGCAGGTGGGAGAGGGACCAGGCGGTCCATCCCCTGGCCCAGACAGGGGTGGCTGTGTGGCAGCATGGTGCTGGGACAGTGGGGATCAGTGCCAGGCTTGGGACAGGGAACCTCTGCTCTCCTCCTCCTCCTCTTCTTCCTCCTGTGCTGGGGAGGGAGCTGAGGTGCTGTTGGAAGGGGTCAGGTCGCTGGGGATGGACACAGCGCTGCAGGGACAGTTTGTAGTGCAGGTACTTGAGCCCCAGCAAGTGCAGAGTATTTGGGGTCAGCTCTGCCCTCTACCATTTCGGAGCAAGCTGACCCATGTCACCTTCACTCAGTGCCAGCCGTGAGTGTGTGGCTGCCAGGCAGGGGCTGGGACCTGCACTCGTGGGTCACTGGGGACAGGAGAGGGACAGCAGAGGAACGAGGACAGGGGCAGCAGCAGGAGGGGTGGGATTTCCTGGGCACCTGGGGAAGGATGCTGAGTCCCTGCCCTCTCTCCCAGGGCAGTCCTCAGCAGTTTTGTGTTTAAGACCCCAAGATGCTCCCATGGGCTGGGACGATGGCTCTGGTCCAGTCTGGATGTGCAGCTGTCCTTCAGCTTAGCTGTGTCACTGCAGGGTGCGGTCCAGGGTGGGGCAGTGACATTGGGAAAAGGTTAATACCTTTTCTTCAGCTATTTCTTAATGCAACGTAGTGGAAAGAGCTGGCACCATCCACCAACAAGTTCTGATGAGATTTCAGTTGCCTTAAACTTGCCCGATGTAGGACCATGCTTCCTTCCTCAATTTTATCTCCCGTAACTACTGTTGGATCACTTCATCCAGAGGACAAAACTCATAAAATTCAGCCGAGCCAAAACATTCCTGGGAGTGCGCCAGGGACCTGCAACGGGCTCCGCAGCTGGTGTGGGGAGGAGAAATCATCTTGGTAGAGACGATGGGAACGGAGGTGGACATGAACAGGGGAGCTTTGTCCTTCTGCTTTAAGGGCACCATGAGAAGGCACTGTCCCTGGCAGGCTTGAAGGGACTCTTGGAGAAGATGGACCCCTAGGTTTATTTTTACGGGGGTTTTTTAATTCGTGAAAGGAAGGGGGGATGCACATGTTCTGCAGAGGAACATCATTCTTGTCGTGGAGAGATGAGGGAAGGTGGCAGCTCTGTGCAAACCAGACAAAACTGAAGGGGAAAGCTCCCATTCAGCTTTCACCCTGGGGCAGGCAGTTGCCTGCTGCAGGCAGCGACCATGCAGGCAGCGTGGGCAGCTGGGGCTGGGCACGGGGACAGCCACAGCCAGCGAACCGGGATGGCCACGCTTTCTGAAGACAAATTAAGTTAATTAGTTTTGGCTCCTGCTCCTGAGCAGCCAGGGCCGGGGTGATGTTTCCATTGGCTCCGGTGGACTCAGTACAGTGCCCCACTGCCACAGCTGCTGCCCCCAAGGGGTTTGCTCTGCTCTGGGGTGTCACCCCGGCTCTCAGGGTGATTTATTAGGGCCAAATGCCCTCCGTTCCTACTGCTGGCCTTGGGGCAGCTGAGGGAGCCATGGGCACTGCACTTTGCAGGCAACTCAGAGTAACTTCATTCGTGCTGTGCTGGTCCTTCTCCTTCCATGCCGTTTCCAGATGCAGCAGAGATGCTTTGCAGGCTCTCCCTGGCTCCGTGACATCCAGGCAAAGGAGCAAAAGCAGCTCAAAATGAGGTTAGAAGCACCTAAAAGCTCAGCACGTGCTTTAGAGACAGCATCAGCGTTGCACAGCGCAGGGACGGTGTACCATGTCTGGCATTACTCAGCGGCTCAGAAAACCTCTCTGTGCTTTGCAGCAGCTGGCCGGCTGGACTGGGGACCGTGCGTCAGCTGCAAATCATCTGCCTGTTGCCTCTGCTCTGCCCAGGTTTTGTATTGTTGCCCCTTTTTTGCCTGTTTATTTGTTGCTTACTGAGCTTTTCCTTTTCTGATTTAGGTGTTTATAAGTACCTGTCAGGTGTTTTTCTGGTCATCCCCAAATTGGGCTGCTGGCTACAGGGCGAAAAGCAAAAGCTTTCTTGACTTATTCCTGCTGCTACATGTTTAAAGCCCAGAAGTCTGATGGGTGGTGGTGCTTTTCTGGCCACTATGCTGGAGTGTGTTAAGCAGAATACTGTTTTGAGGGACTAAATCAAAGAACGGTGTAAAGCTGGAGAGGTTTGGAAGAAGGGCCAGGGAGTGAGCAGGGGAAAAAAAAAAAAAAATCAAGAAAATTAGGTGAAGCCCTGCAAAAAAATAATCCCATCTTGGGAATTGCCCTGCTTTTACTGCCTGAAGAATTACTGTGCCATAATCAATTCAGCTCTAGACATTTCCTGCAGTGTTTTTGATATAATGAGGTGCTATTGGCTGCAACCAAGTGCCTTTTATCATAACGCAGATGGGTGAAGTTAGGGACCCGCTGCCGCGCCGAGCTGCAGGCTGCGCCGTGCTCGGGGCTGGGCTCCGGCGGGGCTGAGCAGCACTGGCCATGGCTGGAGTGGAGGCAGGGGAGACAGTGCTGGGAGGGAGGGATGGGGATGATGATGTTGATGGACCGCACGGTCTGTGTGTAATTTATCTAGTGCGTGTTTCTTCTCCACCAGAGGAAACGAAAGCGGCTGGTATTGAGCAGGCTTTGGAGGGGAGGCGGGTGGGAGGTGAAGAGTCCCCAGTTGCATGTGGGGCACGTTCGGGTCTGTTGGCACTGCGGCTGGATGGGTTTGGGGGAAAACGTCTTCCTGTCTCCTACAAACAGGAGGTCTGGGCATTGCACGTGGGGGTTTGTCACAAGCATCACATAGCCAGGTCATTCGGTGCCAGCTGATGTTGTCACCTTATTCGTAAGGCAAAACTGGCTCAGGCTGGGGTAGTGTTCCTGATGCTGCTCTCCCTCCTGGCTGGTGGCTCTGCTGTGGGCTGTCCCTTGTCACTGCCTCCCCACATCCATCCCAGCCCTGCCCTGCCATGGGGCTCTCTCCCAGCAGCAGCTCATCAGGAGCCCTGCTGAACCCAGCAGCACACAATTAAACACCAGCTAATACTTCCCTGCTACTGCGGAGGGCTTAAAATGACATAAATGAAGAAGCTGAGAATTAAGGCAGGGTACTGTGTAAATATGCACTGAGATTTTGCGGTGAGAAGTCTCTTTATTCAGTTCAGTCCACATTTCCTTTTTTTTTTTTTTTTTTTCAAATCTGTGTGTATCAAACACAGATGGGCCATGGGCCAGAGCTGGAGATGCTGGCTCTGAAATGTGGGTCCTCTGTATTTGGACCCAGGTGGGGGCCATAGCTGAGTAGTTTATAAGGGGTTAATGATAAAGTTGTGGGTGGTTTAATAAAGGGCTCCTTGACTGATAGAGTCCAAGGGGTGAATACGTTGCTTATAACCATCCATACCAGCCACCATCTATATGTGTAACAGGTCCCTGGTGTGTGTTAGGTCTCGCCTACCTGAGCAAATGCTGTGGAGCAGCTATTCTGCACTACCTCCTCAGGGGGATGCTCTGAAAACCCTGTGGGAACGGATGGAGTTAACCCATCTTGATCTCAGACCCCCTTTTATTCGATGTGTGCCCGTGCTGACAGCCTGTAGTCTGCCATCAACCCTTTATTAACTCCAAGCCTGTCCTTATTTTGAAGCACGACCTTTCAGAGGCTGGTTTCCTGGGCGGCAGTGCCTGCAGAGGCTGAGTGCTGTCTGGGTGGGCAGGCTGGGCAGTGCTGCCTCTTGCCCGCAAGTGTTGGTAGTGGCTGCTGACCTGGCTCACCACCTGGCCGTGCTCGAGGTCCCTGCATTGGGGCTTGGTAGGTGTTGAGTGGTGGTACCCGATTTCCTCCTCTTGTTCTGTAGTGATGCCTTCTTTTGGGGAAGCTGTGGGTTTTTGCTTGCCTCCTGCCCACAGCCAGTCTCTGTGGTGGCATTTTATCTATAAGTCAGTGGTTGGCTTCTGTTTGGCTCCAAAGGATGTTGACTGTTGTTCTACTGACAGCTAAAATGTGCTCTCTTAGGCCTGCTCCGAGTAGTTGTGATGGGGACCACTGCAAGTCAGGACTATTCACTATGGATGGACTATTCCAGCATATCCATCTCCTTAGTTCTTCGTCCTTTCTGAATAGGCAGCTCACGTTCCCTGTTCCTGCAGGGAGCTATTGATGGCTCTGGTCATCATCCTGCATCTCCCCGTGAGAAAGGAGACCTGGGGATGGCAGGGTGTGGTACTCAGTTTATTTAAGCCCAGAAGCCAGTGCTAGGTGTGACCTGACTGCTGCTTTCTCTTACAGGAGCTTCTCAAGGACTTAAGGTAGGAGCAGATTGTCCCTCACTGATGTGACCATAGGCCATCCTGAGCTTGCCCTTCCCACCCTCCCACATGGCTGGGTGCAGGTGAAGGAGCCCTCCTGCGTTTGTGTTAGTCTGACTTGTTGTCAGACTAGTGTGATGACGTGGGGTTTTTTGGGGTGAAAGCCATAATTTGTGCCCAAACATAGCTGATACATGATCTTGATAGAGGAGAAGAATCAAGAATGACTGCCATTGCCCTGAAGGGCTTTTCATGGCATTTCATTTGGTGCTTGGGGAGAGTTACAGTCTTCCCTTTTCCCGGTAAAACTGGGATATGCTGCATCACAGGCAATTAATTTTAAACGGAAACCTCCTCTTTTATTGAAGCCTGGTTTATAAAAAGAAAAAAAAATGAGCTTTTAGTCTGAAAAACTTCATTGCAGTAAAAATAGCGCCTGGCTCACTTATAAAGCACAGGTGGGCAGCAGATGGGCTCAGAAGCAGAAAGGGTGGCTGGGTGAGGGGACACTACTTGTATTTGGGGAGCAGCCATGTTAATCTGCTGCCTGGCTTCAGGGTGGAAAAGAAACCACAGAAATTCCTGCTGTCCCCTCGCCCGTTCTCAAAAGGGTCCAAGAAACTGGGGGGATTGAGTGGAAATCTGGCAAACGGTGCAGGGAGAAGCCCTGTTTGTTGTGTGCCTTTTGGATTCATCAGCTGGGGCTTTGCAGGGATTTAAGGGAGCATGAAAAGATTTCCTGCTAAACATCTGTCTCCCTGGTATTTTGGCAGCCTGCTCAGAGAGCACTGTGCTCAGGTTGCAGGCAGAGGTGGGGAGGCAGCAGTGGCTTTGCCATCCCTTTGCTGTGGGGATGGTGGTCCCAACCCCACCACTGCTTCCAGCACGGATGAGCGGCTGTTCCTGCGGAGGCTGTTGTCCTCCATCTGTCCCTGTCTCTTGGTGTCATTCCAGCTGTGCAACTGAGGGTGACAGGGCATGCAGAGAGCTGGGAGCAAATCCACAGATGCTCCAAACCCCGCCACAGATGCTGCAACCCCCCCACCTTTCCCTGAGTCACCCAGTCAGACAGATGGAGGGTGTTCCCAGAATAGCCCAAAATAATCTCATTTTTGGGGACTGTGTGGGTTTGGCTGTGTAAAGCCCAACTGGAGTAGCTGCAGCAGGTAGCTGGAGCGAAGTCCCTAAGCTCTGACCTCTCTGCAGCAGCTGTGACAGCCTGACCTATGTCAGCATGTGGTCTACTATAATGGGTTTTCTGAGCTTTGTAAGGTTCATCTGGTCTCTCCTGGCTTTCCCAGTGGGAGTGGGACTGTGGGGGAGGTTTGAGCTGGGAAGGATCCAGCAGTTCAGAGGGAGCTGAGCTGGTTTGCAGGGCCAGCATGGCATCTCCGTGTGTGACATTGATCCTGCTGGTCTCTGGGTCAGGCGCCCACGTGGGCACTTCCTCGGAGCAAAGTTATAAAAATAAAACCCAGCACCAAGTGCTGGGCAACCTATTTAAGAAATTCACATCTCTGCTATGACTTGGTGCCACAGAGTCCTGGCAAAGTCAGTCCCACGTCCTGTGCCACAGCCCCGACGCTGCCAAGAGCTACTGTGGTCCCTCCTGCACGACCACGCAGCATGTCGGCGTCAGCCCCACGTGTCTTGCAGCGAGGGATTTTCACCTGCAGTGGTAGAAATGCTGCTGCTCTGGGAAGGGCTGGGGTTTCTCGTAGATGATGTGGCTGCAGAAGGCAGAGGAGGACACACTTGTCATGCTTGAACAGCCTCTGTGGCTCAGGTGGAGCCGTTTCTGTGTGTGCTCATCCTTACTTTTGGGGGCTGAAGCAGGGATACCTGTGGCATCTTTTAATTGAGCGTATGTGGATGCAATCTCTCAGGGAAGCGCAGGTCCCTGCCTGCCCAGGGGAGATGGCATTAATGGGACAGCTGGGACATTGGTCATAGACCCATAGACCTCCTGGGTGGCTGCTGCTCTCTGTCTCAGTTCTCCTGTTATAAAATCAGGATTTTTTTTAGTAGGATTACCTCTAAAAGACGTTGTTTGCAGGGAGATGGGTTTGGCACTGGGGATTGCACTGGGCATGGCCCCACAAGACTTGCTCTGGCTCTCTGAGCTGGCCAGTGGGAGCCAGAATATTCAAGTCCTATGACTTAGATGCTGGCAGACTTTGCTGCCAAACTCATCCATCCTCTGATGAGAGCACTAGTGCAAATATCAAATAGGATCAATCCCCAAAGGGCTTGAGAAATGGTGCTGAAAGCTCCCTGTCGTATCTTCCAGCACAACTCAAAGGCTGCTCTTGTACGGTCTCTAAGCCACCTCGCAGTTTCATGTCAATCCTTATCCACGGTTGCTTTGCTAATAATTTCCCTGCATCACTCTATCTAAAGTTATCTGTTGAAGTCCAGACATCAGGTATTTCCCTTTCCTTAAAAAAAATAGTACAAATCCCTTTATCACAGAAAGATAAGTGGTGAATCTGATACACTTCATAGTCAACAGGTAGACACAGAGAGAGGGGACAGGGACCAGCGTGACACCTCCCTGCTCCCTGTCCCGGCTGTTGTTCATCGATGCCTGTTGATGGGGGGTGACCCCCATGGGGATGTGCCAGCTCCCCCACCACGTCCATGAGCTGTGCAAGCCACCATTTGCACACCCAAGAGCTTCTGGAGCTTCAACCAGCTTCAAGCCTTCCTTGGCTCTGCCCATCCCAAAGGTCTCTGGTCCCCTCCATGACCCCTCCCAGTGCAGAGCCTCCCCTGACCTCCCTGGAGCCACCCGAGAAGGAAGCGTTCCTGCCTTCTCCTGGTGACAAAATCAATACCAATGGCCTCCATTAATATTCTAGGAATGGCAGAGAAGATTGACTGCCTCATTAGCAGGCATCGTGTGAAACTCTGACAATAATTAACAACTCAACGGTCTTATTTGCTGGCCTATCACAGAAGTATTCAATCAAAAATGTAATTTGCTCGACGCTCCCATTTACCATAAAGAGAATATTCCTTCAAAGTTTTAAATAGACTAATTAAGAGGGAAGAAATACAGGGAAAAAAATTATTAACAGTATAGTTTTAATGGGAAATTACTGGAGCGTATTAATAATGCAATAACCATTTTTAACAGCTGTCTGTCAGTTTGTGGGCCGGGGTAATTAAATTAGTCACTAAAGGGTTAGTCAAATTAGGTGTCGGAGAACAGAGCTGGGGCTAACGAAGGCAAGTCAGGTTTAATGCTCTGGCATACGAAGAAGGACGAGATGCTGAAGGAGGATGAGATGCTGATGCTCATGGCAGGATCCCTCTGAGGTCCCCAGGGACCGTGCAGAGGCAGGGAGCCCCTGATCACCCCAGGCACGGGCATCTCGCCTCTCCTCTCCTCGGTTTAGATGAACCTGTCGTGATGCGAGGAGCAGGGCAGAGCTAGGCGTTGGTAAAGGCTGGGTTGTCTCTGGGAAATAAGAAAGTCTTATCTGAGCATGAGCATGGCCCAGGGTGGCCTCTGTGACGTCTGCTTCAGCCTGATGCTGCTCAGGTTTTTAATCTCTTTCCAGGAGGCAGAAGGCAGCTATGCAGGGGCTTTTTGGCAGTTTCTTTCAAGGCTTTTATATTCTGCGGGTTTCAGGCTCGTGATCCCCCTTCCTCCACCCCTTTGCCCCTTTTGAAATGAATCGCAGTTAATTTTGGATGTTGCCGAGCCTGAAAACACATCTTTCTTGCTGCCAGCCTATTAAAAAATATATTTACAGCTCTATAAAGCAAAGCCAGCTGTCAAGGTAACATCCTGCTGGCTCCTGTGTGTTCTGGGCGGAGAGTAAGGATTTGGAGAGGTACTCGCTTGTGTGATTTCAGTGAAGATTTTAAGCCCAATGGAGGGGTTTCTGCCTGAGAAAATCATTGTGTCCAGCCTGGGGAGGTGTTCATGGGAAGGCGCCTGAGGAACCTGGGATGCTTGGGTTCCCAGCCAGGGGATGCTGCTGCTGCGATTCCCTTTCCTTCTCCCCTCTGTAAATCAGGATGTGGGGATGCTGGCCCCTGGGTCTGAGTGGGAAAGGATTATTCCTTCCAATGTGTTTTTTTGAGATTTCAGACATTTTCCCCATTTTGTATTGAAGTAGGACCTTTTCTATAGTCTGTGTGGAAAAACAAACCACCACAAAGCAATAACCAAATCATCTGGAGAGAGAAAAAACCTCACTCATCAAGACGCACGAAACAACGTGGGGATTGTGGTGTTTGGAGGGTGTAGAGGTCTCTGAAACCATGGGGAATTGTTTCAGAGATCATGCAGAGAAATTTCAGAAATCATGCAGAGCAATGACATAAATTTCCATATATTGCCTAAATGCCTGGGCTTTTCTGGGCAATTTTCTTACTCTGATTTTACCTTTTCTTGCTCTCAAGATCTGTAAGTGATCGAGGTGATGGCAAAGCCTGTGCGTTCCCCTGAGAAGTTTCAGTTTTCATGAATCAGTGGGAGGTTTTTTCTGGAATTCTTTCTCCCATCACCCCAATTTGAAATTTAACTACATAGACATCCCTACCTGCCTGAAGTGCTTGGGACTTTCTGCTGCTCTTTTTATTACATTAAGATAGATGTAAAGCAAGCAGTTGCTTTAACTGGCTGATTTGGGAGGAAAATGTGCCCCGCATGGCATGCAGGAATCAAATAAATACCCAGTGGAAGCAGCTCTGGTTCAGCTGTTGGTTCCTCACGTTGTTTCAAGAGGAGGATCACGGGAGAAGGGAAATGGTAAAACCCACCAAAACACCTCAATATCCCAACAACTGTGAAAAAAAGTGTTCCCACCCATATTGCAGCCCGGATGGGCACTCGGGTGAAGGCAGACCCTCCTCTTTCTCACATGTTGGAGAATTACAAGCAGTATAGATTATTTTAATGGCCGTTATTACTTCCAACTGTGCCTCCACCATCTGTTCTTCCCCAATTATGGATGCAAAAACCCAGCATGTTTCTCCATTCCGGCAGTATAGGATGAAATATAAGCGTTGTAAAAGGGTGTATATTCTTTCAACAACATAGTTGGCACCTATGATATTTTGCTCACTCTTCTGACCCGCATTGGTTGGGATGCTGCACCTGGTTCCTCTGCACTGCTCCTGGCCAATGCCCAGATCCACGGTGGCAGGGGAGGCCATTGATAAAAGGAAGAGGCTGGTGTGCGACATGATTTGTCCAAGCCATGTGGGGCAGCTGAATTATTAACACTAACCAAGCATCTAAGTGCTACAAAACTCAACAAGCACCTCTTACCTCCGGCACAGTGATAAACAGGATTGAGGCACGGTGGGAGGGAGTGAGTTAAGACAGGACATCAAAGACTGGATTCCATCAAGTAAATCATGCCATTGCTTCAGTAAAAGAGCCCCTAAATGTTTTATTAGGGATTTTCAACAACTACCAAAATTAAGATGGAAGGGATGAATTATTAAAAAATAGATTAACTAAACTAGCCTCTGAATTAAACATGGAAGGTACCTATCGGGAGCGGCGTGGCCACTGCGTGTGCAGGCATCTGAGTCCTTTAGCTGGGCCTGGTGGAGGTGGCCTGGAGAGGGGGAGCAGCAGTGCTGGGGGGATGGATTGCTGCAAGCTGTTCCTCCAGGTTGGGGTTGCACTGCCAGGGCATGGAGAGGCTGGTTGTGGGGTCAGGAAGGCAGAGTGCCTGGTGCTGCACAAGCATCAAAGGAGGGGGCTCTGCCTCGGGGAGATGCAGGCTAAAGAGGTGCAAGGTGAAGCAAAGGAAATAATGTTGGCCCTCAGTTAAATAGTGGTGGAAACATAGGTACAAAAAGTTGACCAAGTAGTTGAGCCAGGAACGGAACTTTTTTTTGCGATGTGCTGGTCTGCTGTTACCAACTCAAAATTGTCCATGGCAGGAGAGGGACTGAGCCTGAGCATGACTCAGAGGTTATGGTTGGCAGGGAGGACCTGCAGGGTTGGAGAGCCCCCGGGGTAGGGGGGTCCCTCCTGCTGGCACACCTGGGAGGTCAGGGACTCGGTTTGGGTGGTGCCAACAGCTGGGCACAGCTGGAACTGCCTCAACCGGAGCAGGGGCTCTGTCCATGCCTTTGAGTGATTCAGACATGTTGTTGTGCCCCCAGCTTGCTGTGGGCAACTTCGGTGTCTTGTGCTACATTTCTCCCATCTGTCAAATTGAGACAATATATTAATCCCTTACTAAAGTGGCCGTGTGATCTGCATTTGCTGTTTAAGTGCTCTTGCAGTCCTGACATTATGCATGCAGGGCTACATCAGCATGTGAAGGTGAAGCACAGGCAGGAATGGGAGGTGAAGAGATGCTGTTGTGGTCTTTGGTTTGTTTTATTGCAGCCCCCAGGAGGGTGGGAGCATCGTCTCCAGGTGCTAAGCCCAAAATGTGGTAGAATTGCTATTTGTTTGTTCTCCCTCTCTCTCTTCTTCTTCCCCAACATGTTCAAAGCTCTTACTTGCAACTCTACAGTCAAACTCCTGCGAATGCAGCGGTAGTATGGCTGCTGGGAACAATTGACAGTGGCTACAGTAGCACTGCTTTAAGGTACACTCTGATGGAACAAGTAGAGGCTTCATTCATACTAGTATTAAACCACTGTTTTGTGGTTCTAGGCAGCTTTTCATCTTCACAACTCAAAGCAGCATTAATTAACTGCACGGCATGGTGGGAGGTAGGTGGCTGTTGTTGTCCCCGTTTTACAGATGAGGAGTCTGGAGTGTTGACATGTCCTGCGAGTTGCCTGCGGTCGTGTGGTAATTCATCCGAGTCTGCAGCTGATCCAAAATGCCAGCTTCCACTCGGGGCTTTATTCCTGGTGATGCTCAATCCTTGTCTCCGGTGACAGAGCAACCCCTTGGGAGTTTTGAGGTCATCTTAATTTCTTTAAACTGAGTTTGGTTTTGGATATATAGAGGTGAATATTGCTGAAGTCAAATTTGAGTCTTCTAATGTGAATTAGGCCAAATGCTGAAAGCAGGTTCGTTGCCCTCAGGCCAGTGATAGGGCAGCATTTCAGCTTTGCAGTGCTCCTTCCACCGAGAGAAAAACTTTGAGAAACAAGCTCAGTCTTTGCTATAATCCCCACTTTTTGCAAATGCGTACAGAGAAGCCTGTTTGGATGAAATGGTAAAAATACAACAATCGACTGTTTTCTTGCTTGTTAATCCTCAGGTTTGCCTCTCTGATGATCTCTACTCCCAAAAACCTCCTACTTAACACTTTTTGAGGGTTGCATTCACAGAGGCTTGCTTCTGCTGCTGCATATTGGCTGAAAAATCAATGTTTTGGCCCTCATGTATGTAATCAAAAGAGGAGTCTTGGCCTGTATTTTGGGAGAGAGTTTGTCTGAGAGGCTTTGGGTAACCCTCATCTCTCCTTGCACACGGCATCGGGTCAGCATCTCTCTCTGCGCAGCTGCAGTGTGAAGTGAGTCAGGCTGAGAGGTCACCCCATGAAGAGGAGTGGGGTGCACAATGTTGGGGTGGGATCAGCCCTGCCTCACCCCCCATCTCCTCTGAGAGCCCACATGATGCTCCTGGCACTCATCAGAAGATCTTCATCCACTGCTCCCTGCCCTGGCAGAGGTGGTGTGTGGGGTTTGTGGTGGGATCATGGAGTGACACATCTCTGCATGTCTGTCTCTGGTGCCTTTCAGAGGAAGCAAATTGTATTCTGGGCATCCTCCTCGGCCCCCCTTGGATTAACATGAAAGCCTTTCCATTTAGTCTTAATTAAGATAGACACTAAAATAAAGGCTGTGAGTGAAATGTGATGGGCAGGAGAAGGAGGGTGGTCCCGCAGTGTGCAAATGCTCTTCTTGTCTCTTTCCCCCCCCCTCCTTTTCTCCTGTCATCAATCTCCTGTTGCTAAATGTGCAGCCAGAGAGCAGGTTCCCAGGCAAGCTTCCCCCTGATAGGTTTTGACAGATCTAATCAGGCAGGAATAGTGACGACCACGTCCCGCACTCCTGTGAATTGCAGTTCAAACTGAATATCCTTCACCATGACACTGGCAACTGAAACAAACCTGATGGCTGAGATCTGGCTGGCCCAAGGGGAGGGATGCTCCCATCCCGTGTGCACCTGCCTGCAGCTCCCATCATTGCCCGCGGGCTCGAGCCCCTGGTGCATCCCTTGTAACCTCTGCCATAGCGCAGCTCTTCTAAACGCCTTTGATGTGAGACACTTAGTGCCAATAATTGATCTCAGGGAAGAGTCTGCCGGGAGGCGTAATCTCTTCTGCTTTTAATAAATGCATATATTCTTTATGTTCTGCTTAATAATGCAATAGCACAAAGGTTTACAGATAAAGGGAGGGTGGCTGTTCTGGGATGTTTGGTATCAGAGTGAGGCTGGAGGAGCTCTGAGTTAAACTTTGAAATCAGTGTGTGTTGTGTGTAAGCACAGTGCTGTCATTGGTTTAATGCTGTCATCTGTTCTTTAGAGGTGCTTCAGATCATGGGTTATTGTTGAGAGGGCTTGTGAATAAAAAAAAAAAATAACCCAACAAAATAAGGAGGTAGATCTTCCAAAGAGATGTTTCCTTTGGAAACCTGAGTCTGGGACTAGTGAGCAACCCTGGGAGTCCTCTGAGCTCTCGACATTTCCACCCCCAGGCCCCGCTAATAGCCCTGCTTGGCAGATCTAAATGAGGGTAGCTACAATGTCAAGCGGCTAAAAGACAGAACAACACAGCAAGGACAGTGAATCCTCTTGTAGGCACCGGGATTTTGGCATCTTACAGGTTTGTGTCTCACGGTAGATCTGTGGTGTTTAAGATAGCTCAAAGTGCAAGGAGTTTTTTCCATAGTTGAGGCTTCTGTCTCTCTCCAAAATGGTGTTTTAGCTATCCAGTGCTACAGTTGAGCTCAAGACCTTCCCTTTCCTCAGGAAGGCCAATAACAGGCTCCTTCTTTTATCCCTGGCATCTACTGAGAGTAGTTCCAAGGGCCGTAGGCTGGGACTGATTTGACTGCGCTTAGGAGTAGTTTAGATTATCCCTAGATCTGTATCTAAGCTAGTCCCTCAAGGTGCCCTTTCTGATCAGTGGAGATGTGATCTGTGGAGCTCAGGGCACCAATCAGCTCTTGCTACAATTCTTGACCACCTTAGGGCAGGGGTATCATGCCCAGAATGAGCTGATCTCCCCTGGTGAGTCTGGAGGAGCCCAAGGTGACCAGTCCTATGTGTATTTTGGGTTACCTTGGGATGGGTGAGCTGAATCCCATCCTTGGCATCTCTGAGACCTGGGGCAGGGTTGGTCTGGCCACTTCTGGACCAGCAGCAGTCAGGTCTTAGCCCAGCTCAGGCTGCACACCCTGGAAAAATACCATTGGCACCAGTAGATGCTGAGTTGCAGGAGTGCAATTCCCCATTGTCTTGTCTCAGGATTTGGGTCTGGGGTCTTTTTTAAGCACATCAGACCCAGTCCCACAGCACAGTCCCAAGCCTCAGCAGAGCCAACACGGTTCCTGCCTCCCAGCGCTGAGCTCCCAAGTGAAACGTCCTGTCCTTGCGGGAGATACAGCTGTGTGCCCTGCTTCAGCCTCTCTGCCTTTAACCCTCTCTCTTCCTCAGGTAAATGATGATGTTCCCTGTTCCACATTCAACTCCTGGCTCAATTTATCTTGTTTATTGACCCAAGCAGAAAGTCAATGTTTTCTTCATCTGCCATTTGCTTCGATGGCAGCCAATTTGGTGCAGCAGAAACAAAAATGGATGCAACAGAGTTCAGTGCCAGATTTTTCTCCTTTATTGTTTTTTTTAAAATGCTGATTATCCTTTTTTCTGAACACACCTGGCCCTGGACACAGCTTGGCAGCCTTCACTATATGATATGGCTGCAGGCAAGGCTAAAAATGTACAGCAATTACCCCACGAATTGGAGAGCCAGGAGGAAGCCTGCGGGTCAGCTCATTACAGACAGGCGATGCTGCAGCCAGGGTTGCCCTCTCCCTCCCGGTGGGTGCTGTTTGTTTGTGAAACATTGGCCTCTGAGGGTTTCATGTGCATTTGAAGCTCTGTCTCTTCCTCAAAAGTCTGAAGGTGATGCTTTGCAGCTGTTGCCTGGATCAGAGATTTTCAGGCACTGCACCTTGGGCTCCTGGGGGCAGTGGTTTGTGATGGGGGTGTGAAAGACGATGGGGAAAGGCTTGCTCGTCTCTATGACAGGTTATTTGTAAGACTCCAAATCAGGAAAGGTTCCTTGAACTGCATTGAAGAGAGTTGCCCCAAGTGCAGATATAAATATCGCTTCTATCCCAAAGAGTTTGCAAGTTGGGGACAGCGTGTAGCTGCTTTGAGGTCTGTCCAGGCAGTGCTTGCTGCTGTGGTGGCACATCTCTTCAGGGGAGAGAGAAGACAAACCCTGCTGGCAGTGTGTGTGCAGTTTTAGGACATAGCCAAGGTGATTTAATGGAATGTGGCTACTGCACAGGGTGGTCCTGGCCTTCCCCCAGCCACCAATGCCCATCACTTCCCCTGTGCCAGCAGTGGCATCTCGCTGATCCTGAGCTGAGCTTGTTCAGGTATTTAAACCAACAGAAAACCCTCTTTTTCTCTATGGTAAGAAATAATTTGCTCAGAGGAGCAAATCTCCAGGCAGGGGTGAGATGAGTCCCTACCAAAGGCAGCAGCAGATCGGGGTGCTCCTCACCTTTGGAGACCAGACTCCTGGAGGTGGTGTCCTTGGAAGGGCTCAGTGACTGGTGGCTTACCAAGGAGGGTGCTGCCCTTGCGACAAACACGGCTGTACCCTGAGGAGTTGTTAATGGATGCTGGACACCTGGGGAAACACAGTCTGCACTGGGTGCCTAGATAAGAGCTGAGTCCTTTTGAAAAATCTGCCCATATGGATGGAAAATCCCTATGCAAATCTCTCCCCAGGTATAAAATTAATTGGATTCCAACTTCAAAGAGTACTTCTGGAAACGAGCTGTAAATAATCTAGTTGTGCCTCAGTTCCTCTGTCTGCAGACATTCACCTGGCGTTTTCAAAGCCAGTGAGCATTGCTGATAGAAGGTGCTATATATAGCAGCAAAGCTATGCATATGTGTATAGGTATGCATAAATGCATCCCTAGGAACTGACCCAGGTGTGTGGTGTTTTCTAAAGTACAGTTCATAGGTTTAGTTCTCCAAAAAGCTCTAGTTTTGCTTCTGGTGGACTGTTACCCTCTACCCATGCAGCCATACATACCCCCATGCTGTGGGACGCTTGCTTGCCCGGTGCCATGTCTGGGAGCAACACAGGGAGCAGGGTGGGGTGAACAGGGTCTGGTGATCCCTGGGATGGGGAAACTTGGTGAAGGTCACCCAGCTGTGTGGCTTTTGGGGGGTTCAGCTGGATGGAGCTATATTGCAGAGCTTGGTGTTGCCCCTGGAGCCGCCCGAGGATGCTGAGCTGCTGCAGTTTTCAGGAGCTTGCTCCTCTGTGGGCCATCCTGCCTACAGTAAGTGTCTCATCGGGGCAGGGACCTGCAGTCCCAATGCTTATCCCTGCCTGAGTGGAGATGGCCGATCCTTGGCACCCAGTTTCCCAGGGGCTTGAAGCTCTGTTTCCAGCAGATCAATAGGAGCATCTGTGAAAAATCAGGGCATGGATGTCTGATCCTGCAGCCCTGGCTGTTTCCTATTTATCTAATCTAATTCTATTGGCATTTCTAAAGTGCTTATCGCCACCACATCTAAGCACTTTATATGTATCTTGAGAAAAAAAATCCCAGTCGCTGTGTAATGAGAGTTGTCGAGTCTGGGGTGTGGCTGGTCTTGGTGCCTGGGTGCAGGCAAACAACAGGCTAAAGGGTAACCCCTCCCTCTCCCAGTTACCCTGCAAAGTCCAACTTTTCCTGATTGAATGTCATGAATTGTTACAAAGTCAGATCCAGAAGAGCACATTAGGACAGAAAACTTGCCCAAAATACCCTTGAATGCTATAAAAGGGAAAGAAAACCCCAGAGACTCATTTGTGCCTAAGCAGATGCTGAACTCTGAGCACCGAGGTGGGATTTTCAAGCTTGCCATTGCAAAATGCTCACGATGACCAAAGGCAGACGCAGACCGCCCCGATGTTGATTCTTCCCCAGCGCCCATGGGGCACTGTAGGACATCTCTGCCTCTGTGGGGCTGGGGGACAAGCTGCGGCACTGGGGGGGCTGTGCAACACCATGGGGCTGGGGCACAGGAGCAGGGGATGGAGCTGGTACGTGGCCTGGGGTCCTTCCAGCTCCTCTCTGTCTTTCTGTCCCCACTGAGTTCCCACCAGCAAGAAAATTCCCAATTTCTAGTCTGGGAAAGAGGGCGGAGAGATGGGAACTGCCACAGCCAAGCTTTCTTTTGGGCTAGAATATATGTCTGGTTTAAATGGGAAAATCCTTTAGCTCATTCCAGGTTCATCACTTTGGGATGGCAAACAAGCAGTGACCTGAAATCTTGGTTTGCTGATGGCTGATTATTTTGAAGGGCAAAGACAAGGGGAAGGTGTCTGGATGCTCAGTTCCTTTCCAGCATCTGATCAGGTTTGTGTCGGGAGCAGATACAGGTGAGGTAGCGGGGAGATGCCCAAGCTCATCACAGCAGGGAGATTAATGGCTTTTTTCACCACACCACAGAGTCTACGAGAATTTATGTTTTATTTGAACCAGCCCAGGCAGGGCTGCAATCACTGCCTGATACTGGGGTGGCCTGACCCATCTCATGATGTTTTCAGCCTTTAATAATTTAGCATGAGAGATCCCAGGCCTTCTGTCTAGGCTTTAGCTCGATTGCTTGTTTTTCTAAGATTTCTTTTTCTCCCCCAGGCAAAACTATTGCAGAGGACTGAGGCAGATGTTTTGTGGAGGGTCTCTATTTTACAGGCAAAGAACTGCCTTAATTTGGCCAGCTTAAAAGTGCTTTGAAAAACTTGAATTGCTGCACACGGCGTGAAGTCTTGTTTGATTTTAGCAGCAAGAGTCGGCAGCCATCCTCCATGCCTCAGCACGGCCGAGCATCCCCACTCCGCAACGCTGGTCGAGGGCGTGAGGGAGTCCAAAAATAGCAAGTTTGGGTCTAGTGTAGAAGGGGAATGGGGGAGAAGAATGGGCTATACTGGGGCAAGAGGGGAAGAGGACAGCAAGCAGGCAGGTAGGAGTCTGCCCAGGTGATTTTGCCCCAGGGAGAGCTCTGCCCACCAACGGCTGAGCGATGCTGCGTCCTGCACTGCTGCTGAAAAATGTCCTCTTTTTCCAGACTGAATGTCTTCCCCTTCCTCCCTGCCCAGAATAAAACCCCTATTAGGCTCCTCTTCAGCAAACATTATCAAGTTTGCAAAACTCCAAAGCCGGGAGGTGCCAGGGTCAGTTTGCTGTGCAGCCTTCAGGCAGCCCCTCTGTGCATATGCATTATGAAACCATCTTTAATGGCATGATCATATCCTAGATTTTCACCTTTGCCTCGCTCAGCACAGCCGATGAACCTGCTCTGGGAATGATCTGCATTAATGTGGAGCTGTAAAAACTTCAACTGAAGTCAATGAGAGCTGTGCTTTGAGCAGGGGAAGTGTCATTTAATGCTAAGCACTCTGAAAAATCAAGTCTAAATGTCTCAAATTTGGTGCGTGTAATGTAGTGGATGTTTTTTACATTACCATGCCTGGGCCTTAGCTCCCCATCTGTAAAATGGGAATGATAACAGGGAGACTGGGAACTTAATCACTTTATTGGTTGTGAAATACTGCTGCTTTTTGGTGTTGAGTAAAGCATAGCAACCCATGAGGAGCTGAGTAATTGCGCATGCAGAACAGCATCTGAATAGAGTACAATAAAGTAGAAGCTATGTGTCCTCCAACCAAGAGAAAATAAGATACTGAGAAGCTGCAGCTGAAGTTGTTTGTAGGGTGCTGAGAAGCCTGCAGGTGTTCATAGGTACCTGGGGTGGTTTTTGGAATGCCTAAAAGCTGAGCCCCAGCCTGTTTCAGGCACCCAGAAGCACCTAGCTATAGCTCAGCACCACCACCTTTGGTGTTTGGGGAGAGATAGGTCCTTCAGATAACACTCCTGTATGTGGTCTTGCAATCAACACCTTCATCAAAGTGCATAATTACCAGAGATTGTATTAAGGTTGCCTTGGCAACCTTAGTTCTCCCATTTTCTTAAGTTTTGAGTATGTGACATTACAACCTTTATAATTTTCTTTATGATACTTTTTCTGCATGCACAGACCCGTGCGTACCCGCGCTGCGTGGCAGTGGCTCCTGTTTCAGGATGCCTGATAGACCTCGATGTCTCACCAGCTTTGCAGTGCCCATCCTATATGCAGCCCTGTTAACACAGGCTTTCCTTGGAGACTTGGTCTGGGTCTGCATTGCAGAGCACACGCTCTGCAGGATCCCTTTGCCAGCAGAGATCCTGCTGCCATCCAGGCAGAGATAGCCTGGACTTGGCATCCCCCACGGAGGGCTTTGCTCCCTGTAAATTTAACAGTGGGGTGCTGTGTTTGGGTGGCTGGGCTGTGGGAAGGGCTGGGTTGGATCCAAGCTGTCGGTTCCAGGAGCAAGGCGGGGATGATAACAGAGCCCATGCCTCTTCCCAGCCGAGCTCCTGCAGCAGTGTGATCCCCATGGAGGATCTGGCACCGGGCTGGCCTCTCTTGTCTTCCTGGGTCCCTGCCCTTGGTCACGGCACGTGGTTCTGGGGTCAGAACCGGGGATTTAATCAACATCAAACCAGGTTTCTTCCCCTACTGCCACCCCTCTCTTCTCCTACGGCAGAGTGGGTTTTTGCTCCATCCCTCTGGATAAGCCCACAGGCTGCCACCTGTGCGGTGCTGGGGTCAGTGATTAGTTGGTAGAGTTGCTAGAAATATTTTTGGATGCCTCCTTTCATGGCAGCCTGCAGAAGGTCTTGCCAGCAGCATCAACCAAGTCTGCTCAGCTCAGAGCAGCTCAGCCGTGGCGAGGCACGAGCCCTCCCTGTGGTCTCGCGTTTCCCCTCTGCGCAGATTTTTTTCCTTCCTTGTTATTACCATGTTATCTCTGAGCATAAAAAATACCCTCCAGTTGCTTTTTATTTCTAAATTGAAGCCAGAAAGTTCACTCTTACAAGTTCACTCTTTTGAAAATAATGTTTTGAGCAGATAGGATGGAAGGAATTGCTGGACAATCTGAGCTAGTAAAAATATTAATTAGCATAAAGAAATCATTTGATAATTTTCATTTATGTATTTTTTAATTATGCATTGCTGCCTTTACTGATAACCCCCACGCCAATAGTGTGATCCATTTTGCTAGATAAACATATTACTTTGTGAGTTAGTGTGCAATTGCGATCAATTATTACATACTACTACTACTGATTCTGTGTTGAATAAGCAGATTCCACTACTATTAACTGTTTAATTTACTCATATTTGGAGCTGCCTAGAACACCTCAAGTGTTTATTGGTAGTTGTGGAGCTGTGAGGGGCCAGGTGGCCTCTCACTGAGCCTGGAGCTTTCTGTTCCTGGTGGTCTAAATGCTCTATTTTTTTATTAGTTAATTTCTTAAGATGTTGAGACTGTGCTTTTCCTGGCTTCTGGTTTGCTGCCATTTCTTGAACTGTTAGATTTCACATTATAAATTTTTTCTTTGCAGCTGAAGTTTAGAGGAGCAGTGTAGGGAAATGGATGGGTCAGGCTCATCTTGGATAACTTTGTGTGCTTCACAACTTAATAACTAAAGTTAATAAAACTGAATTAGGTATGTCTGGCTCTGGCTGGTGATATAGTCAACAGAGGGAAATGGTTTCCTTTGAAGCTGAAAACATTAGCTGGGGTGTTAGGAGCAGTTGTGGTAATAGCAGCAGGGAGCCGGGGCTCTGCAGTTGCGTGGAAGAGGGGATGTAGTTCTGTCAGTGCTGGACACCTTCAAACGGGGAGAGTCACATCCTCTCCTTGAAGAATTAACTCCTGATGAAGCTCATGAGGAGCAGGTGGAAAATGTGCAGGAGCAGTTTGCCCAGTGCAGTGTGGTGGGGCTGAGCCCCTGAGACCTGCTACAATGTGGCTGTTGAGGCTCCAAAAAGATACGAAACAGGAGGATAAAGCCTGAGACCTTGACAACGGCTGGGAAAGCTGTATCTTAAATAAATGCAGAACAGGGTGGTGGGAATCTAGGGCAATGCCCATCCCTTTTGCCATCATGTGCCGGGGTGGGACATGGTGCTTGGCAGTGCTGTTTCATCTCCTGGCTGTTGTCCCCAGGTGCTGGGTTTTCTGTCCCACCAAGGACACTTGCTGTGCTCCAAGCCCCTGTCCCATCCCGTCCCATCCCATCCCATCCCATCCCATCCCATCCCATCCCATCCCATCCCATCCCATCCCATCCCATCCCATCCCATCCCATCCCATCCTGCCTTTTGATATTGAGCTGCCTGACACACAGCAGCATCCTGACAGTACTGCCACCACGTGGGAAATGCAACCCAATGAATTTGGGATTAATTACAAGCCACAGTGAAGCGGGCGCTGACACATGTAATTTCCAGCACGCTTACTGACCGTGCTTTATCATCCCTATTAAGGCTCGTGCACCTTTTCTTAAACCTCCCGGCACCGAGGTTGCCTGGGAGACTGAGCCAGCACCGCCTGCGTTTGCCTTTGGCTCGTGCGGAGTTGAAGCTGCAACCATGATGCTTCCCTGAAACAGGGGAAAAAAATGCTCAGAATTAAAACTGTGTAGTTTATCTCATCCGTAACATCCTGGCCCTTCATACGGCAGAGCCGCGCCACTTCCGAGGGGCCTGCAGTGGGATGGGGGCTCCTGGTGAGCCCCGGCATCCCCTGGGACGTGCGCTGCATGTGATGGGCTTTCCAAGCTCGCTTTTATTCCAGTCTGTTTGGTTTCGCTTTGCTTTGCTGTAATTAAATTTCTGGCCCTTCTGGTTGCCGAGGTGAGCTTCAAAATGCTCTGGTGGAGTGATGGTTTTATTGAATCGCTAGCAAATTATTGAAGCGTGGTAGGGAATTTTTCACACTTTCAACCTCAAGGTTCTTGGGAGAGTGTTTTTGCAAGTGTTTATTATAGTATTACCACAAGAAGTGAGACTACCCAGAAAATTTGTAGTAAGCATCTCATCAGCTGTGGTATGTCAGCATAGCTCCATTGAAGTGCCTTCTCCAGTGTCACTCAAGTAAGGATGATTTCTCCCAGTTTAGGACCTGGATGGTGGCTTTTCTTCAAACCTCCTGGCACTATTAGAGTGGCTGAAAAGTGTCCATGGGTGTGCTGGACAGAAACTCGTTTTTTCTGCATAAAATTATAAATCTGCTTCATGCACGCACATCTTCAGGCACCACACTAAAGAAACGTGGTTGAAGATGTGAGCTTAAGTGTGACAAAGTTTCAGACTGTGAAGTCTCTGAGTTAGAAGCTGCCACCACCTCATCATGTTCTCCAATGCTGGGGCTGGAGATTAACTTTTCCAGAGCATCCCAACTTGGTCAATGTGTGGATGGACTTACTTGGGAGATAGCTCATGGTGTAGTGCTGCAGGAGATGGTGGCTGCATTCACTGCAGATGTGGTAAATGGTGTAGTGGGTGCAGGAGAGGGCTGTAGAAAGAATGATCTCTTGCTGCAGGAAGAATGAAAAAGAAAAGGGTTAAAATCCTGGAAAAAAAATATTCTGTTGCTTTTAAATTGGAGACCACTTTTCTCAGGTGACCATTTATTGCATGTTTGTCATAATTTGGGTGTTTAACTGCATGGCCCTCTGTACAGAACAACTGAGCCTGTGGTGCAGTGAAACCCAGCTGGAATTGTACTGTGAGCACGGGAAGTGCTGAAAATGCTAAAAATAACTTTGAAAACATCTCTAGTTGGACATCCAGCAGCGGTGAGCACCTTTAATCCTGATCTCTTATTGCTTTGGCTCTTTGTCTTAAGTGTGTAAAACCCCCTGTACAGAAGCTGTGAGTATAAAGTAACATTTGAGTATGCTGGGGGTCCTGGGTGGTGAGTCCCCAGGGGAAAGCACCAGGGGGAGGGATGGCTCTGCCTTTGCAGGCGAGCAGGAATGCCATGTCCTGGGAGCAGGGCTGGGGCTGTGGGTGGTGGTACCTTGGGGTCCCGAGGGGTCTGCCTGCAGCTGGGGTCCCAGCCCCATGTGCTAGTCAAATCTTGACAGTTCATTTCTGAATGCTGGGCTTTGCAGATGCAATTTGGTTTTTTATCACTTATATGCAATGGTTTTACAAAAAATGTGATTATGAGTTTTGCAGTACACCCTCAGCGGGGGTACGCATGTCAATCAGGCAGGCAGACCCTTTGTGCCCCTTTCTGAGATGAATTTTGCTGGTCATTGCATGAACATGCTGAGCTCTTCCCAGCCTTAATAAGCCCAAGCGCTGCAGTGCAGGGTGCCCGGGACGAAGGGCTGAGTTAACTTTGCTTCTTCTATAATTCCCCCTCCAATTTGATATTTCAAGCTTGCAGCTGAGAGGGCCATCACCATCTTCCACCCAACATTTGCAATTCATGGCTGGTAAAGAAGTTTTCAACCCACATGGCTGCAGACAAAACAGAGGCAGAACCATTTGCACAGCAAAAAGGCTCGTGCAGGTCCCACTTCCACCGATCCCATTAATACCTCTGAGCGGATTACTTTGAAACTCAAGGAAGAGTTCGGCAACCTCACTAATGATTTCAGTGCTAGCTGGATTAGCAGAGGAAAGCAGGGGTTTAGTGGAGGAAAAAGAGATGTGAGGGAGAAGAGAAAAGGAGCGGAGGAAGACAGGAGTGGAATATGTGAGAGCACAGGTGATGCTCAGACAGAGCATTTGCTGGGGAGGAAATGACTTGCCCATCACATGGATGGGGACTTCAGCTGTTTCAGGTCTGGGGCTGTGTTTGGGGACGAGTCAGAGGTGTTTTCCCCCAGAGCGGGCATCCAGGTGCTCCTGGAAACTGCCCCGGAGGGATGGGTTCTTGGCTTGAGCTTCACCCTCAGCACATTTTGGGGCTGGATAGGGCCACGATGGGGTCTGGAAGGGGGGGAGCAGCCACAGCTGCCATGTGAGCACCCGAGGGGCAGAGGGTGAATGTCCTTCCAGGTGAAGCCAGCTATAGGTGAGATGACCTGATGGGGCAGGGAAGAAGGGTGAAAGGCAGAGGATGTCCAGGTTTAACCCCTGACTGGGCATAATGGGAAAAGGGAGAAAGTGTGCACAGGGAGACAACCTCTCTGGTGGGGTCTCAGCAGTGAGGAGACGAGCCATTTCTCAAACCTTACAGAATAGCAGAAATTTGTGGCCAGAGCTTGTCAAAATTGCTCAGGGGAGCAGCTGTCAGGCTGAAAAATGAAGCATCTGAGTGTAAATCCATAGAATCATAGAATGGTTTGGGTTGGAAGAGACCTTAAAGATCATCACTAGATGATCCAACCCCTCTGCCATGGGCAGGGACACCTTCCACTAGCCCAGGTTGCTCAAAGCCCCATCCAACCTGGCCTTGAACCCTTCCAGGGAGGGGGCAGCCACAGCTTCTCTGGGCAACCTGTGCCAGTGTCTCACCACCCTCACAGGAAAGAATTTCTTCCTTATATCTAATCTAAATCTACCCTCTGTCAGTTTAAAACCCTCACCCCTCGTCCTATCCCTACACCCCTGATCAAGAGTCCTTCCCCATCTCTCCTGTAGCCCCTTTAAGTACTGGGAGGCTGCTATAAGGTCTCCCCAGAGTCTTCTCCAGCTGAACCCCCCCAACTGTCTCAGCCTGTCCTCACAGGGGAGGTGCTCCAGCACCCCGATCATCTTTGTGCCCTCCTCTGGACCCACTCGAGCAGGTCCGTGTCCTTCTGATGTTGGTGCCCCCAGAGTTGGACCCAGTACTGCAGGGGGGTCTCATGAGAGCGGAGCAGAGGGAGAGAATCCCCCTTCCCTCCAGTGTGTCGACGGCACCACACAGCTCGGTGTCATCAGCAAACTTGCTGAGGGTGCCTCGATCCCACTGTTCATGTCTCCAGCAAGGATGTTGAACAGCACTGGCCCCATCACCAACCCCTGAGGAATGCCACTCATCACTGCTCAACACTTGGACATCGAGCTGTTGACCACAACTCTTTGAGTGTGACCATCCAGCCAATTCCTTATCCACTGAGTGACTGGTCCATGCATCAAATCCATGTGTCTCCAATTTAGAGACAAGGATGTTGTGTGGGACAGCATCAGATGCTTTGCACAAGTTGAGATAAATTGCTCTGTCCTGGTTTGCAAGTGCATGAGCTCTTAATTTCCCTGTTGAGTGGGGTCTTGCCAATGGAAGTAGGAAGTAGCGTGAGGTGGTGGACACAAGGCATCCTGGCTGGGCTGCACCGGGTGATTTTGGGCCCTCTCTGTGCTCATCCCTCCTTAGGGATGAAGCTGCAGGTGACACAGCATGGTGCCTTTTGCTGCTAGTTGGCCCTGCCTCTAGAAACTCATGAACCCCAAATCCTCCCCCCTGATCCATCTCCAAACACAGCTTGTGGAGCAGATGGTAGAGCAACACTGGCTTAGTCCCCAGCTCACATCCTTTTCTTTGTTTTTCTCAGTGATGGTTAACTTTGTAAGACACTGAAGTCTTTAACCATTAGCAGGCAATAAAAAGGGGCAGCTGAGTTGAATAACACCCACTAATCCCCTTCCAGGGTGAGCTGGAGGGAAGAACCACTGTGAAACTCAGGAGCTTATTCCAAGACGAGTGCTTTGGAGGCTTTGAGAATTGTATGGTGTTGGTATTTCATGAATAAATAACCCCCACAGATATTTGTCACTGAATCTGCTTCATTAATGAGGGCCTGAAGCAAAGGGAGAGGATGAAGAAAAGTATTTTTGAGGGAATCAAGGCGAATGCAGGCATTGGGAGGTGGCGTGGGTCTGGGTGAGGATGGGTGCCATGGCCTGCACCCCGGGAGCTGTGCCCAGTCTGGTGGAGATCCCTGCTGTTGTGCATCATGCTGACCATTTGTGGCAATAGAAGTTGTTAGAAAAAGGGCTTTTACTGAGGCTATATCATCAGTGGGTCCTGGTAGAGAAGGGAGTGCATTTCATTTCTAAGTGTGTCATCTGTGTGTCTGCGTGTGTCTTTGGGAGGGCTGGAGAGTTAAAGAAAGAGCATGTGCATGTGGAGAGAATCTGGCACCAGAAATTAGGTCTCTCGCTCCAAAATGCCCTTTTTGATGGGGCCTGGCATCTGCTTTAGGGCAGTGGGGAATTGCCCCATCCTCCCAGTACACTGGGTGCTGAGCTCTGCCTGGTCCCTGCAGTTTTGGTGCCTGGGTCTGGCCAAGGCCACCAGCAGCTTCCCTTGGACAGCACGAACTGCAGAGCCCATCTTCTTCATCCAGCCTTGTCAGAATGGATCCGGGGTTACTCAGTGAAACTCAGTATGGGTAGATGGAGAACAAGAGAAAAGAGGTCTTCTTTTGCAGGCAGCTCATTATTGCAGGGAAAGTAATTCATTCATCAGGACTAGTCTAGTCTGGCATGTCCAGGTAGTGGGGAGGGACATCTGCTCACAGTGGGCACAGTGCAGCGATGGCCAGGAGCTGCCATCGCTCCTCAGGTGTCCCCTGCCTTGGCACTGCTGCTCTCTGGGGCCAGCTCTGGGATTTGGGGGCTGGGGGCTGTGGTCCTGTGCAGTGGGCAGGATGGGCAGGGGTCACCCCTGGAGCTGCGTGGGTGGAAAGTCATCTGCTCTGTGCCATGTGTCACCCCTCCCATTGCCACTATGGGAGGCAGGTAATTAATTATTGCTCTTCACCCCCCAAAATTCAAAGGGCCACTGAGGCTGGCAGTGCCAAAGGCTGGGCAGCGCCTGCCTGCACTGAGCCTGGCTCCACCAGCCCCTCTGGAGGCAGATGAAAGCAAAGTTTGCTCCCAGCTGGCTCTGAGCATCTCGTCAGCCCTCTCATCTGCTGACATCCCCCTTGTCAGGCGCCATGTTGAAGTGATGCTCCTCTAATCTAGCGACAGCCGACACAGAAGCCATCCGGCTGAGCAGCCTCCCTCCATCTGCAGGCAGTGCTGTCACCCCGCTCCTCTCACAGGTGACATTTGAACACTTCCCTCCAGCTCCGCTGCCCCACCTTCCACAGAGGTTAATATTTTAATACTCTTAATGGCTCATTCCAGCTCGGCAGCCCCTGCCCGTGCTTTGTCAGGGATCATGCATTATGCCAGGCACGATTCTGGAGAGCGAGGTTCATGTTCCCGTCCTCCGCCCTCCCGAGGGCAGAAGGTTGGTTTGTGCTTCCAGGTTTTAATTAAAAGCATGACAAGCTGCCCCTGCCAGCCCCAGCCCAGGATCACAGCACCGTGCGGGACAAGCTCACTTCTCCCAGTAGCACTCTGGAGCAACCCCGGCCAAGGATCCAGCCCCAGGGTCTCTTTCCCACCACCCAAGGCAGCTGTAGCTCCTCACCTTCTCCCTCCAGGGACGTGGGAGCTGCAGGAGGGTCTGGTTGTTTGGTGGCCAAATAGAAAGGCCAGGAGGGAGGACAGGGGCACGGTTCTCCTTGCAGTCCACCTACGATGAGAAGCCCCTCAGGAGGACCAGATGGGGCTGAGCTTTTCTGGTGGGTGGTGGAGGAGTTGTCATGTTTTGTTGTTTTTTTTTAAAAAAATAATTCTCCCTACATTAATAAACAGTGTTTTTGGTTAGTAAATAATATGCCCTTTCTCTCCCCTCATCTCTCCAGCAGAAATACATGCCCTGATCTAATATATTCTGCCTTTCTCACTCCCTCACTTCAGAGGAGCTGCAAATTCTGCTGGGAACAGAGTGCTAATAGAAAAGGGCCTCTAAAGATATTTGAAACATGACCAAGAAAGGACAGAGGGAGATTCAGCTCCAAATATGCTGGAAAATCTAGGAGATGGGCCAAGAAAGGGGGAATATCGGAAGCATGATTGCCCAGAGGGAAAAGTTAATTGGGAAGCATTAATTGGGGTGAAAGTGGGCAGTGCAGACATGAATTTGGTACGTGGGGCGGCAATGCTGCTGGAGGCACCACGGTGGGCACGGAGCTACCCTGGTGCTGGGGTAACTCATCCGCCCCGACCCATCATAGTGGAGAAGCTGCCCTCCACCTCCATCTGAGTGGGGTTGTGCCAATTTACCCGTTCTTGCTGGTTTTATGGTGTTTTCCTTGTTGAAAGTCCCAGCTTCTGGAATCCTGTGATTGCCTGGAAATCTGCAATCTGCAAAATCATGACTTCAATACTGCATAGGGCTTTATTTCGTTGGGTTTAGTCTCTGGGTAATTTCTAGCCCTCAAGTTCTCAGGGAAAAGCTCGATTATGCCCTAAAGACTCAGAAAGCAGAAGGCAAATTTAGGGGAGGAAAAAACCCAACCACCCAGTGACTGATTTATTTTTAAAATCTCATCATTTTTATGCCAATCTCTCTTTTTTTTTTTTTTTTTTTTTAATGCCTGACTCATGATTTTTGTGAGCGTTTGGTGTTGGCAGGGCTGTGCGTGAGTGTGACAGTGTGTGTGCGGGCAGGGGCCCACCGCTGATAGATAATGCAGTGCTGGTTTGAGACAGCAGTGCTGTGGTTTTCAAGGGCTGCTGAATATTCCTCCACAGCTGTTTCATTGCCAAGAACACAGTTTTTAAATTAAAAACACCCCAAAAAAGGGGGACTAGCACTGGGCATTGAGTCATTGTGTGGCTTTTTAGGTGCAGATGGGAGAGCAGGGGAGATGCTAAAGGGGAATAAACCCCCCTGTGACTGCTGGCATTGCCTTAGGGGGTATTTTAAGGTCAGAGGGGTCAGTGCTTATTTGCAGCCTCCTGTGTATAAAGATCTAATAAATAGCCTGTGGAGGTCAAGTCCATCTCCATCACTGACTTGTTCTGTGACCTTGGGTAAATCACTTTGTCTCTCTCCTGTTGGTAGGAGGGTGATGGGATCTGTTGCCCAAGATGGGTTGCAGGTATCAGTTAATATATAAAATGTGCTCGGAAGATGAAAAATACCTTGGAGATGCTTAAAGCTCTCGACAAGCATCTGTGTTCCCTTTGCAGGAACCCAGCAGAAAGCAAAGTGCCTGAATACTTTGTCACAGACAAAATCTGCTGTGTGTGCAGCTCAGAGAGGCAGGGCTGGGAGCTTCCCAAGGCTTTACGTGGCCATTGAATTCATAGGCATTTATGCTTCTGGCTTGCTTAAGAGAGGGGTGTCACAGTGACCATGTGGGGCTTTGTAGAGCCATCATGGGCTGGAGCAGTGCAGCAGAGAGCTGTGCCTGCACCCATCACTGTGTCCCCTGTGCCAGCTCCCCCGTCCCCCGGGGCCAAGCACAGGAATGAGCCTCCATATCCACATCCCAGCAAGTTTCATATGGATTTCGAGCTTTGGCAGCATCTGCAGGTGATGGACAAGATGTGGGTGTGCGGGGAGGCTTGGCCCAGCTCTGAATCATTCAGGAGGAGTTTTGCTGTTGTGGATTTGCTGCTGTCTAGTATAGGGTTGGATTCACACACAACTCCAGGCTACTAATAAAGTATCTCTTATACCAGTTTGTGGGAAAATGGTAGATAGTATCTTTGAAACCCCATAACTGGGTTTTCATCAAGGATCTGAGTTATGCAACAAAATTATTCTATATAGCATAATCACAAAGCCTTAATTTTCATGGGAAGCCTCCTTTTACTCACTTTTGCTAACCAAAATGATGTGATTTTGCCAGAGCAGCTTTCTTTGTGGATTGCCCTGCCCTTGCTGTGTGCTGCCAGCTCCCTGCCAGCCCTAACGGTGCTTTTTCTCTCCAAGGGAAGAAGCGATGCTGTCCACCTACTTTGAAACCATCAATGATTTGCTCTCCTCCTTCGGGCCCGTCCGAGACTGCTCCCGCAACAACGGTGGCTGTACCCGCAACTTCAAGTGTGTTTCTGATCGCAAGGTGGACTCAACGGGCTGCGTGGTAGGTACCGTGACTGCTGGCCCATGGGGCTGACACCTGTTTTTGGGGACAAGCCAGAGAGGGACGTTGCCTGCACCCTTTCCGGGGATGTGGCCCAGGGGACGTGTGTGCTGGTGGTGGACTCCCCCCACCCCTGGGGCTTTCAGGGCAAATCACATGTGCCTTAAGGACCTCGGGGAAGGGACCCAGGGGCTCAGATGAGCAAAAGAAAAATGCTTGAGGCTGATGGTCATTTTCCTGCTTGTCAAGAAAGCGCAGGCTGAAAACAGTCTCACTTTTTCTCCTGCCTTGTGCTTCCCAGTGTGGGAGAAAGATGAAGCATCTCCCGATATTCTCCACCTCTGGACCCCTCAGAGCTTTGGTTTGTTTCTGAACTTGCTCACATCTTACCAGACAATCAGCTGAGTCCCAGGTTTTACAGTCCCACCTCCAGAAGATTTCTTAGACCCTAGACCATTAGTTTTGGGCAGAAACTCTGAATCGTTCCCAGCTATTGATGCACAGGGGGGTTTTGCCATTCTTCCAGGTGGGAGCACCAGAGCTCAGCACCTCTCCCAGCTCTAACCCATCTGCCCCAACAGCAAAGTCAGCACTTCCCTACGTGTGGAGCTTGTGCAAGGCCAGTACATGTGGAGATGTGGGGGCAAAGCATTGGGAAACTGGGGGAGACCCGGAGCATCCCTTCTCATCTGTCTGTTGTAGGAGCCTCTGCCTGCCAGGCAGTGGGGGGTGACCCCTGATGGGGTCCAGAGCTCATCACCCGCTCTGCCTGCCCACTGCTCTAAAGCCCCCTGAAACCCCTCTGCCCCTTCCCCTCCCTCTTGCTGCAGGCAGATTGCCCATCACCCCATCCTTCCCATCTCAGCAGAGGCGGGAGTTAAGTGTCTCTTTATTTATTGAAGATGTTTATACATGGCAGCCGGGAAAGGTCAGGCTGGAGCGCTGCTGTCCTGGGGGTGGCATTTTCATTATCCCCTTCTCCAGTCGCTTGTTAAGGCCATTTAGCACGACAGCCTGATGTGTCACCAGCAGTGCCTGGTACCATCTCCCCCTTGCTGCTCCTCACCCGTTACTCCTTTCTTTTCTCGTTGTCGTTTTCTTTTGTTCCCTTTTCCAGGAAGCAGCTGCCTTTCTAGTCTTTTGGGGGGTTTTCCCCCCTTTTTTGGGTGTTATTTTGCTTTGAACACCAGCGTGCCTCCCAGACACTGTCAGAAGCAATCAGGACTCTGGTCGCCCCATGCTGCTGGGAAGAGATGCCTCTTTTTAAAAGTCAGGATATATTAAGGCAGAAATTGTCAATAAATTACAGGGCCAGTGCTAGCCACGCCAGCACGTGGAGAGGCAAAAATTGAAAATGGTGTCACTCAGGGAAAATAACACCCCTGTTTCTGTAATGCCTAACTGAGGCTTTATGCAGAGAATGAAGCATGTACAGTGGGCAGCGGGGGGAGAAAGGAGAAGCAGTGGGAGCTGTTCCCCTGGAGTGTATCTCCTCCCTGAGAGCTGCGAGTGAGAGGTGACACACAGGGACCATGGGACCCCCCATTTCCCCCCATCATGCCAGGCTCCTGGGGCCGTGCATCCCACAGGGACAGGAGATGGCCATAGAGATGCCTGTATCTCCTCCCTCTGCTCTTTGCACCTTTTTCTCCCCACTGCAGGAGCATGAGGCTGCTCTGCCCCTCCCCACAGCCCCACGTTCTGGGGTGAAGCCCCCCCAGCTCCTCAGTCCAAGCTGCAGCCTGAGGACAGCAGAGCTGAGCTCCCTGGGGGGAGTTTGGAGATGGCTGTTGCATCCCTCCTCCAGTCCACATCTCTCCCTGCTTCCCATTGGAATGACCCCAGGAGCACAGTACGCCATCCCTCCCAGCTCTCCCAACGCCATGCAACATTTTACACTCATCACCTGCTTGTAGGTCCCCAGCAATGGCAGGGGAGTGAGCAGAGGTCTGGAGGACACTGTCCCATGTTTCTGATTGTGGTCCATGGCCATTGTCTGGGGAAAAGCCAGGGTGGGCAGGCAGTGTGGCCCCCAGCCCCAGGTTGTGCTCGTGGCGCTGAGTAGGGTCGTAGGTGATGGGAGCTGAGTTTCAGAGCTTGCCACAGTCCCTGCGTGTGACCTTGTGGCACCTTCTGCACCAGTCCCTGCACTGGGCAATACACCCCCTCCTCATCCCTCCCCTGCTCCTGGAGCCTGCCGGGTGGGAGCTGAGCTTCCAGCACGAGCAGGGATGGGGTCATTTGCTGGAAAATTGCAGGAATGTCAGTTAGTTTTAAAGCTGAACTGCTGTGAACTCAATTTGCCAATTTGGTAAGTGCTATGGGCAATATCGGGATGTAATTTAATTAAGCTATCCCCTTTTTATAGAGTTCAGGGAGCATTCACGTACTAATTTTAGCACTAGGTTTGCTTCAGCTTTACTCTGGACACTGTTTCACAAATCATGACATGTTGTTAATCTTTAACAGTCAACAGTTTATTAATTTGCAGAGGACCACAGAAGTATATAATCAGTGCTTCATCAATCAAGGCTAAATCCAACAAATGTTCCAGGCAGGTACTGAGCATAAAATATACATGCAACCTTGTAAGCAATTAATACACAGCAGAGCCGGAGCCTAGCAGCTGAACCAGGGAACAGCACAAATCTCAAAGATTTCTCATTCCTTTTATATATAATCATCATCTGTTACCAGTTCCTTCGTGCCCTTAATACAGCTTCCAGTAATTCTGCGAGGACTGAGGATGCATTTATCTTTGGACTTTTTAGCGGCGTGGGCTCTGCCATTACCTAATTGTTTGGCCTTAAAAGGACTTGGTTAAAAAGTCGAGGGTGGTTTGCTTGCAGCTTGTGGTGGAGTCTCTCTGAGGTCAGCCTCCTTGGGCTTATGAAAGAGAACAGAGGATGTCACATTGCTTAGTTAAATGCTGCCTGAGAGGTGTCACCTGGAAGACCCCAAAGGTTCTGCAGTGGGGTCCCCATCCGGAGGGGTAACAGCTCCCCAGCTTCCATCCCACACTTCCCATGGGGTCCTTTTTTTCTCCTCATTTCATGGCTTCTCTGTTATTTTTACCTGTACCCAGTAGATGGCATTAGTGCATAAAGGTTTTCTGCAGTTCTTTTCTTATCGGAGGCCTTTTTTTATTTAGGTAATTTTAAGAAGTATGAGCAACAACCTTGCTAAAACCTTGGCATTGATAACTAATCCTTGCCTTTGAGCCCTACCTTGCAACACAACAAAACAATCCCCAACCTCTAGAAACCCTGTTTCCGTGCTTCTTTTATTTGTTGCACCCTAAAATTGCTGTTGGATCTGGGGAAGCCTTGGGCATTTCCCAAGAAAACAAAATCCCAGCGAGCTTCTCTAAATCTGGTGGCTCGCTCTGCACCTTGAGTCCAGTATGTATTACATACCATCACAGCAAACCTAGAGAAACTGTGCTGGAGGAATAAGTCAGATTATTGCCAGTAAAGGAATATATATCACTGATCCCTTCTACTGGCACAGTGGTAGCTGCTCAGCCCAGGGGGAGGATGCTGAATGAGGGAAAGGACTTATCCCTCATGTGTTGGTGATTTATAATTTGAGATGAAAACCTGTGAATTGGCCCTGAGGGACTGAAAGAAACACCTGTAATGTAGTTTAAATTCAGGTTTCCCCACCTGTCTCTTGGCTTGGCTTTGCTCACTGATGTCAGTCCTCTTGTCTGTAGAGGGGGAAAGGGGGGGCATTGCTCATATCTGCTGCCCCATGGCTGTGCCTGTTTGCAAGCCCTGGCAAGGCAGGATTGCAGCCCCAGGGGAGGAGGGGTGAGGTTTTTTTCCCCAAGGAAAGCAAGCTTTGGTCTCAGCATGTGAGCTGGATGAGGAGGTGGGCTCTTCCCCTCCAGTGCATGTTGGGCATCCTTGGCATCGCTGCGGGAGGAGGCAGCTGCAGGTACAAGCGTGCAGTGAAGGTGTGTGTCTGAGCCTGGGGTGCCTCTCGGGATGGGGTTTCATCACTGTGAGGACCTCCTGGAGAAGCAGGAGGGCATGAGCTGCCCAGCTGGTGATGAGGAAGGCAGCTCAGGGTCCCATGCTAAGGTAGCAGCAGAATTGGGTCCCTTATTTTGCTGCTGCATGAGCAGCTTTGCTGCAGCAGGGCGGCAGTGAGTGGGTGCATGTGGTGTGGTCTGATGGTTCTGCAACTTCTGTGATGCCTGACTTTTAAGTCAGAAGAGAGTGAATTGTGCCACAGAGGCCAAAGATGATGTGGATGTGGAAGGGCTCACAGCATGGCTGTGCTCCAGGATCTGCCCCACCTTGGGAGAGGTGTTGGCAAGAGGCAGGAGAGCCCACCGAGCCCAGGCAGCGGGCACTGCTGTTCTGCACAGACTTGAAATCCTGCTGATCATCACCAGCTCCCTGCTCACAGGCTGAGGTTCCTCTAGCACAGATTTATTTCTAATTTGAGCAAGAAAAAAGTATAGTTTGCCTACAAGGATGATGTGAACTGCTCCTTTCCATGATCATGGGGTCAGCCCGTCAGGCAGGACGGAGTTTGGCTCAGCAGTGTGCAGAAGGGAGAGCATCTACCAGAGTCCCTTAGTGAAGTTAGGGACAGTGGTGCAGTGTCAGTCCCAGCCTTTTTAGACAGAGAAGGAAGAGAAATTTGGCATGGTCCACAGTGGCATATAAGCCTTAACGCAGCTGGCCTGGAGCTAATCCTTCTCTTTTGCTCTGTTCCACATCACAACGATGGGCTGCTCCTTAGCTGCCGCAAAGTGGGGCAGAGAAACGGCTTAATTTAAGAGTGTAACCATTTCAGGGAGAAATGGGATTAGAAATGAAGGAGCAGGGCAGTGGCTACCTCTCCAGTCTCTTCCTTTGAGCACAAGTCACCCAGGGGTGGCTTGGGGACCATGGGGAGTGGGGAAGTATTTCAAAATGAAGTGGATAATGCTGAGAACTGATATTCTTTAGGGGGAAACTGGGCATTTGGGAGTTTCAGCCCATACCAAAATGTTATACAGAAATCCCTCACACATGAACATTCTGAAATATTTTCATTCAAAACATCTTCTTTCTATGAAGGAGGGGGAAATGTTTAATTCCAACATTATCATCTGGAGTTTTATGTTATATATTGAGTTATTCCAGTGTACAGCCTGAAATGAAAACAAAATTAGGCAGTGGAAACCAAAACATTTCACCCTTGTCAAAATTAAATGCTTTCCTAATTTCCCAATGAATTTTGAGATGTAATTGATGGAATCCCACAAAGCACTTAAGCTTCATCAAATCTGCATTTTTCTGACAGACAATTGTTCATTGAAAAATAAAAACTCATCCGTCCCTGCCTTACGAGGCACCTAGATAATTATGTTAGAGATGCACACGCGAGGGAGGGAGCTGGGAAGGAAACCATTCTCCTTGAAGCAGAATGCATGTTATGGTTGGAAGCAGAAGCCCCCTGAGCAAAACAGCAAGCCCCCCTCCTGAGGAGCCTACAGTTACAGATGTACCTTGTTAAGGCAGGTAACTACCTGTGATGAGAATGGGATTTGAGGAAGAGAGAGAAGGAGAGGGTGGCAAAAGCTGCTCGGGTTGGTAGCCAGCCACAACAGGGAGTGGAGGGGCAGGTGGGGACTCATCTGCTTCTGATTTCAGTGCTGCAAAAGGGGTTTGCACCATGTCAGCAAGTGGTGGCCAGATTTAAAAGCAAGTGAAATAGCTCAGGAGGCATCAAGGTCTCTGTCAGCACTGGGAAGAGGTTGTTTGGGTGATAAAAATCCCATTTTCTCCAGCATTGGCTTTTTCATCAGTGTTCCTCAGAGGGCTTGGCTGGCACCAGCCCTTGCCCCTCTGCTCCCTGGTAGACTTGAGATGCTTCATGTGTTGTGGTCGCAGCTCGGTGGGGTCTTTGGGTTTGGTTTGGGTCATGGGATTTGGTGTGTAGCATTGTGGGTGGTCTGTACCCTGGATGCCGGGGGGGCAGGAGTGGAATTTCTGTTTTTCCAAAGGGTTTTGGAGTGCCAGCCTCTACTGTGACTACGAAGGGAAATGCCCTGATGGGCAGGAGATGCCAGCACACCCCAAAACGGGCTGTTGGTGACTCCTGGAAGGAAAGCAGCTGGCAGGTTTCCGCTAGCTGGCTTTCCTTGCTCCAGGAGCTCTGAGCACTTATGTCTATGTACATAGTGTCCCACCAGCTGCTTGAAACAAGTCCATCCCACTTTGAATTGAGATGCAAACATACGCACAGTGACTCACCCGAGAGGGTCCACGTGACAGCTGTGCGGTGGCCGGCAGCGAGGGCACGCTGCCTCTTTGCCCGGAGCTTCGGTCTCCTCCATGCAGCCCCCAGCTCGCTGTCACGGGGGGCACCGAGCTGAGGAGCATGAGATATCATAGTGTGTGCTCAGGAGCCTGGAAGACAGATGGGTTTGATTTTCTGAGGCTAAAATAATGATTGATGATCTTGAAAGGGGAAAGGATGCAGGGGGAAAGGAGGGGAGGGGAAAAAGAGTGGGTAGATAATGACTGTTATTTCAGAAAACAGTTGTAATGTTTCCCTCTGAGAAGGATGCTCCTCTGCAGCGGGGTGTCGGGGAGGGGTCTGCCGCAGCCGGGGTGCTGGTGAGGACACCGCTCCGAGGAGGAGGTGAGGCAGGAGTGGCCCTGGAGAGACTGCCCTGAGCCGATGGGCACTTTAGTGACCAGCTTTTTGGCCTGTTTTACCAATATATTAGGAAAGAAGAGAGAAATCTCACCCGCAGAGACTGGGCTGTGTACAGCCAGGCTTTGGTCTTGCTGCTGCTGAGCAGCGTTGCTTGCCAGGGGCCTTCTGGGCCGAGAAAGCAAAGGTAGAAGTTGTCCGAATATATAAATATACATGGACACAGAGGAGTTTACTGCATTTGTATCATTTCTGAGCTCCAACAAGCAAATAAAATACATGTCAGTGCATAGTTTGGAGCTCATTACAATGCTGGCGCTTGTACGTCAGCAGTGCCTAGGATTAATGTTCTTGTCTCACATTGAAGAGGTTCCTCGGTGAGGAGTGAGGATGCCTCTAAACAAAGTGGGGTCATTAGAGACCTCGGACAGTGCACTCGGTGCCTCTGCAGCACTGAGCCACCGGCCTTTTCTGCAGCCTCAGGCCAGCGGGGCTGGAAATGCAGCTTGGAGAAGCTGCACTGGGCATGGGGCTGAGGTCCTGGGTCTTGCCTCCAGATACTTCCAGACATGGGTGTGTGGTGCCCAGAGTAGCAACCAGGAGCCGCGGGTTGGCAGCAGCTTCCCTGTGCAGTTTTGAAGAGCCAGGGAGGAGCCAGGCTCATCTGTGCGCAGAGCATCACCTCCCAACACCCAGTGTGGGAGAACTCTCTGACAAAAAGGCTGCTGTTGTTGAGAAAACAGAGCAGAATAGTAAAAAGGGCAGTTTACTCTCTACAGAAATACTTTATTAAATATTCTTTTTTTAAAACATAATAACCAAAGAGAGGAGCTGAGCTGAGAAACCCTGGCAGGCAGCTCAGATTGAGAGCTGGTGTCCTCTCATCTGGGGGATCCATGTCAGTAATGAGACTCTGATTTTATTTCCAGTGACCCCCTCACCCGTCTCACTGCTAATGAGCTTTGTAAATGAGAAAGTGAGCAAATGCTCCTTTTTTTCCCTAACATGAGCAGGTACTTGTCCAGATACTTATCTTCCTAAGACGTAATCTTGTACACGTTTTGGTGGATACTTGCTTTCTTTCCCCTTGATTCTCCTCCCGTTGCGTTTGCCCTGGCTGTGCTGAGGACGGTGGCGGTGGGCAGAGGAGCTGTGCCGAGTCCTGGTGGCAGAAGGCCATGCAGCGTCACACGCAGTGTCACACGCTGTGCCAGGGTGCCAGCGGTGGGCGCAGGCATCCCGTTTCATTCCGAACTCCAGTCCGGTACATCGGCGAGGTTGGCTCTGGTGGCCTCCTGGGGGTGGTGGTGGGCATGTGACAGCAGGTCCTGCCAGCTCTGCCACTCCGAGTCACCTTGGAGAAGTCATTTAAAAGGGAAAAAAGCCCATTTCTCCAAAAAGCAGTTTAAAAATAGAACTTTCTTATTCAGCATATCCATTCCCTGTGCGTACCTGGAGTCTGTTTGCTGACTGCAATCACAAAAATAAAGACCTGGGTGCTCTGCCCAGAGTGGTTGGGAGGGGACAGGCTGGTGCCTGGCTGTGCTGTCATCCAAACCCCGCCGAGCTGCTGACCGTTCCTCCTTCACAAACCTACCAGCAGCAGCAGGATCGGGGCGTTGTAGCTGTGGGTCACGCTTAGCCTGTAGGATCTGTATTATCAGTGCTAAGAGACAAGAAGACAAGAAACTAAGTTTTCCAATCCCAAGAGCAATTTTCAGGGCTGGCTGTCGTCACAGAGAAACCAATTCACTCGTGTGTAGACGAAGTGGATTTGCAAGGCAGTGGAATTACATTTGTATGGTAACGGATTCTCCCTGGCTTTTCAGAGCAGATCATGAGCTGGAGTCTCCCCCTACCTCCCTTTTCCTCTCCTTGGCATGGATTAAGTACCTCTTCCCAAACTCTGAGATATTTTTGCTGTCAGATCCATGGATGAAGGATGGTCTGGGAGTTTGAAGCGAGTTCCCGAGCAGTGCAGGTCTAACGTGGCAAACCACAAACAGCTTTTTCTTTTGAATAGCTGACTAACAGTTCGTAGGTTCTCTTTGCTTCCCTGGATAAATGGATCCATCCCAAATCTGGATGAGGGTTGCACAGAGGTGGCTGGCCAGGGGCTGCTGGGTCACCACGTCTCGCCAGCTTTCCTCCCATTGGGAGGGATGTGTCACCCCTGATTGCCCAGACAGAGTTATTGACCAAGTTGCTTATTGATTTTCTAATCATTTTCCAACACAGCCCCCCATCCTGTGTCACTGCCAAAGCAGATCACAAATTGAACTGCAGCTGAATTGATGGGGGATTGATTAAAACTTGCTGTAATTATTGGTTCTCTGCTGCCCAAGCCAGACAAATCAATGTCAGCAATAACAGATCTGGTCCTTTATAAAAGCCCAGCAAACACAGAGTGAGTGCTGCTTTTGTAAGCCTACCTGAGAGCCCAGACCAACCCTTCAGCACAGCCCGGGGAGTTGGGTTTGGCACAAGCTGGCTTTTTCCTGGGTTGTTTCTGACTACTGTGGGTTGCATGTAAATGAGCTTTAGCTTTTCTATTGGTGGGACATCCAGATTGCAAATCCTCTGCTCCAAGGGTGGGGAGATCTGTAGTAAAGTTTTATTGTGCCCAATAGCTGCTCAATCCACCTCTTCACCCCTGCTAAACCCTCTGCTCAGGGGGCTGGCGTTGCCTCTGCTGCCTTCTGCCTGTTGGTTTTGCTGGCTGGCACTAACTGCAGAGCTCGCTGGTTCCCCTGGCTCGCTGTCCCTGGCATCTTTGTCCCCCCCAGCCCCACCAAGCAAGGACACCTCCTGTGTTTGTGCGTTGGCTACCAGAGCTCTCTGTCACTGGAGAGCTTCTTGCTGCAGCACAACAGCTGGCTGGGGAGCTGGCTCCACGCCGAGCCGGGGACGGATGCGAGCTGGGGATGGATGCAGAGGGGAGGGGGTGCTTCCTTTTGCAAATTTTGTGCTGAGCTATTTGCCTGCCATAATTAATGCATATTAGGATGCGTAATTACAAACAGAAAGGAAACATGTTTCGTGGTGATTAAAAGCCAAAACTGGAGGAATATCCCAAGGGCTTTGGTGACCTGCTCACCCAGTCCTGCGGAAAGAGCCATCATCTTCCTCTGCGGGCTGGGGAAGATGCTGAGCTCAGCACATGGATCAGTGCCAGGGTGAGAGACCCAAGTGACAGCTCAGAAAAGCTGTGACTGATCCCCTGGCTGTGATCTTGTAGCCCCTGCTGACTTCAGGTCCCATCCATTTGCCTTCAGCACCCTGGAAGGTCCCTCGGGAGCTCCAGAGGGGACTTGGGCAGAGTCCCAGACCTCCCCATCCCATCGGCATGGGGAGAGCAGCAGAGAGGCAGATGCGGTGTCATGGAGTGAAAGATGCTGTTTGCAGTCAGCCCTCTGTGTCCTCCAGGGAGGCGCGTTTCTGCCAATTTGTGCAGCTCTTATTCTTACAGTGGGGCCGGCAGTCGCGGAGGAGCCCACAGGAGATAAGTGTTGTATCTGCGGATTCACAAACACACTTACCCTGATCCTGTTTCCCAGGCAGCTGGGCGGTGAAAAGCACAGATTGTTCTAAGTGTCCTTTCCTCCTTCATATTTATTCTGTATATGCAGCAAGAAGGCTTCCTGCTCCCATGTCTTCTGCTGCTTTGTGCCTAGGCAGGGCTACTGTTTCCCAGGCTGCCTCTCTGGGGTCCTGCCTGTGCCCTGCCTGCTCTGAAGAGATGGGCAGCGTCCTAATCCAGAGCCCTCTGCTGCCAGCATAGAATCACAACGTGGTTTGGGTTGGAAGGGACCTTTTAAGGTCATCTAGTCCAACCCCCTTGCAGTGAGCAGGGACATCTTCAACTAGATCAGGTTGCTCAGAGCTCCGTGCAAGCTGACCTTGAATGTTTCCAGGGATGGGAACCCTGGAAACATCTACCACCTCTCTGGATAACCTGTGCCAGCGTTTCACCACCCTCACTGTAAAAAATTTCTTCCTTATATCTAGTCTGAATCTACTCTCTTTTAGTTTAAAACTATCACCCCTTGTTCTAGCATCCTTTGGCTAGAAAAGCCCTGTGCCTCTCAACCTTCCTGTGCCTCCCCTTCCCACCTTATCCGGTGCCTACAGGGAAGGTGTGAGGTTTGCAAGGTCCCTCAGACCTGAGGGCACGGGAGCCAGCGAGGCATCTGAGGGACATCAGGCACGGGGGTGTCTGAGTCATCACGGTTGCTACAGGTGGGGCAGAAGCAGCTTTGATGCTGCTGCCGCCATAGGGAAATGGCACAGGATTTCTAAGAGGTGGAGAGAAACTTCTCATCACTTGGATGGGGACTCCCTGAAGCATCTTTCTGATGTCCCCGCTGGGCAGTTTGCTTCTTGAGGAGCCAAGAGTGAGCGAGGCTCAGCAGCCCATCTCCTGCCGGAACCCTGCTGGTGTCAGTGAGCGCAAGGTCCAGGGTCTCCTGAACTTTTATTAATATGTACAGCATTTTGCTCACACGGAAAATTGATTTTCTTTTTTAAGCACAAAGTATAGCCGTTTTATAACCTTTCTTCTGCTTGACAGAGGCCATTTATAACCTGCCTTCATCACTACCTGTACAAGCTCCAGTCTAACTCATCTTCAAGAAATTCCATAATGCATTTTTAATTGCGAGCTGCTCCTAGGCAAGATTTATTTATTTTTTCAAGGACTAGCCTTTTTGTTATTGTTTGTGTGCATGAATGTTTGGCGAAAAGGGATAAATAACGCAAGTGGAATAGAAGAGTGCTTTAATCTGGGTGACAATTTATTGATGGCATTTGCCGCCTGCTGGCTTTTATCTTTTGGGACAAGGAAAGCCAGCTGGGGAACTGGAATTAAAACCCAGAGCCAGATCTCCAGCTTATGTGAATCAGCATTGTTCCCTTGGCTGCAGAAAACTGATGAGCCCAGGCTGTGATCCTGTCTTCTCCCACTCCTGCCTCCACCTCGGGCTGGCCCTGCCCGCAGCTGCCTCCTCCTGTGGGAGGCAGCAAGGTACTTTTGGAGATGATGCCAAGGCCGTGTTCACTGCCCTGCCTGACACGGGTTGAGATGGGTTTCTGGGTCACTCCCAAGCATTGAGATGGTTTTCTGGCTTGGTCCCAGGTGTTGAGATGTTTTTTCTGGGTTGAACCAGTTTTGGGCCCCTCACTACAAAAAGGACATTGAACTACTTGAGTGTGTCCAGAAAAGGGCAACGAAGCTGGTTCAGGATCTGGAGGACAGGTCTTATGAGGAACGGCTGAGGGAACTGGGGAGGTTTAGTCTGGAGAAGAGAAGGCTGAGGGGAGACCTCATGGCGCTCTACAACTCCTTGAAAGAAGGGTGCAGAGACGGGGGGATGAGTCTCTTTAACAAAGTAACAAGCACCAGGACAAGAGGGAATGGCCTCAAGCTGCACCAGGGCAGGGTCAGACTGGCTCTTAGGAAGTATTTCTTTGCAGAAGGGGTTGTTGGGCGTTGGAATGGGCTGCCCAGGGCAGGGGGGGAGTCCCCATCCCTGGAGGGGTTTAAGAGTTGCGTTGACCCAGAGCTGAGGGATCTGGTGGGGTTGAGGATGGTCAGTGTGAGGTTCATGGTTGGACTGGAGGAGCTTCAAGGTCTTTTCTAAATGAGATGATTCTGTGATTCTGTGATTCTCTGCATCTCAGAGGAACAACAAACACAGAGAGTTTCTCCAGCACTTTACGGAGCAGGTTGTCATGCTTTGTCCCATGCTGGCTTGAGGCTTCATTGCTGTGTAAGTTTGCTGCCTTGAGGATTTCACTCTCCTCCGGAGAAAGGATGGGGAGTGGGACTTTCACAGCAGACCAGGTCCTTGCCCCTTCCCCAAAGGTTGTACGAGGTCATGCCAGGCCCTTGGGGCTGCCCCGTCTGTCACTCAGGATGAACTCATCTCCTTTCGATGAAGCTGGAGTTCAGCAGCACTGACTCTTGGGTGGGCTGTGCCCTGGGAGGGCACCCACCAGGCTGTGCCTCCAGGGTAGCTGAGGACCCACAGGTGACCTTACCACATCCCATCTCTCACTGCAGTGCCCCGAGGACCTCCGGCCCATGAAGGATGGCACCGGTTGCTACGACTACTCAAAAGGGATTGACTGCTCGGATGGCTTCAACGGCGGCTGCGAGCAGCTCTGTCTCCAGCAGACCCTCCCTCTGCCCCACGATCCCTCGTCCAGCACCATCTTCATGTTCTGTGGGTGAGTCCCCTCAATGCTCCTGCATCTCCCACTAGCAGATGAATAACCCATACCCCTTCCATCCCTGCCAGCCCTCCTGGGCCACCCATCCCAAACTGGCATGCCCAGCGAGGCAGCTGGGTCCCCAAGAAAAAGGTTGTTAATGGAGCCAACTTCCAGCAGGGAATAGAGGCACCTGGTTTGCCTGTGGGCAAAAGCGTACAGGATTGTGAGAAGCAATGTGAGCAGATGTACCTTCCTCCTCTCCCCTACTGTGTGACGGTACAGTTTGATGTGTGACTCACCGTGAAGGGACCCAAAAATTGTACATTGCGTGTTGGAGGGGGAAGGTGGAGGATTTGTTTAAAAAATACTACTTTTTAAATTTTTTTTTTCCTCCCCTGTGCCTCTCTTAAAATAGAGTTTCATCCCTGATTTTGGCTGGGATCCTATAATCCTACACAATTTAGCATTTTCTCTCAGGAAAATCTCCCCGGCTGCAGTATGTTCTAAAAGGAGCTCAGTGATTATCTGGCTTTATGCTGCACAGCTGCAGCCAGCCATCCATCGCCCGCCCCAGCCCCGGTGCTGGGGCTCTGCAGATTGCATCCTTTGGCTGGTTCACACTCTCAGGCACACAAGGCGCCTACTTCATGTCCCTGTGGGAAGGATTAGGGCAAAGAAAGGGAAAAGGAGCCCTTCTGGGAAGGAAATGCCCACAAGTGAGAGGGGGAGCAAATTCCTAACAGAAACTTCGAGGAGCATCCATCAAGTCCCGATGCTGCGAGTGCAGCAGAGACCTCATGCAGCCCTGGTCGCTGGCTGCTCCCTGGGGAAGAAGAGCCCAGGGAGCTTTGCCCCTGTCAGCTTTTCTCTTTTTTTATCCCTTTTTACTGGTTTGTTGGTTTCTCCCCACCGCCACCTTCTTTTTTTATTATTGTTTAGCAGCACAGAGCAGTTGAGTCACTAAGAGCACGTTGCCTGCACCGTGCCTGCAAAAGGGGTTGGAAGTCCATATAGGCACAACCAACCTTTCTGGGGAGGGTCTAGAAAATCCTGGGACATTATGTGGTCTCCATCTGCACCCACGCAGGGGATCTGCATTTCAATCTTCCATCCCCAAGGGCAGAGACTGTTTCCCTTCTTTTTTTTTTTTTATAATCCCCTTTCAAGGCAGAGCTGCACTTTGGGAACAGGCAAGGAAAAGTGCGACAGACGGGTGGGAGTTTCACTTGCGGCAGTAAAATGCGGTAGAGGAGTGAGAGAGGGGAGCAAACCCAGATAGATATGGGACTGATGTTAGGAGAGTGCTGTGGCTATGGGGAGGAAGGGGCAGGCAGAGAACAGAGGTTTCCTTGTCAGCTGGGAGCTGCAATGCTGGGGAAGAGGCTGGAGAAAGGAGAAGAGAAGGATGGGAGGCAGGATGAGCACATATGCAAAAGATGCCACTGATGTCTACAGTGTCTTGTCTTTAAATCACATTCCTGCTGCCTGCCTCAGTTTCCCTTCATGTCTGCTGAAGATGAGCACATGTGTCTTACCCACAACAAGCTTGAAAGTGAGACCAAGGAGCAAAGGAGCAGCCACACTGGAGCTGCTTCCTTGCAGGAGGGAAAAAAAGGCAGGAGCTCGATTAAGCTTTGCTCTTGCCTGGGGAATGTTTGTGCCTGCACTGCAGCAGCGTCAGAGGGCATGGGGTGGGCAGGGGCTGTCAGTGACAGCTGAGCAGAGGATGCGCAGTGGGCTCGGCTCTGCTCTCCACTGTGGCTGCAGGCAGGCAGGGTCACGCTGCTGCAGGAAGGATGGGTGCTGGGAGCTGAGCCCTGGTTGCTGGTCACCCAGCCGAGTTGCTGCAGAGCACATGGTCTCTGCAACCTCTGAGCCTTCCCAGGCAGCCGCTGCAGGTGTTGATGATGCTGGGTCAGGAGGGCAGAGACTCATTCCGCAGCGGGGCTCCTGGGGTGGCACGCTCTGCACCTGGCCCATCTCACATAGTTCATGGTGCTCCTCAGGTGCGTGGAGGAATACAAGCTGGCCCCAGATGGGAAGTCCTGCCTGATGCTGTCTGACATCTGCGAGGGCCCCAAGTGCCTGAAGTCGGATGCCAAGTTCAACGACACCCTCTTTGGAGAGATGCTTCACGGCTATAACAACAGGAGCCAGCACGTCAACCAAGGGCAGGTGTTCCAGATGACTTTCAGGTATGGCCCGGTTCTGCTCCTAGTTTTGGGAACATCGGGGTGGTGAGATGGGACCAAGGTCCATTGGTGCAGAGCCAGCACCTCTGACACGTTCACTAGGGGAGGAGAGCAAGAGGATGACAAGCATCTGTGGTTTTCCCTTGCTCGTCCTTCCCACAGGCAGCAGCATAGAACCCTCCTGGGCCAGTGTGTCTCATCAGATGAGTGTTTAATCGCCTTTAATGGGCTTTTCTCGGGAGTGTTTCCTCATCTCTTTCTCAACACTGATGTCTTTCATCTCTACGATATCCTGCAACAATGAGTTCCGCTGTTTAATTGTGTGTAGTATGAAAGAGCATTTCCTTTGGCATGTTCTCAACCTGTGCGAGCTGGTTTTATTCAGTGCCCCCAGTTGTACTACTGGGAGGAGCTGTGGCTATAGCATGAGGAGAAATAATGTAAGCTGAAGGTAGATACCCCACCAGAGTGCAAGTAGCAGATAGCAGGGGGTGTTGGGAGTGCCAAGAGTCAGATGCAGGTGGGGAGAGCAGGGTTCGAACTGCCCAGCTCTTGACCTTGCAGTGCTCGTGGAGAGCTTCCTGGTAGTTGCTGAATTTAGGGCTGGAAAATGAGTTGTTTTATTTATTTTTCTTCAGTTCTCCTGAATGCAGCTGCATGTTGATTGGGTGTAAACCAAGGCGGGCCTATGAGTTTCAAAGCAGCAGTGCTGATCATGGTCAGGAGAGGATCCACCCAGACAGGACTCTTCCTTGCCCAGCATCTGCCAGTGCACTGAGGGTTTCTGTCCTAGTAGGGCACCGAGACCTCATTACTGCCTCTGATTTCCGCTGCAGTTGTGGGTGTTCATCACTGCTGACCATGGTGTTTTTCTGGACGCTTTTTCCCCAGCTGAGTGCAAAGCCTTCCTAGCTCTGAATTCATGCCGAACTCTGGCCTTTTGCTCTATTGATGGCAGATGAATTACGAGCTCCACCAGCACAAAGGCGCTCAGAAAGCTGCAGCCAGCGAAGTGCTTGGAGCCAGCAGAGCCACAGCCTTTGCTGGAAGTGAGAATTGACAGTACACGAAGGCAATTTTCCCAGTAGGCTTCTCTTTGCTTTCTCTTCCTCCCACATTACAAGCATCAGTGCATCCACCAGAGCAGAGCCAGGGCTGCAGAGCTGAAATTTTCCATGAGCTGGTGGGTTGAGCAGGTTTGGGGGCTTCAGAAATTCCCCAAGCGCATCTCCTGGAAATGCCAGACCCAAATGAGCTCCCCTCAAATAAGGTCCAGCTCCAGCTTGTGCCATCAGACCCTAAACGCTGAACCTCCTTTTGCAGAGGCTTAAATTTTCTCTCCGGCTCGCCCGTAGCCTGCCCTTTGCTTGCACTGGAAAGCAGGAAGGTTGGAAAGCCATCCTTCCCCTGCCTCAGCCAGGGCTGAGGTCTAAGGGCTGCTTTGTCGCTGCTGGGAAGCAAACACATGCCCTGTCCTCAGGGCTAAATTCCAGCTGGAAAGCACACAAGGTTGCCTGTGGTCTGGTTTATCCTGGGAGTTGTGGCTTCTTCAGGTCAATCCGTCTGAGGGCATCCCGGGGATGGAGGGTTTGGGCAGTTCCAAGCTGGACCAGGAGCAGTTCCTGCCAGGGCTGCTCTTGGAATAAAATACCTGCGGTGTTGGGATTGCATCTTCCACGGGTCAGAGCCCAAAGTGCACTCCCTGGGGCTCTGGTTGATAGGTTTTCAGGTTAAAAAAAAAGTGATCTGTCCTCCTTCCTGCGGCTGGGACAGCTCCTGCCTGTGGTGGCTGGGGTGTGTGCAGCAATGGGAAGCTTTTCCCCGTGGGTTCTGCACAGCAAGAGCCTGGTCCTCTGTGCGACCTCACCATCACAAACAGGGTTTTCAGTGCCTGGCATCGACTGTGGGACTAGCCCTGGGTCTAACAGCTGTGAGGGGCAGCAGAAAGCAGGTCTGAAACAAGAGCAACCTGCAAAACATGTCTGTGTGCTGCAGGTTGTAACATGTGATACGCTGGCTTGGAAGAGCTTGGAGCCTGGCGGGAGGCAGCATGTCTTGCTCCAGAAATGCTTTCGGCAGCCTGGAAGGTCAGCACAGCTGCCCTTTCCTGTTTGAATGTAGCCTGTTGGCTCCGACAGCGCCGGGCAGTGATGAGAAGGGCTCGCTTCCCCACATGCCACGTCCTTCCCCGCGGCCAGGCTGCCCGGTGTGTCGGAGGGTTACGCCGTAGAAGCACCATTACATCATCTCCTAACAAGGGAAGAGAAGGAGGTTAATGGAGAAGAAATTATTAACTAAAAGATGTAATTTGCCTCTGATTTTCATAGATATTCAAGAACCTCTCTGAGCATTAAGACACCAGCTGTTAGAGAAGCCCTTAATTTGGTGCATTTGAAACATAGCAGGAAGCTGCCTAATACCAGGGATTAAAAGCCTGTTTCTGCAAAGTAGGAGCAAGAACCTGCTATCAGAACAAGGGGCTGAGTATTTTGGAGGGATTTATAACTGCTGGGATCCTTTAGCTATGCAGATGTGACAGTCCTTTGAATGGTGTCTGCTTCCCATGTTGCCGCGTCTTCAGTGTCTTCAATAAATAGGATATTCTCAATCCGCCAGGCATGTCAGCATGGTGTTGGGAGGAAGCCTTTGTGCTGGGAAAAGCTGTCTCTCACACCCTGGTCTGGGCAATACCCACCAGTCACAGTGGTATTTCCATCCCGTTGGGGTGGTCTCTTTGTCACCCAATGGCCTGCAATGCTGATTAGAGCCTCTGCCCTCCTGATGGCCGCGTGGTTCTCTGACCGCGGCTCGGCACAGCACTGGGGCGGAGCTGGTTTAGCACCGATGGCTTTACTGGGTCCGGCCAGCTCAGAAGCATGAGGCTGTGCAGTGGGTGCCTTTAGGACACAGAGTAAGGATGGTGTTTGACGTGAGCACGCGGCACAGCAGGCTGGTAATGAAATGGGAGAGCTGCACAGCTTGGAGGCCCCAGACCGGAGACCAGCCTGCGGTTCTGCTCAGTGCTGCTTCAGGTTTTGGTTTTCCCCTTTAACCCGCATCGTTTTACCCAAGGGAGTCAGGCAGCACCTGAACACTTCGGTGGCATGACTGAGGAGATGGTAACGCCCCAGGGAAGGCTGGAGGTAGCAAATACTGGCTGCTGCAACCAATGTACCCACAACAGGGGTGGGCAGCAGCCAGAATGGTTCATACTGGTGTGCACTGTCTGTGGTCTAGCACATACTCACCAGCACTGGTGCAACATCTTGTGTTGCACAGAGCCTGTCCCTGCTCACACGTCCCTTCGTGCTGCTGCCGAGGACCCTTTCCCCATCCATCAGCGACAGGGAAGCCACAGCCCAGCAGGACGTGAGTACCACAGCATCTCTGCAGCTCAGCTCGAGCCTCCATGAGTTAGAAGCTCTGTGGACAGCTTTTTCTGTACTGAGGTGGCTTAATAACTGCTAATTATCGCTGTGGTGGTTGGGGTGTTCGACTGACCTGTCGGACAAGCTTGGAGGAGTGCACCACGTCATTGCTGCTGCTGCTGTTTTATTGCAGGGATTTAAATCAAAGCACTCCTCTGGTGATGCTTCTGCGTGGTCCCTCGCGAGTGCTTTGGTGAGGGGCAGAGGAGGGATCTTTCATCACACACCAGAAACCCACGTTGCTCCTTCCACTGTTGAGCCGAAAGTACATTCAGAGCTGCCTTCTTCTGGGCATCCCTTTATTTTTTTAAAAAAAAGGTTCTTCTCTTTGGCAAAATGCTGTGCAGTGTTAATAAATGGATGGGATTGGAGCTGATTTATTCCAGTCACACCTCTCAGTCTAGCCGGGAGGCTCAGCGGTGGATCCAGCTTGCTAAAGACTAGATTAGAGCGATTTTACCCCCATTGCCTCACGGTGGGGCAGAGCCCAAACTCCATGCCATCCCCAAATCACCAGGGGATTATTTTCCAAATGGGTTGTTTCTTAGTTCCTTATCTGTTTTGTGCCGTCTCTTTGCCACGAGGGAATAGAGGGTTTTGTTTAAGAGCTGTTTGCAGCTTCAGACTGTTGCTTTTATGCCATTAATACGGAGAAAACTCAAATTACTACCCAACGAGCCAGCTTTACTCACTGGATTATTACTGCACTGCAAACGGGATGTCAGAGCAATGCACGGCAGAGCGCTCCCTGGGGAGCAGCCATCTGCCCTAACCAGGGGCCCTTCCCATCCCTACCTCCAGCTCTGCCTCTTGTCCTGGTTCTTACTCTGGCTTGGCGTAGCCCCGGGACATGGGGAGCACCTCGCCCACCCATGCAGCCCCCATTTGATTCCCCCCCCCAGCGGAGATGCAGCGAGTCTGGGATGTTTCTGGGTGTTGGGGGCAGATAAACAGCCAAAATGGTTTGGTGGCTGGAGTGGGGAGAGGATTTGTGTCAGCGCTCCCTCACTGCAAAAAAACCTGCTAAGCACTGTTTTCCCCTCTCCCTAACCAGGGAGAACAGCTCTGGAGGATGCAGGGCTGCCGTGCTGTGCCGAGCACCTTCCTGCAAATTGGAAGCACCCTTCCCTCTGCAAATTGCTCCTCAGAGGATGCTGTTCCTCACCTCCCCACCTCTAAAACAGGGCTGCTACTTCTTTACAGCCTTGGGGAAAGGAAAGGTTGGATTGGAGGTGGTGCTGAGTGCCGGCCGGTGGTGCTGAGCACAGCACTGAGGTGGCCGGGGTGCCACGGGCAGGGACAGGCACCCGCTCGCCCCGAGCGCTGCCAGCCCAGCAGCCGGCTCTGCCTCCACACAGCTACGTTAATGCTGTCAGGCGGCGCGCTGGGTCGCTGAACTGATGCAGGGAATTGTCATAATATTGATGGGGAGTTTGGCAAGTTAATTTTAAATCTGTCACTCCTTCCCCTCGCTGCTTCTCAGCCCTTAATAAACCGTCGCGGCAACGGCGGGGCGTGCTGACAGCTTGGTGCCATCCCTGCCGGAGGGCTGCTTTGGGAAACAGCCCCACCCCATCGCTTCCTCCTGCACTGGGGGAGGCCTCGTTCAAGCTGCACCCGTTCCCCCACAGCTGTGGGTGCTGCCTGGGGATGGGTGCTCAGCCGGGGGCAGCATCGCACCTGGGTGCGGGAGGCTTGGGGGGGGCTTCACTGGTGTCGCCCAGCTTGGAGCTGGCGCTCCAGCCCTGGTGAGGATGTCCTGCCTGTCCTGCAGCATCACAAATGTAACATCTGTAACTAGTTAAATTAACACTATTGATTTTTTCATATTTTTTTTCCCTCTCTTTGAAACCTCCAAGCACAGAAGTTATAATTGCGCTGTTTATTATTCCTGTGCCGGTGAGCTCGGCGCCAGCCAGTACCCCAACGCCTTGTTTACCTATTACCCTTCAGGCCGGGATAACGGATGGATCTCTTTTCCAGTGGCTGCCTTCCATTTCATTCCTCTTTTTATTATTTGTTGCTGCAATTCTATTACCTGTTCACAATTCTGAAGCCTCAGACATACTAGTTGGAAGCAATGATGTCTTTCCAAGCCAGGCTAATGCCTCAGGCCTTGGTCCTCAGTAGCAGGTAAGGGGGTTATTAGCAGTTTAGCAGCTCTGTGGAGCTGGTGTGAGATGTGATGCTCTGCGCTCTGCCCCGCTCCAGTCTGTGTCGTGCAGGATCACTGCCTGCTCCCTGCCGGGGATGCTGCCGGCAGAGCAGAGATGTCCCGGTGCCCACTTATGGCCATGCCACACGCAGTGGCTTTGCAGCCCCCAGAGGGCCCCCATCTGAGCCATTTTTCCTCAATCCCATTTTTTTTCCACCTCTCAACATCCTGGCTGCTTTCTTGAGCTCATCCAGCCCTTTTCAGAGCCCACAACAGGTTGCACGTAGACACACACCATGTATTTTGAGCGCATCTTCACTGGCCAGGCTAAACATTGACATTTTATCAATCCAGTCTATAAATGACTAATGCAATTAGCACAGCACCCTGTCAGTTAGGTTACTGTTGCATCCTGTATGCATCAGCCCTGCTCCGTTTCAAAGTTAGCATCCAACCGAGAGGAAGAACAGATTGTCAGGCTTTGAGCTGGTATTTCCGACAGTCTGCAGCCACATGCTTCTGCACTGGATTGGTAGCACTTTTTTATTCTTGTAGCAAAACAAAACCAAGTCTAGTGCCAGTGATATCCTAAAGACAACATAGGGGTCCAGGGTAGAAAAATTTTTTTTTTAAAATACACTGATAGAGATGTTAGTAATAGAGGTATTTTAAGTACTAAAGGTTTCCAGACTCATTTTGTGCCTGGTGTGGGTAGGATTTAAGGAGTGGGCCAGCACATCCTCAGCGAGCGTGGGCATAGCTGCTGCAGCCGCCTCCTGCTCCTGCTGCCCCATCCCTGCTTTGGCTGCGCCCCTGAGCTGCTCCGTTTCATTCCAGTCTGTGCAGGCACCGGGATAACCTCTCACGGGGTTGATCTCTGCTGTTTGACCATTGCCCACGAGAACCCCATCGCTCCAGCATGTGCCTGAGCCCTGGGGAGTTGGAGGGACGGCTGGGGTGGAAGCTGCTGCCTCAACCGGAGCCCAAAACCAATTGAACAAACGTGACTTGGGGCTTGGTCTCCTTCCCCAGCCCCTCCAGCACTGCCAGGCAGTGTGTGAAGATGTGCTGCCTCAAAGAAATAGGTAGGTGTTAAAAAGTGCAACCAAACACCCCACTTTTACAAGGCTGAGGAAAAGCCAAGCAGCTTTTGCCTCAGTCTGTGCTCCAAAATCAGTCTTTGCAGCCATGCAGATTGGTGAGTTGATGTTTCAAAGGGCAGCTCGGGCCCCAGAGATGGGCAGCGAGGGGGCAGATCTGGCACAGGGCCCTGGGAGATGTGGGTACCATGGGTGCACTCCCCAAACCCACTCTTGCAGACGCAGGTGCAGTCTAGAGCAGAGACACTGCTGCTGGAGATGGTACCAGCACCCACCGAAGCTGATGGAGAGTCGCTCACGGGCTTTTTCTGGGCTAAGGGACCAGCCAGCAGTGGCACAGCTTTCCTTTCCTCCAGCAGAAGAGCTGCTGCCCCCGCAGCGAGGGATGCTGGGGAGCTGCTCCCCCACCCCATGCCCCTGGCTCCCCACTCCCCCCAGCCCTGGCAGCGCGTTTGTGTCTGCGCAGATGTTTGTATTCTCTGCAGCTGATGAAAATATTCATTATCTTGTTAGCTGCTGCGGCGGAGGAAGTTCAGATTTGCATTTCCACAGCTAATCACGCAGCGCAAACAGAGCCTGTCACCCAGCAGCGCTAATTGGGCAGAGCAGCGCTGCACCCAGGCAGGGAGCCCTCCCTCCTGCCCTCCCCACCGCCAGCGCTGCCGCTGCCGTGCCAGCAGGATGCCAGGGGAGAAGTGCCCAGAGCAAGGAGGATGATGGGGTTTCTGGGAGTGGGAGGTGGAAGAAGGCAGCAGGCATTGGGCGTGGGCTGCGTGTTAGTTGGGTTGGTCAACCAGTGAGGAGGAGTCTGGTCCCTGGGCAGGATGGGAGCAGGCAGTGGGATCCCAGTCCAGGAACGCTGCTGGACAAAGCAGGTGTGTGTGGATATGGGAAGGTCGTGCCTCCAAGCCCTGGCGCTGTCAGCTTCTTGTGGGATGGGAGGTGAAGAGTCCAGGGGATGCTTGTCCCTTGGGGAGGTGGTCTGGGACACAGGCTCCTCCTGCAAGGAGCCTCCCATGCTGCCATCAGCCTGTGGCCCACAGGGGACACCCACATCCCCCCACGCAGCTGTCAGGGGGCTCAGTGAGCTCTTCAGGGTCCACCCTGTGAAAAGCAGATGGTGACACCCTTGTCTTTAGTCCTGAGCATGAGGAAAGAGTAAAGGTTTGAGAGAGGGGACATGGACCCACACAAGAGAGGAGGGACCAGAGGTCGGAATTGGGCACTTCCAGAATGAGAGTGGGGCTCTGCCCCCCTCCTGGGTTTGGCAGAGGCGTGGTGATTTGTGTGCCATCCCCTCCTTGTCACCGCTCCCTTCGTGGTGTCCGGCACTGCCAGGCCTGCCTTCACTTTTCCGAGCTCCCAGGGCACCCAGGAGGTTCCCCCTTCCCCCGTGCTGTGGGGAGCAGTCTGCGGGATGGACTCGCTGACCTGCTAGCCTTTCCTGTCTCTGACTTTTATGATACTAATTATAGCTTGTGTTATTGTGTAGTTAATCTGCATTATTAAGAGATGCGGTGGAGATTGGTTTTAGAATAATAACAGCTCAGATTTATAGAGTGCCGTTCATCCCAGGGGGTCCTTATTGGCTTTATAGCCTTGCAGTGGTGTGCAGGCTTGCAGAGAGGAATTGCTTCTCCTTCCTTCCTTCCTCACCTGACGTGGGATGCAGCCGCTTCTGGGACATGGGGACTCAGCACCCTCTAGGGACATGTGAAAATAAGGGTTATGTTCAGCTGAAAAGAAAGAAGAGAGTGAGGTGGGAGGGTTTGAGGCAGTAAATTGTAATCACCCAACTTTAAGCTATGATAGCAGGGTTTTTTCATCATGCTGTGAGCACTTCTTTGGTGGTCACCATTAGCATGCTCCAGCAGCACCTCCGGGGACAAGGCTGACACTTACCAGCCCATCACTGCTCTTCCTCACTAGTGCCAGCACTGGTCAATGGAGATTCCCCATCCAAGGACTAAATCAGCCTGACATTGACTTAGCAATGTGAATCCTTGCTCCAGGCAATGCAGTCACGAGCAGGCGCCAGCATGGGGATATCTGAGCGCTCCGCAGATATGCCAGCTGTCGAGCCATACCTGCTTCCGAGTTAGCAGCAGGGCTTGGATGCAATCCTCAGCGCAGCAGAAAATCTTGTCTTGCTCTTTCCCGTCCTAAGTGATCTCTCCAGAGATGGAGGACTTGCCCTTCTGCGTGCATCAGCCCTGTAACTCATGACTGCGTAAACCTGAAGGCAAGTGCTGGGTTTGGGCCCCATCACCTGAACCCACCGTCCACCAAAGGTGGCGGACAAGCTATGCTGGGAGTGCTCCCATCCCCTGCCGCATCCTACCCGGAAGGCACATGGGATAACACAGGAGATCTCCTAAATCTTCCACCGCACCCGGTTCCTGAGCAGCGTGACCTGGCTTGGATGCTCAGCCGTGGCTCAGTGCAGGGGAATGCAGGAGCAGGTGGTGGGGACTGACCCAGCATCACTCGTCCTCTTCCCCATCTCCCAGCGATGCTCCCTTGCCGTTGTGCTCTCACCCTGCCCAGATTGCAGCCGGGCAAGGAGTCGTCTCCCATGGGCTGTTGCCTTCAATAACAATTTTCTTGAGATGAAAGCTCAGGGCATTTGTGCCAGTTCATTTCTCCCGTCATGGCCCGAAGAAGCCTGGTGCAGGCGGAGCAGCCTGCGTGCCTGTGCCGCGGGTTTCCAGGGGATGGTGCCACTCGCCAGCTGTGCCCATACCTGCAGGCAGCAGGCGAACATCTGCAAGGTGTGATGGCACTGCCACTTGTCACCAGGCAGCTGTGCAGCCCGGGTGCGATGGCTCTCAGAGCTGGGAAGGAGGAAGCAAACTGGAAAGTGCTCCAAGGCACCTCACTGAGCGCCAGAGCAGGGCTTGGCTCTCAGCGCCCGCCTTTCCCTGGGAGGATGGCAAGGGCTGAGCTCACTGCAGGTGCCGTCACCCTGTCCTGGCTCTCCGCATGCATCGTTTCGTGGCTTCCTTAATTAACTTTGCACTCAGAAACACGACTTTGCAGATGCGGTCGCAAATCCCAGCTAATTCACCATATGCTCTGGCTGCCTGACAGCACTGGGGAGCTGCTGCTTACAGATGCGTCCCCAGCACTGCCATGCCCAGGTGCTGCCTTCGCCTTCCCTGCCTGTCCCTGGCCCCTGGGGGACACCGGGCTCTGCACAGCAGCTCACTGCAGAGCAGCTGCAATGGTCCATGCTGGCAGGTTTGCTGCTGGGCAGAGCCATGGGCTGGCCAAGCATCCTTGGGTGGGCACTGGGCACCACTGGGCTCAGCCCGGGCTTGGTCGATCCTGGCGCAGGGATGTGGGTGCAGCTGGAGCCCACACTGGTGTACATCAGGCCTTGTGCAAGGGGGAAGCAGGAGCATTAACTGCGTTGAAATGGCTTTGTCAGAGTGCCAGCATATGAAATGTGTGGTGATATTGCAGCCCTGCCACTGCCTGTGGCTGTTTTTCCTCTGCTTCTAATGACTAATAGAGAGAAGACAAAACAATTTCTATTAGTTTCTCCCACGCCGCAGTGGGTTTCTTATTTTCCAAACCTCATTAGAGTTTGTAATACCATGGTGGTAGTCAAGAGCAGTCCGAATCACCCTGGGGGGAAAGAAGAACCGAAGAGATATGATGTGCAGCCCAGTATTAACACTGCTCCTGGCTCATTTCCAAGGTCCCTCCTGATTCCTTTCCAAACTCTTACGCCTTATCTCCATCTTAAAGGTTAACGATGAAGCTTAGGAGAGAAAAAAAAAATGCCTGAGATCCCAAATTGTTAAAGAGAATATACGTGTGTGCTGAGCAGAGAGCTGGGTCTGCATTTACATTGGAAAGTCAAATATTATTTAAAGGGCAACACTTGTGCTTCCCAGGGTGTTGTGGCTGGGATGTGGGTTTCCCTGGAAGAGCTGCTGGTCCAAGGGGCTGCTGGTGTGCGGAGAGGGCACTGGCTTCAGGTCGCCATGCCCAAATCCTGTAGGAACTGGATGCAAGTCAGGCGCCTGCTTTGCGCCAGTTCCTTGGGGAGTCCCAGCGTGTAGTCCTGGCTCCTGTGAAGTCAGTGGGAGTTTTGCATTTGTTGTCTTATTAGAAATAATAATAATGAAAGTGCCAGGCACGGAGCTGCTTGAGCAATGCTCGGGAAATGATTGCAAACAACACCCAAACAACCTGCACAAGAGAACCCGCAGCCTTGGCTCAGCTCATCGCTGAAATAATCATTCAGAGGAGGTGCCAGCCCGGCTCTGGGTCACTCAGGCATAGAAAAACCATCCGCATAGAGAAACTGTCCCCAGATCATCTCGGAGTGACCACAGCCTGGTGGGCAGAAGCTCCATGAGCTGCTCTAGGAGGTCTGTCTGTCTTCTTCTCCATCCAGATCGTTAAAAAGCTGAAAGTTGTTGAGCTTATGGAAGCTGACAAGGTCAGAGCCTTTGGCTGTCAGCAATGGTGAAGCTAATGGAGGGAGACACCTTGAAGAGCAGAAACATGGAGGAAAACATGGATCCTCCTGGCAGACACTAAGCAGTGCCAGCCCTTTGCAAACAGGCGGATTTCTCATCAGCCACATCAGCTATTGGGCATTTCCCAGACCTTCCAGTCAAGAGAGGGATGGCACACAGCTCAGATGTGTCTTCCTGGCCCTGTCACTGGCTTGCAGGATCAGGACAAGGCTGCTGAGGCCAAAACCCAGCCAGATGTGGGCAGTGGTAGAGCCACTGCTTATCTCGCTGGTGAGATCAGCCAAACCCTTAACGCAGAGCCAAGGTTTTGGCTACTTGCTTGTTTGCTTTGCCCCTGCAGAAGGAGGAGAGGAGCAGAGAGGCATGTGTGGAAGGGCTTGTTCTGGGTGATGGTTTACCTAAGTGACATGATGCACCCAAGTGACGTGTCTTGACCAGGACAGTAGTAAGGAGATAGCAACTTGAAGATGCAAAGTGTTGGGTCAGGCATATGCTGGGTTGTATTTCATCAGCTTCCTTGCTGCTTCTCCAAGCAAACAGTCCATCAAACGAGGAGGTCTCTAGCAGTAAATGCAAAGAACTTGGAGCCTGCTTCATCAGAGGGAAGAGACTGTCAGTGGAGTATTTTGGGCTGTGGTCCCGACACAGCTTACCTGGGTTCGAGTGTTAACGATGGCAGCTTCTGCTCCAAGTCGTGTCTCCAAGCTCATACGCGCTGCCCTCCCTGGGGATTCACTCTGCCAGTTTGGGCTTCCAGGAGCAACTTGTGCCAGAGTTACAGGCAAACAAGAGACAGGTTGCCACTCTTTTCCCTTCCTCCAGCCACAGGCATGACAGCTTAATTTTTCCTTCACTCTCTAACCCAGACATGGGGGTTTTTGACTTTTCTTAAAACTTCTTGCAGAAAATCATGTTTAAGCTTAGGTTAAGCATGCGAAATTTCAATCCCAAAGGGAATAATACGTATATTTGCAAAGTTCTGTAAGGAGCTGAAAACTAGAGCTTGGCATGGGATTCCTCTTGCAGCCCTGACTCTGTAATTAAGGCATAAATCCAGCTTTGCGTGCCTGCGTGCTGCCTGCTGCACAGGCGCCAGGCGTTGCTGTGGGAACCGTAACTTTCCGAATTTGTTTTTACTCGGCACTCCGTTTCAGCCTGTTCCCAACAGGCACTCCGGAGGAAGAAAGATCCACAGCCTACCGCAGGATTTCACCCACAGGAGACATGCTTTACTGGAATAAATAAATAGCTGTATAATGGGGAGCAGGGCAGGGAGGATAATAAAAGGTGATAAATGGGCATTGAAGATGTCTCCGGGACCCGGCATCTCGAGATCCAGCAGCTGGGGGAGGCCGGGGAGCCTCTTGGGGTTCCTCCACATGGCCACAGGCAGTCCACCTGAGCTGCGTTGCTTTTGCTGGCCAGAGCCATGTGCTGGTGGTGGACCTTCTCCAGCAGCACGTCGCCCCACTATCTGCCTGCTCCAGGGATCACCAGGGTGCAGGAGGGAGATCTCTGCTCCTATTGCTTGCAGCTTCTCTATCTCCCCATCTCAAAGCAGATTCCTGTGTGTTTCCTTTAGAAATGGCTTCAGGAGAAGATGCACTTTTTCTCTGTGGTGGTTTTCAGCCACGGTGGTGGGCACCGCTGACTGGGTTTCCCTGAGTGCTCAGTGGTGTCACTGGGGCTGTGCGGATCAGAGGAGGGCTTTAGTGTTTGGGGGATGTTTGGAGATTATCTGTGGGAAAATCAGGTTGAAATGGTCCACGGTTGGAGGAGCACGGTGCTGATGGGCATGGGCACACAACTCCTGGGGCGCCAGAGGGAGGGTCTTGCTGCAGACTCAGGCATGAGCAGTACAGAGAGTCGAGTTAACGGTTCAACAGCTGAACTAAACCCCCAGTAGCGGCGTGCTTTGGATTACCGTGAAATGAGTTTGATGTTCTGGTACGCTAACGGAGAATGGGAAGGCAGTCACAGTCTCTGCTGAGACTTGCCTTTAGCTACTGGGGAGGCGCAGGAACTCCCCTGGGAGGCATGGAGATGGCGGCAGCGCTGTGGTGGCAACTATTCATCTTCCTCCATCTATTTTGTACTTAAAAGAAACATCAACAACAAAAAAAATCTCTGCTCGGGTTCTGCAACAGGTTCAAGCAGAGTTGACAAATAGCTTTGGATCAACTCAATTCCTGGTTTATGGTGAATAAACTATTCAGCAGGAAGGAGTCCCCTTCCCTGCCTCTGCTGGGTCCCAGGGAGCAGCACTGTTCCTACCGCCCACATCCTTCTGTCCAGCTGTCACTGCTGTCCCAGGCCTTAAAGTTCCATGTCCAGATGTCATTTGCTGGCTGTCACCATCATTGTGTCATGGCTGGGGTCCCTGGTGGCACAGGCACTAGTGGGGTTTGCAGCTCCTGCTCCCAGCCGTGGTCGCTGGTGACAGCCACCACCCTTTAGCCTGGTCCTGTGGCTCTCGCTGTCCTCTCCCATGCTTTGGTGTCTACAAATTGGGCATGACGAGGGAAGAGGAGCCCCGATGGTGCCACTGAGGGCTTCTTACAGCCGTGCCGGCGTGGTGCCATGATTAGTAATCCAGTGCCGGGATGAAAGAGCCGTGGAGACGGAGCCCACGGAGTTTCGCTGGCACTGGTTGAGCCCTTTTCAACACCTCCCCATTACAGAGCAGGTGACTTCACTGCCGCACAGCCCCAGCCCCACGGGAGAGAGGGAGTGGGGGCACAGGATGGGGGTCCTGGTCACTCCCAGCCCCACAGAGGGTTTTGAGGCACATCTGGGGGGGGTCGGTCTGAGGGCGCATGGAGGGGATGGTGCTGAGCACTGTGCTTGTAGCACATCCCGCCGGCCCCGAGGAGCACTGTGCGTGCCCACAGACACTGCAGCCCTAGCACTGGCATGATTTACCTCCCTGAAACACCTTAATTTAAATGCTAATTCTCCCTGAACCGAGGGGGTAAGGCAGCTGTTGAATATTGTCGCACTGTTTATTGCTGGTGCTGAAATGGGGTACGCGGGGGATGTGGTGGGGAGAGACGGGCAGTGTGGGGACAGGTCTTATCTGCAGCATCGGGGCCGATGGAGGGATGGGGGTGATGGCTGTGGCCACACCAGAGGGATTCAGGGGTGCACGGTTGGTGCTCTCCTCTCTCCCCGCAGCCTGGTCTGGCCACACATCGTTGCAAACGGTGCTTAGGGCTGACAGTGGGGGAGCTGGAAGGGGCTCCAGGGCCTGGCAAAACCTGACCGGTCTCTCCTTTTTTATCCTGCCTCGTTATACAGGAGTGGGACCTCACTAAAATTAATGACCAGTAAATTTGAAGTAAGTAACTGCTGCTTCAGAGGGTTTGCATTAAGCCTTTATAATTCACCAGTGCCTGAGGTCATGGAGACACGTGGGGAGAGATTTACGGTGTGATTACCTTCTCCAAAGTGGCTGTGGAAACAGGACACCCTCTTTTCTGTTCTCCCAGTGACTGTAGATCAATTTTTTTTTGGTGACGACAAGCTAAAAGGAAGCTATTTCTGAATGTCCCCATGTCAGATGCAGGCTGGGCTCTTGTGAGCTTACAGCCATCCCAGCAGGAAAGCTTCTCTGAGGGAAAGTTGGGTCAAAAGCTGGCACTAAATAACCTTAAATCCATTGTGTTCTCCCCAAGCCATTGTGGGACAGAAAGAAGTAAGTTCAATGAATTATTTTTGCCAGAGAAGGCGTCCTCTCAGACTTGCACAGCAGAAAGTGCAGGCCTCGCATAGTCACTTTGCTGAACATAAGTACGCCAGATAATAATGTGATTAACATTTGTAGCTGTGCTGGCTCAGATAAGGGTAATTAAATCTCACACTTCAGGGCATCAGCTAATCACTTGTGAGGTCATTTATGGGTTTTTTTGCCCCTTCATGAATGTATTTGCCCGGTTGCTGGGATGCCGGGTGTGCATCCGCTGTCAGTGGCGGATGGAGGCAGGAAGCTCCAGGCCAGCTGATGCTCGGATTTATGATGGGAGTTGTACAGGAGCAAGGAGGAGCTCTGAAAGGGTCGGCAGGCAGAGTCCGGCCTCGAGGCTGTGTCCTTTGGGAGCAAAGTGCCAAGGGAGGAAGCCATGGCTGGCTGAGCTGAGGAGGAGAAGCTGCTCCTTCACCCAACGCTGTTGCTAACAGGAAAATGAAATGAATGTGAGTCTCCATCTGATCTTTCACTACTGCAGGCCAAGATCCCACCGTGAACTTGGCCCTGGCTTTCAGCACCTCAGCAAGGGCACAAGGTGCCCCAGAACTCAGCAGAATCATGCCATGGACCGGGACCTGGTGGCTGTGGCCCCATCCAGGAGGATCACAGCACTCTGGCTGCTCCCCAGTGCCTGCATCAGGCTCTCCTGCTCCCCCCAAAACCCCCTTTTGCTGAGGGATGCTGTGGGATGCTGGTCCTTTTCGAAGGCTTCCCATCAGTTGCGTGAGATGGTACCAGGACTGCGGAGCACAGCAATGCAGCCTGATGCTGCACTGTACCATGACTGTATTGCATGACCTTGGGTGTATTATTTAAGGTCAGATTTTTTTTCCCTGAAAACATCTCTAGTTTGTGTATCTAGTTTCAGAAGGACAGGAAAACACGGGCACAGCAGGCTCTCGCTGCCTAAGCCCTCCCGGTGCCTGAGCAGCCTTTAATTGCCTTTACCCCACTAGTACCCCGAGATGGAGGGAGTTGCTGTCTGTTAAGTGTGTCACCTGAGGCAACGGGTGCATTTTTTGACTCGGCCAAGGTTACATGAAGTGTCCATCAAAGCCAAGATTTTGAACTCAGTTTAATCCAGGCGACTGCCTTCCTCCTCAGCCCACCCTGCCAGTACAAGAGCTCAGTAAAGCCTTTGGCCATTTGACCTTTCCCAGCACTGAGACTCATTTATCTGGAAGTCAGCTCCTTCCCAAGGCAGGGACATACTCTGGGTCAGATGCTACTGAAGGACCGGAGCTGCGAGGGAGAAACAGTATTTCCTTGTATAATGACTCAGTATTTGTAAAATTCCCTGAGAGATGTTCAGAGCCCCACCAGGAGAGCGCTGCGAGTCGATGGGCAGATTCAGTCTGTGTCACGCTGGAGAGAGCAGCACGCTCGCTGCTCCTGTGAGTATCGGGCATCTGTTCTGTGAGTGCTGGGGAGATGCTGGGGGGCAGAACAAGAGACAGAGGGGGATGCTGTGGGGCTAGCAGGTGCTATTCCCATCAGAATAAACCTGGCTGCACGGCTCGTAGGAACCACGAGGTCACGAAGGTGCCACCATGCCTCTTGGAAACAGCATGGACCCCCAGGTGTGAACCGCTGGGGAAGTGCCAATGGCTCGGCCGTGCCCCGGGTGCAGGAGACACGTGTGGCAGCACATGTACCGAGATGCTGTCACATCCCTCCCTTCATCTGTGTCCCTGCCCCTCACACAGAGCCCGACGGCTTTGATCAGAGCTTCCAGAGAGCACAAAAGCCTGGCAGCAACTCTTTTTTATGCCTCTACAGCGAGCAGCGCTGCGAGCCGCAGGGTTATTAATAAGGGGCGGTGGAAGAGGAGCGGCAGCCCTCTGCCGGCTGCGGCTCCATGGCACACCGACCTCCGCACCGCCCCGTGCACCGGCCGCCTGGCACAAGCGGGTTTGGGGGTCCCCTTCGTCTTGCCACAGCTGCAGTGAGGACTCAGCACAGTGCAGGCTGGCAGGACTCTGCAGGGGGGCTGCACCATGCCCGGACCCCCTTGCGCAGCCTTGGCTCATCCCCGCTTTGGGGTAGCAGGGAGCAGGGGACTGGAGGGGAGGAGGAAGGGAGGGGGTGCAAGAAGTGTTTGGTAGCAAAAATGCATCATTGAAGTGCTCCTGGAGTCTTGCCTTGTACTGCTGCTCCCTCCCATTACAGGATCATGTTGTGGACAGGTGCTGGTGTGTATGCCCACGCCTCAACTCACTCTTGCCCCTTGTTTTTCCTCAACCTTTTGACTGTGGAGCAGTTAAAGCAAATGGCATTACAGCAAGCAGCACTGCAGAGCGCGGCCTTTCAGTAAATACTTTTTCATAGAGGCGTCAGCTCTGAGCAGCAGCCGCTGCATGCAGATTCCTCGCACACCAGCGTGTGTCTCCTCCTTAGCTCCCCACACATGGGCCACCACCCCAGGGGCTGTCCTGGCACCCAGATGAGCTGGGCTCAAGCCCAGGGACAGCTGGTCTGCAGGCTCATGGCACGGGTGGCTGTGGGTGAGATGGTCTGGGTGAGTTCCCATGGGGGGAGGGGGAGAGGCTGCTTCCTCACATCTCTGCCCCGTCCTTGGGTGCAGGGCGCTGGGTTAACGCAGTCTTCTGGTGTCTGCCGAGCCACATGTTTCTGTCCCCCACAACTGAGCTGTTCTGGCACTGCCAGGTCTGTCCCCTCCTGTGAGGCAATGGGAGAGGGCTTGGGAAGGTGCCACCAGCCAGTGTCATTGTCCTGGGCATCCCCTCCTGGTCCTCTCAGAGGTGGGATGTGGGCCTGGGCAGGCCTCTGGCGTGACCCACCTGTCCCTTGTGCTTCCTGCCGGGTGCAGGGTGTGGGGCTGACCTGTCGGGGAGGGGACAGTCCCCATGCTCTGGGGTGGCAGGCGGGCTCAGCGCAGCTGCATCCTGCTTCCCTGGTGCAGCATCGCACCTCTCCAGGGCTTTGGGATTTGGTAGCCCTGATGCTTTTCTCCCTTTTCTGCTGAGGCAGAGCAGCAGAGACACCGACACGCTCCTTCCCGTGTTCCCTACCGACTTGCCTAATTTTGCAGCCCCTGATTCCCACCACCCACACAGCTCCCGGCTCCGGCAGTAATTGCAGTTCCCTATTTGCATCGCTAAGACAGCAAAGGGCTCAGAACAGCAAAGCACCGTTCTGCCACGGGGATCCCGCGCCCGGCGTGATCAATAGGAGATTTGTGAGCACATGTGTGAGCGAGAGGCTTTTCCCCTCAGACACATAAACCACTTTTTCTCCAGCAGTACCTAAAGGGAAGCTCCTGAGATGCAATCAGGTGCCAGCAGCTTTGAGACAGACGTGCAGCAGGAAGGCAGGCTGCTGCCTGGTGGCAGGGCTGCCTGTGCAGCCATGCTTGGCCCCACTCGTGTGTCCCCACCTGCAACTGCTCATCCCACTGCTCCTCACCCGCCTTGGGGCCAGGAACATCCCCAGGCTGTTTGCACGGGGCAACAGGCTCCTGCTCGCCACTGGTGCAGGTTGCACTGGCCATATCCCAGCCCTGGAGCAGCAGGAGGGCCCAGGGAAGTGCTCCACCAGCTTGGCATCTCGCTGCAGTGGGACCCTTGGAGGTGGCCAAGGTGGCCCCACTTGCAACATGATCATGGGGTGATGGAGCATTCCCCCCAGGGACGGGCTGCGGGGGGTAAACCAGGGAAGGGGAATGAAACCAGCAGCTGTTTTAAAGGAAAATCTATTCAGAAAAATGCAGCTGGGGCAGGCATGAGCCTCCCCCCAGCTCCTGGGGCTGACCTGATTTTGCAGGAACCTCCCTTTTTTCTGCTCTGCTGCCCTTTTGTCTCTGCACCCAGAGGATGCAGAGCCTCCTGGCCTATATTTTGGCTTTAAGATCAATATTTAAAATCCCCCCTCGCGTTTCCTTTGCGCAGGCGTGAGGCATTTCGCTTGCTAGGGGAGGTTTGTCTCCCAGAGAACTGTCTGTTCACCATTTCAAATAATTTCCCCGGTATCGTTGTTCTAGAAACAATTCATTAGGGGCCTATTATACAATGTTATACCTGCCAAGGTTAGAAAAGATCCCGCATGTGTGGTAAAATCGCACTGTGAGCTGCACACACTGACTTTTTTTTGGTGTCTGTCTATAAATGTACCTTTTCCTCCTTTTGGAGAGCCAGTCATCTGGGCACAAAGATGCGGCAGTGATGCTGCTGCCTGAGGTGGGGAGCCACAGCGGGGCTTGGTCTGGTGCTTAGTCACGGTCCTGTACTGGGAAGATGCTGCATGTGGTGGAAAGGGGAAGTTTTGGGGTGTAGCAGCCGTTCCTCTATCTTTGCTGCTGTCTGACCCCTCTCCAGGGACATAATTTGAAAATCCAGGCCAAAACCAGTGGCCGGGTCCCCAGGCTGAGAGGAGCCCCGCGTTGCCGGAGAGTTAACGCAGCCACAGTCCATGGGGAACTCATTAAGCATCACCTCAGAGGGCTGCGCAGCCGGGACGGCTGGCGGCGGGGGCTGCAAACCCCATCCCCTGTTAGGCCTCCTGCTCACAGGAGATGTCCCTCGCCCTCCTGAGCCATCCCTCCCCGTGCTGCTGGGGCGGCTCAGCCCCCCTGCCCGGCCGTGGCCTGCATCGTTGCTTTGCAGTTGTCTTTTTCTCTCTGCAGGGAGAATAACTTCATCAAGGACTTCCCCCAGCTGGCCGACGGCCTCATGGTGATCCCGCTGCCCGTGGAGGAACAGTGCCGCGGCGTCCTCTCAGAGCCCCTTCCCGACCTCCAGCTTCTCACTGGTACGAGCTGCCCCTGGGCTCAGCCCCCCCCGGGGTCAAGCACAGGAGCAGGAGCCCCTTCTCCCCCCCTGGATCCCAGCTGGTCCCCAAGGTGCATCAGCACCCACAGCGTCTCGGGGTCCTTCACAGCATCCCTGCAGTGTGGCTGGGGCAGAAGCAGCGTATAGGCTGTGCGTGTCCTCCCCGGCCCAGCAAGGCAGCTCCCCCCTCCCTGCGAGCTCTGGACAGCCACAGCCATCACAGTGCTGGTCCTGCCAGCAGCCCGGGGGCCCCATGGTGTGACCGCCGGAGGAAGTCACCATCCCTGCTACCGTCCCGTTTCTCACCCCCGCGACTTGTAGCAAAGCAATTGCTCCGTGTGAGCGTAAAAGCCTTTCCCAGATCGCGGCTGCCGCGTCGGCAGGGGCTGAGCACCGGCTCTTCCTTTGCAGGGGATATCAAGTACGACGAGGCGATGGGCTACCCCATGGTGCAGCACTGGAGGGTCAGGAGCAACCTCTACAGGGTGAAGCTCAGCTCCATCACCCTCTCTGCAGGTGAGGGCTTCTAGCGGCAGGGAGATGTGTGCCTACATGGGCGGGTGGGCGGGCGGTGGTCTTCTGCCCCAAGGCACAGTTGTGCCGAGCATCCCCCCAGCATTTTCCACCTCCAGGCTCTGCTCAAGCAGTAACTGGCGCTCCCAGCACTGCTGCAGAGGCAGGCAGAGGGATTTTCTCCTTTTTACAGGGGGGAAACTGAGGCAGGGAGTTTGTGCAGCTCAGTCACACAAACCAAGAGCTGGGGTCAGAGCTAGGATCAAGCTAACAGGCAACACTGCGGGGAGGATTTATGTGGGGGAGTCTGTGTATACGTGTATGTACAAAAAACAATAAGTTCTTGAAAAAATGTAGTTTCAAAAGGACGCAAAGTGCTTGTAAATGCAGGTCATATAAAGCAGGGAGTCGCAGATGAAGAAGGGGTGGGCGGGAGGATCCTGCAAACGTCAAAACATTTCACTTCCACATTTTCATAGCTGCACACTTTGTTTCAGAAATGCTGAAACATTTTGTTGCGACCTGAAATGTTTTGCCTTTTCATTTCAAAACAGCATTTTTTATTTAAAAATCAACCTGTTTTCAAATGGAGAAAGAAAAAAAAAATTTAGTGCAGACAGGCTGCACAGCCCCAGGATGAAATAACCTGCTTGGAGCTGAACGAAATACTTGGGTTCAGCTCAAAATGAATTCTTCTAGTTTTTTATTAAACCAACCTTCTCTTTCAATAAACCAACCAACCAACCAGCCAGATAACCTCATTTTGGTGACAGTTATGACGTATTTTCTTGCAGTATGTTTTCAGTTCCACCACTGAACCAGAACGATGATATCAGCCAGCTCTAAATGATGCCAAGGTGCTGTGTAGTCACCAATGCCTCCATGATATTTCATCTCCGTAGAGCAGTGAAGGTCCATGTCCTTGTCCCATGCCAGCAGTCCCTGCTGTCTGCACAGGCACTGCAGGGCATTGCTCAAGAGATGTCCCGACCCTTGCGCACCCACAGAGCTGCACCTCGGGGCTGTCTCCAGCTTTCCTAAAAATAGTTATCGGTTGTGAAGGATACTGGGGATGGTCTGCAGTGCAATCTATAATAAATTTGTCCTTACACCAGGACAACATCTCTAGTTATGGTTCCAGCAAAGCAAAGGCCAAGCACATGCTCTGGGGGGGGTATTGATGCTGTCCCAGCAGCCTGAAAAACAGGTCGGAGCTGGCGGGAGGGTGTTTGTGTGTGTGTGTGTGTGTGCACACGTGTTCCCATGCACATCCCTGTAAAATGATTGGAGAAGTCTTTTAGGGAGAGGAACCATAGAAGGATGGCAGAACCACAGCCTGGGGTAGATAGCAGGTTGTGGATTCCAAAGGATCATGTAGACCCTGGAGTCAAGAGAGGAGGAACTGTGCTTTGCACCCACAGAGGGACTTGTATGTCTTGGGCAGGGGATCTTGTGGGCCTCCTTCCCCACAGGCTGTGGCTGGCAGCCCAGGCTGGCCAACCTGCCGATCCCGGCCTCCCTCCCACAGGCTTCGCAAACATCCTGAAGATCCTGAACAAGGACAGCAGCCGGGAGGAGCTGCTCTCCTTCATCCAGCAGTTTGGTTCCCACTACATCGCAGAGGCACTGTACGGCTCCGAGTTCAGCTGCACCATCCACTTCCCCAGCAAGAAGGTCCAGCAGCAGCTCTGGCTGCAGTACCAGAAAGGTGAGGAGGGCGGCGGGAATGAGCGGGGGCACAACTACCAGTTATCATTGGTGCTGTTCTCCATCCATCACCCTCTCTTCCCCATGCATACACCGTCACCATGCCGGTGAGTGGGTGCAGACAGGAGACTTGTACTAAACTGGGTGCCCAGCAGCAGGAGACGGTGGCACGTGTCTGTGGGCAGCATCCCTGAGCCAGGGAACCCATCCTGCCTGCTCCTGCCCCAGCTGCCGCACTCTGGCTCCCTCTTTCCCCGGGGTGACCCACTTCACCAGCAGCCCCCTGCCCCGCTGCGGTGGCCCCCGCACGCCGGGGGTGCTCAGGGTCGGGTGATGGAGATGTGACATAATTGAGCTGTCTCAGAATGGCTTCGTTTTATTGCTTGTGACAATGACGGTCTTTAAGGAAGTGTATTAAATCAATAGCAGACTCATTGTGCTACACCATAAATAACGAGACACATCATTAAACAGGGCAATAAACTTCAGGACTTTGAAGTAATACAATTAGGTTATGTTTATAAAAACTCCCTTATCGCTGTAGCCTTCCATTTGCCAATTCATCTCTCTCCTCCAGGGAGCTGGGGATATTCCTGGCTCTGATATTTTTCTGTTGAAAAACATCTGTGGTGTTTCATAGGGCCCGTCGTAGGGCTGACGGTAACAGAGGCCGTCAAGGCACTTGCATCCTGCCCCGCAGGCGCTGCCGAGAGCAGCCTCGCTTCATGTAAGCCAGCGGACAGAGGTGTGCTCCCGCCTGCCGCCTCCGTTGCTTTCTGCTCATTTTTTTCCCTCTGCCTTCCCAGCGCGGCTCGTCTTGTAAGCGTATTTATAACATGCTGTACTCGTTTGTTTGGGTTTTAAATAGTGATAAATGAAGCTTGCTGTAGCAATGCCCCTGTTTAGCAGGACAAAGCGTCGTGGAGGTGTGTGGTTTACATACTTGCGATGTTATTCATCACTGGGGCCACTCCCTGCAGTCCCCAGGCAAATGTGTCAGTGGGGAGCAGACCCGGAGTGGTTCCACAGTCCCAGCGCCGTTGCTGCACACACAGGGTTTCTTCTGAGATGCCGGGTGGGAATGAGAGGTGGATGCTGCAGTCTGAGCCTGGCGTGAGCATCGCCGCTGTCTCACAGTCTTGGGGCCAGATGGCAGATGAATGGTGGCAACGCTTGATCCGGTGGTGAAATATCTCCCATTTCTGAGTCCCCATCTTCCCCCTGGCCAGGGGCAGAGGTTCCTCCTGGAGCTCAACCACAAAGCCCCGCGGTGGCACAGGGCCTGAAGGCGAGCAGTTCCTCACTGACAAAATAATTTCCTTTTTAGTCCGTGGTATGCAGCTGGCCGAGGCGGGCTCCCTTGCTCCCCACCCGTCTCCCGCACGCACCCCTGGAGCCGTGCCCCTCCCGTGCCACTCACAGGGCTGCCCCAGACTGCTGGGGAATCCAGGGCATCCTTTCCTACCACCCGCAAAGCACCAAAGTGCTCGTGGGACCCCAGGGGTCCCTGGAGGTTTTGCATGGATGTCCCTGGACATAAGCACTGAATTCCTGACCGTGCAGCATTTGGCCATGGGGTGCTGGCTCCGACCTTGTTCTTTGTGACGTTGGTAGCTGGTGGGGTTGGTGAGGTTGAACTTTGGGGCTGTTGGTACTGCAGAGGGGAAAAGTGTTGTATTTAGCTCTTGGATGGCCAGAATATGCTCTTGGAAGGACATCAAGGATGTTCAGGGCTCTCGCTGATACCAGGGGAGATCAGCTCTGTGGACAGAGAAGAAGGTGTCATGGGAAACCCAGGGCTCTCTCCTGGAGAAGCCCCAGTTAGCTAAGAGAAAGAGCTTGCTGTTTATGGTAGACGGATTTTATTCCCAGCTTCCCCACTGATTTACCCTCATTTTGCCAGTGACATAAGGAGGATTGGAATAAATAGTTCCAGATAGACTGTTCTGGATGCCTTCTCCACTCAGAAACAGCTCTGGCCTGCCGGGCTCCCTGCTGCTAGCCAGCCCGTTTCCGAACTGCTCAGAGAGCGCACATATGCATCATCTCTAATAAATACAAAAGTAAGGCCAGATAACCATAATTTGTTAGTGAACAAAGCAGGTCAGAAGAGGAGGGGGAGAGGAGAGTCTCGGGCTAATTGGAACGGCACCAAATATGATAAAAATGCACATTGCAGCGTGTTTGCAGCATCGCACAGAATTATTTTAATATTTTAATCAACTTCATAAATCAATCGGCAGGCCTCAGGAGGAGGCCTCCGCCAATAAAGCGCACAATCTGCGTGTCAAGCCCTAATTGAAAACATGGTCTCGAAGAAGAGAGCGCGCTGCTGGCAGCCGGACTCCTTGTAAAGCGCCGGGCCAGGTGCTGGCTCTCTGCCGAGGCTGGAGCAGCCCGAACGCCGCGCTCGCAGCCGACACAGCCGCCCATGACGTGGGTTGGTGTCTGCAGAGCTCTGCCTTCAGCCAAACGGAGGAGAAAGCCATCCAGCTCTCGCCGGGGGCAGCAGAAAGTTGGTGCCTTCTCACTGCCTGGACCCACCACCCTGCCGGGATGGGCGGACTGCCGGCACCGCCCGCGTTTGCAGGCTGCTCTGCCTGTAGAAAGGCAAAATGTTCCCCTTCCTCCTGCAAGTAGATAAGCTGTGTGCCGGGGGAGGCGAGGGAGCCTCCTGCCCTTGTTCTTAAGGATTTGCAGGAGTGAATCCTGCAAATGAGAGCAGCAGAGAGGCACGGAGGCGTGCTGCCTGCCTGCGTGGCTGTGGCACACCGAGCACCGTGCTCCTTCCAGGGCAGATGTGGAAACATCACCCAGGCTCACCCCCAGGGACTGCATTAGCCCATGAGCAAAGAAATCAAACCCCAATTTTATGTCAGGCAGAGTGATTAAAAGCCTGTGTTTTGAGCTCCTTGCTCCAGCTCTGTGCAGCCAAGCAGTGCTTTAACTCATCAGAGTGGCCTCCAAGCAGGGACCTTGAGATCAACCTGGCCACTGATCTGTGCCACGGGAGCCCACATTGGTTTTCTTCCCCCTTAAAGCCAGCATTTAACACTGATGGCATCTGATTAAGTTTGTACCAGTGGTGTGAGCATCTTTGTCTGGCAGCTGGAGCAAACGTTATGCCCTCAGCCACCTCCTGTTGTGTGTAAGAATGTGGCCGGGATGGAGTGAACTGGCTTTGTCACAGCCCCTGGGGTGCTGTGCTTTGGATCTGTGGCTAAACCAGTGTTGATAACACCCCAGCGTGTTGGATGCTGCTGAGCAGTGCTTGCGTCCAGGCTTCCTCACTTTCCTACTCTGTCCCTGCAGCAAGTAGGTTGGGGTGGGCAAGCTGTTGGGAGAGGGACACAGCCAGCAGTGCTGACCCAAATTGGGCTATTCCACACCATTTATCAGCGATAAAACTGGAGGTGGAGGCTGGGGGTCAACCCACCACAAAGACAGTCACAAAATGTACTTGAGGAAAGAGAGAAATCCCTCCATCCAGCAAATCCACCTGCCAGGGACCGCTTCAGTCCCTGCTAAAGGTCTGTCAGAGACTGGTTGCTCTGTGGCCCTTTGGTCTGGCTGGCCAAGGAGGAGGAGGAGAGCTTGGGTAGGGGAAGGGAAGAGCTGCTCTGATGGCAAAATCTGACAGCCCCGGTGGGATTTCCCCAAGAGCTGTTCTAGCTTGCTCATTCCCACTGCGATACACAAAATGCAGAACAAATGTCTCTAAGTGCTCTGGCACTTAAGAGAAAATGGAGACATTATCAGCAGTAATGCAGAGGGTCTCATCTTGTCAAGCATTTGAGTGACAACTCTTTGCCTTCACACGGTGCAGACGAGCTGAGCCTCAGTGTGGGAGACTTTTGTTCTCCAGGTGGGAGAAGTTGGAAAAAGAAGCGGTGTGCTGCCGCGGAACAGCACTCAGGCTTGCAGGAGCTCCACTCCCTTGCCACTGAGGACCTGGGAGATGTGCGGCTGGGGAGCGGGAAGGGTGCTGATCTACAAGGCTGGAGAAGATTCAGAGGGTTTCATTACCCAGCTGCTAGATTGCAGTAGTGCTTTATGCCTGCAGTGAGTGAAATGTTTGTTTTTCTTGCATTTCCTAAGATCTCTGGAAAGAGGTTCCTTGGCTGAGGTTACCCAGCCACGCTGGGCACTCTGCAAGCTGAGCTCTGAAAGTGGCTGCTACAGTTGTGAAAGATGTTCCCTCTCAGTAACAGATCATTTATTAAAATAGTCCATGGAGGGGCTGTGCCCTGACACGTCCCATCACACTCCCTAAGGCTTTTTGACCACCAGCCTCTCTGATACTTGCTTCTCTTCTCTTGGACCATATGTCATTGGTTGTATTTATCTTTACGAGGTTACAGTTTTCATGCTTTCTTGTGAACTCAGCAGTTTAGACAAAAGATCTCCAAAAAATACAAGCCATATTAAGGATACAGCCTCAAGCTCTGCTAAAATAGCAGTCCATATTCTTCTGAGTAGGGTCTGTGGATCCCTTCTGTCGTCTCAAGGTCTCATTCATCTCCCTTCAGGTCTGATACTGCTCTAACACAATTAAGATTGAACTAGTCCACATGAACCTTTAGTTTTTATTTCCTAGACACAATCAGGTGCATTAAGAAAGCTGTAAGGCAAGCTTTACATCTATTAAAGGAGATAATAACTTTCCCTTATACCTGCTTGGTCAGAAGTAAAGTGTATGGAATTTCCCAGTCCTTGAGATCTGTTCCTATAAACAACCACTCTATTACCTTTGTAACACTCTTACTTGCTTGTGGTTTATGTCATTATATTTATTTCAAAACCTCAGATTTTGACATTTTGTTCGGAGGAGGAAAAAACAATCTAGCTGGTTGCCGTGAAATTTAGTTTAGACTAAAATATGTGCTGTGACTCAGTCTGCTAAATGACCTTATGCACTGCTCATTGTAATCCAAAATTGCCAGGCAAGTAGAGTAATTAGTTGTGCAAAATGAAATAACTTTAAATCCTCTCATTGAGTAATGACCCAGAAAAATCACTTAAGCTATACAATAGAAAAGGCTCAAAGCATCTGGCTTTATTTTTACTTTTGTAGCTCTGCCCCCTTTGATTAAGAAACAGGCTCTCCCCCTCGTCCCTTTAGAAACCCTGGCTGTCGGTTGCTGCCCAGAACAAATGTTCGCGGCTTAGTTGCCGCTCCCCTAAGAAATCATGTCTTCTCATAAAACGGCAGGGTAAATCTAACAGCACCGGCACGGCAGTTGTTCTGCAAGGATCGTATACGTTTGATAAACCAGCAACTCGTATCTGTTTGAAGAGCTGCTTCGTGTCATCTGAGATGAGCCCGAGTGATAAAAACCCTCACCCAGACCAGCAAACCCAGCTGGGTAGCAGGACCAGGGGAGGACCTGCACGTGCTGCTGACGTACTGATGCCTTTGAATACTGAGCGGCAAATTGCTGAGCTCTCCCTTGGCTCCACCTAAATACATTGTTTCTAATATGATTTTTTGCAGCATTTATCAGAATGATCCAGAATAATAGGTGAAGCCTCACAGCAGCCCTCCTACCAGCCCCAGCAAATACGTCACCTCTCAGCGGGGCAGAGCTGAGCCAGAAAGCCCCTCGACGAGCCAGGGATGTGGGTGCTGAAGCCTTCAGCCAGGCTTCCTTCCACGTCCCGTTACCGAGCACTCGGTGCCAGTGAATTTGGGCCAGACCTTTAAAACATCAGGTATCGGCTACAGTGAAAAGTAAGATATTGCCCTTGTGGGAGTATCGGCGTGACTTAAGATACGAAACTCTAGTATTTGTTTATGAGGTGGGTAGGGAAGTGTCAGATAAAGTTACATGAGACCTGCCAAGGAGATCAGATTTATCCTCTGTAACCTGATGGCATAAAAGGGGTCTTGAAGTCATTGTGTTCCCAAGTCTAATCCCCACTGGCCATAAAAACCAATCTGCCACCAAAGGGAGGAGATGAAGTGTTTTTAATAAGAAAATGAGCGGTTTGGTGCAATGTGCTTTTAATTGGATCAATTTTTCCTTTATTACACAATCTTTAAAAACCAAACACATACGTATAACCAGACAAACTCTTTCTCCAGGTAGAGAGCAGAAGCCAAACTATTTCATCACAGTCCTTAATTACTCCATTTCATCTCATGTGGCAGACGATTACAACATTGTGTGGGGGCACCACGGCAAGAAATAGAGCTCTGCAAAATCATCTCGCAGTCACTGTCGAGCTTTGTCAGGGGACATGTGTACCCCAGGCGAGGGACAGCAGGTTTTCTTTTTCCCTTTTCTGCCTGAAACCCAAAACTAGAAAAGCTGCAGGCGACACACACCCCCGGGCGCCGATCGCAGTGTCCTGGCCCACCAGTGCATCGCAGGGTAGTGTTATTTTTCTTGAATCTGAGTGAGAAGCAGATGACAGACGCTTTGTTTGAACTGTGTAACCAGGAACAGGCTGGGGTAACCAACTGCTCAGTTTACTGGACCAGCTTTTATGTCCCTTCAAGCACTCCAGGAAATGTTATTGCTAGTAGTGTGATGCTTATTGCAAAAAAAAATAAATTCATTGGAACAGAAAATGACAGAGGTACATATTATCATAGATAATATTGCTTCAATTATTCAGGTCCACGGTAGCTTCCTGCTTGGAGCAGTTCTTAAAAACAGCAGAAATGTTTAAAAGAGATCAGTAGGAGAGGAACTGCTATTACCATAATACTGGAAAAAATGCCTTGAGTTACAATGTAATTAACTGCAGAAGGGCCCAGTAATAGTCGTCATCTCCCCAAAACATACACGCAAGATGAGATTGGCTCCCCAAATTGCTGTTACATACCTTAGGCAACTGCCCCCCTCCCACCCAAAAAAGAGAAGTAGAGAATGTAAATAATTATGGGCAAGTTGGTAGCCTTGGTAAACACACGGAGCAGCTCAGGAGGAAGGGGGGTTCAGTTCCCTTGGGCTCCCTCAGCACCATCTACCGTGCTAGCGTCTTAGCTCCTACTCCCCTCTCCGCAAGCTTTTTCCAGTGAATTCTAGCAAGAGAAATAGGAAATAGCCCTGATGGAGGGGCACCTCCATCACACAGCTGGGTGTTTGTTGTGCTGGTCCTCTTCAGTGCTTTGGCTGAGCAGAAGAGGGAGAGAAAAAAAAAACCAAAATCCCACCAAAATCTGCTCCCAATGCTTCTTCTGCAAACCCTGTAACTGCCAAACAAGTGGCCAGAGCAGCAGCGGCTCTGAAGCCTATTTTACTTTGCTGTTTCAATAGGGGAAAGTATATGGGAGCTTAAAAAAAAATCACCTGTTGCATACATGTTGTAGCACAAGTAGCTAACAATTTGCTGTAGCATGGCAGCCACCATAAAATCAGCTTTTATGTTGTCTGTCGTGCCCCAAAATTTGCAACTACGTTGTTGATAGCAACAAATAAATGCACTGCAGTGTAACTATTATTTGAGGCAGATTAACATGCTACCACTGTGCCCTATTTAAATGTATCTTTCCTTCAATAAACTATTCTAGGCGAGCAGCACCACACTGAGGTACACATTTATCAGCCAGGAGAGTAGCACTGTGGGGGCCTTGGTTCACACAGCTGCAGTTTTGTGCTTCATTTGGCCTAAAGCCGTGATGAACGTGAACTCTGGTGCCTGCTGGTGCTGTGAAAAAAAATCTGAGGAATGTAGTGTTTTGCTGTGCAAGGGAAAAAAAGGCAATGCACCGATGGACGTGCTTCCAAGTATTAAAATAAAAAGCGAAAGTTCCCCCCCCATCCCCATCTCAGCAGTAGTTGCACAGACAAAGTGCAGATGAGTGGAAACCTATCGCTAAATGCAATGGTCTGGAATGCAGAATAGTGAAGTGCGGGTGAACGTACAATATGCTGCATTTAATCTCATTTACTACAATTTCCCAGTCTGACTCTCCCAGCCCTTCCCCCCTCCCCATGAAGCTCTAGATACCAGACATACCTTCCAAAGACAGTTTCCAGCATACATTTAATAATAAAACAACAGCAAGTATCAACCATAGGTTTCCCCTCTTCTTTTTTCCCTCCAGCCCCCTCCCTTTTTACCCCCTTCTACCTAGCAGAACTCATAGTAGTACAATAAAAGCCCAGTTGCCATCAGAGGGAAGTTTTCTGGCTCAGCTCGGTCTCCCATGATTGCACAGTACTCACTTCACACTGAACAGACACGGTTCACAAATGGCACGACAGGGGCGATCTTCTGAATACCAGAAAAACGGAGAGAGGAAACCCTCCCTTGTCAGTTTGAAGGTAAAGCTCCATCTCCGTGCAGTTTAAGAGGGCTATTTCATTTTATGCAGTGCTGCAATCAGAAATTGCTTTCTCTAGTAGTTGCCCAGACAACTGCTACCCGGTTCCTTGTGAGTACCACAGCGAGAAGAGGATTGCCTCTCTAGTCCTCCAAGGGAAGATGAGTTAGAGCAGTCAGTCAGGTTTATGGCACAAAGAAAGATACAACAGTTGAAGCTGGAAATGTAGGAGATGTGGCGAAAGGAGGCGAGAAGGTTTATGGAGTGACCAGTCATTTAGGAAGGAACCAATACTCCAGAAGGATGGATCCTTTCCCTCATGCTTGTTCTTATTTATTGTATGGATTTTATGTAAAGAAGAAGAAAAAGCAGACCATCACCACCATGTAAGCTATTTTGTTTCTAAACACCAAACATGACGACCTCTGTGCAAACCTCCTTTGGTTACGGCACAATCTTCCCGAACACCTGACACCACTTCCCGTCAGATTGCAAGGAGGCTGGAAGAATCTCTGCTGCCAAAAGGGGCTTTACCTAGAGACATGCCTTTAAGGGGTGGAATATCTTCTCAGATGGTAACTGTAGATCTTAATGCAATGATCCCAACAGTCCAGCACCAGCAGCTGCCCTTTGGGGGTAATGGCGATACCGATGGGACAGGTGAGTCCTTCCCGGATTAAGATATTATAGCCACCTCCTTTAGGAAAGTGCAGGATTTCTTTACGGCTGCTGTCAGCAACAATGAGGTCTCCCCTGGCATCGACGCACATCCCAGCAATGCACCTGAAATCCTCATTCTCGGAGAAGAAGTGGCTAATCTGGCGTCCCAGCTGCCCATCGGGGCCGACGGAGCCAATCGAAAAGCCTCCTTCTAAATGGTGTTCGTACTGCCGGTTTTCCAGGTTAAGCCCCAGCCCTTGAGTAAAGTATATGGTCCCTTCAGCATCGCAGGTGACGAACTTTGGGCGCACCGCACTACATAAGCAACTGTACTTCACTACCCCCACGCCGCGGTCCACCGTGAAACACCAGAGTTTGCCTCCTTCCACGTCGGTCACTACAAACTGCCCGGAAGGCAGAGCGGCGATGCCCCAGGGCTTGCTCAGCTGGCTCCGGTGACACGCCACGCAATGGCCATCCATGGTGTAGACCTTGACAGAGTTATCGTAGCTGTCAGTCACACCTATCAGGCCGTGGCAGTTCATGGTGACAGAAAGGGGAGTCAAATTGGGCAAGTCTGCTCCAAGGAAACTCAGTACAAAGCTATCGATTCCGCTAGGGCTCCGGCGAATCTCCTTCAGAAAGCCCTTGCGGGTAAAAACCTGGATTCGGAAATTGCCTCGGTCTGCCACAAGCACCTCGCCTTGCAGGGTGACGTGTAGGCTGACGGGGAGGTTAAACATCCCTGGCAGGCTGCCCTTGGAGCCCATCTTCTTGATGAAGTGACACTGCTGGATGCTCGTGGCTGCTTCAGGCATCCGTGGCTTGGCCGGTGAGGAATTCGGTGTGCAGCTGGCCTCTTCATGCACCAGGTCAGGCTCTCTAAACGATGCCGATGAGGATGCTGCAGTTTCCATCAGCGATTCCTCTACGTTAACGGTCCGGGGTTTCTTCACCACCTGCCCGATCTGCAGTGGTCCCACGTGGCTCACCTTCAGGAGTTCAACCTCTTGGAGAGTCAGCTCCCTTGGGAGACTGTTCGTCAGTTCTGGTTCTTCCTCGTCTGCTGCCTCCTCCAAGAGAGCTATATCTCCCTGCTTTATTTTGGCAAGGAAATAGTCACAGCGAGACATTATCTGCACTTCTGCTAAGTTCAGCAGATAAGCTTGCTCCTCCATTACCTGATTATTGACCTTCTCCACCTCAGACAAAGAGGTGGTGAAGAACTTGCGTGACCTGGCCAGTTCTTCCTGGATCTTGCGCTCTTCTTTGCTGTAATCTTGCAGAACTGCTTTGTATCTAGATTGCAGATCTCTCGAAACACCCTCCAGAGATGCTTTTCTTTTCTGCAGATCACCCATGAGCTCCCGAAGTCTGGCAAGCCTCGTCCCAAATTCCCTCCTACGCTCTTCAGCAGCCTCTTTGATAGCAATGACTCTATGTCCTTGGGGCATGTGTGATGTCTCCTTGCACGGCTCACATAAAACCAAGCTACAGCTCTTGCAAAAGTGTCTCGGCAACCTTCTCCCACAGACCTTGCACATGAGAAGACCCACCACTTCCCCCAGTCCCGCAGTGTCTATGATCTTCAGCACAGTAAGATTGTCAGTCAGCTGAGCTAAGCTTGTGATCCGCGTGATTTTGCTGCAAAAGGGGCAGCGTATCCCATTAATGCTGTTTGCTAGGAGTTTCTCCAAGCACTGTTTGCAGATGGTGTGGCCGCAGTGTAAGAGCTTGGGTCTCAGGTGCTCCTCAGTGAAGGACTCCATGCAGATGGGGCACTCCAGGACCTCTCGGAGCGCATCCGAGTTGAGGTGAGGGGCGGCAGCCATGGCTTTCCAAGGCAGCTGTAGCCGATGCAAAGTCTTGCACTCACATCTATTCCAAGGTGCTCCAATTCTGTCCAGAAAGAAAAAAGGAAATGATTTATGTTATTACCAGCAGTTACATATACACGCAATTTATTTCTGATTTATCACCCAGCCCTGGAAAAAAGAAGCCCAGTTAGCTTTTCCACGTTTGGAAAGGATGGATTAGTCATAGCTAATGTCAGAGTGGGCAAATTCCACAACTAACTTGCAGCTCCTAGTGCGATGATTATTCACTTGCAAAATTTATAAGTAGAACTGAAAGAAGTGTAATGGCAGCAATAAGGAAGCCCAATAGATATTGATGACTGAATCATCTCCTCATGGTGCCCATCTCCCGCTGCCAAGCCTCCGAGTTTACATAATTTACTGAAACCCAGGGAGATTAAACCAAGCATTCAAAATGTTGTGCATCAAAAGAGGAACCAGATGGTGCAACGCTTTAGGACATTAATATATCACCTCTGGAGACCTGCATTCAGATGTGACATCAGATACGAACGAACTAAATGTGGTTGTTTTACTCGGCTTTTCCAGATAGCCAAAATAAATTTTCAAGGTTTCATACATTTGCCAGAAAGTGAAACCAGAAGGAATGATTTGTCAGCTTCCACTCGTTCTGGGAGTGACTGTACATACTGAAAACACACAGCAAAGATTTTACGCCAGTGTATTTCATTAACCTCTGCCATGCTGCATCATGCTTCAGCATGCAAATTAAACACAGCTCGACGCAGCAGTGTTCGAGCAGGTATTTGCAGTAATGGAGTTAACAGACAACTCCAAACATTCGTTAATATATACTACAAGTATTCGCTATTAGTTCTTGAACTTAGCTTAATTGCATATAATTTCTCCTTATTTTACAGTCTTGCAGTGTTCTTGTATTCTGGTTCAGTTTTATACCACTCTGGTTGCCGTTCAGCTTCAATCCAGGTTTCTCCATCCTCACATCCCTCACAGCAGGGAGCAGATCCCAGCAGCTCTCTCGCTGAAGCAGCCATCCATTCAAAAGGAACAGAACAGGGTTCACATCATTAAGTTATTATTCAGTAGACTGGGTTTCAATACCTTTGCTATTGCATTGCTTAGCCATTAAAAGAAATGGGGAAGAAAACATTTCTTCTAGGGGGAGGGGAGGAGAAGGAAGTAGTTAGTCTTTAAAATGAAGAGACAGTCACAGAGGGATGTGAACAGACAGCTTTTTCTGAATAATGGCTGCATGCATGCAGCGCTCTCGCTTCCCTGCTGGGTCTGCCTGCTTCATCCTCGGGAGCGTTTCAGACAGAAAGGTTCACTGTATTTCAGTCTGCCGTTTGCTCAAGTGGGAGAAGACAACTGCAATGAAGAAAAGTTCTGTATGTTCATACAGAGAATGAAAAAAAATAATTTTAATTTATCGGCTGCAGTTCACAGTCCTTTAAAGCCCGTATTTCAGGAAGGGATTCAGTGGCGTAGCGGAATCTCCAAGTACCAAGCTGGGATCTGATCCTCGGCTCGACGGTGGCACGACGAGTGTCACATCCCCAGCCCCCGGGGAGCAGTCCAGGCGCTTGCTGCTGCTGGCACTGAATACGCTTCCCTTTTCTTCTTAGCGTGTATCTCAGCTGGGGAAGCAGCAAGCTGGGCACTGCTTCCCCTTCCCTTCTTCTGAGGGATGAAAAATCTGTATTTTAAAACGATTTTTAAAAATGAAACACAGGATAGCAGATCCGTTATTCTTATTTTCCTTGGAAATATGTCAAGAGACTTGCTTAGGGAAGGATGAGGGAGCAGCACAGACACCAGATACACCAGAGACTTACATAAAAAGCCACCTTTACAACAAGTATTTTCACTGAAGAACAGTGGCAGAGGGATTTTGTTTAGTTTTAAGTTAGGTTCGGTTTTTAGAAAGATGATTTGTACGACATTCTTTTCATGTATAAACCCCTTTTATCAGAATGCCAGCATGTGCCTTAGTAACGTGAAATTATTTTTACTGCTGCACTTTTTATCTTTATCTCACACTCAGTCATGCCTTCATGGAAGTTTCCTTAACCGTTGTTCTTGTGTATCAGTCCCTCCCAAGGCAGTTCCTCTGACGCAGAGCAGAGTATTGGAGAAAGCCTCAGCTGAGAATCAAGCTATAAAACTCTGTAAATTATGTGAGTTTGGTTTCCTTATATTCAAAAAAATTTCCTGCCATAGTTTTTCTTCTCACTCTGTAGTTTTTAGCTGGCGTGCGCGGCGAGACAACTAGTTGCACTTGTAATTCATAGCTTGTGTCAGGAACAAGTTAAAATCACAGGGTAGAGCTGCACAACCCGCCTTGTGCCTCCTTCCCCCCGCCCGCAGACCGCGAACCGCCCCCGCCCCGCCCGGCTCCGGGGGCTCCTGCTCGGGGCAGACGCTCGCGGCCGTTCTCGCCTGTCGCCCGCGCACCGGAGCGGGGTGATGTCGCGGACCGAAGCGCAGCCGCGGGTCCGGGGCAGCGGGAGGGCTCCCGGCGGGCAGACACGCGGCTTTAACGGCGGACAGGCCGGCAGGAGGCCCGGTCGGGACAAACCGCCGTTCTTACCGCAGGACGAACCCTCTCCTGCCCACCCCCCCCGCCCCCGCCGCCGCCGCCGCGGCCTCCGCGGGGTTCGAGCAGGTGCCCGGGCAAAGCCCGGCACGGCCGCGGCCTGAGGGGGCTCGGCAGGGCGGACCCACCGCGGCGCGGCCGCCGAGGGGCTCTCACCGGTGGGGAGCGTGTAACCCGTAGGCCGGCAGCGCCCACCCCGCGGCGGCGGGGGCCCAGGCGGGGCTGCCCGGCCCGGCCCGGCCCGGCCCGGCCCGGCCGCCCCCTCCCCAGCCCCGGGCCCGTGGCTCTGCGGGGGGTCCCGCCCGCCTGCAGGGGGCGGCGCCGCGGCGGGGCCCGGGCCGCGCCCTACCTGCCCGCCGCTCCCGGGCCGCGCGCCGCTCCCCAGCATGCCCCGCGCCGCCGCGCCGCCGTGACGTGTGCGCCGGGCCGCGGAGCATGCCGGGAGATGGAGTCCGGGAGGGCAGGGCGGGCCGCGGCCGGGGCCGGGCGGGCCGCGGGGCTGCGGGCGGCGGAGCGGAGCCGGCGGGGGGCCCCGTCCAGCGGGAGGAAGATCGGGGAGGGCAGGCGGGGCGCGCCCGGCGGCGGGAGCGGGGACCTGCCCGCGTAGGGCGATCCCAGGTCGGCCAGGCTCCCTCCTCCGCGCTTGTGCTGCAGCTGTTTCTATCGAGGAAAGTTAAAACACGTTTGGTTTCTAGTTTTGTTTTATTACGTGCAGTGTTTTATTTCCGTGCCCTTGCCCTGCTCAGCCGGTACTGTAGCCCCTTCCCTTCCCCCTGCCTTTCCCTCTGACGGCGTCCGGAGCGTCTCTTGGGTTTTGCGTCACCGACTGAAAATTTGTCTTTCTTGGTCCATTTCATAAACGGCATTGGAGCAGCCCGTGGTGTCCCAGGACAAAAAGGACTATTTTTAGGTAGAGAATAGCAAATGTAATCAGTTGATTGGGTGATGTGCATAAATATCATCGGTGGATAGATAGGCAGCTGCGGTCGCTTATGCAAGGACTTGCTCAGGGCACGGCCTGGTGAATATTAATTCCTCCCCCACAGTGGCTCCGATTCCGGCACTGGCGGCCAGTGGCCGGTGCAGCTGCTGTGGCACAGGCAGGGAATTACCAGTTTGTGGGGAATCGAGCAGTTACAGGCTTTGCCCTCGATCAGAGGAGAGCTTGCGTTGCTCGGTCATTGGCCTCATCTGCTCACGCCCGGGAGGCAGTGAAGGATGTCATCTCCGTTACACCCGCGCTGGGCTAATGAGCGGAGTCATTAATCATAGAATCAGACATTTCCCTCCTGCCTCTTCCCTCCTCCACCTCGTCCCTCCAACCTTTATTTCTGACCTCTCCGCCCCTCCAACGGATTCGCACGCTGCCTGCTGGCTGGCAGCAGCAGCCGGAGGCAGGGCTTTAGCCACTGGACCGTGGCTCTGCTCTGCCCTGGTGTTTCATGGGGTCGTGCTGGTGCAAGGGCCGTCAATAACACAGATCCCGTTCCAGCTCGGCTTTCACTCAGCCATCATGAGACTGCTTGACAGATGGCTGAGAGACCAGTTTTACTGTGACCCCGTGGCGCTGCACAGCAGATCAGGAAATGTCAGGGCTTGGGGCTTCCTTTGTGGGAGCAGGGAGAAGCCCAGGCCTGGGCAGGCGGGTCCAGGGGAGCCGTGTCCTTCACCCACCAGCCGTGCCACTGCTCCAGTGCCACCACCAGCAGCACCGCTGGTGCCAGCAGCGTGCAGGCAGTATCCTGCAGTCAGCCCTGCTCACGTGCTGATGTGCAGGTGGAGGTCCAGAGGCTCAGAGGAGTTCGCTGCCTGGGGAGGAGATGAGATGAGCCTGCAGTTTAACCATTTCCCGTAAACCCTGTGCGTGGCTTCTCCGGAGTGCGGCGCAGCCGGCACCGTGCTGGCAGCTGTGGGGTTGTGCCCAGACCTTTCAGCAAAAGCTGCAGCACATTTCCAGTGCTGCTTGCTCACCTGCGCCAGCAGCTACCAACCAGCACTAAGAAAGCACTAGCATAATGCAGCAGTTCTTGCCACCATCTGTTTTTGGTATTTTTTCTACTTTTTTTTATATAGAATAGAAGAGAATAAAATAGAATAGAATAGTTCAGTTGGAAGGGACCGATATCCACGCAGCAATCGGGAGCAGCAGGGATCAGCAACGTGGGCAGCATATGCACTCAAAGGCAGAGAGAGCAGATGCAAAGCCTGACCAGGGTTGCAAAAGAAAATGAGTGAGATTTACTGTCTCCTGTTTCATGCTGTGCTTCAGGCCCTGAGCAGCGAACCTCAGTGGGACCTCCTGCAAGCACCAGCAGTTTTCTGGGGGTATTGCTGTGCCCAGGGCGGGGACAAGGGGTTCAATCCTGGTTCCTGACATCACCAGGGAAACGCTCTTTCAGCCCCTGATGTATTTTCATCTAGGTTGGAAAGGACCTTGAAGATCATCTAGTCCAATTTTCCAGTGAATAAAAGTGGACGTAAGCACTGAAGCAGGGTGGTCTGGTGGATTTTGTGAGGGTGCCGATACCTGAAAAATGAACAATGTGAGGAAAAAAATAATGGTAGGAATAAGGAAATAAGCCTTTAATGCATCCTGGGGAGAAAACAAAGGACTCTGGATTTGGTTAGAGGTGATACGATAAGCCAATGGTGTTACCTACCATGTCAGAGTATGTGCCATGACAAGGAAGGATGGGGAGGCTGTTCAGCCCGGGACCCTGGTCACCCTGACCCCCTGGCAGGGGGTCCTGGAGCTACCCTTGCCGGGCTGAAGTGCCTCGGAGGCAGGGGCATGAGCACTGAGATGCTGCCAGAGGTCGGATGAATAGGGCAGGGCTTCTACTGCTCTTCCTGGGAGGCAGTGCAGGCAGCGGGGTGGCAGTGGGGACCGTGCAGGGCTCTGCAGAGCTAGTTCTTTGATAAAACAAGCTCACTGGTGATGCCTGCACTGTCCCCTTTTATAGAGGTTTATCAGTGGTCTCTAAAATATTTTCTTAATACCACAGGCTTGAAAGTCTGTAAATGTCTCACCTGATGCTGAGGTTAGCACAGAGCCTGCCTGTCCAACCTGTGGGCAGAGGAGATGGTCTGTCTTGAGATTCTCCCAGCCAGTACCTTTGGGATCAGCCCCAGGGCTGCGGGGCTGCCGTGGGCAGGTGGGGGTCACGGTGCGGCTGAGCCACGAGCACTGCGGTGAGGCTCTGCCCGCTCCTTCCAGTCGGGCATTGGGGCACTGAGAGTCCGCAGGGTCTGTGTTTAATTGAGTTAGATTAGTGGGCTGGCAGCAGCGGGCAGAGCATCAGGAGGGAGAGGGGGGTTTTCAGCGGGATGCTGCTGGGGGGACAGAGGCAGCAGGCAGCTGGCAGGGTGGGGGTCTCCAAACATAATGGGGGGAAAAAAGCGGTCACAAACCGTCATGTTCAGGAGATTACCCCGTGTTGGCACTCAGGGATGTTACGTATTTGGGTTGCCAGGCTCGTCTTTCCGAGGCGGGGGGCTCCCTGTAGGATGATGCCCCGGAGGTCCCGGCGGAGGGGGCCGTGGGGTGACAGCGACAGAGCGAGCGGTGGCGGGATCTCCAGCCCGAGAGCCATCCTCCCGCGATGCCACGAGAGGGCAGCAGGTCCTCACGGACCGCCGTGGCCACAACTGCCCCGCGGCCCCGCCGTGGCCAGCCCCACGCTGCCCCTCGCCACCCCACGCCGCCCCTCCGGCTGCTCGGGGGGGCTCGGTGGAGGCGTCCCACGGGTGCGCGCCCCTGGTTGTTGCAAGCCCCAGCGTCCCCGCTCCTGGTGTGTGCACTCGTGTGCTGCCTCTCCCTCTCGGGCAGGCTCTAGTCGTGCCTTCACCCAGGCTTCCACGCGGGATGCCGTGCCACGGGGTGGCTGCATTCCCCAAAAGTCGGGTGGCGGTTCCCAGGGTTCCCTCCCTCGCCCCAGCCCAGGTGTGAGCGCGGGCGACACGGTGTTGCCGGCACCGCCGGCCTGAGCCACGGCCGGGACGGTGTTTCCTGGGCGGCAGCCGGGGCTGGCACCGTGCTTCTTGCACACGCAGATGCGTGTGACAGAGGAGCACTGCTGGCTCCCCTGGACATCGCGCCCACACCTTCCTCGCAGCCCCGGGCTGAGTTTGCCCGTCACTAACAGCGCACGGCATTAAATCTGTCCAGGCTCTTCATGGACCTGTTGGTTACCGCACTGACAATATCTCACTGCAAGAGAAATTCCCAGGCAAACACAACTATTGATTTTCTTTCTAACTCTCTTTCGATGGATTTGCCAACAAATGGGGTAATACTCCACCAAGTAATAAACAGGCAGCATGTGCCAGCAGATGTGTATTGGCCGTAAATCCCCAGTGCCCTGCCCATGGTGGCACTAGTCTGTCCAGCCGGAGGATGGTGTAAAGGGGAGGTGGACCAGAATTACCTCTTCCTTGCATGAAGTGCAAAACCCAGGTCCTAAATCAGGCCCAGCCAAGCAGCACGTCGGTGTCGGTGGGGTTAACCTGCTGAGCCTGGAGGAATCCCTACCTGGGTCTGTTTCTGACGTTCCCTCTACGCCTTCATCTGGAGACCCTGCTCCTCTCCTTGTTCCAAGCATTTCTGCTGTTGAAGAGCTACCACATCCTACCCCTAATGTGGCTGCATTCTTGTGGTAAGTGGAGTGATTCCCAGTTTTGGAATGACTTGGGATCTTTTGGAAGAGGTGCTGTATAAAATGCTGGACCACTAGCAAACCCATCATCTCCTGGGAGCTGTCAAGACAAAACAGCACTCCAATACAAAAGAATTAGGTAATTATGCTTTTGTTATTGTTATAGTAGGGGTGTTATCGTGCTTCCCTCTTGTCCAAGCACTAGGAGGTGCTGCCGGTAACGCTGGAAGCACTTCCCCACATCTGCAACTGGTACATCCCAAGCAGGGACCCCTTCACGCTGTGCAGGCATCACCTCGTACTGCGGGGTTATTAAATCCTGGTGGAGCACAGAGACAGAGCCAGGCACCCCAGCAGGCAAGCGGTACCTCTGCACACTCTGCGCTGCTCATCCTCCCTTTCTTACGCAAGGCTTGACGCTTGGCGGAAGGCTGTTATTTTATTTGTTTTGTTGTGTTGTTGTTTTTTTTTTTAAATACATATTTCAGACAAACAAACAAACTAATAACTCCCACAAGTTGCCGTGATGCGTCTAACCACATCCGCGGTGCTGTGCTTCCAAACAGATGTGGCCAGGATTCAACTGAGTTGCCAGCAGCATTAGCAAAAGCATGTTCAGATGCAAGGGCTGATAAGGAAACCCTCTCTCCTCACTGCTGCCGTGCTGCAGCCCCTGCAGCCAAGCCTCATCCTCCTGCCAGAACGGGGCCTTTGGAGCACCCTAGTAGCAGTCACCTGCAAAACCCTTCACTAGGAGCGAAGCAGAGGCTTTGCAAGAGCAATCTGAGTGCCCTGGGAGGTTGTCCAGTCATGGGGTTTGTGCAATGTGGACCTGAATGCTAAAGCTGGATTTACTTTGGACTGGACCTGGCTTGCAGTGAAGACAACAGGAGGGTTTCTGTTGGCTTCACTGGCAGCTGGAGATGGCATTGCAATGGTATGTTGCAGGGTCTGGTTCTGATTCTCTCCAATCCAACAGCAAAAACTTCCTTTGACTTCATCAGGAATAGGGTTGGGCTGCCCCTATTTTTGTTCAAGAAGCAGCGAGTCAGCTGGGCCTCGGCACTGACGAACAACTAGGTAATAAAAGCCAGACCGAGCCTCCAGGAACACGCGGGGTTTCTCCAGTTCACTGTTGGGTTTGCTGTGGGGAGAGCGGGCTGGCCCCTGAGCCCCCTTCTTGTGTGCAGCTGAGCAGACGACCGAAACTCAGCTCAGACATAGGAGAGAGGGAGATAGAGGGACCCTGATCACTTCTCCCTTGGCTACAGTTGCAATGGCAGGTCCAGGAATAAAGGAGTGTGTTTTGGGGGAAGATACCTCCCAGATCTGAATAACTCCTCTGTGAGAAGCCGTGAGTGGTGGATGATGTGGGTGCAAAGAGAAGGAAGCACAGTCTCTGTCAAGGAAATCACCAGCTTTCTAGGGATGAGGCACCTGAAGCTGATGCTTTCCACCCCCTGAGCAAGCAGATGAGGAGCAGCAGTTCCTCCTCATGGCCTCTCCCTGCTCTGGAGGAGCTGGCTCACAAGCAGGTTGTGCAGCTGGCACTCTCAGGATTTAATAGCAGAAATGGGGTGATTATTTTGTTAGGACTGTAATTAAGCCCCCAAAGCTCGTTCCACAAAAGCTACCAGGAATTGCTATCCAGTGCTGATGACTTCCAAGTGCTTGTCTGGATGAGAGCTGGCCATTTGGCAGTGAAGCCCGTCTCCCTTTGCTGAGCCACGTCCTATTTCACTTTCCTCTTTTGGAGTTGTACCCAGAACCTTTTCGGTACAAGGGAGCACTGTGGATACCTTCCCAGCAGGCTGAACCAGTAAGCTCGGCTACAGTAACCCCTTACATCCCCAAGAAGCCAGTCTGCAAAGCGATCCTTTTCCCCAAAGTGTCTGGGGTTCAACTGTTATAATGCGGATTAAATGCAGACAGCCCTTTCTACCTTACCTGTGAAGTTTGCTCTGCTGACAACTCTCCCATGAGTAGGCTCCATGGTTAATCTGTTGCTGAGTGCATGGCTGCTATGGAAGGGGAGCTGCGCTATTCACACAGTTTTCTACCCTACTTTATTTGCAGACCTCTACGCTTTTCCCTCTGCAGCTCCATTTGATGACTGCTGCTCCTGAAAGGGCTTTGCTCCATCTGGGTTTCCTTCAGGAGGAAGGAGGAACCCTCACTTTCATGTCAGTCCCTTTGGAGAACTCTTGAAACCGCCACCTCCACCACCCCCAGCTACAGTGCCCTTTCCTGGGAGCGACAGACGAAGGAGGCGGCGGGTGGTGCAGGATATGTTGGATGAGCTCATGTTCATTTTCTTTGCTTGCTAAAAGGGCTGTGTTGTCAGGGTGGATGCTGAGGGACGGCTCTCCATGTCTAGTCCACCATTTGCAGGGAAGCCGTGTCATTTCCTTCCCCATGGTGACATGTCTGTTGGAACACCACTGCGTGGAGCTCTATCTATACTCCTGGATGGGGCAGCTCATGCAAACACTTGAATCTAAGCTCTTACATCTGCATCAGTTGGGGGGGTCCCTCAGCATGGGGCAATGCAGGGAGACTGGAGTTAGCACTGTCCTGCAGACCAAAATTCTTACTCAGAGGTTTATTTTGCTCCTTACTTGCCTCGGCTTGCTTCTTGCAAACACAGACCGTAACTGAGGAGGACCAAGGGAGGTTTCTCTTCCTGCTTATTCATCCCACTCCTTACTGCTTGTTTGTACTCGAAGAGCACCTGAGCCCACAAGCACTGTGTGCCCATGCATCGTGTGCCCTGTGCTTCAACGCGGAGAGGGTGGGTGACACGGGGGGAGAAGCACAGAGCAGACGGCTTGGAACAGAGCCTCCAACAAGGCATTCCCAGAGCGGTGCTCTAGCAGCTGGACCGTGCTGCCCATCCAGCCTGGGCTGTCTCCAGGTCTTCCAGATGTTGGGGGAAGCCTATATGAGCAATTTGAACAGTGATTTTCAGAAAGCCTTTTAGAAAGGCTTGAACTGTGCGCCGCATCTCCAGACAAGCCTTAGCTAAGCTTAGGCTAAGCCATAGCCTGTGTTAAGGACACATCCAGACATTTGATGCTAGTGGTCTCTAATTCTTAGCTATAAAGTCACTGATTCCGGAAGGAAGGTTTGATATCCTATTGCCAATCATGAGATAACTGATTCCACTTTCTCTTCAGCTCTGTGTTCATGTTGTCCCTTAAAGCGTGGCTCCAAAGCTTCCTTCCCCATGGAGGATCTCTGAAATCACTGCTTCAGCTCTGGTGCAGCCTGGAAGTGGCATTGTCATCTTCTTTCTCTTCTACATGTAATTTAGTAGTGATGTTAAAAAAAAATACGTTACTCTTATCCAGAAGCGAGAAGAGGCTCATGGTATCACCTGTAGCTTCCCTCTTTCTGAGCCACACAGTTTATCATGGCTTCATGGTTTTCCCTTATGAGACTTGAAGTTGCCTGGAGCTGCTCTTCTAGAAAATTATTTCTCCAACTCTCATTTTCCATGTCTGTGTACACCACTGTCTCCCTAGATGTTGAGGTATCTCCTCACAGCCGTGTTTTAATTTATCTTAGCAACTGCCCTCCTTTTATTACACTGAAAGATGGGTTGGTTGGAATTTGCTCGTTCTTTCTGTGACAGCTTTGATCCTACACACAGAAGTGTTCCCTGACAGCCAGACAGCAGGGAAGGGCTGTCCCTAGCCTGAGGGGCTTCGGGAGTCATGAATGAATACTGTGTTTACTTGTATTTCTAATTGACTAGTGCCTTGCCAGATCAGCTGCATGTCACTGCAAGCATTGAGACAATCCTCCTTCTTCTACAGCTCCTTCTTGGGACTGGGAAGTTGTTGCTGGAGGCAACAGCCATCCAGCTCATGGTGTTGGGAGCCTCGTTTGGGCACAGGGTGGAGAAAGGCTTTTCTTCTGTAGGTCTATCACCAGGTTATAAAAGTTGGGCCTTACTTCTTGGATCAACCCAAGAGGTGTGTTTATAGGTAAGGAGTTTAAATACAAGTGTACAGGACAAAGATGGGAGTCCTGTCTCCTTTGCTCTGGGTATCACCAGGTGCAATACTTCCCTTGTCTTAGTGAGCATTTGGACGAAGGCAGAACAAAGTAAGGCTCTCCGGGTTTATGGCCTTGTGGTTAAGACCACAAGGAAGTTTCACAATGGGTTTTAAAGGACTGAATATTTCCTGAAAGCCAAGTGTTGACAGTTTGGTTTTGGTAACGCTTCCATCTGTTTCCCGTACGGTGAGTTTGTTCCGGAACCTGCTTAGCCCCTCTGTCAAGAGGGGGTGATGACTACATCTCACAATGTAGTCTCTGCAGCCTCCTTTGGGTCCATCCCATGCCCTGGATAATGTGTCACCCAAAAGAGAAAGCTAAGGACAACAGGGACTAGAGAGGGCTGGCATTGGGTGGGGGTGAGGGCACTCAGCTCTTTGACCTGGTCTCTTTGGAGTGGTTTCTCTTTGACAGGGAAGATACACTTGGGTGGTTTTGTTTCATTTTGAAGTGCAGAAAGTGAATATGCAAGTTGCATAAAAAAGGAGAACATGGTCAGTTCTATCACTCTAGAAGTGCTTGTCTGAAAATGCTCACACTTTCTACCCACTCCCAAGCAGTGACCTGCAAGTCCTGTTTTTCTCCTTCTCTCCTTGACCTTTCTGGTTTCCTGCTCCCATCTGGCCTTCAGCAGTCACGTTTATCCTGGCTGCAGCAAAGTTTGGGTTTGGGAAGATGACTGTGCTGAAATTTTTTTAATGTTGTTTGGTTTCTTCCCTTTCCCTAAACCAGAAACAACTGAGCTTGGAAACAAGAAGGAGTTGAAATCCATGCCCTTCATCACCTATCTCTCAGGCCTGCTGACAGCACAGATGCTGTCTGATGACCACCTCATCTCAGGAGTGGAGATTCACTGCGAGGAGAAAGGGCGCTGCCCATCCACTTGCCATTTGTGCCGGCGCCCTGGCAAGGAGCAGCTCAGCCCTACACCGGTTCTGCTGGAGATCAACCGAGTGGTGCCTCTGTATGCTTTGATCCAGGACAACGATACCAGGGAGGTGAGTGAGCCGGTGATGGACCAGCTCCACCACTATGATCCCACCTTAGTCCCCTCTCAAGTCTGCCTTCCTCAGTCTCTGCATAAATGTTGGGTTCCCCAGAGCAGGACAGTGGTTTTGTGTCTATGTTTGGTGGGGAACACTTCAGACTGGGGTCAGGGATGGAGCTGCCAGATCCTGCTGCCCACCACCTACAGCCCTCACAGACCCGTGTCTTCTTGCCTTCAGTATGGTGAAGGCAATGCCGTAAGCAGCCAGGGCCATGGCCGTTCCTGGTGTCCCCCCACAGCAAACACCAGTGGGCAGGATGTACCCTGTGGAGGGGTCTTAGGAGCCAGTCACCAGATCAGTTTTTCCCTCCTGGCTCCGAGATCCCAGCCATAGCTGTGCCAGGGGTGGCCAGAGCCCTGCAGGGCTCCAGTGTGGCTTTGCAAAGTGTCTGTGCAGAGGGAAGGAATAACCGGCCCCTTGGGACAGTCCTGCAGCCACAGGAGGTCACTGTTACTCCAGGAGGGACCAGCTGAGCTGGAGGTCACCCTTCCCTGGGGCTGGGCTCCTCTGCCTCCTGCAAGAACTTAATCCTTATGGACACTGATTTCTCACTTTCTCAGTTCGCTGCCGCCCCCCATCCTCCTCCGCAGCCTTCTAACCCCAGTCTCAAGTCCAGAAACGACAGACCTGCTTAAAGTCACTTATTAGCACTGAGCCTGCACTTGATTAAGATGCCGGGAGTGAGCCAGTGTGCAGCAGCTGTGGGTGGGATGCAGAGGGAAGCAATCCTAGCACCTGGAGGTGTGACCACTAGGAGTGATACTTCATCCCCTTCCCAGATCCATTGACAAAAGAGCCCCCATGCTTCTCCTGGCACTCAAGTGCTTTATGAGAACCATCTCTCCTTGCCTACCTCTTGATCTTGTTCTTGCTTTCCCATCTTATCAGCCCTCCTGGTTCTTCCATGCAGCTGAGCCTGACTTCCATACCTCAGTTCCTCTCTCTTTCCAGCTATTTTCCTCAAACTCCCTTTCTCCTGCTATTTTCTCATCCTTCATCCTTTCCCCACCCATGTCTGCCCTTCCCACTGGCCATTTTGTGGACATTGACCTGCCAGTACCAGCATGTCCAAGGCAGTGCTGGGTTGGGACATTACAGGTACAGGGGGAGCAGTGGGAAAGTTGGTTTCCCTCAGGCAAGAAAGATGTGCTTCCCAGCAGCAATCCACAAGAAGACGTTCCTTTTGGGGTACAAGAGGTAGGTCAGCCAGTGGGGAAGGGGTAACAGCAAGAGTAAGCAGAGTCCAGCGGGATCTGGGGGATCTCCATGGACCCTGCTCACTGCCAGCTCCCCTTCCTAGCCCTGTGCCTAGGTGGCAATGCCACCCTGCCTCTCTGGCCCTGGCTGCAAGGTCCCCTCCTTCTCACTTGTCCCCCCAGCCCTGCCGATACTGCCCGCTCTGCTGGGCTCGCTTGGGGCTCCTCCTTGTCCTGGGGAGCTGGAGACTGTGTTTCACCAGCAGCAGCCTCCTTCCTTCCCTCCTCCTTCCCCTGGCTCCTGCAGAGGGCTGGCCCCATCAGCTGCAGCTGGAGGACAGCCCACATTGTGCTTTCTGCTGAGGCACCGGGAAAACCAGCAAACAAACACGCAAATAAACAAAATCCCAATGAAGCAACAAACAAGAGAAGCCCCAGACATCTTCCAGAGGGCTTCATTCGATGCTTCACTCCTCCTCCTCCTCCTACCTGCTCACCCAGAGCATCTCTCACAAGATGCTCTCATGGCATCGTGAGCTTGGGGATGAGGGACACCCATGGGGACAGGGGCATGGCCTTCCCCTTGCCTTCTCCCGTTGGTGGAGAGGGAGGGTGACCATGAAAGGTAAAGGGGTCTAGGGGTGGTGGAAAGCTACCACCACCACAAGGGCATCACCCTGTCACCAAGACCCAGCAGTATGCCCTGGTCCACTGTGAGTGTGCCAGCAAGCCACCAGCTTGAACTGCTACCTCACTCTGCACACTGGGATAGGCTCCCAAAGGGCAGGTGCTGTCAGGAGCATCTCATGGACGGTCTGGATGATGAAATGTCCTTTTTCAGCATCAAGTAGGAAGCCTGGGGGGAGATCCCAGGCACTAGCAGAGTGGCGTTTGCCTGTGGCATAAACAAGATTTGCAGATGCCTGGACTGAGTCAAGTCCTGCACCTCTGAGAAGCGTTCATGTGGACAATACTGAATTGATACAGCAAATGCTGACCTTACAGGAACTGCAAGCAGTTCCCAATTCCCCCATAGTATTAAAAAAATAATAATTGTAAACAATGAAGGTCTTTCTCTTTGCATATATGTCCACATAGGTAATTATATATGTGTATGGAGAGAAAGCAAGGTCAAAATAAGGTGGATACTAACATCTATAAAGTTTACTGAAAATTTTCCCATATAAGTGTAGCAGCAGAGATGAGGCAAGACACAGGTAAAGACATTTTACCCACTTCAGTACATGTAGGTTTTTTCAGTAGGTTTGTCTTTTCATCTGACTCAGTGCAGTGAGTTATGCACTTTTTAAAATTTACAACTACCACACGGTACAAGGCCGTGTTCTTGGTTGCTGATGACCTTGCCAGACTCTTAAGTGCTGGGGTTTAAGTTTCCATGCTGGGTGTCTGCCTTGGGCTGATTTGTGATTTTTTCGATGTGTGCATGTTTGATTTCAGCTAAAACTGACCATTTCCAAGAGGGAGATTAGGTGAAAATATATTGCTTTGCCCATACAAAATAAGTTGGAAAACTCTTTATTTCCACATCATTGGGAACTGTTCTTTTCTTCTTGTTTGAAGCAAGGGCTTGAAATTTAGAAGGGCTCCGGGAGTCAGGTTTTGCCTTTTGCTGCCCACGGAGCATTTGTCCGGAGACATTTGTGCTGTGAACTTAAGGGAACTCTCTGTTGTGTGTGATCAGCAAGGGCTTGGTCTATCTCCCCAGTCCTTCTCAAGCATCGCTCTTGCTCCCAGCCACAGGGAAGAGCAGCGTATCAGGGCACTGCCAGTTATTGATGGCCCCTCTTTTCCTTCTTGCATGCAATGAAAACTATGGATTGAGCCCCTGCTAGGAGGTGTTTCTATTTCCCCCTGTGGTTCAACAGCGTTGATCAGAGAACTTGCACAGTCACTGATAGCTGCAGCCTGGCTGGGGACTTTGGCAGCGCTGTGCTTGAAAGTCTAAGCACCTTTTGAAGGGCTTTGTTGAGTGGCTATTTCATAGCTGTCATGGCTGATGTGGCTGTGGGTGGAAGGTTTCACAGAGTAAGGACTGCTTGCTAGAACAGAGGCAGTGCTGGAGTCCTCTCTCCACCAGTCCTGGCCAGCTGGTGAGATTAAATTAGTCCAAGTAGGTCCATAGTTCCATTGCTCTTCACTCTAAATGCTCATGACATGAGTTCAAAGGATGTAAAGAGACAGAGAAGCTATGACCTTGGCAGTGACTTCTGGAATCTGCATTATGTTTTGGTTGACGCCGTCTGCCCCTATCTCTCTTCTGCTTCACTTGGGCTCTGCAGCAGCGCAGACACCAGAGCGGTCCTTCTGTTGCCATGTCCAGATGAAGCTGGAGGACATTCTCCACTAGAGAACTGTGGAAGAAACCTCCACCAGTGTCAGTGGCTGACCAGGCCCAACTTCTATCCGATGTGGCAAATTGCCCCTGACACCTCGAGGGCAGGATGCTATTGGGTGCATGTGATGGGAGAGAAGAAAGACATGGTGGTGACCCTGGCTGATTTCCCTCTAGCGAACATCCTGGAGCCGAGAAAGATGAGAGCTGGACATCACCCCAGCCAGAGTGCCAGGCTGTACTGGCCTTCCTCCTCCACATTCAACACAGTGCTGCCTGCCCTCACCCCATGGGATGGGCAACATACTTCTTACTGCCCAGCATAACCCTGGAGTCCACCAAGAGGCACGGGCTGAGAGAGTGAGACCCCAACTTTGCATATTCTACAAACCTCCATATCCTGTGGCTGGGCTGCAGGAAGGCAAGCCAAGCAGCTCACCCTGAGAGGCACCAGGAGGAGCGGGGATGCCCTGTGTCCCCCATCCCTCCCAGTGACAGCACCAGCCTGGAGCGTGGCACCGAGACCTGGAAGATTCAGTGCACCCTGGAGCACCTTTGACAGAGATGCACGTGTGCGTGGCCAGAGCCTCAGGGCAGCTGTGGCCAGCGGTGGGGAAGAAAGAGGCAGATGTGTTCAGCAGTGTAGTCCCTCCTGCTTGTGGTCTGTTCCTTTCCCCCCCCCCCGCAACCCGAAACAAACACAGAGCCGCTCCCGCAGAGCAGCTCCGCCAGCTGCAGAAGTGCTTAGAGGGTGGTGTGGTGAGGGGGGTGCGGAGAAGGGAGGCAGGAGAGATCAATCTCGCTCCTGGTGGGAAATGGACTCAAACCCCTGTTGTTTGTATTTAAGGAGACAAATGGATGTGGAGCCTGGATTTTTAGAAGACCCCTAGGACCTTGATTTAATTCAAAAATTGAGTTCTCTCAGCATTTGCCTGCAGCCACGGCCTCCCTGCAGCACACATGACCCAACCTGCGGTGTGGAGGCTTGCTGGGGGGCACGTCCCCGCACTGCCCACCCCATCGGCCTTGGCAGGAGCCCGGCGTGTGGCTGGGACCTTGGCAGGTCCCTCGGTGAGAGCTGCTTCACTGTCTGTGCATGGACCACGGTGTGCTTGTGCCAAAAGTGCTGCACGCTGGGCACCTGCAGAGCCCCCACTGGGTCACCGCCTGGGACAGCAGCTCTTGAGGTTGTAGTAAAATTCCCCATCGCTCCTTCCCACCCCTTGCCTGCGAGCACCCACTGGCCCCATGGAGCCATCTCTTGCTGAGCAGAGGATGGCCACCACTGACCACTTCAATGTCTCCAGGGTGGCCTTGGCCAGGGTGCTGGGAGTGAGGACCAGGGGAGCTGCAGGCAGTGAGTGTGCCATGCTCGTGTCCCAGGGGAGTGCTGCGCTGGCTCCAAAGACTGCCCGAGCCCAGCCAGACAGGCAGATGAGTTATCACGGACCAGAAGGCAAGCTGGGACAAAGAGAGGGGAAAACACCTTTTTCATTGTCCCATCCTCCATGCTTCAAACTTCTTACTCTCAGCTCGCCCTGAAGATGATGGAACATGTGTCCTTCCTCCCCCTGGAGGGGGCTAGCTGCTTGCACAGATGATGGCAAAGTGGTGGTGGCAGTTTCAGAGGGAGCTGCACAAACTGGTGTTGCTTTTCCTCCTGGGTCCAGCTGATCTCCATGCCCTTGCTGCTTGCTTGCTCTGATGGCTGTATTTCAGCAGAAGTGCAAAGTGTAGCTGGTTTTGATGGTGGTTCAGGTTTCGGGGGTCAAGGTTGTCTCTCACTCACTGTTTTAAGGCACAGTGTGATGGAGCCATGCCCTGACTGTATACTTGGAGCCCTTCTACGCATTTTTACCAACCCTGAATTACCAGGATAGATGGTCTAAAGGGCCCACAATGGGGTGAAACACGTTCATCATACCTCCATCGCTGCCTGTCTGTCAGGGCAGTGGGGAGTCCACCCTTGTTTATGTGGTCTGGGCTCACCGTTGCAGCTCTCCAGCCCCTGGGCAAGGAGCTGGAGTATCCAAGTGTATCACTAGCGCTGTGACCCCCCCACTTTGGTGTTGACATTGCCCTCAAAGGGCAGGGCAGATGAAAAAGAGCACACCTGAGAAATCCGGTGCTCCAGGAGCCCAACACTGTTGCCCTGAGACCCCGTGGTCCCGCAGCAGGAGATTGCCTTGTCGGGCATTGTCTGGGCTCTGCTACTGGCTTTGAAATCATGATTGTGCCTTGGAGAGGAGCCCTTGACTCCACTGGGTAAACATTGCCCATGCGGCCATCCCGGTTCAGCCCGTAGGGAAGCAAACCTCTGTAAGTGAAGGCCAGAAACATGACTGGAGGAGATTGGTCCTAGACTTGAGCAGGACTAGGGGAAACATGAACCTGAGGGGGAGGGACAGAGGAATTGAGGCAGAGGCTGGAGAAGTCAAATCTGGACTAATTTCTCAGGGAAGAGTTTGGCCGTACTCCTCGAATCCCATTCAGGAGGGCAGATACCTGGGCCCTTCCCATTGCCCTGTATCTCAGGCCTGGTTCTCCTGATGTCCTCTGCCCGCCTGGGCCTGGCAGGAGGAGGGTGAGGTTTTGCAGGATGCTATGGGGACAGGGTGAGAGGCCTCCCCGAGGCCATGGGCTCACTTTGGCCCCCCTATAGCACCCTATAGCAGAGCCACTGGAGGACAACGATCCTCCCTGCACATAGGCAGCTTCCATAGAGCAGCCTCTGAAGGAGTGGAGGGCTGGTGCCAGGGATTTCTTTTTCCATCGCCAAAACTGAAAGGGAGGCAGGGCTAGTGGAGACAGTGTTTGTATTGTTGAGGTGAATTTTTTGTTTTGGTCTGGGGAGCGGGGTTTTTTGTTTGGTTTTGCTTTGTTTTAATATCTGCTAATTGGCTCTTGTCCTCCTCCTGGTGCACTTGAGCATCCTGCTGCAGCTCTAGCCCACATCCGACTCGCGTTACCAGGGGAAGAATAGCCGCATTGTAACCGCCCTGATCGTGCTATAATGGGGAGCTTTGTAGCCGAGGTGTGAAAACGGAGCCGGCTCCCCAGGACGGGACTCTCACTGCAGCGTGAAGTCTTTTATTTCCCCTGCTGCCAGGTTTTACAGTGTCCTCTGCTGCTCCCTCAGATCCCATAAATAACAGAAACCAGGATGCTGCCCACCCTGGGTCCCTTCCAGCACCCTGACCTTTCCGGCAAACCGCTGATGTGCCTTCCCAGGATGAAGTGCTGGTGATCCTGCTCCCCAGGGACAGGCAGCCGGAGGCAGGGAGGGTGTGAGCAGCACAAGATGAGATCACCTGCCAACAGCAGTAGGGAAACTTCATCCTCCTTTGCTGTGAACCTGGAGCAGACTTTCAGACGCGAACTGCATGATCCTGGAAAGAGTCTCTGGCCTGGGAAATCCTTAGTTTTCCTCCCCCTCTATTTTTTTTCCCTCCCCTCCTCCCAGAGATGTCTAGACTTAAGGAACAGCATTTATCTCCTGTGAACAGCACTGGCATGGAAAGCTTTTCCTCCGGCCACCCTGTCATCATGGTAGCATCCCATTCAGACTGTGAAACCCCTTCTTGAGCCTGCATCCCACAGTCTTCTTTCCCTTGATGTCATTATTGCTGTTGCTATCTACAGACTGCTTGGAGCACAGCAGTCTGTGGGAGCTCCGGTCAGTGGCCCTGTTGTGTCAGGCACTGTATGGGGTGGCATCACTGGGTGACCGGATTTGCTGGTGAGCAGAACAGGGCTGCACCTCACCAGGCAGCCCTCTGCCTCCTGCCTGCCCACGAGGGAAGGTGGTGATGATGTGCAGGAACCATCTTCATTCTGCAGATAGGAAGGGACAGAATGTCTCCCTTGACTGCTGTGTCCCTGGACTTGGGACTGAGCCTGTCTGCTGGCATGACCCAGCCTGCTTCCACTCTTCTTCCTTTCCTTTTACATTGAGAAGATCAAACAAGCCAACAAAGACCAGGGAAACCAGTGCAAAACCCAAAATGTACCAAATTCCTAGCTTCTAGATCATCTCCACTATCTCCAGCACATCTCTGTCCAGCCTGCATGCTCATTTGTGGTGGTTTTTTTGTCTCCCTGTATTTCCTTTTTAATTTTTCCAGAAACTGAGGTGTGCATACCAACCACAAAGACACCTAGACTCAGAAACAATTGAGCCAGATTTTCATATCCCTGTCAGCCATGGAGAAGACCAGATGTTCACAGATAAGCACCCAACACATGTCCTTTCCAGTACCCTGTCTGGAAACACCAGCCCCTGTGGTGTGTGCTGAGTCCTGCAAATGCTGATACGAAAGGTTTCTTCATGTCCTACAATTTACCTCTCCAGGGATGTCAACAGAAAACCCACGGTCAGAAATAACTTAATGCTTCTCCCTCCATCAGCCAGGTCTGACAGAGGACAAAGGAAATGTTCTTCTATATTCTGTTGCAGAGTGTCTAAGCTATAAAATGGGGCCAAATGGCCTCCCCCTGAGCACAAATAACAACAGGAGAAAGATCCATATGCAATTGAGTGTAGGATAAATGTGCTTAGCTGATCATTCGTTTCCCTAATATTTTTTTATGAATAGGCTTAACTTATGGTAAGATGGGACTTTATGGTCCTGTAAGTCTTGCTTGTGTCAAAACAAATGAACTAGCCATCCTATGGGGGAACTATCAATCCAATATATGTGTGTGTATGGGTGTGGGGAGTCAGACCTATTATACCTTTAAGAGCAAATTAGATGCTGTTCCTATGATTCATAATGCTATATATCTAATGGCATGACTCGTCATCTAGAAAATAAACGTTTCGAGCCAGTTTCTCATCTCATAAATTTCCCCTCTGGCACTGAAGGACATAAACTAAATGGGCTGACTCACAGGGAAACAATACAATTTGGATACTTTTAAATGAAAGATAAAATTGCCTTAGGGCACAGAGGGGCGTTGAGATCCCGGGGAGTGGTTGGCAAGCGCAGGACGACGCGTCGGGGGCGACTCTGCCATCCCCGGCTTGCAGAGCTGGTTGAGTTTTCCCAGCTCAGTAGCTTGGCGTGACCACAATGGCAAAGCGTCCGATGTGGAGATATTCATGTTGGAGATGGTCTTCTTGTTGGACGTGGTGTCTTCTGGCAGGGAGGAGTTTGCTGCACATTTCCGAGCATTGCAGGAGGGAAGGACAGGAGATGTGGAGGTGCCTGCTCCTGGGCAGGAGGGAAAGGTGGTCCTCAGCCATCACAGACCAGGGAGGTCCTTGTGCATTCCCACCTGCAGCTCTCCCAAGGGCTGCAGCTGCCCATGGGACAGGTCTCAGCACCTTTGCTGCAGCTTTTGATCTTGATCTTCCTGTGCCGTTGGGCTCCTGGTTTCGGTGGCATCTGCTGTTCCCCTGGGTTTGTGTGAGCAGTCCCGTACCTCCTGGGCTATGCTGTCAGAAGGCAAAAGGGAAGGAGAGGTTTTCCCGTGGTTTCCACCTGTGAGGAGCATGTGCCTGCAGCGTGCCTTTGAGGATGGGCTGGCTAAAGCTTTGCAAGGAAAGGTGACTTCAACTGCTGATCTCTGCCAGGACCTGGAGCAGTCTGGGGGAGGCGAGGGAAGGGGGAGTGGGCTGTGTGTGAACTACAGCAAAAGCTGTATCTGGCTTCAGGGCTGGGAGGACCACAGAGTCCTCAAAGCTCACGGAGACCCTCCGTTTGTCCTGAACTTTCTGTGGAGCAACTGTGTGTCCCTCAGAGCAGGCTGGTGTCTCCACAGAGGGTGTGGAGCCTCCCAAAGTGATGGTGAACATCTTCCTGTGGGGAGCTTCATCACTTTCTGCATGATCTTACCCATTTCCCCCCATGAGTTCGCTCTTGCCACTTCTTCACCCTTTCAACACACACTCCCTGGCATTGATGGGAAAATCCTGGAAACCACTAGCTCAAAATCCTGCTGGAAAGCAAGGGAAGGTGAGTCCTGGTTGCCTGGCCACCCCCAGCCTGGCCCTGATGTCAGCTGGCTCCTGGAGATGGGAGGCAGGCAGCAGCCAGCACTGAGGGCTAGCCGTGCTCTCAGTAACCCAGTTAGTGTGCGTAGGTGCGCTCGCCTTAATGAGCGCAATTGAAGGACGCATCGATTAGCTAACCTCGTTTGTGTGAAGGTTGACACAAGGCAGATGACGGCTGGGTACCTGCAGGATCTAATTAAAATGTATGCGAGGCTGGGCAGGCAGAGCAGAGGGGATTGCTCATCCAGCCTTGCACTTACCAGCAGAAAAAAGAAAATAGAAGGAAGGAATTGGCTATTGGATTTGGCTAAAGGGCACGGGTGGTGTGAGTGGGATTTCTTCCCTGGGCTGGGGATGCGCAGGGAGGAGCCGGGTTAGGGACTAGGGAGGGAGTGTACAGAGCTCTGGGGTCAGGGCTGGGGACAGGGTGACAGCAGAGAGGTGCCATTGATGTGACAGTGCAGCTCTTCCAGGGGTCACCCAACATCTGTCTTTGCCCACAGTGCATGTCTGTGCACGTGTGTACCCACAACATACCTACTTGTCCTGCTTCCTACAGAGAGCACATGCTTCACCATCCATCTATGTGCATCATTTTCTGTTTCTATCCTGCACAGACATGCTGCTCTCTACAGAAGTGTATCTGCACCCACTTATCCATGTGTCAGATAAACTCCTCTCTGTCTTCCCTGCTCACCAGTTACTTTGTGATGCCCTTTCCAGCCCCGTGCTTCAATTACATTCTAAAAACCAAAGTAAAATAATATCACATTTTCTCTCTTTCACATGTTTTTTCCTTCCTCTTTTTTTTCTTTTTTTCTTTTTTTTTTTTTTTTTTCCCTTCTGGAACAGTCCCACTTTATAAATGCCTGGAAGCAGAAAATGTTTCAGACGCGAGAGCCTCGAGGCGCCTGTTAAAGGTGCTCGGGGTGTTTGGGGAGAGCAAAAAAACCCCGGACAATGGGAGCCCTGACGTCAGGCTCTATTTATACCTTCTCTTTTCAGAAACCTCCCCGGGATGGCGCTTTTCCTAGAGTTTTCTGCTAAATGCCGCAGCCACTGGAGCCATCCCTGTCCTCCTCAAAGGGCACGTTTTTATCTTTAAGGCGTAACCTGGCAGCTCGGGCGGTATCGCTGGGGCCAGGCATCCGCAGGCGGCTTTGAATGGGCGGAATAGTGCTGCTGTGAGCTGGGCTGCGCGGAGGCTGGCAGCGAGGCTGCTGTACGTGGATGAGGACCCGTGAAGCATTTCAACCCCAAAATGTGCCTTTTAAAAGGTCAAAAGCATTACAAAGAGGTTTGTTTTAGTGGAAGAAGTTTTCGTGTTATGATTATTCTAGCAGGGCGTTGTGGCTTCACAGGGTTGGGTTGAATATTGGCTGTATATGTGTGCAGGGAGAGATGCTGTCTTCCAAGCTGGAGGTTTAGTTAGGTATAACAGGCAAAGGATAGCAGGAGAAACCACCATAAATCCATGCAGTCTGAACTGCAGCAGGGTACAGAGCGAGGGGTGCCCCGTCCTGCAGCATGGGGACCAACCCTGAGTAGCCTGAACTGCGGGTTGAGCCCAGGGAAGACACCATGGGGTTAGAACCGAAGGCTTTGGGAATTCAAAGTGTTTCAGCCTCAGACCCCAGCAGACGAACAGCAGTTATTCTGGGGATCCATTGGCATCATTAGGAGTGGTCAGGAGGGCTCCTGGTCATGCTGGGGACAGCCTGCAGAGGGGACACTGCCTGGCTGGGGACACCCTGCAAGTATTTTACAGGTTTTTATTTTTTTCTTCCATATACTGCTGTTTGGCTTGTGAGTATTCATTATGCAAATGAATAAAGCAGCAATTTCCTTGCAGGAGGGCAGCTCATATGAATAACAAACCTATGAGAAGAATGGAAGTGGTCTCTGTTGTTGGGGATGTAGGAATTACTTTAGTCTTAGTGGGGATAGAAACAGGCACGGAATGGGAACGTGGAAGAGTTTCAGAGTGCACAGCAGCCGTGTAGAGGTACCCTATGTATGATTTCCAGTGTCGCAAACAGGCCTGTGTGTGTGTTTCTGCAGGCAGCTCAGTCCCCCACCCCAGGAGATCCCCTCTGTAGGATTGTGCAAACACTCCCCATTCCCACACCAGAAGAGCACCCAGGGATGAACCAGCATCGCTCAACATGCAGGAGCTAAAGCACAGGGAGGTGAAGGGACTTGCCCAGGGCCATGCAGAGAGTCCGTGGCTGAGCTGGGGAGGACATCCCTGTATTTCCCAATCCCAGGGCTCTGTGCACACGCCCCTCTGATGCTCAACACTGTGGGGCCAAGCCACTGGCTGGATTTCACTGAGTCTTTTAGCACAAATGTTCACGCTTTTTGTTCTCATGTCAGGCTTTCAAGGGAGCCCTGATGAGCTCATACTGGTGCTCGGGGAAAGGCGATGTTATTGAAGACTGGTGCAGGTGTGACCTCAACGCCTTCGATGAGAACGGACTCCCGAACTGCAGCCCTCTCCCTCCGCCTGTGTACGTATCAGTGTGAGCCCCTCCCACGGGTCACGGCCCCCTGGCACCAGCCCCTTTCCCACAGGCTCAGCCCATGGGCATCTCCTTCCTCTCACCTTCGAGCCCCGGGGCTGCAGTCCAGCACTCCTCACTGTGTGACTGATGCCTGTAGGATATCCTGGCTCCGGCTGTGGCCCTGGAAGGTTTCCTTACAGATTTTCATCACCTGATTAGCACGGGCTTGTAGAATGGGATTTCAAATGCTGAAAGAAATGGAATTATGGTGCAATTCATTGTGACTTGTCAGAGCAAGAGCAAATCAGGAGCAAACTGATGGGGAATTAGCTGAGAAAGCAGGAAGACTGGCTCCAGAGAGCCACAAGGAGCAGAACACCTTCTTAGTGAGCCAATATCCTCATAGAGGATTAATTTCCCATCCTGAGTTCAACAAACACGCTTGTATGTTTGGAGCCAGACTCTCTATAGCCCTGTATTTTGTGTTGTCATTTACCCTGGTGCAAAGAGAGCAGACGCCTTTGCACTAGCATGGCCAGGAGCACAAGGCTGCTCTGCCTTCACCTCTACCCACGGGGTCCCTGATCCGGGCAGGAGCTCCTGCGCAGCTGCCCTGCTTTGACTTGCGCTCACACTCATCAGAGCCTTGCTCATTTGGAGCTGGGTAAATTCACAGCCACATCTGCCCCTTCTCCCCGTCCCATGCCTTTGCTTGCTGGTGATGCAGACCAGACCCTCCCCTTCTGTAGACAACCCCACTGGGTTGCATGAAGGCTAAGCTGGATCCTTCTTTTCTCTGTTGCTCCTGGGCAGCTGGTCCTTGGTTCCTGTGGGGCTGCCGAAGCTCAGTTCTCCCAGGAGAAGAAGGCCCCTTTAGATGGGATATTTGGCGTTGTGTGGTTGTGGTTGCATGACCCAGGCTTTTGCAGGAGCAGAGGGAGGTAAGGACAAACATTGCAGTAGGCTGCACCCAACTGATTTTCAACTGGAAGTTCTTCCATGCTCACCTACCTGCTCTCCCCTTGTGTCCCCTGTCCTTGTGGGTCTGAGTGCACATATCTGGGTATGAGTGTGAGCCCTGCCTGGGGTTGTGCTGCTTGTAGAGGTGGATTCCTCCCCAGAAAGGGAGCTGATGTCTTATTTGGTTTCTGTCCTGTCTCCTGCCCAGCCTGCGGCTCTCCCCCAACGTGGAGCCCTCCAGCACCGTGGTCTCTCTGGAGTGGCTGGATGTGCAGCCTGCCATCGGGACAAAGGTGTCTGACTATGTCCTGCAGCACAAGAAGGTGGATGAGTACACGGACACGGACCTCTACACAGGTAGGTGCGGCTGCTGAGGGCAGGATCCTCTTGGTGCAGAGAGTGCACGGTGATGCATCCTGTGCCCTGGCTGGCTGGGAGCTGCTGCTTTGTGGAGAATGGTGCATAGAGCCAACGTGCTAGATGAAGTATCAAACCTGCTCCATTCAGGAGAGGTTTCTGAAGACTTCTGTAGACATGGGTATTTGAGGGGAAGGGGAAGTACAAAAACGCAGTGTGGCAGAAGGAAATGATTTGCACTTTTTGGGTAGGAGAGGTGTGTTGGAGTCTCTGACTGAAGCTACTGTTTGATCTGATCAGTCTGAAATGCTGCAGGATGGTGGGTGTGGAAGGAAGGTCAGCCCTCAACAACTCAAGGGCTTTACTGGTCTGTTCCAGTGAGTACTGCATTGCATGCCAGCCTTTGAAAGGTCACTTAAAGTTGCCTTGCCCACCTATCAAAGTAACTCGAAGCCTGCAATATTTAAGAAGATCATTTAAGCAGCCCAAAACTTCTCCAGGGGAACCTGAAACTTCCCTGGGTTGGAGTTTGGTTCCCAGATCAGGCTTGGACTGAGCGCTCTGTGCCTTGCAAAGGCTTTGTCAGCAATTTAAGCCATGCTCCAGGAGCTGCTGAGCAAGGTGGAGGGGTGTAAAGGAGGGCGTTTGACAGCACTTGAGACCTTGAGTGATGCTACTGCTGCATGGAAAGCCAGGAAAAACCTCCTTCTGCTTTTTCCTTAGGGTTTTTAGATGTATTTTGTTAAAGAAGCTCATTTGACATGTCAGGGGCAGCCAGTGTTGTTGACCAAAGCAGAGATTTACCTTTGTGTGAAGGCTCCTTCCCCCAGATGCCGACTGTACCTAATTTCAGCCCCCCCATAGATAAGGGAACATGGGAAGAAGGTTTCCACCTGTCATTGGAGCAAAGCTCTGCAACAGCTACTGCTTTGGGTGATTAAAAACCTCATTTGTTTTAAGGTGGGACCTGGTCAGCTTATGCGAGGTGTGCATGTCCGGACTGCCTGCGAGGACAAGGGACCAAATTGGAGGTGGGGATGGGGCTGACAGCGGAGGGGGAACCTGGCTGTGCTCATGCAGTCTTACAGGGGCTTCCCAGACACCCTGGCAAAACGTTTATCTGTGTTTCCCTGTCGGGAGGGCAGTCTCAGGAAGGTCATTCAGAGCAAGATAGGAAGTTGCACACAGACAGTCCTTAGGTCTTGTTAGAAGCTCTCTCAGCTTGGGGTGGTGGCTTTTTTCTTCTCCTCACTAATTTTGTAAGACCCTCTGAGCCAAGCCCTCTGCTGCCATGAGCTGCCACAGAGCAAACTGCTCCAGCTCATGGCCACAGGGAAGTTTTCACCCTCTCTGTTCATCTCAGGCCTGTCAATTCTGCTTCTGCAGCCTCTCTTACCACCATATCCAAAATTTTTGTCCTATAAGAGCTGGACTTCTATCAGAGAGAGCCAGAGCCCCACATCCTGGGGGGCCCTGGCTGTTTGTGGAGACCCCGGTGAGAAGGAGCTCTGGTTCCTGGCTCATAAAGCAGTCCTGTCCCACAGGAGCTTTCTCCTACACCTTGCCAGCATCCATTTCCAGAGCTGCCCGATGTGGCCGTGGCCCCTGGGTTATGTTTCTATTTTCCCAACATGGAAGAAGTCTTGTTCTTTATCTTGGAGGGGCACCCTCCAGTAACAGAGAAAGAAAACAAGCCACCAAAGGAGGGGCTTTGTTTTGGATGGGGATTCCAGATTGCTCACACATTGGTCAGGTGAGACCAGACTAGGGAAGCATGGGGTTTCTCCTTTGAAGTGGCTGGATCTTTGCCTGGCAGACAGAGTAGGAAATACAGATTATTATTATTATTTTCCTTTTATGACTGCCATGTGTTTGACAGGCGATTGAATTCATTGTGGGGAGCTGCCCTCCCCTCTCCCTGCTCTGGGGCACTGTTCGGGACAGAATGACCCCATTAACAGTTAAACAGAAAAGCCAATCCTAAATCTCTCCCTTTTTTCTATGTTGTTTATAACCAAACAACATTCCTGCCTTCATTCCTTTCTTACCCTGCAGGCCCCTAATGCCATATGACTTGATTCTTGCAAATACCTTGCATAGGTTTGCAGCGATGCTGACTGCTACAGCTCTCAAAGGCTTCACCCAGCCAAAAATTCTATCATGGGTATCCCCTCACCATCATCACCCACCCATCATGCTGCAGCCCATCTCCATCTCATCTGAGCAGCAGCCACAAAAACAATGTCAACCCCAGAAGGGGGAAGCTTTGGGATGGGGGTGTGGGATATGAAATTTGGGTGACTCTTGATGGATGTTGGCAGATATTCCTTCCCTGTCGGTCTCGTGGCTGCTGGTAGGCAGGAGCAGGTTGCTCCCATTGCTGGGAGGTGCACCGTGGGTGTTTGCAGAGTGTGGCAGTGCTGGGCTGGGAGGTTTGAGGGCTCTTGAGGCTGCTGCCATTCATCCATTGAATCTCTTGAGTTTAAATGTGTGGGTTATTTGTGCTTGTAGGGGGAGTTTTGTTTGTTTTATTGCAGTTGTAGCCATTTCTTGGGATTTCTGGCATTTGCTGGAGCTAGAGCTATGCCAACCTGCTCTTCAGCCCCACAACAAGCTAGATCATTCCTGGCCCCTGCTTAACCTGCCTTCTGTCTTCCTCCTGCCCCCAAAAGCCTCCAGTCTCTCACCCTTGCAAAACTCCTTGGCCTTCCCTTTGCTTTGCAACTGGGATATGTAGTCTTTCCCTTGAGCCAGAAAATATTTGCTCCCCTTCTTCTTGGAGCAGAGTCAGGAGGGAGGTTTGAGGCTGGTCTAGTATGCATCTCCTCTGCTCCCTGCTGAGCTCTGCGTGGGGCGGCGATGCTGTGGGATGGGGTGGAAGGAGCCGGGAGCTCGCATGGGCTGGTTGCCCCCGGCTGTACATGTTTTTTAAAGAGGCTTATTACTGGTGCTTAGAAAAACACAGCCTTTGGACCATCTGAGGCTAATAGGAGGTGAACTTGTGTGCGAAACAAACCACGCTTTCAACACCAGCGCGTGGGGAGTGAGCGTCTCTCCACTCAGGAGCCAGCAGAGAAGACGGAGAGCAATTACATCCCAAACTGTTTATTAAAACTTGTGGAAATTACTCATAACTCCATGTGTGCGACAGCTTTGTAGTTGAGTGATGCTCTTTGTTTGAACATGGGGCTCTCGAAGAGGGCACGAGCATGTGTGTGTGTGTGTGCGCGGCCGAGCCCGCCAGCGCATTATGTCATGGATGAAGCAGGCGCTGCACTTGAGAGAGGGAGAGGGAGAAATGTGTTTTACAGGGTGAGGTACAAACTGAAATGGCTGTGAACATCTGGAACTGATATTAGGCTTGGAAAATGTTTTCTGTCACTCCAACACTCCTCTGGAGGAAGGTTTCTGAAGTTAAGAAGCTCCGAAGGGGATGAGGGGGAGGGACAAGGGGATAACATGACTGTGGCGCAAAGTGCTTTTTATGTTTCAGTCCTGGTTGCTGTAGCCAGGCCATGTCCCTGCCTGTGCTGGGTGGCGAACCTGCGGTATCACCATTGCTTATTGTGGTGGTCCTGGCTTAGAAGGTCCCCTGAACGAGCTAAGCCCCACTGCCCGGGATGGTCCTGCATGGGGAGCGCTGCGTCCTCCAGCCTGTAGTGGGTAGAAGGACAGAAGGATCCTTGCCCTGATTTTAGGGTTGGGAGCTGAGAAGATGAGGTGGGAAGCCTCATCTGAAAGATGAAGGGTGAAATCCTCGGGTGGGGACAGACCTGTGCCTGGTTTAACACCACCTGAACCATCTCTGGGGCCCACCTGGGAGGTTGGACCCACCTGGGGGCCAGTGCAGGTTGGGGCAGCTGCTGTGAGTGTGCAAAATGCAAAGTTTAAAAATAAAAAAGTGCTTTGAATGTGTTTGCAGTTCACGCGCAGAATGTCTGGGAATGGCTGGGAGAGGACAAAGGATTGGGCTTTCTCTTTGTGATGAATTGGGGTCCATGGGCTTGGCAGGGAGCTGCATCACTCCTGGGGTGGTGGTCGTGTTGCTGTTGTGATCCCTTGTAGCTCTGGGAGCCTCTCGGTCCCTTTCTCGTTGGTCTCCATGGTGCATTTTTCTTCCCTTCCTGCCCATGTCTCTGCTGCTGGGTCTCTGAACATACATCTGTGAGGGGCTTCAGGGGTGGCCACCACACACCTGCACAGGGGACGGTGAGGAGGCCTGGGGAGGTGGTGGTTTGAGCATGTGAGCTGTGAGAGTATCTTGAAGCACTTTCCTGGTGATAAGTCAGACCTTGCACACTCTCAGTAGGAATGGGCTCTCCCTTGCTGTGCAGATGGAGGAGAAAAATAAGACACAGATATAAAATGCCTTCCCTGAGGTCACAAGCACAAGACCCTCAGCGTTGAACGGTACTCGCCTCCGAAGGCAGAGAGGGGTGCAGGTCCTGGATCCCCCCAGCTTTGTGCCTTGCCCTGCACTCATTCCATGCAGCACCTCCCAGTCATTCCCCACCACCACAGTGGTCAGCCCTGTGCCCATGCAAAGCACATGCAATTGCTGTGCTCCTTGAGTGTGAAGCCATCTCCTCCTGCTTGTGCTTCAGTATCAAAGCGGGTAGAACTGGGAAGATGCAGAGAAACGAAGTGTCACTTGCTGTCACTATGGTTGAGGATGACAGCAAGTGCAAATGCGACATTGCCACAATGTGCTGCTTTCTCTGTGTTGCTGCTAGCGGATCGCAAAAGGATTGTGAGGCTCTACCTCTCCCCCAGCCCATCGCCTTCTGTCCTGTTCTGCGTAGGCTCTTACGCTGTGGTTTCCTCCTTTTTCTGTGGTACCACTTCTACAGTTCCATGTGTGTCGACAGCTGGGTCAGTGTAGTTGGGGATATTGTGTGGTATTAGCTGAATGAAGTATCCAACAAAGTGGTACACTGCTCATTTGCTTTTATACAGCAGTGCTGCTATTGGTCACAAGATACCATGTCCCAGAAGGACAGGTGAGGTCTAAGCAGAGACTCCCAAGCTTTATTATTTCTCAAGGGATCCTGGCTGCTTCTAGGTCTCTTTGGACAGTGATCACGTTTATAAGAAGAGGTAGCCCTCATCCAGAACAGCTTGTAATCCTCAAAGAAAGGAGGAGAACAGAAGCACAGACTGCTGAATGAGCTTGTTGGAGATCACGTAGACCTCCGAGCAGGAGGATGCAGATCTGTCAGCTTGGTCAGAGTCCTCTAGTATACCAGGGCCCTCTATAGCCAGGACTGTGGCATGGAGAAGAGCTAGCCAGTACGCTGGGGAGGGTGTCTGGAGAATAGACTGGGTAGAACGATGTACAGAAGTTGAGGGTATGGTTATATAAAACCTGTGCGCATCACCGCGCCGGCGTTGCAGGCTTCTCTGGAGCAATGCTGTTTTGCAGAGGAGTCTTTGAATACACATCGTGTCTATAAAAGAAAGCAAAAGAGGTCAAACCAGAAGGCTTAGTGTTTTGTACGCTTGCAAGTTGTGCTCCGAATGGAGGCTTGAGAGTATCTTATTTATAACTTAACTCTGTTCTGTAGAGCATCGTTCTGACGTGTCTGGATGGCCGGGGCTGTATAGATATAGCTATGGCAACTGTCACTTCCAGTACACCCTCTTGTGTGCAAGCTGTGCTGCTACTGTCATGTGAAAACCAGTGATAGGCTGGAAGAAGAAGAGAAAAAACTCTCTGGCCAGAACAAATACTGTCAGTAATGAGTCAGTGCAATCTCCATACAACACTCTTGTTACATGCCTTAAAATCATTTTTAGAATCCTGACTTCCAAACAGGCTGGGCACCACAGAGAGTAGTAGGAGTTGACACTGCCTTTAGGAAGCTGTAGGAGCTTGAGGTCCAGCCAGAAGTTGGGTAAATACATGAATGTCCAGAGTTCTAATTCATGCCAACAAAGTGTGGAGGATATTAAAGCGTGAGTGTTTAATCCAGTTGTTCTTAAAGATGCTAATGATCCTGAGTGTGGGTGATGGTATTGACGACCTCTCTAAAGCCCTGTGAAGGCCAAGCTCTCTCTCTAGAGAGCTATGGCACCTGTCATTAATATAGGTGTCATTTTATAGATGATTTTTGATTTGTAAGTTGACCCAGGGGATGTAGGCTCTGCAGCTGGTGGATCACAAACTGACACTTGGAAAAGAGACCACAGTCTCCACTGGTTTCAGGAGAGCAGTTCTGTTCTCCCTAGCTGTGATACCGGACCTCTGCTCTCAGCACAGCGATGCTGGTGGTCAGGAAGGTTAGTGATCAGCCTGGGAGCAATAGACAGCTCCCGGGGGAGCATCTGTGTGTTTGACTCGTTTTCAAAAGAGGTCCCTGAACATCACCAAAGTAGAGGAGGACCTAATGGTGGTCAGAAGCTGGTGACCCACTACTTGGTTGTCTCTACCTGCTCGTTCCTTGGTGATCTGCCTGGTGGACCTCAACTGGTTTCTCAATGGGCAGGTGTCTTGCTGATCACAACCACCACTCAGTGGGGACCAGCTCGCTTACGTGCTGGGAATGGAAATGCAGCAGAGCTTCATCTGCGAATGCCCGTGTGTGGGGAGCCTGGCCAGGGCATGGCTGTTGCGTGGAAGCTGTCATTGCTGCTGCCTCTCCTGTAACTAGCATGTGGGTAAAGATGTTTTCAACACCCAGAGTACCCTTCTTGAGTGCTGAATCCACTTCACTTGTTAGCAAAAGGAAAGAGGATTGGAAAGAAGCCTTTGAAGAGAAGGTCAAGTTTTTGGAAGCTGTTTCTTGGGATGTGTTGTGTAATAGCACCAAGCAAGTGCTTAATTTTGGCCATTACACTCGCTGTGAAGCACTGATTTCTCTCCCACTGGGACAGCTGTAGTTATTTCCACCTACCAGTGTCATTTTTGTATCCTGGAAAGCAGAAGGGAGGTGGAAGGTTCTCAGCTCTCAATTAGTGTTGAGTCAGTTGCTGAAATATTTTGTTAATTCACATTTCCATATGGTTGTTCCAGGTTTTTTATTTTTATCTGCCCAGGCACCTTTGGGACAGAACTGGACATTATCTTTGCTTTCTCCCAAATCACTTCATAGGTGGAGAGCTGGGACTGTCTGCCCATTCCCTGCTGACTGCAGAGGATGGAGCAGCCTGGATGGTGCCACGAGTATGTCATGCACTTTAAGAGCACAGTGTTTGCCAAGGGCTTTGTGCTGTCTGTTCAGAGCTACCTCTCCCTCAAGGCAAAGGACAACTGTAGATGCTCCCTTCTAGCTAAGAGGGCTCTGAACTTCTTACATGGCAGTTAATGAGGCCAGTCATGTTGGTTTTTTACTGGTCTGTAATTTTATCCTCTAGGATTAAGTTTCTCCTGATCTGGAAAAGTCAAGGCCACAAATCCGTCTTGTCAGAAAGCATCAAAAGCAAAGGCTGCTAACACAGTCGGACGGATCATGGCATGCAAGTGCAGTTCAGTGGAACTTTTTCACAGGAGCCTGTATTGACTAGACAGGCTTTTCTAATCAATAAATTGTGGCTGGGATTTGGAGGGAAGCTCAGTCTGTGTTTGCAAAGCTGGCACTTGGCAATGTAGCCATGAGGCTGTGGGGCAGTACGGCCCTGCTCTGGAAGGAAACTTGGGCATGTTTGCTGAGCGAAGTACATGGGTCTTCCCTTTGGATGGGCTCTGAATGACGCCCAGACTGTGATTCCCTGCCAAGTTAGGATCTTCTTGGAGATTTTACATGTTCCTCTCATTCTAGCCAAAGCCTGAGATGAGATCCTGAACAGGATGGGGAATCTGCTTTCCAGTCCTCTGGCTGCTGTTGAGGTTTCCCATGTGTTCAGCTTTGTCAGGTGGCTGAAGTACAATCCAAAAAGTTAGACAGCATCCCTCCACGCTTCTCTGGAAGGAAATAAGGATAGGAAAGGGATCCAAGGAGGCACAAAGGCTGCCTTGGGACAGCTTATTCTGTCCTGTCTGAGTGCAGGAGCTACTCTGGGGACATTGCAGTCGTTCTGGGCTGTGATCCTGTCCGTTGCCTGCTCTGCCCTGCCAGCATCAAGGCTGCTGTAACCTGCACCATTCGTCAGGTACATCTGTGTTAGATGGCACATGGTGGTACCTGGCCTTTGTCCCTGCTGGGCTGTGTGCACTGTGTCCTGAGGACCATCGTCCCCCACCTCCCTCTTCACCAAGACAATGGGGGCTCCTCTTGTTGGGCTCAAGGTGGGGCAGGTTAGCTATTCCCCATGTTGCTTTGGTGTGAGGGAAATTAAGTGAAAATGGAGAGGGATTAAACCTTGAGTCAGGGGATTTGCCAATTAAAATAGCTGCTCTTTCTGCAGATTTCATGTGATACAAGAGCAGGGAGAGACCCTCCCCATTTCCCCCATGACCCCTTCCCAGTTTGTTCAGCTTGCTAGGGATTGAGATCTGTCTCTTAGGAGCGAGGGGCAAGCTGGGTCTAGGTTACATTTCATGCTGTTTAGACAGGATAAACCTTTCCTCCCTGTAATTGGGTGATTGGACTTGTGAGCTTTCTCAGATATTAATCTGGAGACCCTAGAGGGGGTCAGATTAGGTTATAGAGACATAATAGGAAATACTGCTGTGACTAGTTTGGGTTATGGAGGATAGAGTGGCTATTCTGCAGCGTTCCCCTGCTGAGTTTCCACTGGTGGGGCCTGCATGGTGGGGTCAAGGAGTGGTCTTATCTCAGCATCAGGTTGACTTGGTCTTTGCTGGGAGCAACTGTCTCTCACCCCTGTAATCCTGTTCTTCTGGAGGACAGGTCCATGACCTCTCCTTTGCCAGAGGGAGGGGTGGGTGGTGCTGACCTGCCACTGGGGCTTGTTCGCAGAGGAGAGAACCTGTTTTTTCAAATGGGCATCATATCTCCAGGAACCCTGGGATAGAAAAAGTTTCATATTCTGAACTGTTGGTGTTTGGACCAAGTAAGATCTTCCTCCTTGCTAGCCCATGTCATGCCAGTCGTGGGGAAGGGGTTGATAATGCTGGAGGGGATCGTTTCGAGCAGTGAGCGTTTAAGTGCATGCTTTCATCTGTCCCATGGGAGAGATGTATCTGGGGAAGGATATCATGTTGGTTCAGTCAGAATCAGTGAGATGAGCTTGTCCCTGTGGCCAAATGAGTGTTTCAGAGCTGTACTGATTAGGGATGCTGCACTGAAGCAGCATCCCGAGGGGTACTGGAGAAGGGAAACCCACCACGTTTATGCCACAGACCTGTTTGGTGTGTGGGTTAATGCCTCCTCCCGTTCCTGTGTGCTGTGTCCAGGAGCAGCTCTGCAGTGTTGCTGGACACGAGTTCCTCTGATACAAGCCTGGCTCCAGGCACCGTTCTACAGCGCTCCTTCCAGCCCTCGTTTCTTTTTATTAACAGTGAGATGACAGATAGGGGATGGTCATTAATTTAATAAAGGAAGTTTCTGATCACGACTACAGAAGCAAGGTCCTGAGGTTTTTTGTGGTGGTCTGATGACTCACCCTGATGAAATAGAGTGACACTGGGATAGGAAATACCTCACTGGAGCTCAGAGCATGGCAATGGCTCTTCCTACATAGCAGCCAGGCTCCTACAGTCATTCTGCCATCCTTAGCTGGGCTGTCGTTGGGACTGACCTCACCAGTATGAGCATTGCCCCCACTGAGAAGACCTGAATTTTGACTCCAGAGGCCCGTGGTCCTATGCAGCTAGGTCAATTTGCTGGCTTTAATGAGTCTCACTCTTTGTTTCCCTAGTGTTGGCCCTGAACACCTGCCTGGGGTGACAGTGGAGTCAGGAGTGTTGAAGTTTGGCTGAGGAACCCGGCTCTCCATCTCCCCCTTTGTGGCACACTCACATGTGTGCACACTCGTGCAGACACCGAGGGCGGGAGGCAGCAGCACGGCAGTGTTGTGAGAGGAGAGCTTGTACACAATCACAGATAATACTTGGTTTTCCTTTATCCTGTGCTGTCATCTGCAGAAATCGATAAATCTCACCAGCTTCATTGTGCGGCCTGGGAAATTCAGGCAGTCAGCAGTAACAGCCAAAAATTGTCTGTGGACTTTAAATCCAGAACAGCCAGTTAAGAGCAAGGGGTCTAAATTCCTGTACAGTTAATATTTACTGTGCTTGCTGCTCTCAAGCCTCAAAAGTTCACACTTGGCTGCAGATTATTTTCAGATCTCAGTTTCCAGTTCCTCTCAAATATTGGTGTTGCCTTGGTAGATGGAGAGTGTCAAGCCCAGGTGAATGTGCCTGTCCTGCTGGGGACCAGGGCGAGCAGGAGCGATAGCTACCCCCAGGCATCAAAGAAGCCACTGGGTCTGTGCCGTCCTGGCGCACAGCTCTCATGGATGGGGAGGTGGCCATCCCATCTGGGTGCCCTGGGGTGTGCCAAACCCTCTGGGGACAACGTGCAGTGGCTGTGGGGACTGTACCCCCTTAGCACCCTGACTTCACCAGGGGTACCCCCACAGCCCTGCAGCGGATGGAGCTTCCTCTGCCAGACAGCCCCAGGATGGTGCGATGGTGTCTGGCAGCGCAGCCCTATCTCGGCAGCCTGCTTTCTGGGGACAAAGCCATGAGACTGATGTCTCCTTATAAGCTAAAGAGCTTTCTCTGAAAGCTCCCAGATCTTTTCCAGGCCTCAAGGATGAGCTCAGAAGCAGCAATAGCTGCTTAAAATTGGGTGCTGGGGCCCCTAGACCTAGCGAGAGACTGCGCATTCCCCTCCTGGCGGGGCTGGGAGGACTTTTGGCTCCTGATCTGCCTGGCCCCAGCTCCCAACCTCCCTGCTGTCTCCTGTCCCGAAAGCGGGCGGCTGTGGAGAGGCATGCCGGGGCTTGTTGGGAATGGGGCTGGAGAAAGGAGCGTGTGAGCTGGAGAGATGGCCCGTGATGGGAGGGGATGCAGGAAAACCTCCTGATTCACCCAAGCAAGGCTGGGATAGCGCGGGAGGTGGGTGGCTGGACAGGCACTCCTCGCTCGCCCCAGCTGTGCGCCGCCAGGGTCGGCTGCTCAGCATCTGCTGCATCCTCCAGCCGCGAACAGCTGGTGTGTTCATCGGGAACACGCCGAGCTGCACCAGGACCGACCCCGCTTCGGCATGGCCGGGTCAGCCAGCTCCCTTCGGCTTTCAGCTGTGGGCAGATCCTGCACCCCGGGTGCTGCAGTGCCTGCGGGGAGGGTCCTCTCCTGTGGGCTACCCCGCAAACAGGGTGCTGGAGTGAACCTCTGCCCTCCTCTCTGCTTGTACAGCTGTGGGCAGACAGTGCGGTGACACCGAAGCTGGGCAGTGGGGTTGGGATGGGAAATGCCTTCCTCCCTGCCCCCTGTGCTCATCAGCTGACCTCCTTGAGCACGTGATAGATTCCCTTTATCTGCTAATATTAGTCATAAAACAATCCAGATCTGTCCATAATCCTGTTAGAGCCTTTGACTCTTGCTTCTGTGACTCCCAGGAGCTCTAATTACGGATACTCATGCTGCTGATTAATGACTTGATTCATCTTCAGTGGCACCAGTTTTACATGTGAAGTCCGCTTTCCCCCCCCAATGATTTGTGCAAAGGGGAAATAATCCCCGTTAAAAACGAAGAGCACAGAAATGTGGTGTTGGCGTTTTGCCTTCATCTGGCCTTTCTGCATCCTGTCCATCCTTTCACTCATCTCCCCCCGGCCTTTCATCTCTGAGAGAATGACCCTAATTGCTGCACGCTCTAATTTTGCTGCACTGTAACCCATAAATCACTCCGACGCATGGAGCATTTTCATGCTCCTTAACAAAAGGAGCGGGATTTTCTCTGCTGCGTGTTTTACAAGTGACTAATTGCATCAAGGCACCTTTGAAGCAATGACTTCATCAATTGCTCATCCTGCAGACGCACTGCTGGTTATGTATGCCTGATCAGAATCCTACATTTGTTAGGATTAATTTATTCTCCAATCATTTTTCTTCCGCCACAAGGACAGGAAAGTTGAGTGATGTCACTTGCTCAGCTACGTAAGCACGATTTCTTGCCTCATTACTGAGCCTGAGATATTTTTGTTACATGCTGAAACTTCTCCAAATGAAAATGAGTAATGTTACGTCGCAGACAGAAGTGCTCCCGGGACACTAGAGAAATCAAGTTATTTCAGGGTGCCTACAAATTGGCTTTCTATCTTCATCATCTTCCTTTCTAATTTTGCCCCCCTCCCCCCATTTGTCACAGGGCACATGTCTGCATGAGCGATAGCACATCCTAGGGCTTCATACAAAGGGGGCCAGGTGTGGGCAAGAGTATATTTCTCCCAACTAGAGGCCATCCAAAACGGGGGGTTCTTGCTCTAGGTTAGCAAATCCTTACGAGGCTGCTGGCAAATACGCTGGGCGTATGGCTGAGTGGGAGGGGTGTGGAAGGGCTGGCCGTATAAAAAAAGGATGTAGTGAACACAGGCTGAGCATCTCTGAGGAGGAGGCACTGTAACTGGTGAGGACAGAGAGCAATAAACACGGGCAAGTTCACACATTTTCATAAAAGCTGTGGTCAAACTGTTTTGTAAAAGTAGTGGCTGATAACAACTGCCAGAAGCCCTTGACTCAGCTGCTAACCTCCCAACCCGTGAAAGACTCCTCTTTTGGGAAGGACGGAGCTTGTTTGCATCCAGGCAGGAATTTTGCCTCAGCTACTTCCAGTCTGGTGTTCATCTGCCCTTAATTCACTGCTGGCCCCAGCAAGTGCCTGGGGGGGAGGATTTTGCAGCATGTCTAATGGACCAAATGGGGTCATTTTGAACCAGAGTTGGGTTTAAGGCTGTGATCTGGGGGAGCTGTGGCAATGCTGGAGAGCCTCACCTGGATGATGGGCAGTGCTGGGATGAGGAGGTGCCGGAGAGAAGATGGAGAAGGAGCACTGGGGGTGGATGGTTTCCTTCTGTTGTGCTGTGAAGGAGTGCACCAAGGCCCATGTAACGTGGGCTGGGAAAGTGCTCGTGCAGCGCCGGGGAGCTTGGGTTTGGCAAGAGACCAGAGAGAACTAGGTGACTGTTTTGGAGAGGTTGGAGAGAGGGCAGCTCTGGACCTAGGAGACGTACCAAAGCCCAGAGCTGTACAGAGGTGTGCTTGTTTTATTTTGCCAACAGCAAGCTGGCAAGACATCAGCTGTTTTGATGGCAAATCTGCTGTCCTGCTGGATGTCCAGCCTCGGTTCATGTCACATGTCAGGTCAGCTATTAATGAGCAGTGGAGCAGAGACCTGATCCCCAGCTGGCGCAGAGCCCCGCAGCCCCACGCTCCCTCCAGCCCCATGTCTGGGGCTTGGGTTGGGGTGGACGAAGAGGGGTTTTGCTGAAAAAACATGTCAAGAAGCAAGGGATGCTGGTAAATGTGGGTATTTGCCTACAGAGGGGGCTCCTGCACTGCCCAAGGCCGTCCGGGCTGGGAAGGCAGGAGAAGGGATGCAGCGGCTGCCAGCTGACCTTTCTCAAATAGTTCATGGGTTTCCAGAGCAGCCGAGGTGTCAGCGGTGTAGAGCAGTCACAGCTTCCCAGTCGCTGGAGGAGGAAGGCAGGGGGCACTCGAAAGGGGAGGAAAAGGCTCCGTCCTGGAAGGGTGGAAACCTTGCAACCTATTAACCGTTTCTCAGCGGAGAGAGATGGAAACAAGGGTCTGCTTTTCTCCTGTGCCAAGCTTGCCTGCTCCCATCCTTTCTGCCCTTGTCTCTTCTGCCCCTGCCTGCCTTTCCCTCCTGGCTCCTGCGAAGGCAGGACCTAGGATGTTGAGAATTTAGGTGAAAAATCAGCTCTGCCCCACCAAGCTGAGCAGACCTAAACCGAGCAGCATGCTGGAAAGCAAAGCGTGCCTCCGCACCCAGAGCCCCAGCCGTCCCCAAGGTTGTGTCTCTATGCAGAGCCCTCACCTTTGATGAAGTCTCTGCAATCAGGCTTAATTAGTAGCCAGGCACCCACAGAAAAACCTTTTTCAGCCCTTTTTTAACCAGCATGTAGCAGGGTGCTCTGTGTTGTCAGATCTTTACTTGCTGAAAGTGCATTTGTCTCAAGCAAGGGAAGAGGCTGAGTTGCTCCGCGACAGCCTAAAACTAAGACACTTTGGCTTATGGATGACAAAGTTTGGGAGTAAATTAGCAGGCAGAGTCTGTGAAAGGAAATGTTTCCTTAAACGTTTCCATAAAAGCTAATTGGCCTGTAAGAGCAACGTACCTGTGGGCGCGCTGCCTCCCGGGGTTCAGGGCTCGGGAAATCTATTCCTGGCTTGACTAATAATTTTCAGTGTGACTTTGAGCAGGTCATTTCAGTTCTTTGTGCCTTGTTTTCCCTCTCTCTGAAATGAGAAGAATACTCCCTTCCAGAGCACTGATAAGGTTTAAGTACTAAAATTTTATTACTCAGTTGAAGATCCTTGGCAAAGGGATATTATGCAGATAGAAGGTTAATGATGATGATAGGGAGAGAATAAAAAAAGAAATTGCTGTTTTATTTTTATTTTGTTCTTTAAATGATGTTTAATAGCCAGTTTTCAATTCAGGAATAAAACCCAGTCCTCTGTGACCACCAAATTATCTTGCAAACACTATTCTGTGTGCTCTTAAAGCTTGCAGAGAAAGTGAGGAGCATACCCCTTCCCTCTGCTCGTAGGAGCAATAAGCAAAACATGTCTTGAGCAGCTGATCTCCAGTGAGAGTTTTTCTTTTCCCAATTAGGAAGCTTGTCTTGATTCATGAATAATTAAGAGAACACTTCCTGAGAGTCCTCCACCCGGTGTCGTGGGTCTGTAGGGGCTGATGGTCCCCGCTGGGGTGACAGCCCCATTGCACTAGGCATGGTGGGTGTTGGGGCTGCTCCTTGCCCATGGGCTGAGCAGGTGGAGGGAGATGGAGGGACCTGCCCGAAGTTGGGTAGGAAGTCAGGCAAAAAGGGCAAACAGGACTTCAGCTCTGCCAGAGGGAATTAAAGGCTGAACCGAGCCATTATCCCCACAAATCAACATCGTGCCTTTCCAGAAGTATCTCTAGGCCAGCACATCCCACCACTGTGATGACCTGGAGAGCAAAGGTGCCCCTTCCAGGAAAAGAGCCTGTTAGTGTTTGCAGTGATGCTGCGGGCTGGGAGGGATGCCCGCAGGGTGGGTGCCCACCCAGCTCCTCTCTGGCCCTGCCCATGGTGCCCAGCCTGGCTGGCCACCACAGCAGCACTGCTGGCCACCCCAGTTTGTCATCCTCACCACAGTCACCGTAGGCTGTAAATGTCAACCACAGCGAAACTGAGCGCAGTCTGCGGCTGGGTGTTTGCTTACTTATTTCTTTTTTCATTTGTTTTTTTCACAAACATCAGCTACGTCAAGAATGCCATGTTCGTCACCCCCAAACTATTACAAAAGCTAAGGTCAAATTCATGGAATAGTTTTGGCTGGAGAAAAGAACAATATAGGCCAGTTGGTCCCCAGTGGGTGAAGTGCGGGGGCTGGAGGATGCTGTCTCCTCTTTTTCCGCCGGTTGTGGATGAGGGTTTCCCATCCCAGTGGCAGCGTCCAGCCATGGGGTGGAGGCTGCATCCGTGAAGATGCACTCTTGGTGCTTGTGCTCTTCTTCCTGCTGAATCCCACTTTGGAGAAATACTTAGTGAGATGTGGTTTGTTAGGGGAGGTAATATCTCTTGTTAGGCCAACTGCTCTACCTGGAGAAGGAAACCGGGAAAAAAGAACCAGCTTTTGGACCTCCATCAGTCACATGCTAATACCACACACCATCCCCCTACCCTTCTTATGGCTCATTTGAGAGGCGTGAGACCTCTGCCCATTTTACCTGTCTCCTGTTGTACTATCATACCCCTCTGGTTGACCACACAACCTTCCTCTGATCCGTCCTTCTGCAGGTCCCCATCACCTCCCTCTGAGCTCGTTGTCCTGTTTTCCTTCCGCGCAAATTTCCACTTCAGAGATTCTTTTCCCCCATTTGCATCTTCGTGTGTCTCACAGTGAGCTCCACCCGCCTCATCCCGCATGCACAGTGGCAGCCTTGCGTCTTCCCTAGGATCCCCCATGGTGCTGCTGGACACAAATAGCTCCAGTCAGGGGTCTGCAAGCCTTCCATGGGTGACAGTGCAAAATGCACTTGAGGCACTGCTTTTTGGTTCTCTGTGCAGTTGCATTTGATTGCAGACAGTTTCTCCTCCATCTTGTCTTTCATAGAATCATAGAATAATTTGGGTTGGAAGGGACCTTAAAGACAATCCAGTTCCACCCCCCCTGCCATGGGCAGGGACACCTTCCACTAGCCCAGGTTGCCCAAAGCCCCATCCAACCTGGCCTTGAACCCTTCCAGGGAGGGGGCAGCCACAACTTCTCTGGGCAACCTGTGCCAGGGCCTCACCATCCTCACAGGAAAGAATTTCTTCCTTATATCTAATATAAATCTACCCTCTGTCTGTTTAAAACCATTACCCCTTGTCCTATCCCTACGCTCCCTGATCAAGAGTCCCTCCCCACCTTTCCTGTAGTCCCCCTTTAATTACTGGGAGGCTGCTCTAAGGTCTCCCTGGAGCCTTCTCTTCTCCAGTTGAACACCCCCCAACTGTCTCAGCCTGTCCTCACAGGGGGGTGCTCCAGCCCCCTGAGCACCTTTGTGGCGTCCTCTGGACTTGCTCAAGCAGGTCCATGTCCTTCTGATGTTGGTGTCCCCAGAGCTGGACCCAGAACTGCAGGGGAGGTGTCACAAGAGCGGAGCAAAGGGGGAGAATCCCCTCCCTCGACCTGCTGGACACACTTCTCTTGATGCAGCCCAGGGTATGGTTTGCTGTCTCTCCTGTTGGGAGGTTGGGTAACACAACTGCAGCATTAGTCCATGTTTTGTGAAATGGCTCATCCCTAGAGCAGACAATAACCTTTAGCCATGGCTTTCTAGAAGAGTGTTTCTCCACTCAGGTTTTGGCACTGAACACAAGTCCTGCAGATAGCTGGGTTGCAGAACGTGGTGCTGCTTTCTACCAGCTGGCCAAAGCATCTGGCAGAGAGAGGCCAGAGCCTTGAGCCAGGTCTGAAGACGTTATTGTACCCTGTTGGAAATTAATATTCAATTATTGGAAAATAATTTTCTATGGCTCCCATTGGAAAATAATCTTCAATGGATCTAAAAGCTTCCCCAGTGAGGCAGTTCAAGCTCTTTTTTTGCACTTGCAAGCAAACCAACACCAAAATTGCACAGCCACACCAGCTGCAAGACGTTAGTGATTCATGAGCCCTTAATCCAACTTGATGGCCAAGTGTCAGCACAATGGGAAAAATCACTGTAGGAAGATGAAGGAAGAAACCAAATGGTCTGTCTTTATCCTCCTTTTCAGCCCTGTGATGTGGGGTTATCCTGGCATGTGTCTCCCCATGGAGGCTCTCGCTGGCAGAGTTAGTGTGCCTGTTCCCTCTGCCCATGGCAGAAGCTGAGTACTTAGGAACAGCAGGGCTTGAGGCTTTGTACGGGCTCTTCTCTGGGGCAAGAATACAACCCCACATCTGTATTCAACCCTAAAGGGTCGGTCCATCACTTTTTCCCTTTGCTGTTCACCTCTTGAATGTCTCTGAGATTTTCCCAACACTTTAAATTTTATCACCTGTATAACAGGGTTCTAAACGAGGATCCTTGCACTGTCCCCATCCCCTCATCATGTTTACTCAAAGCTCTTCTCAAAACTTTCCCAAAAACCTGCTGTTTCTCCTCATCCCCATGCCCCTCTCCCTCATTCCTCCATCTCCATCTGGATTCTCCTGGCCATGTCTGGGAGGGATTGAACTCTAGGTGCAGGGTGCAGTGTCTGCACTAGAGAAGGGAAGGGGCCATGCTCCCATTAACTGTTCCACCTCAATAAATACAGTCATGATGAATTCGTTGAAGACATGGGTTGATTTGGGGGTTTTTTGCCATCTGTTGCACTATGATGGTGATGGTATTTCATAGGATCATAGAATATCTCGAGTTGGAAGGGACCCATAAGGATCATCAGGTCCAACTCCCTCAAGCGGGAGTTGTCTGCTTATATGTATGTGTATAAAATCTCTCTCAACAAGACCCCAATCCCTCTTGGGACGTCGAGGTGCTACTGCAAGATGAAACGATTGAATACCATTGCCTAGCAAAAGGTCACGTTGCATCAGTAAAACTCATCTTTGTAAAGAAGAGAAGCTCCATCTATCTCTCTGTTTAAGAGCCAGGCTGCAAGTTGTTGCCAGATGAGCTGTTTGGGTATTTGGTTTGTGTAATGGAGGATGGGAAATCACTGCAAAAGGCTGTAAAGGAGATCCCGCAAGGTGTGGGTTTGCCTCCTGCAGCCTCCCTGCCTGTGCTCTGCGTCCTGGCACTTGCTCAGTGCTTATTCATACCAGGAAGAAACCCAGCCCTTTTTTGACCTTAAGTGATGTTTTAGGATTTCTTTTATTTGTGGACCTTGGCTTGGCCTTCTGCCGCTATTTGTCTCTCCAAAAAAAAGGATTCTGCTCTTTCAATTTCTGCGTCCAATTTTGGGGGGTGGGGGTGGGTATTACCTATCGGGATCAGTAAATAGCTCATCTGACTTCGTAATACTTAGCATTTAGATAGTGCTTTCCACAGTCAGAGCCCTTTGCAAACTCACAGTAATCCTCCCAGCACCCCTCGAGTTAGGTAAGTATAACTAATCCCAAACAAATAGCTTCAGTGTGGAACTAATGTAGAGAATGCATAAGAGTAATTTAAGGTTTAAAAGAAAACTAGTGGGTAATCTCACAACAAAATTAGAAAAAAAGGGCAGAGAGAAAGGAAAAAGCCCAAGTTATTGAATGTGGAAGTTAAATCAGACTTGAACATGCTGTTAATTTGCATTTCAAGTAGCCAGAATAGGATGTAGACATTACAATTACTTCGTGTAGGTCCTGCCATTTGGAGGTATGAAATAGATCAAAGCTTCAATAATACATAAAATAATTAAATTAAATATGCCCTCAAGTTCAGCCTTTTTGTACATGTTAGACCTTACCAGGTTTTTCATAAAATTTTTTTAAGTCTTGCAAACAATACTGAATTCCTTCTTTTCTCTGTGTTTAATAACTGTATTTACTTACTAGTTCCCAAATTTCATCCCCCTCCTGCCTTTCATCTCTGATGACTGGGAACATGAGGAGGTTTGCACACCTTTATTAGTAGATTTGTTGCCAAGTGTCTTGTGAATTGTGTGTCTTGGTTCACTTTTTTTTCCAAGTCCATTTGAATAGTTGCATTCGGTCACCAGCCAGAACTCATCAATCCATGTTCCATTTGGGATAAATTTCTGAGAGAAAGGGCTCAAAATCAGATTCCCTTTGGAACCCAAGGACCTGATCTGTGTTCTAGACAATGACCTGCTTTTTGCACATCCTGAACCATGTGCCAGAGACTACATCTGAGGGGCATGTAAGGATGAAAGCTGCAATTAGAGGCTTAGATTTCCAAGTCTGATGGCTCAACAGGCCACCTCCCATCTGTTGGATGCCGGGCCAGACCTAGGGCTCCAGCAGACCAAATCTCCTCTGAGAACCCATTTGCTTGTGCAAGTATTTGCCCATCCAGGAAGTCTTGTGGAGTGAGTGAGCTGACGGTTTCCTTGTGCGTATCCTCCGAATGGGTCTTCTCATTTAAATGATGACCCCTGTTTAGAGGCACCTCTTTAGTTTTCTTGCACCCCTGCATTGCAATTGCAACTGACCCCTGTGTTGTGTAAGATGTTGTGTAATCAGTCAGGGTTTTACAGAGTGATTTAGCTGCAGATGCTATTGCAAATCACAAGTAGCTATAGAACATTGCAAGGACTTTTTGCAGCATTTTTGTTGCTCCTGAGCATTGCCCACTGATCCAGGTCCCTGCCACAGAACCAGCACTCGCAGCAGTGGTGTGTGCCAAAGCCCCAAGTGTCTCCGCTGCCTTGGCTTGGGTTGGAGGGGGTTGTGGTCACCAGGTGTGACGATGCTGATGTGTGACCCTGGAGGAGCGCTGCCAAGGCTGTGGGCAGTGCAGGGCAGGACTGAAGTGTGCTGGCAGGTCATGGCATGGGAGAGGACTTAGACCTGTGCATGGGGCAGGGGGTGTGGGGGGACTGAGTGTCCTGACTGGGGCATCTCAGGAGTGGAGACTAAGCACGGGACAAGCTGTGGTCCAGGCCAGGCTAAGCTACATTAGCAGATCTGCAGAGGATGCTCTCCAGGTGCTTTTCTCCCTTACACTTGCCTAAATCCAGAATCCACTGCCTCCTACCCCAGGTATTTATATGCAACTATATATTTGTCTTAGACTTTTTTCCCTGCCATCCTCAGCCCCATGTTTTGAAAGGAGAGCAATGAAACATGCCTGAAGAGCACCAAGCATGACCATTTATTGCAGAGCTCAGGCTCAGGAGAGGCAGGAGAGAGCCCACCCCTCCCTCATGCCCCCCACCCTCCCTCTGCCTGCTGTACCCCTCTGCTGCTAACTTCTCAAGAAGAAAGAATAATAAAGGTTTGGCAGGTCTATTCACACAGCGTAAAATTGAATTAGCGGAGGTATGTGAGGAACATGGCTCAATTTCCATGGGGATGAGGAGATCTTTATCACCATCCCCCCTGGATTATCCCGTGCAGCACAAAGCCACTTTTGGCACTGGCGGGTGGGCATCCCCCTGTGAGCCTCATCAGGGTAAAATCAAGGTGACGTCCAAGTTGGGCTGGCCTTACTGGGCTGGGGGCTTAGCCGGGGCAGGGAAGTGAAAGAGGAGAACCAAACTCAGGGGAAGCTGAGATGAATGTCTGCAGAGGTGCAGGCTGGAGATTGGTCAAGCGATAGGAGTTGGGAACCCCCCCATTGTTTTCTGCCCTCTCTCCTTTGACGAGGTTCATCGCCTTTGATACCCTTTGAGAGAAACATGGGGATTGAGGTCCTGAGCCATGGCTGGGCCAGGAGGGACTGGGCAGGGGCAGGGGAAGGCAATTGGAGGAGATTGCATCCTAATCCCAGAAATAACAGCACTGCTTTCCCTATCCACTGCTGATGAGCTTCACCTCCCTCTGCGTTCAGTGACAGCTGAGAAAACGTCCAAGACATGACCTGTGGAGGTGTTAGCCCTATTGCAAAGGGATTATCATCTGTCTGTCCCAGAAAGGTCCCTGCAGCCCATCCAAAAGCTCATCCAGCCCAGCGCACCCCCGTCAAACCTCAGGGAAGGGCTGAGGCTTCAGCCTGAGCGTGGGTGGCAGCACCACAGACCAGACGTGACGGTGCTAATGACAGGGGAGCAATGGGAAAGCAATCCCAGCTTTCTGGGCTGACGGGCTTCACGTTCGCCGCCCTGGACGGTGAAGTGCAAAATGGAAAGGAAAAGCGGGAGGGAAGAGTCCTGCTCGCACACACGCCCCTGCACAGACAAGCCAAGCTCAGGGGCCAGGCGGCTGGGAGCAAGCGGCCTCGTTGCTTCCTCCCTCTCCACCCTTGGAGGGATGTGGCTGGGTGGAGATCTGGCCAAACTTCTTGTCCTCTTGCTCGCCAGCGCAGCTGAGCTGGGGCAACTGGTATCTAGCGCCGGCGCGGTTCTGGCATCAGCAGCAGGGAGAAGCATTGTGCATCCCTATGGTGCGATGGGGGCTGAGGAGAAAGTCCTTGAGTGGGATGGGAGAGTGTATGGGATGGTCATGCTGCGGCTTTAGGATGTGCAGGGCAGGGTTTAAAGCAGAGTCCCATCACAACAGGTGAGAATTTATCTTCTCATTCCATGGACAGCATGAGAAATGGTACAGGGCCAAGGGAAAGGCGCTGCTTGTGTCAGAAGGACACCCTAAAAGATGCTATGTAGCATCCTCCAGGAGAGCGAGCCCACCGAGGGGTGGGGGAGCGGCAGGGTCCTGCGTGGGCAGCTGATGGAGCAGGGAGGCTGGAGAAGCCGCCCAGCCCTCTGGTCCTCCCTCCTCCATCAGCCGGATCTGCCATTTGCAGCGTCTTTTTCCCACCTCAGAGCTATTTGTCCTCTGCTTCCTGCGGGAGGGCAGCGGCCCAGTTCTCATGAACAGCCCTGCCAGATCTGCTCGCTGAGACCTGCCCATCCCAGACTGGGAAAACCGGGCCCAAAATACCATGCGATGAGCAGATGTTCCCTTTGGGTTACTGCCCATCCTGAGTATCGCAGGCCAGGCTCCATCAGCACTGACCCATGCGCTGCACGCTGACGAGCCTCATTTTTATAATTCGGAAAAGCCTGTTTCCTTTAGGTGTGACCCTTCACCATCTTAAAAGTTAAATTTCTTATTTTCCAGAGACTTGGGCACAATGTCTGTGGCTGAGACCCTTCTTGATCAAGCCTGGCCCCTTAGGGCTTCTTTCACACCTCTGTTGTTCCCTGAAATGGCAACCAAGGACTCTAAACACTGATGTTTTACTTTTGCAGTGAGGAGCTGCTCCCTTTCCAGCATGTGTAGCTGCTGGTAACCATACGCTACTCCTATACGTCACCCGTGTGCAAGGATCATGTGAAAGTTGACATCCAAGCATCCTCCAGATTGGGTGGGAGGGCTGCAACGGACATTTGGGGAGCTGCTGGGGACCCTGTGCTGCAGCATTTCACCCGTCAACCCCCTTCAGCAAGATGGGGTTACAGTAAATTAGTCTGGCACTGCACATTTGGGGAACGGGTGCTGGGGAAAGGCAGAGCAGCATTTCACCCCGCTCACTAGTTTGCATAGCACTGCGGGCTGCATCAGCAGCAGAGCCAGGAACAAAACTCATTGCTGCCTTTGGGTACTGCTGGTTGCTCCTGCTCACCATCCAAGGCAGCCTCCCCCCCATCCCGCGTCATCGCAGGACCCCTTTTTGATGCCAACACACTGGATCAGGTAGTGAAATGAGTTTCCGTTTCCAGACTAGCAAAGGGTTAAAACCAACCCGGTTCCTGGGCATGGTGCTGCTGCCCAGTGGCCCCTCTGTGCTGAGCTCCTCCGTGCTGAGTGCTGAGTTGGGCAGGATGAGGAGCACAGGGGCTGTCTGGCCACAGTGCCAGCTCAAGCCCTTGGCATTTCCCCACCACACGCCTTCCCTCGTCCCCGGGAAGCAGAGCCCACAGCCCTTTTGCATGTTTGGTTTCATCTTGTAACCAGCCTGTTTATTGTTCTGAAAAGGTTAAATTGGTCAGGGAGAAAAAAAAAAAGGATAGATTTTTTTTTTTTCTTCCCCTTTCTAATGAGAGTCTGGGGACCTTTTCCCTGCTGACGTCAGAGTCATATCCAATAGCCTTTGCAGTGAGGCCTGATTTGCAAAGGACACCCTAGGGAAAAGCAAAAATCTTGGTGAAACCTTTAAAAAGAAAAAGCACCCTTTGAGACGATATTCTGCTTCTTTTATGTCCTGATTTCACCTTCTAATTACTAATTCCTTATTTCTTTTTTTTTTCCCCTAGCCGAGGGAAGGCGGGAGGGGAGGGCGTTTGCAGCCCCCCGTGCACGCACACACTCCCCGTCTCTCCCTGCGCTTGGCTCTCCCCCCCAGCTGCCATGCAAGGAGAAGCCAAGCCTGAGCAGCTGGGCTGCTCCGTCCTGCCTTGGCCGGGAAGCCGAGGGGGCCCCGTCTGGGTCGCTCTGCTCGCAGGCAGCCCCAGCCCTGCCATTCGCGTGCGCGCCCTGCCTTGCCTTGCCTTGCCCTGCCTTGCCTTGCCCTGCCCTGCCTTGCCTTGCCTTGCCCTGCCTTGCCTTGCCTCGCAGGCAGGACAGCGCGGTGCCCGCTGAGCAGTGGTTCAGCATCGGCCGGCACGGGGGACCATCACCTCCTCCCTCCCACCCGAAGGCAGGTAGGCAGGAACGGGCAGTGCCAAGGTGGGGTTGTGGCTCTGCCTGTGCTCCTGTCTGTCCCGGCTTTCAGAGCAAGAGTGTCATCTCCCATGTCGTGCCCAAGCCGTGCCCTGCAGTCCCCCGCCTCCCCCTGCAGCTGTGCCCCATCCCTGCAGCGGGACCAGCGAGGGTGTAGGTGGCAGGGATGTCATTTTAGCTTGCTGAACACCACGCTGGGGAAAGATGCCAGAACGTCCCAGCTGGAGACCGATGTGCTGTGTTTACGGCGAGGCTGTGGGAGATGCCCACGCACTCGCTGGGCACTGGTGGGGGGCCAGGGGGGAGCTCTTGGCCGGAGGTGGCATTTCTGAGATGCTGCTGTGGGCACCGTGGCTCCCTCGGAGTTGCAGCCCACGGGCAGCTGTGGCCGTGGTCAGGAATTTGACTCAATGCTCTTAATTACCACCCTGTCACAAATGGTGACTTGTGATCCCATGTGCCCGGGCTGGCCTGAAACACTCTCCCCAGGGGTGAGGGGCTCCTCATGCACAGCTGAGTCATTCTATACCCTCTGAGTGGGGGTTCTGTTTTAGTAGAAACACTTTAGATTTACCATTAAAAGTTCAGCTGTCTCTTTCCCCCCTGCCCGTGCTGCCCAGGGGAGGAGGATCCCAGCAGCCTTGCAGCACCAGAGCTGCTCTTCAGACCTCTGCCCACCATGCCTGGTGGGGGGGGGGGTGAGAGGGAGCCCACCAGCTCTCCCCACCACAGTTGAGAGATGCCCTCAGGGTGCTTGTCTCCCTTTCTGCTTGAGTGAGGAAGACTGGGATGTGCGGGCGCACCCAGGCCTCCCAGACATGTTTCTTTGGTGGTTTTCTGGGTGGCTTGTTTGCTGGTTTTGAGGACATTAAGAGGAAGATGTGTTTCATTCTGTTTATAGCTAAACTCAATGAGGTTTGCTGGGCTCAGAGGTTGCTTGTTTGGATTCCACGGGGTACTGCTGGGTGCAGGGCGATGGCATTTGATTGCACTCCTGTGTCCTGGAGGTGAAGACCATCTCTTTCTCCTGTGTGTCGAAGCAGCCGTGGTTTGGGTGGGCTGCGGTGTGGGTACAGAGGACCTGGCTGCCCTGGGATCCCACCTGCGAGCAGCAATGGGTGCTTCCTCAGAGGACAGGGACAGCAGCATTTATGAGTCCAACAAAAAACCTGAAATTCAAACAGTGCAAACTAAATAGAAGTTTAGTTCTGGGTCCAAACTTAATGGCTATTCTCTTCCTAAGGAGTTGAATCTTTTCCCGGTCCGAGTACATCCAGACTTTGAGCAAGCTCAGCTTCTGCTCTGGCTCTTAAGCTTTGCAGATTCAGTCTCTTTCCTTCTTTCTCCTGCTTTGCTCTGGACACGTTTCAGCACTAAGTAGAAGATCTGGGTCCAACAGCCATGCTTTCCTCATCCTCCCCAAAGCTTTTCCTGTCAGGCAGCAGTCGAACTGCTCAGGTTTTGTGTTCTGAGCCCAATTTAACTCCTTTGCTCTGCTCGTGTGTGCAGGGCTCCAGGCATGCCGGGCTGCAGGGCGAGGTGCCCGGGTGTCTGTACAGACACCAGTGTAGGGGGACAATTGCACCTCACTGATGCAATTAGCGGGACTTGCTATGAACCTCTCTAATTAGTATCTTATTGCCTACTAAGTGCAGGCCACGACCATGCAGTCAACCAACTGCAAATGTCATCGGTTTGACAAACCTGCTTGTTTCTCTGCTGAGTGCTGGCAGTGGGGAAATCCTGCTGGGAAAAGGTATCTCCTGGAAAAAAAAATCCCTCTGTGCCCTGATATTGGGAAGGTTTGTATGCAGGACAATGCGTGTGGCTCTCCAGGACTCTCTCTGCACTGCAGACCAAATACCTCTGCAATAAAGCAGGTATCTCTGCAGGGTGGAAAGAGGCTTAACAAGACACAGAGGACAGGGTTTTGTTATGAAGAAATGCTCAGGATCTCATGTGTCTATCTTAGGGCAAGATTTCTTTCATCACTCTTTGGAGTGTTTGAAATAGTGACTGGCTGGCAGTAGGTGTGTGATGATGAAGGACCCAGAAGTGATTGCTGCATCTTTCATGCTGTGTGCAGTCCTGAGGATGCTCCTTTGGGAGGAGGTCAGGTAGCCATGGCCCGAGAGTGTGATCTGTGGGGAAAGGGCCAGTGGGGAAAGGCAATGCAGCCCTGCAATGGCTTCGGTGCACGACGCGCCATGCTTTGCCACCGCAGCAGCTCCGCAGCTGGTGGCGGGTCTGGGGACAGCCCCATTTGCACGAGGGCTGTCATGACACAGACTGGTGAAGCAGCAGGGCCACAAGTCACAGCACCAGCCCCCCGGCACCGAGCTGCTTACCGTGGCAGCCCCAGCCGCCGGCAGCACAGCCTGCCCCCGAACAACTGCAGCGGCCGCCTCCTCCAAGAAAAACATCCCGGCTGCCACAGCCGTTGAGCAAGAGGCTGGAGGGGGTGAGTGTGGCAGCGTGACACAGGCGTGGCAAGGAGGTCCCGGCAATGGCTCACGCCGGGCTGCAGCCCCGGCTGTCCTCTCGCTGCGCTCCTCGCTGGAAACCTGCTGTCCAGCCAAGTTTGTCACAGAACAGACGCAATACATTGGGAAGGTTGGGAGCACCCTCCAGCTGCCCCTCCTCCTCGTTTTCCCTCGTCTCCCTTTTTTAATTCCTCCCCCCTGGCCCATCGTTGATTTTTGCTGCTTCTTCTCACTTTGGAGTTACCTTCAGCAAACACCGCTGCATCCTACCCGAGCCAGGCGAAAAAGCAGCTCCAGCCCCGTGGCCAAATGTAGGCTTAGAGGCACAGCACAGACACAGCTCCATTAAGCCAGGCTGAGCCTTACGGGAATCGTTCCTGGCCCAGGCTTGAAAAACAAATATAGCACGTTGGTTTGCTTTGGCTGCGCCAGGAGGGTCACACAGGGACACAGGTTTTCTGTTCTGATGGGAGGCAAGGTCCAAAGAGCAGCGTAATAGGCTGGAAAGCTGTGGAAATGGTATGTCATTATTTACATGTCAGGGACAGAGCCAGCAAAAGCTGAGGATGGGCTCGTAGGAATGGTCTGGGTTTGTGCTCGTGCTCGTCACATGCATGAGAGACGCAGGGCAACATGGAGGCTGGTGGGGTCTCAGCCATGTGTTCAGCCAGAGCAGGTCCTGCAGAGTGGGGACGGGTGAAAGCCCAACCCTGTCCTGCAAAGGGAAGGCTGAGTCCCATCCATCTGTGCTCGCACCGCTCCTCTACACCCGCTTGGCCATCTCAAAGCACGATGGCTCCACACTGAGTTGAAGCTTTGCTGGGTTCTAGCAGAGGCTTGACCATCATGAGCCTGCCCCAGGTGTGTCTCCTGCCTTGGGTCCAGCAAGGGGCAGGTGCAGAGGTGCTGTCAGCGGCGGTTCAGTCCAGGGAACTTTCTGAGCTGCCCCGGCCACGGGCTTTATTCTCCCCTTGCCACACAACCTGAGCAATTAGACTTTTCTCCCAGTTTTGCTACATCTAAACTGTTTAAATTGCCAGTTCTTTGGGATAGGAATTATTCATCCATAAAGCATCCAGCATGTGTTGGTTATTATTTGGATACGTTATTATGAGTCAAATAGGCAGTAATAATTTATGCTGGAGCTGGAGCTGACCTTTGTACACCAGGGAAACCAACCTGAAAAAGGAAAACAGTGACGACATCCACTGTGTTTACTGACATTTTGGCTTTTTACTGGCATGTTTTCAAACACCAAAAATAGTCAGTAAGTATATTGTCTATAAGTACACATAGATACAGTGTATAAACATGATATACAAGCATGGGGTTTAGTTCTGTGTCTTGGTTGTGTGTTTATATATATATTTATATACATATAAAAATGCAGGCATCAGGTTTGCAAAATTAATATCTAAATGATTTTCTGTTTGCGTGCGTTCTGTTTATGACCAAAACATGACTTCCTGTTCTTTCATAACCCAGCATTTAACTGAAAAACAAAAAAGCCATAAATCTAGATTATATATAAAAACTTCTCCTATCGTCTGCAGTTTACACTAGACTAAGAGGAAAAAAAAAATGCCTTAAAGTTAATTTACCATTTTTATTGCTGTGTTTGGGGTGGGGGGGCAGAGAAATACGGACTAGTACCAAGATTCAGTCTTTGATTTTATTTCTTTTCTTTACATCTACTCTCGGTAATTTCAGTGCTGGTTGCTAGCCCTGTCGAGGAGGTGGGCATAGACGTGCCTATGGGCACGCACGCATGCACACACAATCTCTCTCCTCTCTTTCATGCTCACATCCAACCCAGCCCATGTAGACGGCTCTTCGACGGTTCAGTCATCACCTTATAAATAGCTTTTCCTTCATGTACTTGGCCAAGTGCATAATGCAGTGAGTGATACCCAGAGCTCCTTGGATTCTGGTTGCAGGTTTGCTGCTGAACCATTGGGGGAGTTTAAGCTGTTGCTTCATCCCTTAGATCCTAATTCATCCTTTGGTTTGCTCTTTTGGGATCAGGAATTATCCAGGACAGGGTTCATGTCTACATGCCCAGCACAACCAGGTATTAATTAAACCCAGAGAAGGCCTGGATATTCAGTCTGAAGGGAAAAGAGGTGTGTATGCATATATACATGCATATATATACCCAATATGCATGTATTTAATTATGACCAAAGGGAACAGTTCCCCTTCTTTCCCTCCTACAGTCATTTGAAATATTCCATTAAATAAAATCTCCCCTTTACAGCCCCCTACTTCCTCTCCCTGGCCCCTCATAAAACCCGCTTAGGGTTAATTTAGAGGCTTTGTTGTGCGAAAGTGAAAAGTTTTTTCTCTTCCTGACCTTTTAAAAGCTTAATATTTTTAACTACCAGTGATTGTCTTTAAAAAAGTCACTTTGAAAGCTAAAATTGCATTGTTCCATTCCAAAAATGTCGTAATGGGGCAGTTTCAACACTATCAAAGGGATTGCCTTACTTTGTTTCCCCCAACCCAAAATTTCTTTGACCTGTACTCCTGTTTCTAAACCTGTTATTTTTAACCAGGACTTTTTTTGCTGAACAACTGGTTTTGACCTAATATTTCTAACCAGCCCTGCTCTTAACTACAGCCTGGTCTCTTAGGAGATCCTGTAGTTCACTGGAGGTGGCCCAAGTCTTTGGCTGGAGTCGGGGGCACCAATTTTGGGACCCTCTGCATTCCCCACCAAAGCTGCAGAGGTGAGCAGGGGAGGCTCTTGGGCTTGGGCACATCCCCTGGCTGGGTCCCAGAGAGCTGGTGGCCCCCCAGGCACAAACTGGGAGCCCCCCTCACTGTGTTGGGCATGAGTACATGTGTGCAGGTACACACTTGTAGCCTTGATTTATTATTATATGTTTTTGCAAGCCCTTAGCTTCCCCAGGTCAGCCAAGAACATGTCCTTCTCCTTCTGTACCACAGCTCGCCGTTGGCTTGGCTCACCGGAGGGTTTTCATGTTTGCTCCTGTGGTCTCTTGAGACAAAAGGGCTGGGATTTCTCCAAGCTCAGGATGTTTTTATTTTGTTTTGCTGTCATTTGGTTTTTTTGCATCGTCCTTGCAAGGTGAGCCACTCCAGCTGATGTGACATGCCTACAGACCTCTCCTTCTTCCCCCACCCATTTCTCACATGGAAAACCTGACATCCCTCCCTGGGTGTCTGGAAGCCGCAGGAGCCCCTCTTGGCTGCCCTGAACCCTCTATCGTGAACGTGCTCGGAAATAGCTCCAGCAGCACCTTTCTTAAATCATGTGTATTACATGCAGCCTCGATGTTCGTTGGGAGGCCACTGGAATGGCTGGGAGGGATTTACCAGGTCCAAATTCACTTGACAGAAAAACAAAATTCCAGCGTAATTTTAACCAGCTGTGGTGGGAGAATGAAAGAGAGAGAGAGGGAAGGAGAAGCAAAACTCGGTGTGGGGGGGAGCACGCAGGAGGGGAGGTGGGAGAGGGGTGGTGCTGCAAATGGGCTTTGAGCAGCATTTGTGCAAAGAGGAGCCTTGGGAGGCCACCGCATCGTGGACTGGTGATGATGGGGAGTCGTTGTCTGCCCTTCCCCATGGTGGCTGTTGCCTCTTCACTGTCATAGGAGGTGATGCCAATGGCAACGAGGCAGCGCTGGAGTTGCTTCATCCTACTGCACTCTCGTGGCATTGCTGGTGTTTGCCTGGCTTTGCCGAGGGGAGATGCTCTTTCCCCTGCCGTACAGGACAAATCCATATTGCATTCATACCATCTTCAGTACCTCAGTGGAGAGTGCGTACATAATGTCAAAGAGTTTGCCTAAAAATTCAGTTGATGTTTAAAAAGAGAAAAAAAGTTTAAAGACAAAAGAGCTACATGAGTTCGGTATTGGTTGATATTACAGAATGAGCATAGCGTGTCCTCCAAAGACATATGGCAAACAAATATTTAGTTTGAGTATGATTTTAATTTTAAATTTAATTTAAATAATGTAAATATATATTTTATAGTGTAATAATATATTTTATACATGTATATGTTGTATGTATTTTGTAAGTATAATTGGAACTATGCAGTCTTAAATTAAATATGAGCTACTTTTAAGTCTGACTTTGTGAGAATACATGCTCATGATTTCAAAAGGTAGAGAACTTACGAAGAGAGATTTTTTCAATAACTTGAAATGTTAAAAGACATTTTTATTACTTTTTATTATGTTTCCCATCCCCTGTTTCCATTTTAGACTGCATGTACCAAGTGAGTCAAACATCTGATGAATCTGGGGACTCCTGTTTGAACCCTATTGCTACGTAATAATTTTTCCACATACATAAAACATAAGTACAGCTTCAACCTCTTCAGCAAGCTGCCAGTGAATAGCACATTGAAACCAGGGAGCATACACAAAGCTGTGCCCGTGTCGAGATTTTTCAGGATCAGGGCTATGTGTTATGATGCCTAAATGTTGGTGAAACTGAGTTCTTGTAGGACATAAATAGAGGAGAACATTCACACCATTTACAAGAAAATGCTGCAGTGCTCTTGCTGGTAAAAGTACTCAGCTGAATGCTGTCCTGTGGGGAGGGACACCCTGCTGAATTGAGAAGAAATTCCTTGGAGATAAATGAGCTGAGCATCCTGAGTTTCCCTGTGATCATTTCTATGGAAGTATAACAAGTATTTTTATTTTGTTTTGTTTTAATTTGAAAAAAATAGTGGCACAGCATTGTAGCTCCATGCTGGGTTTTGTGAGGGCTTCTGCATGCACCAAACTGAATGCAGGCAAGAAATACAGTGTGGTGGGGTTGGGCTGGAGCAGGAGGGCCATGCAGCAAGGACAGAAGGTTGGAGAAATCTGCTTAATCTCTGGTGCAAAAGAGGCTTTTAGGGGGCAGTTGTCCTAGATGTTCTACAACACGTGAGGGTGGCTGAGAGTCCTTGTTTCTTCTGGTCTGCCCCCACAGCAGCGGTCTCCTGCTGCCCCGGTGCTGTTAGGGAACATGAGGTCTGAGACAGTTGTGGCTGATGTTCATGGAGCTTCTGAAAACCTCGGAAGACACTGCTCATCCCATTGGCTATGTACCCATAGTCCCCTTGACTATCTGCCTGCCCTACTTTCTCTCTCAAATCCTTTACCCCTAGATGTTACAGTTTTGTGAAAGCAATTAAATGACACTGGGTTCTGCATCTTCTGGAGATGGACACTTCTTCCTACCCAGGTGCAGCCTGCAGATCAGCTCTGTCTAATCCATAACTCTGACCAGTGGTAGAAACTTGACAGAAGTCAACTGTGTGAAAGAGAAACCCTGCTAGCTGGAAGGCAACTGTTTGGGGTATGGTTAGACGACCTTCAGTGGTGGTATCACTCCCCATTTGTGTATTTATATGTGGGTGTTTTTTGAGAGCCTGATTCAAAAGAGGCAAGCGTTTAGAGGAGCTGTGTGACTGCTCAAGTGTCACACAGGGAAAAGTGGTACCTCCCTTTCCTGGGAGTCAAGAGGCTGCTCATTCAGTGTGGCTTGAGATCTCTAGGAGAAACATTTCTGCACTAAAGATGCCAGCAGTGACAGGTGGCATTTAGCACAGAGCCCGAAAGGTGACCTCTGGGCCCACTTGCCATAACAGCTCTGCTGACCAGGTAACATCCAGCTGCCTGTTGACTATCGCTTGTTCCCCTGGATCCCAGCACTCTCACTTCTCTTTGCAATGAATTAGGTGTTTACTATCCGACCAAATGGACAAACCAGGCCTCATACAATTATTTTTTACCCCAATCAGCATGACTTACTTTGCTTCTATCTGCTCCTTCACAGCTGGGGAGGTCATGAGTGAACCTGGGGGGCCTGGGGAGGGCAGCTTTGTCATACACCAGACAGTGTTTTACCTACAGCAACATCTATTCAACTCAATCCTATTTGGTACCCAACAGCAGGGAGACTGAGAAATGTCAGCAAATTAGTTGGGATGTTGATTTCCCATTGATTTCTGAGGTGCCCCTTTCCTTTGGCTGTCCTGAGGATGTTGACATCAGCACTTCTGGAGATGCTGCTGACTTAAGTATGATTTAGCGTGAAACGACCGAGCTTAGATGTAACATGTGTCTAAAAGGATCTACCTTCCCCTGGGAGCCCAGAGGTGTTGACTCTCTCTGATCACTCAGTCCTGGGCTCTCACCCATGGATAATTATGTTCTTCCATGGATGATCCTGAAGGCCAAGTTCTGCTGGAGCAGGATGACTTGCAGGTGGGCAGTGGTCAGCTCTTCACCTCATGCTTCGTACAGCTGTTGCTGCAGCCACTCTTCAGTTTTCTGTCTAGGGAGGGTTGGAGACAGGGAAAAGAAAACCTTGACGTAACTGTTCCTCCCTTCCCTGTTCGGTAGCAGCAGTGAAATTCATGATCCATTCCTGTTGGCACTGAGCTACCCTTGATGACTTCTCGCAGGAGCACTCAGGACTTTGACTCAGTCCAAGGGGTAATATTAAGCAAAACACTTCGTACCTCAGCCCATAGTGATCCCTGGACTTGGAGCTGGGCTGCTATGGTGACAGTCTCCCTCGAGATGCCTAAATCAAATAGACAGGGACACATCATCTCTGGTCTCTCAACTTTTTCCCCATTGCCCTCCCCCATCCCATCTAGCTGCATGTTCTGTGCAAGATACCTACCACTCCCAGCCGGTAATGACTTCCACATGGGGCTGGACCTTGTGGACAAATCCCCTGTAACAATAGGAAATGTTCCTTGGTCTCTCATTGTGTCTGTCTTTGGGAAGGAGGAGAAGGCGTTGACGACAAGCCGAAGAGCTCTAATATTCCTCCCGGACAGCTGATTAATTCCATCCTCTGTATCCGCTCTGGACCATCCCGCCCCGCCCCGCGCCTTCTGCTTTTTATTGTTCTCTCCACCTGGCTCCCTCTGGCAAGGAAACCGATGGGATTTCGTGCCACGTGGAGCTCCAAATGGAAAACCCTGACAGCGAGAGCCTTTGCTCCCCCCGCGGTCCAGGCCCAGTGGCTCTTGCTGGAGAGGAGAGGCTGCACCTTCCTCGCAGCCAAGACTGAGCGCTGGAACGGGGACGCAGCATTCCTCCCCGGCACGTCTGCTCCCGCCTGGGAGAGACAAGACCTTGCCTTTTCCCACTCCTTCCCCCGCCATTGGGATAGCTCCTCTCTTCACAGATAGCTGCAGCTTTGCTCTCCCACTCAGACCTTCTTCCTACATGTATGGGCACATTCATGCTTAGAAACAGTCCAGGCCTCTGCAGGGATGTGCCCACCCTTGCCCTGAAAATTGCCTGCCCATTGCATGCTGCAAAGCCCCCCATGCTCATTCCTTCCCGTGCTCCTGTCATTTGTTCACCCACACACTGATGTAGCAAGTGCTTGTGATGGCTCCCACACCCAGCTGTGGTCACACGTGCACGCAGAGGTACGCAGGTTTGCACGCTCACTTGCATGTGTCCCCTCACTCTTTCGCCGCAACCTGGTTTTGTCTCAAGTACTCGCCAGACGCACTCTCCAGCCTCGTTGCTCAGCTGTGATCCATGGAAGAGGGGGAAAAAGAGAGACAAGGGCATTTTGATTATGATTATGGAGTTGATTTATTAGAATCATTTTAAAACACAAAGCCATCTGTGTGCCTTTTCCCCATCCAAGATTTATAAAAGACGAAACCATCCATCTGACCCCCAGCTCTCCCTCCCCTCCTCTTCCCCCGCCTCATCCTCGCCTTCCATTCTCCTCTGTGGTTCTCTTGCCAAAACACTTGCCCATACTTAATTCTCCTCCCAGAGAGACAATGCTTTGCATTCTTGTATTGGAAGCCAAAAAAAAAGACAATTCTATTCTGTCTCTGCTGTGCAGCTTGGTCTGCTAAGTTGCTTTCCCGAGAGTCTGTGTTTAAAACGAAATAAAGGTAGAGGAAAAGACAAGTTGGTGCTGAAAGGTGCTGGAACATCATTGCGTGGGGGTAACATTTTCATTCACTCCACATATCAAACAGCCACTGGCAGGCCATCCCCAGGCGGGTGAATGGGACTCGAGCCTGTTCCAAAGGGCTCACCTTTAGGGCGGAAAGACACTTTTGGACTCTGTTTCCCATCCTTCCTTTGCTCCCCTTTGAGGGCCTTGGCTCAAGCCCCAGTTTTTGAGGGTTGAGGTGTGCTGACGGATTCTCCGAGCAGGATGAGCCAGTGGCTGAAGTCCAGAGCAGGAGGAGAGCCGAGGTCCGAGTCTCCTGGAATCATGTTGTGACAAGCAGGAAGAGGCTTAGCCCTCCTCTTCCTCACTGCTCCGCTTGATGCAGGTCCAGCCTCCCTGGGGTGCTGACATCAGAAAAGCTGTAATGATTTATGTCTCTTGAGGATTTGCCTTTCCCCACCGTGGCCAAGTCTTTTCACCTCTCCATGCCTCCATTTTTTCCAGATCTGTGATGCCTTTCTGTGGTCACCAGAAAAACTAAATCAGCAACTGGCAGTTAAGGATTTTGACATTATAGTGCTGTCATCCTTCTCGTGAGGCTGGAAGGTAGGGAGCAGATCTAAAGCTCTGGAGCTCCTGTCTTAGATGGAAGGAGAGCTAGAGGGAGTATTAGCATGCAGATTGTGTGAAATAGAAGTGATCAAATGAAGTTTGGGATTACCTAATGCATATTAGCCTTTTCTTATTTACACATCAGGGAAACATTTTCCTCAGTTTCAGCAAATTAATTTGTAGCCAGTGTCCAGCATTGAAAATCGCAGTGACGGTGGGAGAACGTCACGGGCAATGGCGATTGCAATCCTGAACAGCACTGTTTTGACTTTGGTTTTGTTTGTGTGTGCTTGGGTACAAACAAAACCTTTCTGGGTTTTGTAACTGTTCTTTTGAACTTCATCTTTCCATATAAATCTTATTTTTATGTTGTTAGTGATTCCCATATGAGATCTGACATTTGTTATTTGATACTGGCAGAGGAGAATGAAACCTATTAGTAAAGGCCCATGGGTTCAACAGGATCCTGGGGAATAAGAGCAGGGCTTGTGAAAAGACCTGAGGATTTAGTGTCACTGTCATCCACTGGAGCTCTTGAATCTCTTTACTGACCCCTTTCTATCCACAAAATTGTCTGTTTTCAGTTTCCCTGGTTCCAGGTGTATATTCATCCAAGTTAATGACTTACCCACTTTGTTGTACAGTAAATCACCCAAGTGCTGAGTGTCCTCCAGGACCTCTTCACAATTCCCTTATGTCTGCTTAGAAAAGATAGGTATAACCTCATGCATTTCTTTTGGAAAGAACGAAAAAGGAGTTTTACTTAGAGCACAAAACTGCTGTGGTTTGTGTGGCACTTCTTAGCACCAAGGTCCCTCTCACTCCTCTTCAGGAAAGACATCTTGTAGAGGAAAGAGATTACTCAGCTGGCCTAAAATCTATCAAGAATCCTAGGAGAGAGCTGGAAGCGATGGTCTTCCAGGCCTAGAGCCAAATAACCCTGCTTAAACCAGCCGTGACAAAGGTTGACCAGCAGCCTTCCCAGAGCATCCACATCTGCACTGAAACACCCGCCATGAGAAGGCCTTAAAGATGACCCTCTAGTTTATGTATCCCAAAATGACTGAGGATAGTGAACACCCACGTCTCACAGACTCTTCTTCTTCTCAGATGAGAGTGCAAAGATCCCCGCTTGCTCCACAAATGCCGACTGAAGAAAGGGAATTTCCAGCCCGTATTCCCAATGCTCTCAGCTTCTCCCTTTTGATTTCTCTTGAACGCGCCGTTCATCTCCGCTTCCCGTCCAACGCTGCTGTATCATGGTTTAAACAGCTGCCACGTCCCACCCTCGAGGCAGCTGCATCTCGGGGCTGCCTGGGGAGCACAGGGCTCCGCGCCCCGATGCTGGTCCCCCTGCCCGGGCAGGATGCTGCCCTGCAGCACTGAGGGCCATGGGGCGCAGGTCTGGCTGGAGGGACGGGTTAGGACCGTGCCAGGCCATTGCCCAATCTTCCTTCACACTTTGTAGTCTGGTGCAGAGATGCCTTTTCTCCTCATTTTTTTTCTTCCCATTTTTTTCTTTTTTTTTTTCTTTTTTTTTCCCTTTTTTTTTCTTTCCATTGGTTGTTTGGATTAAGGGGCCTTAAAGGGGCCAGACATTTTTTGTGTTCTCTCATACCCTATAAATAACCGGCACCTCTCCAGTGCTCCAACTCCACCCTTCAGTTGCAGATTCCACTGTCTAGCTGCCACCACTCCGCATGGCCTTTCACACTCTTCCTTTCTATTTAATATGGAAATATTAGTAAAAAAACTTGCTGTCACCAATTCTTCAAGAGAAGGGGGGGGAAGGGAGAGAGAGGTGGGAGGCGGGAGGGGAGGACACAACCAGCCAAAAAAAGTATCCGAAGGAATGTTCTTCTCCCTCCCAGGTTTACAGCAATGCCTTTCCATCCAGAGTCATCTGTTTTGTTTTCCTTCTCCCTTAGCCTGAAAGTGCTGCAGCATTATCATGTAATGTTGCTTAATGTGACCAAAGGCTTCAGCGAGTCGCCTCGCGGACCGCAAGCATAGCCCAAATTCCAAGGCAGCAATGCCTGCGGCATCTCATTAAAGTGGAGGACTTGCAGCCCTCTGTGTGTCCCATGAATGGTTGTTTGGGCTTTTGTTTTTTTCCTTTTCTTTCTTTCTTCCCCCCCCCCCCTTTTTTTTTTTTTTTCCCAACTGCATGCCACCACCCCAAGTGCCGGGCAGGGATTTTGTAACTGCGCCGGCATATCTGGGAGGTATGTGTGGAATCTTTCAAGTGCTTGGTCAGTCCTCTGTGGTTTCCTTTGAGCAACTGCCCACCCTGCCAGCTCCCACCATCCATTCCCAAGCCCCCTGACATGCAACTGGTTGCGCCATTCACACCGGAGTTTCACATGACAGTTGTTTCCTCCAGGCTTCTTTCTATTCCTTTCTCTTGGCACATTTCCTGATGCTGGTGAAGGATCAGAGGGTGGTAGCCCTGAAGACTGAAGCAGTCTTGAAGACCGTGGAGCAGACAGAGATAAAGGACAAGCTCTTACCTACCAAGTCTCCCAATCCAATTTAGGGAGTGAGATGTGAGCCCCACTTCTTGCTAGATGGTGCTAAGAATTTGAGTGAAGGAAGTGGGATACTCTAGCAAATGGTGCTCTACCTGAGCTGTAATTCTGTCAGTATTTTATAATGTCTTGTGATTTTTTTTACTCATCAACCATCTCTGGGGCAGGGAACTCTTGTTATTCCCATTTTGGGGAGGTAGAGTTGAAACACGCAGCCCTGGAGGTTTGCTTAAGCATTGCTAGTTGCCTGGGCATTCCAGCCCAGTTGGGGCCCAGTAGCCAGGGTGATGGGGTCTTAGCTTGTGGGTGCAAGCTCCCATGTACTGATGTCCATGTGGCTCTGCACAGAGGTGCTGGTGGGTTGTATTGGCTCCGATTTTGATCAGAGTAGTTGAGACTATGTGGATGGAAATGTGGACCTGTGGGATGGCGCCTCACAGTCCTCCTTTCTGAAGCTCAGCCCACATCCACATCTCAGTTGTGCTTCCTTGACGGTGTGTACAGTAGAAGAGTCTGACTATGAGACTGGTTGTTTCCATGCTGGTTTATCTGTATCCCTAGGCCTGGGCACATCCTCATTAACATCATCTGCCTAAGCTGCCTGGCCAGACCCCCGCAATGGTCAGTGAAGCTGCACAGGTTTCCTCGGTGGGAAATCCATTTCACATGTCTTCATTAACGTTTTCTGGGTGTGAAGAATCACTGTCAGGAGATACCCTTACGTTTCTGTTGACTAAAGGAAGAACCTAAATAGATGCCTGGTTTGGAAAGGGCTAAAGGGAAGTAAATCCCAGCCAAAGTGATTTATTTGGCAGCCTAAGAGCTTCTCTGCTTTCTGCTTGCGTGCCACACCAGTGGGGTTACCTGCTGAGCAAATGGCAGCATGTGGTTATTGTTACCGCTTGCAATTAAAAAAATTAATAGAAGAGAAACCCCAGTGCACTAAAACAAGCAAAGCAGCGAGGCCTGTTCACACAGAATAGGTCATAACTTGCCAAGAAGCTTCTGTATCACTTTGTTACTAGATTTTATTGTTTTCTGTTATCTGTTTTTGTTTTGTAAGAGCTGAATCCTGCCCCACAAAAGCCACTGAAGTTCCCAGTGCATTTCTGCAGGAGGTGGGTGAAGCCCTTTAATTCAGGCCCTTCTCTATGCAGTGAGATCTCTCTGTGCATTCCCCTGTGGTGGCATTGCAGAGCTCTCTTCAAGACCCAACGCAGCATCATCTGCAGCCCCTGCACGGCCCTCTGCCCTTTCTGCATTACTGTTGCATTAGTGCTCAATGAATGCGTTGCCTCTCCCATGGGCTGCAGCAGGCACCAGGCAGTTGGGAAGTGTTAAGCAATGTTTTTCACTCCCTGAATAAGTAGTGACGAAGCTATGGGCTGCCTTTTGGCTGGGGCACACTCACCCCCCCTTTGGGAGGGATGTGTACATGGTGTGGTCCAGTGCAGGAGCTGTGAGGGGCTGAAGCATCTCTGAGAACTCAGGAGAAGCCAAATGACCTCTCTGTGGAGTGTGTGCAAACGGAGTACTGCTGGCCTCGCAATGCTGCCAATTTGAATTAAATTTCTAATGACAAAATCGTGTCATTAATGCAGTGACCACCCTGTCTGGCGAATGCCAAGTCCCTGCTCTGAACACTGGGGCTTCACAACAAAAGTTGTAAGTTGGTTCTGGTTTTATGACTTTTTTTTTTTTTTTTAACAGGAGGAAAACTATATTTTTTCCCGAGCTGCCTTGTTGGAATTGGCTGGACTTGTTTTATCTGAAACTTTCCAAAAAAAATTCAGCCTGAGGCAGATACCCAGTGTGGAAAATTTCAACCCAAACAGTTAAAGTTTGGCAGCGTTGTAGGAGCTGAGCATAGGGAAAGTGCTAGACCAGCGTGCTGAGGCCATGCTACCTGCTCTGCTTGGGGGCCTGTTTTCATGGGTGTCCTCTTCCCGGGTAGCTGAGCATGGGTCTGGCCTCATGCAGTGATGCAGTAAGGGATAGAAACACCTATATTGGGTTTTGGGAGTCTGCATGCTAACCATACAATCACTGTTCATGGTGGGAGCCTGCCCGGTCACCTTCATAGAGACGCTGCAGTGGGATGTGCTGGGGAGCTGGATTGCACCTCGCTGCCGTCAGGGCAGGTCTTGTGGGGTTGGAATGGTCAGTGGGAAGGATGGGTAGCTTGAACCAGGAGACAAATCCTCTCTGCCTCTGATCCCTCTTAGCAAACTGAGGGTGACACCAACTGCTGGCTGGTGATATTAACCCTTCAGAGCTTGCATCCAAGACGTGTGCTCATATCCCAGTTGCACTGGGTTGCATCTGCTGTGCTGGTGGGAGGCTTCCAGCATGGGCACCACCCAAAAGGGGAGTAGTTGTTTTATCTTCCCTCCATGGCATCAGCATCAAGACAGAGCCATGTTTTTGTCCTGGTGCCTGAGCAGGGCGGGCACTGGGGGGTGAGTGCAGGGGAGCCCCACTTCTGTGTAAGCAGCTTCCCAAAACCCTGTGGCCTTCCACCTCTGCGAGCCCCAAGACTCCTCTTACTCCACTCCTGCTGTTGGGTTCAGAAAGGCTTTTGTGAGTCTAGGGTTGTTTTTTCTTGTTGTTGTGTTTTTAATGAAGCCTGCAACCTTTTTGAGAAAGTGGCTAATCATTTAAGAGTCTGTTTGGATTTCTCAGTGGACCAGCATGCATCAGGCATTTATTTCCCCCAGGTCACCTGTGGTGGAGCAAGATGAGGGGCTCTGCTCTCCCCTCTGCCTCCCCTCTCAACGCCCCTGTCTCAGAAAACCAAAACATAACCTGGAACCGAGTGCCAAGCCAAGCCTTGAGCTTTTCTTGTCCCTGCCCACTCGCATCCTCGCACACAGATGGACACTGTCCCTTTCACCTCCTTGGTGGCCACCAGGAACCTGCCCTTGCCAGCTGCATGGGCTTGGCCACACGCACGGGATAATGTGCTACCACTGGACAACCTGGGTGATCGCTTTTCTTAATTAATCTGGCTTTCCTTCCCCCTCATTTTTCATTTCCATCCCCAAAGGGTGACAGAAAACACCAGACACTGTCAGATGTGTTGTGCAGGCAGGGTGACATCAGCTCCTTTCCTTTGGGATGGTGCTTTACCGTCTGGCTGAAATTTTTAGAGCCGGTTTTCATTAAAAGTGGCTTTTGAAAATGGGTAAGTAATAATTTGCTAAATCAGGCCCTGAACTGCTCAGTTTAACATTCTTACTTTTTTTTTTTTTTTTTTTTTTTAAAGAATATGTGTAAAGGGAAGCCCAGTTTAATGAAAAATGGCCAGGTTGGATCAGGCTGGATGTTAATTCCAGTTCGGTGTCACCACCATCTTCGTCATCATGGTTTAGTCATGGTCTTCTTTACATGTTAATTAAACTGATGTGTTAGTAAGTGTTATAAGTACAAACTTGGATAGTGTTTGTTTTTTTGCTTTTGCACTGTTGCTTTTGCAACATTTGTTTAGTTTTCATTCAATGCATAAAATACGAAGGGAACAAAAAACTTATGCACATTGTATCATGTAATTAGACGAGTAACCAGATGTTAATTAATATATGAATATCTTTTTTATTTCCAATCGTCTGGCTGTGGTTTGAGCAAACCTATGTCCCCCAGCTGTTGCTACACGAGACACAGTCAGAGCAAAAACAGAGCTAGAGTTCAGCTGCTCTATTCCCAGAGCACAGACTATTACCCCAGCTGAAAGAGGAGATGCTTTTAGGATGTGCTGTCCCCAGACATGACACAGCAGTGTGGCATTCTCCTTCTATCCAGTGGAGGGCAACAGGGGACATGCTCACAGCCGTGTACCTCCCGACCAGGTTGGGGAGCCAGGATGCTGGGGCTTTGAAGCCCTGCAGAAATGCATCCAGGTCTTTCTTACCAGACACCACAGTCCAGTGGGAATTCTGCTACCAGGCAGTCATTATTTATACACCAGCTATGTGGCTCTTGGAGGAGTCCCTGGAGATTTTCAAAACTCAACTGGATAAAGCCCCGAGCAACCATGCCCTGGCTTTGAAGTTGGCCTCACTTTGAAGCAGTTGAACTGGAGACTTTCCGTGATTCTCTGATGACAAGGCAGGTAGTGGGCCACCACATTCAGCCTTTTGCTGTCAAAGGATTTGATTCTCCTCTGTTTCAACTGGAAGACCCTTTCTAAGCTGATCCAAAAATTTTCTTTCCTTTTCTCCAGCTCTCATCCAGCGACAACATGTGCTTGTGCTGTGACCAGCCAGTGCATCCAGGCATTTCTCCGCGTTCTTTGTTTCTACTTGCAGAAGTTTCTGATAACAGAAGAGCTATTTATTGTCCATCTTTAAGTTAATTTGCATTTTTAAATATTAAAATTCATTCCACTTGTATTGCTACAGCCATCAAGATCTTTTAATTTCTTTTGACTGATCCTCTGATCTCCTGTGCACTAATAACACATTCTACTTCATCGGTGCTAAAATCATTGCTGTATTTCCAGTGAGAAATAAGGTTGATTACAAGCCTGATCACTGAGGAACTCTGCTAGTTATCACTCAGTTCCCATCACTCTCTTTGTAGCATTGCCTGTTTTCATTTGTCCATTGCTTAGTTCCCTACCTGCTGTATAATTCTTCTGCTAATTCCCATCTTTTCAAGCTTACCTAATAATTACCCATGTTGTGTCATGGCTGGTGTCTCTTGATACCCAGATAAATTAGATTGTACCATGCTTCTTGTGTCTAGGGAATGAACTGTCTCATTGAAGAAGTACATCAGGTTCATCTCACACAATTTACTAAACCTGGGGTTGCAGTTTATTCTCCTTGGCTCTATGTCATTAACGATTCCTTACTTTAAAAGAAAAAAAAAAAAAAAAGAGGGCTTTATAATGAGATAATTTTCCCTCTCAAAGCTACACCTGTGCCTTGAATATCAGCAAGGAAGGCCAAGCTATTCAACCTCTTTGACCCATCACATCATCCATAGGTGCATTGACTTTCTCAAGGCATCCCATCTTCTGCTAAGTCAAGACAAAAGTCCGTGACTTTCTCTAAATTGCTTGTGAACTCCCTGACACTCTCTCTTTGTCTCTGTTTTTCCTTCTCTCCTCCCTCCCCAGGAGTAGCTGGCATGAGGAGAATAACAGTGGAATCTCCCACATTGCTGTGGTCTGAGCAGGTTTCCCTCACATTATGTCTGAATAAATATTAATAAGAAAAATGGAATAAGACCTCATTGACAAATTCAGCAAATATTTGCCTCTGCCTTCCCTTTCCAGCCACCTGGGTCCCAGAGGAAAGTTTTGCCCTTTCTCAGACCAGAGCATTCAGGAAATAAACACTCGGTTTATTTTCTTGGAGGAGGAGGAAAATGAAAATAACATGATGGGGCCTGAAGCCCACATCCCACATTTTGTGTGGCTGGAAGCAACTTTAAACTGCTGGCTTGAGCAACAGCTTTTGTCTGTACCTTCAGGTGACAAGTTATCACAGAACTGGCCAGGATGGGCTTGAATCGTATAATATCACAGAGGGATTTGGGTTGGAAAGGACCTTAAGGGTATCTAGTTCCACCCCCCTGCCACAGGCAGGGACACCTTCCACTAGCCCAGGTTGCCCAAAGCCCCATCCAACCTGGCCTTGAACCCTTCCAGGGAGGGGGCAGCCACAGCTTCTCTGGGCAACCTGTGCCAGGGCCTCACCACCCTCACAGGGAAGAATTTCTTCCTTGTATCTAATATAAAACTACCCTCTGCTAGTTTAAAACCATTACCCCTTGTCTTATCCCTGCACTCCCTGATCAAGAGTCCCTCCCCATCTTTCCTGTAGTCCCCTTTAAGTACTGAGAGGCCACTATAAGGTCTCCCCAGAGCCTTATATGATATAATATATATCTATTATATATAACGATGCCCATGATTTCTCCTTGATGACCCGGAGTGCTTTTCCACACCCTTGGAGGGACTGTGTACCAAAAAAGCTCCCAGAAAAAGAGACTGAGTCTTCAAGCAAATCTTTGCACTTGAAAATTGAAGCCTTTGTTTTAACAGAAGCAATGGGCAGAAGGAGTGAAGAGAGAGAAAATCAGGGAAGGTAACGATGCTAGCTCCCCTGGGGGTGTGGTTCAGGAAGTTGTAGCTGTGGTTGCTAGCAGAGACCCGGAGCGTGGTTTTTGGAGACAAACTCCCACCTGGGAGGTGGCATTTGTCCAAGGCTGCTCGAGGACTTAAAGGATGCAGGGGCACCTTGACTTAAAAATATTACTTCAGGGGTCAACTCATTTTTACTTGCTGGGATTTGGCTTACTGACAACTTGAGTGGAGGCTGTTTTGGAGGGCGAGAAGACAAAGTTGAGGAGATTAAGACTAGGCAGTCGTGTTGTTGCAGTGCAGGTTTCCAGCTGACCCTGGTCTTTTGGTGGGGGTTATATTTGTTCCTACTTTTTCTTTAGTTTCTGAATAGAAGAGTGGTTGGGGCTGGGGTAAACAAACAGGGATGAGGAAAAACAAGATGATGGGATGTATGACAGTGAGTCAGGAAATGAAAATAAGTTAATTGTCACTCTGATTTCTCTGCTGGTTAATTGGATGCCCTCTGGGAGAGGAAAGCCCATCGGGAATACATGGGGTTCAGGGCAGTGGACACCATAAATCAAACAAATGGGGCAAAAAGGCTTTTTTGGAGAACCACACAATCCCGTGTCTGGGACATTTTCTGAGTGTTTCTCTTGTCTTCTTGTCTTCCTGCTCAGAGGAGCTGCACCGCACCAAGCACAATTTAGAGCCGGGCTCTTGGCTGACACAAATTCCTCCATTCCCACTGGTGCCAGTGGAGCTGCTGCAGCTTGTATCAGCTGTGTCACTGACACAGTTGTCTCTGTGTCTCTGTTCTTCTTTCCTCCGAGGTCTTGCAGAGGTATAGCAGAAACGATACTTCAATCACTTGCAGTTATTCTCTATGACAGAAGTATCAGACTGTACGAGATGCTTGGTTTAATTTAATAGCAAACTGCTGGGGGAAACAAGCAGGAAAACCCAAAACACAAAAGCTAGAGAAGCCACCTTCTTTAGAGCATCGGTAGAGGCAATTCCTTAGTCAATAGTCTTAAAGATCTCCTATCTTCACGTTACAGCCAAGCTCAAAGCCACTGGCATGCAGCTCAAAATGTTTATAAGGTTTCCCCTGTGCAGAGTTTGGGAGTGTCATTGCTGAGTTTTTGGTCTGATGTGCACAGCTATTCACCCTGAGGATGCTTGAGAGTACCAGAGCTGCACAGACGCCTATCAGAAATGCCAAAGTAGACTTTCTTGTGGACTGTTGGGGTTTGCTGTTTTTCACAAGCTCTCTGTGTCAGGCAGTGTATTTTTCCTGGGTGGAATTAGCTAATTGTTAACTACCAATCAAGAGGACTCCATCTCCCCTGCTCACACTGGGTTAAAAGGCTGAAGAAGCAGAAGGACCTGAAGCAGAGCCCAGGTCTAACTGGGTGAATTGATCAGCTCTGCTTCTGGGAAAGTAAAGACAGGAGGTCCTCAAACAGCCAGAATGGGAGATTGAGGTTCAGGTAGTTCTTTGGCTTTAGTGTCATCCACAACCCATTGCAACTGGCCTCTATGGTCCCAAGCAAAGGTGAAGCACAAGGTTTCACCCCAGAGAAGGAACTACCTCTCCAGCAGCTCGGTGCAGAGGCTGACACAGGGCAAGACATTTGCAGCTCCCCATCGGGGCTGACCTTAACCCACAGCTACATGGAGGAGTTTGGTGTAAGGGTTGCCTGCCTTCCTCCAGAGCAGCAACTGGTGGTGTTCACACCATAGGCCATCTTCTGACTGAGTGCCCACCTTCAGGTTTTCTCTAATCACTTCCAGCAGAGAGCTGCCTTTCAGACAGACGCATCCTTGCCTGGTTCCTGGCCGTGACTACATGGTAGCTGAGCTCCCCGCAGCTCCTCCAGCCCAGCCTCAGCTGCCTCCCTGCCATGAGGCTTAACTCCAGGTGCTCGCTGGGCAGAAAATGGACAAAAATTGTTCCCGGGATACCACGTGGTGGCGTTCCTTAGTTCTCCAAGGATGGAGTGGTGGATCCTGCCGTTCCCTTAACGAGACTGACTAATTATTTATTACAAAAGAGGCTGCAGGAATCTGGAGCGGAAACTACTCCCCAGGCCAGCTAACTTACACCTAAGCACGCCAGGCTGCTTTCATAGCAGAGCACATGACGGAGCAATCAGACCTGCTGCTGGGAGGCTTGTAGGAGTGGGACCAGTGCTATTTTATGCATATGTGTGAGTGTGTGTGTATATATATATGTATAAAAAGTGTGTGTGTGTATATTTTACTATGTTAAGCTATAAACTGTATGGGTTAGGTATGAATTAGAACCTTATAAAATGTGTTTACTCATTCTGTGTAACTCAAAGCGGGGATTAAACAGTAGGAAAAACTGACCGGGAGAATTTTCCAAGCAGAAAAAGTTTTACAGCTCTCATTGTGAACTTGAGAGGGAGGATTTTTTTTTTTTTTTGTATTTAGGGTTTTTTCAGAGCAAGTGTTTTGTGTTTGAATTTTTTGGTTATTAAATAAAAGTTGGGGGGTGGCTGAGGAGGAAGGATGAATGGAGGAAGAGCAGGAGAGCATTCTGGCAGGCAGAGTTCTCCTCAGGCACCTGAGCCCCCATCCTCCTCTTCATCTCTTGTGACAATGTGCTTTCTGTGCCAGTGGCATCCAGGAGGGCCTCCCCATAGCATGCCGTGCTCCTAAGCAGGCCCTGCTTTTCTCATCTACTTGAAGGCATCTTTTATGGGGAAAACAGAGTCCCATAATGCTGCCATGGTTAAAGGAAATGGATGCAGGAACGGAGCGGTGGCAGTGGGGAGGTGAGGCTCTGCTGAGCATCTCAGGCAGGGAAAGAAGAGAGGGAAGAGCAGGGGATGGGGGTGGATTGAGGTCTTACAACCTGTTTGCCCTCCTTATAAACAAAGGCTGGACAAAGAACCAAGGGAATAATCACACCACTATCAAGTGAGTCATCCTGGATCAGCTCCAGCTGAGTGCTGTTCGATAAAGAGCAAGGTGCATGAACCCAGCACCATTTCATTTCTTATTTCCTTCTCTTCTTGGATACAACTTTCTTTCCGCACCCTCTTTTACCTTCTTGCTGGCTTGGTGAATCATCTCTGCCTGCAGGACTGGTGACCCATGAGCAGTTAGTAGAGCCTGACTCACTCTTCTCCTCTACATGTTATTTCCACAGCCTTAGGAAGGTTGGGGTTTGGTTGTTGGGGTTTGGGTTGGTTTTTCTTTTCCACTTCACTTTATGAACATTTTCCAGGGGACCAAGGGAAGGGAGGGGAGAATAGAGACCTGAGAGGATTCATTGTTTGGGTAATTTTCCCTACTGCTAAATGTCAACATCCTATGCTTGATGCTTAGGATAGGGAGAAGCAGGGCTTCTATTTCAGGCTTTGCAAGGGATGGGAGAGACTCACCTTATCTCTCTAACATGGCCCAAGCAATGTTTGGGTTCTATTTACGGATTTGAAGAAAAAAGGGAAGTGATAACCTCGCCGTATGAGCCAACGAGGGTTGGCTACCCAGCACTGGCTTCCCTTGTCAGCACAGATCCTGGAACAGCCCTGGAATCCATTTACCACTTGGCTTAACCCTGCTCTGCTCATTCTGGGAATCTGTCTTTCATCGTCTTGAGTGGTAAGATGTTGCACAGTTGCTGGTGATGACATGTCTCCAAGTAACCATCCTAGAGCGATTGGTGATCCCGGGGATGTGAAGCATGCCCAGATACCTTGCTTCATCAAGGACATCTAGGAGTCAAACAATTGTTGCCACCAAAGGCCCTTGTCTTTGGTGAGATGAGTTCCCAGGGGACATAATCCATTAGAGCTGTCCTGGCTACTAACAACTCCCCTTTCCTGTATATGCCAGGATTGATTTGTCTTGGTTTCTGGGGAACATGACTGAAATTCAGAGCAGAAGGCATTCGTTCCGTGCCTGCGTCCTGCTGTGCCCTTATGGCAGGTATCCTCAGTGCTTGGAGTTTGCTCACTTGTAAAAAAGGGTTAATAGTCTTTCAGAGATGAAAGCCAGCTATTAGTGGTTAGAGATCTGGGCTGGGGCTCTGGGTTATAGCCTCAAATTTGCCTTTTGCCTGCTAACTTGAAAAAGTAATTTCCTTTCTTTGTGTCCCTGCTCCTTTGCCTGCCACCTCTCCTGGCACTGCAGCCTTCTGCGATGCAGGTGTGTATTGTAACAGAGCTCATGTCTTGGCTGAGGGATGTAAATGCTGCACCTTTTTGGAGGTATTAATGGCTTTTGTGAAGTGCATTGAAGTCTCTGGGTGTCAGGCACCTTGTTGACATGTGTTTTGCCCTCAAGGAGACAAAATCAGATCAATTTAAGAAATTAGAGGCTGTATTCTGTCCTTGTGAGCAGCGGGACTGTGCAGTGGTGCGGGAGATCCTGTCTCACCTTGTAGTCTTAGTGGGAAAGATGAAGTGATTACTGATATGATGATGGATGCTGAAGTAGAATCCTCATGGCCAAGAGATTCCCAGCTCTTTCTCCTCTTCACTGACTTGTGTCTTCTAATGAATCAAAACTGTGAAGAAACATGTTAACTTCATTATGGGGAAATCAATAAGTGAATGATTCATTAGCTGTGTTAAGAAAGCTGTTGTGAATATACTCTAGTAACCCAGGTAGTTCCTTGTTCAAGAGCTGATGTCAACTCTTGCATACGTTAGTCCTGACCAAGTGGGTGTTTTCTAGCTTCTGAGTTTGGTCAGATAATTGCTTCTTTTCTCAGCTTTATCCTGATACTGCCTTTGGCTTCTCTTGTGATACCTGCTTGGATAAATGGAGAGTTATGAAGAGGCACAGTCAAATGACATGCTTTCTAGTCTGAATCTGAGGTAACTGAACATATCTACAAAAATATTTAGAACTCACTGTGTTTGGACAAGTTTTAACCTTGGTCCTGTGAGCATGTACATTAGTTTATCTGGCACACGAGTGTAATGCAACATCTCACATGAATGAAGCTAAACATGTGTAAATATTTGCAAGATATGGGTCAATAATTCTTTGGAAATCATAGCAAACCAGGTCTCTATTTTCTTATGCAGTGGTATTCTCCTATCCGTCTCAGACAAGTGATCTGAAATGTCTGTAATAATCATTATGGTGTAGTTGTTCCAAATAGCTCACAGCCAGGATGCAGAAACTCAGCTAGTGTAAATTGTTATTGTTCCATTGACTTCAAGGGAGCTACAGGAGATTTTATGAACTGAGGATCTGCCCCCACATTCTCAAATGTCCAGAACTGCATATTAGGGCCAAATAAGAGGTCTGCTTCCATGCGGGTCCCTCCATCAGGACCAATTTTTAAAGTGTTCGTTGGCTAACAGGCTGCAGATCTGGCTGCAGTTGTGTGTGCTGAACCCTTTGGAATATACTGGTCCGAAGTCTTATCTCTAAGTCATCACATCTAAACATATTACCTCTATTTAGAATAAATGGGACCCAACAAAGAATATTTTCTTTAAAGTGGTTGCCACTACAGGTAGTGGTTTGGTCAGCTTTCCAGCACTGAGCCATGAAGTGTAAGAATGGACCAGGAGCAAGGTCAGGCAACAGTGGTGATATAGAAGAAATTGGCTGATCTAAGAAGTCCAAAAATTCCACTTTCCCAATAAGTGCAAGGAGAAGTGAAGCACAGACCAGCTGATGGCTTTTCATCAGATTTACATTAATTTTATTTGACACAAGATAATTATGTTTTTAGTGATTAATTGCACACTGAGTTTCTTTCTAGGAAATGCTCTTTTCCCCTCCTGCCAGTCTGGTATTTGCATATGTGTGTAAGGCTTGATCTCCAGTGGGTACCAGTCAGCCATTGGGGTTCTGTGGGGCATTAAACTACTGGAGCATTTGGTCATAAAGAGCTGAAAATAAAAGTAAGAGACTGCTCAGCAGAGCTGGAAATGAAGGACCTGACCCTGCTGTTTGGCAGGTCTCCCCTGCTTTCTTCACAGACTGTCATGTACTAGGCAGGTTTGTATGTCAGACGTGTTGTAGGTGTGTCACCAGGGCCCACTTGGACTGGCCAGAATCACCTTGTCATAGGCCTCTCTTTAGGAAGGAGCTGTGCCATCTTTGCATCCAAAATTTGGAAGTCATTTTCGGTCAATAGCTCATTCCCCTAGGAACTGCAAGAGTGCTGTAGCTTTGTTCATTTAAGAAGAAAGAGGTTAAGGTATGGATTTTGTTGCCGTCTCTGAAGTTTCTGACACATCAGTTTATGTTGTAGAAGAGTGGTTCTGGGGCTGTAGCAGGGCTGGTGGGATTCCTGGTGAACATAAGACAATGTTCAGTTCCTGGATCTGCTACAGACTGCTTACTACGGGACCACCAAGCGGTCTGGACCACTGGTCCATTGTTCAGAAATCTCTAATTTAAAAGAAGGTAAAAATGAAAGGAAAGCAAGAATGAGGGTGAGAACTACATCTGTGGTGATGAGAGTTAGAACTAGATCTGTAGTGATGGACAAAATCTTCTGCCAGACAAGAAGTATCTGAGGACAAAAGTTGTGCTTTGTCTGCACCACTCCCAGCACAAATGGGTTCCCACTTTGCCTTGAAATCAAGTAACTATTTAACAAGCTGCAGAGCCCAAAACAAACTCCAAGGGAATAGATAAATACACTTGGACTCTCCACCATGCTAATGTGAATACGTGGCTTTGAGATTGGAACTGGCTCATGCCTGGATGACTCCAAGCATAGCAGAGTCAGCTTGCGTCTGGCTGCGGTTGACCCTTAGCAACCCAGTGAACCTTGAGAAATACTGGAGGGCTCACAGCACAGGATGAAATGCATTAATTCTCACTCTCCTCCAGCAGCATACTGCCTTGGGGGAGATGGAGAAGGTGATGCATTTTTACATGAGTTGAAGCAGTTTTTCTGAGGTCTTAGATATTGACTGTGAAAGAACTGTGATAAGCAGTCTGTGGAGAGCTCAGGTGAAGGAGCAGTGAGTCCCACTGATGACCCTAAAAGAAGAATACACTCATCATTAGCCTTGTGCATCATGTTTTTAGAACATTGCAGCTCATCAAATTTAAGACCATTTCCTTCTGTTTGACTGTCTGCTTTTGATGAGGACAGTGGAAGACAGCCCATCCTTAAGTTCCACCTGGTCGCTCCATATGCAGCAAGTTCTAGCCCTGGAGAGCACCAGCAAAGCCATTCAAGGAACTTTTGTGGCACTTTTTTGCTCAGCTAAAGCATTGCTCCTTAAATTTAGCCATCTACAAATGCAGTCTTCCATCAATAGAAGAACTGGGAAGCCCAGAGGAGAGATCTTCATCATTATTAATGTGTCTAATAGCATATAGACATAGAAAGCAAATTCCCCAAAAATTCATAACTTAGGCAAGGTGAACTCATTCAGAGAAGTACTGCAACATGCACCTTTGTACAAATTGGCAAGTGAGGCACAAACTGTGCCTAAACTTGCACAGAAAAGTCACTGGCTTTTCGGTTTCAGCCTAGACAACCTGTGCCCAGCCAGAAGGATTCCCAATGGATGTGTCTTTGAGAAAAGTCAAGACAAAGAAATTAGTTCAGAGGCTGCAGGCTTTTTGGGCATGGGGCTTAGGTTCCCATCCAACACGAGAGGCTGGCATGCATGGATGCTCTCAGACTGTGGGCAGGAGATTTTTTTAGTAATAACTAGGCCCTTTTATTTCTTTTATAATCTGGCAAGCCATGTAAGGAAGGAGGTTTTGACATCCTTCCACCAGGATCAGTGGGGACGGTTTGCTTTTAATGATCTTCTAGGCAGCGAGACAGACCATCTGCTGATGTAAATCAGAACAGCTCTGTCGCCTACAGTTATGTTACGCTAATTTAAATCAGTCCGTCATCTCCAAGACAAATCACCTTTCGCTGCCTTCCCCCGCCAAGCGCCAGATCCGAAGCACATTAAACCCAGGTACAACCTCATTGTGGAGGAACCGCCCTGCAAGCCTGTGCTCCCCATCTACCCGTCCAAAAACCTGGTCCAAGCCTTCTGCTCACAGCCCTCCTCTGAACCTCCCCTCCTCTTCTGCAGAGCCCCAGAGGAAGAGGAGGGTGGGATGAGGACCCCCAAAAGGTGACAGACTTGGAGGACTGAGCATGCCATTTGTTTCTTCATTTCAGGAACCAAAACCTGGCAAGAGCAAAGTGCAGTAAGGTCTCTTTTTCCATCTGCTTCACTGGCATTGCTCTGGAGGTCACTGCTGGGGACGGAGGGCCTCGCCGGGCCCCATCTGCCTTCCCCAGGCTCCCTCGTTTATGCCCACTTGGGCCTCTGACATTCTACTCTGTTTTTCTTTCCTTGAAAATGGATCGGGAATTGGGAGCCGCTGCGCTGGAACGCGCCTGTTCCCCATTACAGCTCCACCGGGGCTGTAACACGATCATGCCTGCTCCATACCCACACAGATATTTATTTATCCATACAGGCTTTCTCCTTGTTTTCATTAAGTTAGGCAGAAAAGGTTAATCTTTCTTCTGCTAAAGCTTCAAAACCAACCAAGCTAAATAAAATATGATTTCTTTCATTTCTTTTTTAAAGGACACTCTCTCTCTTTTATTTCCCCCCCCCTTTAAGTACCAGAATGAGGTCACAGTCAGAGATGCCACAAGAGTAAATTGAAAACAGGTTGAAAAAAAGCAAAAGGGAGAAAGACGGAGAGAGAAAACCACAATCAGAAGAAAGTGTCTGGTAACATTGCAGGGTTGGTTTCATCCAGTCTAGTAAAGAAGCTGTCAAGACAGAAACATCGGTGCCTTCCTACTTTCCCCTTTGTGCTCTTTCAAGGAATCTCAAAGGTGAATCGCAGCAGGGAGGTCTCTCGTCTTCATTTCCACTTCGGTTTGCACCACCTGGGTTTTGTCGGTGCTGCTCTCAGCACAGGGACACAGGCTGCAGGTGTGGGAATGGCTGTGAAGGTCCCAGAGCTTCCTTTTGCTTCTCTAACATCCTGGAGGTTCCTGGCCTCGCTCTCTTGTTTAGTCTGGTTGAACTCAACGCGGTAACTCTTGTTGTCTTCGGTGGGATAGTTGATAGGTGATTCATCCCGCCTGCCGTCCACAACCGCTGGGCGCTGGCATGGGTCGCGGTGGAAGGACTGAGGCAGTCTGAGACCGCTGGATGCTGCAAACGAGCAGTCTGAGCCTGCTCCCACCCATTTTTGTTCCTCAGTCCACATTCCTGCCCATCTGAGCCTCCTGCCACTAGAAATGTCCTCGCTCAAGAGCAGGTTGCCAGCTCAGCCTTGCAGACAGGCAGCTGAGTCGGGACCGTCCTCCTCCTCCAGACCAGACATCAAGTTGAGTTCCCAGGTGGCTATGCCAGAGCCATCACCGGTGGGTTGAGCTATATGCCTTGGTGTGGCCAGACCTGGTGTGGCCAAAAGTTTGCAAAGCTTCACAAAATGTGGCTAATGTCCTTGCAAGCTTCAAGTGTTATTTTCCTCTGGTTTAGGGAGAGCTCTGACTCACCACAACACCAGAATAAGTATAAGATACATGTTTACAAAACCAAAGCGAGGAGGAGGGCCAAACTCACAGCCTTGTCTTCAGAAGAGGACGAGACAGTAGTGAGGGGTTGCACTGGAGAGAGAAGGAAAATGCCACCTGGAGAGAGCTGCATCTTCCTGATAGAGCAGAGATTGATTTTCAGAAGCTGCCTGGGGAATTGGATGGTTTGGGGCAGACCAGTTCTGGGAAGGTAGTGGCATGGAAATGACGGGGAAGAGAGTCTTGCAGCGATATGGTGTACAGTTGGCAGTATCAGCATCCCATTGCTGAGCACAGCTGCTCTGTTACTTGTAATCAGTGTGAAGCAAGTAGCATCTTTTGCTCTGTGCACAGCACTTACCATAGTGATGTTGAGCTCTGGTCTGGATTTTTTACTACTGAGAAGTGAACACAGGTGAGGCATCCTCACAGGAGCTGGTCATTTGTCCTTGATATCTGTAACAGCTTATTGCTTTATTTAGCATGACATCAATTATTTATTACTATTAATGAAGGACACAGATGGCTGTCTGGTCAATAAAGTATCTCCTACTCCACAGAGATGATCTACTTAGCTATCATTTACTCTGCAGAGAACCTTTGGATTTTTTCTGAAATTTAATAACGCGAGCAAAGATACTACAGCAATCTAGAAGGTTTGTGCTTCGGGGCTGCTTTGGGAGGTTGAAATCCTTCTTTATATTTGCTGGCGGGGTGTGTGAGAACACAAGTCCAGATGGGAAAGAGAAACCCCTTTGCTTTCCATCACAAGCTACTTATCCATATAATCCCTTTTATAAAGTGATCAAACTCCTTCTTAAAAGATAGTTAGGTTATTTGCCCTTCTCAGGAGGAGACCGTTTATTCATATCCAATTTACTTTCTCTTGCCATTACTGCCCATTAGCCTAAATATTTCTTTTCCATCTGAGTGCCTGCCTGTTGATGTATTCACAGTCATGTATCTCTGCTTGGCCTTTCTATGTCTCTGCCTGTATGGCAAACTTGTTCTTTTTGTTATTTCCCTGTGAAACCTTCTCTTCTGCTTTCCCTGTGCCTTGTTCATAAATGCAGATGAGCTAAACTATCCACCGAGCTTTCACCATGGCCTTGTGCAGTTAGGCCGTTATTCTTCTATTGCTACAACGTCCCAAGACCACTTTTCCTGGGAAGGGCATTGGAACGCACCAGCTGCATTCCAATGACAAGGTCCCAGTCGAAATCTAGGGAATAACTTGTTTTCTGATCCTAGGGAAGGATTAGGAAATTTCATTTCAGCTGCTCTCAGAACACCACAGACTGAACAAAGAGAGACTTCTCTTCTGTGAGATGAACAAATAAGGTTGCTGTGTGCTCTACTTCACCCCGAGGAGAGCACAGAAAAGCAGCTCCCTGCGTTTGCTGTGGATTGACAGCTCTGAGTAGTCAGTTTGTCCCTGGGGTGTCCCTTACCCCACCCCGCCTTTGCTCCACGGTCCGTGAAGTCTGGCACCACCAGCAATCTCACTGCTGCTTATACAGGTGCAGAAAGACTCCCAGCCTTGGAGTTGAGGTTTCAGCACCTTTGCTAGCATCTGTTTTACTATTTTCATAGCAACCTCTTTGCTTTTGTTTGATTGTAGTGGGGCCAACGAGAGGGGAAAGGTCCCCAGAGGCTCAGGACTGAACACAAAGCACCCTCTTGCTGAAGGGATTTTATTGCAAGGGTTTTGGCTTAACCCAGGTTGACACTGCGTTGGCAGACCCTGAAGGCTTCATCTCCTCCTGTACAGTGAGACAGAAACACACTCCGCTACCTAGGCAGGTCTGGTCAGAGTCCATGGGAAACCAGACTGTTGTGTGACACAGCCAGCGCTGTTTTGAGGCATTGCTCATTGCCAGCCTGCTCCTCTCCCCTCACAGCTACATGAAAGTCTGTGAATGTTGTTGCAAAGATGAGCACTCAAAAGTTAGTGGGTGCCTTAAGGAGAGATATCTGTGCAATTTTAAGACACACTTTAATTCAGTGGTTGCACCTGACGCTTTCCGTCCCATTTCCAGTTTCCTGCAAGTCTGCCTGCACCCTCTGCACGTCCTGTGTCAGGCCTGAGTTTTTCTCTCCCATCCCATCTCTTGTGTTCTCTGGCACAGGTGCCCTGACTGATGCTCCCTGTACCCGTGGACTGTCAGTCCAGATCTCCCCTTGGTCTTGCCCAGTTGCTCATCAGAGTGTCTGCGCAGCTATTTTCTTGGCTACCCTGCATCGGCTGGCTCTCAACCCTGAGTGCTCTGCAGGAAGGAGAGAGATCCCGCAGTAGGGACCCATGGGATGATCTGTCCCCCTGTGAAGTTTCCTCCTGGTCAGAAGGGATGTTGCTTGAGATCTGAAGAGGCTTAAAAGCTCTTGCTCTAGTTCACCAACACAGTCTGGTCCTGCTTCTTCATTATGTGTTCGTGATTCATCTGGTTTGTAAGTCACGGCAGTGTCTGTTCGCAGTGACAGGGAGTTCCGCAATCCAGCTAGATGTCATATGAAAAGGGACAGAAATGAAAGTTGGAAACGAGCAATAGGGTTTTGTTTGTTTGTTTAAACCATAAACCCAGAGCTAAGGGGCTTGCTCAAGGCCATTCAGTGCTCATGACTTCCAAGCAGTGATTTTACCACTGCCAACCCAACCTGCCTGTTGAGTTGACTTGGGGTTTGGTTCAGACCCGGGGCTGGGAACTGGGTTAAACTACAGAGACTGGTGACAGAGCTGCCTGAAAAAAGTTTGGAAAGAACAAGTCGTGCTGGGAGCATTAAAATGAATAATTAAGGCTTGAATTCCTTTAGGGAGGAAAAGAATTTACTGCAGCTCTTTTCTCTAGCCAAGGGGGACATTTGTTACTGAGTTGTATATTTTGAGACAAGATGCAAATGTGGTTTGGGGGGGGTGGGGGCTGGGAAGGAGGGGATTTTTTCTCCTACCTGGGTAATCCAGCCACACAGTGAGATGTTCTGGGCTGGTTATACCACTGGGTTATTTCTTATGGTCTGTACCAAGAACCTAGACTTGTGCTTCCTTTCAGTAGTCCTCAGTCACTTTTGCTTTTAGAAAATAAAGAAATTGCTGAGAAGGGAATTCTCCTTCTCCCTCTGCTGTGGTGTCTTGACATTTACACATGTACAAGGTTCCTGGCACAGCAATCTGGGCCCAAGTTTGCTTATACCGGCATAACTCTATCAGCAGCAGCAGTCCTTTCTCTGATTCCCATCAGTGGGAATGGGGGCACAAGCAGGGCAGCTGCTTTGGTTTTTTTGCTGCTTGGTACCTTGGGCTTTCAGTCACACTGATGTAAAGTGGGAATTGAATGCAATGAGCTCTAACTGATAGACAACCTGCCCACTGCAAGGAGACAGGTTGCACAGCAGTGGATAATCAGGCCCAAAAAGCTTAATAAATGAAGCATTTTCAGATTCAGCTGGGTCATGATCTAAGTGTTTAATAAGCTTTATAAACCAGAAGACAAAAAAAAAAAAGTTTTTCAGCATTTTCAATTAGTTTTTTTCTCTTTGAATCCTTGTAAAAGGGCAAGTGTCAGAGCTCCAGGAGCTGGCAGAGTGCACATGAAAGGGAATGTAAAGCTACTAATTTTCATTGAATAAAAAAAAACCCACACAAAAAATCCAGCACATTGAGAACAATTTCATGCAAGCTTCAAAAATGTTTCCTTTCCTGATAATCTAACATAGCAGGAACACATTTCACTGTGACAGGTGATTTTGGAAAAAGACCATGTCCCCTTTAAGAACTGGATGTGCATTTGGGACAGAAGAGCCCTATTTAGCCATGCTTCCAGCTCTTCCGGGGACCTGGAGCATGTCCTTGGATAGTGGTCTCACAGGTGGTGTTTACAGTGAGTCCACGCATTGCCTGTACGCTCTGTGAGTGCACCCTTCCACTGTCCAAGCGATGACTTAGCACTGACCCTGCTTTCTGCAGTGGGTCCCTGCTACAGCCGTGGCCCAGGTGTGTTTTCTACTTGCTTTGTCACAGGCCATATTCTCCATATAGATGTGGGGCCATTCCTACCAGCCGCAGCCAGCTATAGTTTGTTGATTGCCTGTCCTGTGTAGAGGTGTTCCTGCAGTGGTTTTCAAATGGTCAGCAATAATTTTGCACCTGTATTGATGTTTCGGTCTTGCTCATCTCTTTGCTCTCCAGGAGAATCCTTGAGCTTTGCGGATGATTTGCTTTCTGGCCTTGCAACATCCTGTGTGGCAGCGGGTAGGAGCCATGGAGATGTCCCTGAAACCAGCCTCTATTCAGTCATTTTCAAGTGCCTGGAACCAGATGGTCTGTACAAGTAAGGAGAGGCATGTGGGGAGGTGCTGGGGGCAAGGAGGGATCTCCAGTGCTGTCATTTAACTGTTCTAGACCTTTTTGGTCAGCACTATGTTACACCAGACACTGGGCAAATGATGAGACTCTTCCTGTTGCTTTGGGTGTTAGGCTCAGCTAATGAAGTGGAAAACCAGTGTCTGCCAGCACAGCACTGGAGGCACTGGGAGTCTGTGGGAGACTCCACTGGAATAACTCACATTTTCAGTATTCTGGGCTTTCAGGTCCATGCCTGATAGATAGGGTTGTCTCTTATGGATGCACTGAGCTAATGTGGTCACACTGAAGCAAGTTGCCAAAAGCCTGGTGGACCGAAATAGCCAGATGTCAAAAGTGTGATAGGTGTTGTTTGTATACGTTGCTGTTTATATTAGTAGAACCCATATAGCAGATCAGAGAGACACCAAGCCCATCTGCCCACTACCCAGTTACTTCTGCAGGGAAGGCTGGCCATGCCTGTGCTGGTGTTCTTGTTCACTTGACTCTTCTGAGATATTCTTTGAGCACATGGGATTGGATTTTCTGTTTGAATCCTGTGGATTAATTAGTGTCCAAAGCAAAGGGATAACTTCTCCTTCAGTATCATTTGGAGGGTGTCTGGGCTTTTCAACCTGGCTTGTTAGCCAGCGCATCCTCTGTCTTGAGGGGGATATCAGGAGTCAGGACAGTAAGAGAGAAAAAAATAGAGAAAAAAGGCAAGGAGATGGAGGAGAGACAGAGTAAGCAACAGAGAAACACCCAGGGCTTAATGTCAGAGTGACTGTAATAATTAAAACACATTTTGCAGTGAGTAATGAAACTTTTTATGGGACCACAAAAGCATTTAAAGCAAGAGCTGGCAAATGGTCTGTCAGCGAGAACTTTTTAAGATCTTGATTAATACTTTCCCTTTGCCTCCCCCTCCACCACCCCCCAGTTAAGTATGTTGACAGTCTCCAAAAGAGGAGAAGCTTTTATTGCACATCTCTTGAGTGGGGCTGTGTCCAGGAGTAGGCTCCAAGTGATACCTCTTGCCATTTAATAAATTTATAGGTTTTCTTGTTAAATATATATAATGCATAAATATAATTATTAATATCTCTGGGAACTGGGCTGTTCTGAAAAGGTGCCAGGGAGAGGCTGGAGCAACTGCAGAGTTGCTAATAACCCGCCGCCCATAAAATCAGCTGGTTGTGAGCTCCCAGCCGTTCAGCTTACAGCTGCCAGGGGCACTGGGCGAGGGAAGAGCCACTAGGTTTGGTGGAGAGGGTACTGCTGAGGTGAATGCACGGAGCCGCGAGCCAGAAGGTCTGGCTCTTGGGCAGCCTGGGCTGACAGATCATCTTCCCATCTGCTGGGCAGGGATAATTGCACTCACCCATCGCTTTAGGGGTTCTGTGATCTATTTTCCGGTGTCTGCAAAGGGCTGGGAGAGCTTTGAGTGGAAGGTGGAAGGTTTTGTCCAGGGTTTTGTCATCCCTGTGGTCAAAGCCAGGCTTTTGCTTCACAGCCATGAGGCACATTGCCATGGAGGGGGTAAGCAGAGTTGGCGATGCCCCATGTCCTGGGGGTGGCTGTGGGCAGCTTCTGCTCTCTGCGGGTGCCCCTGGGTGAGGGACAGAAGCTTTTTGTGGGGAGCCAGCAGGCAGCAGTCCCCTGGCACTGAGGAGCTTTGGACCTCGTGCTTCTGTGGGGACAGGCCCTGGGGTGACGCACGGTGTTGGCTCCATCCCGCAGCTAATGCTCAGCAGGGCTTGGCACACCGTTCCCAGGGCTGTGCACACTTACGCACACGTGTGTGGACACATGGTCATGTTGGCACGTGTGGGACATGGACCCACACTTCTGAATATCAAAAGAAAATGTGCATGCAGACACACTACCGCACACCCTCCTCGACATCTGCTGCTGCATGCCCCAGCACACCTGCGTGGACCAATACCCTACTGCTCCACGTGTCTGCATGCACTGCCATGGATGCAGGCATATCCAGCACACACACGCACACATTTGCTCCAACCTGCGACTAACCAGCATGTGTTTACTTAGCATCTGTGCATCCTCAGATACATAAGCACATGCATTAAGTATTCCTTTGTTCAGATGTCCATACAGTTGCAACACAGCATGAAGAAAGCCAGAATAGTGAAATGTGAGGCTAACACTCTGTTCTGAGCCCACGCAGATGTAACAACAACAGAAACATGGGCATGGGGTCATTTCTTAAATTGAATTTCTTCTGCTGGTTTCATTTGTTTCTGTGGAAAAACATCTACCTTGGAAGGCTCTGGCCTGGGTATAATCCTGATTATAGCTACTCAGCAGGGACCTGTGCTTTTCTCCTGGCTGTTAGGTGAGCACACAGAGTCTGCAGCATCAGAGCTTTTCAAAAGCAAATGCTTTTGCTTGTTCAGTAGTCTGAGGGTATCACTGTGATCCACAGAGGGGACTGTGAGATCATGGAAGTCTCCTCTGCTCTGTAAATGTGTCGGACATCCTGTTCTTTTTCCTCTGTAGTACCTACAGCAATTACAGTCTGCTGTTTCTGTTTGTTTGGAGTATTACCAGTCTGAGATCAAAGCTGGGCTTGAGTATGAAAACAAACCAAAAAAATGCTCTACAAGCAAACAAATAAACAAAGTCTGATTGATTCCTTTGCTTTTGAGACTTCTGTCATTTCAAAACATACACTAACAAAAGAACTGATTTCTTTGTCCTTTGCAATTGCAGTGTGATGAATATGTTACCTATCAGCCCTTTTCTTCCCCTTGCCTGTAGTACATTGAGGTTGAGATGCTAGTCCCTGCCAGAGGGTTTTCAGAGGGCAGGTAGTTCACATCAACAAAGATGTGTGTGCTCCGTAGGCTCATGGACACATGTGGACACTCCTGCTGGTCTGTCAGACATGGGTACCCGTGCGTGGGGATCCATGCTGCAATCACATGAATGCACTCCTGTGCACGCACACAGGGACACTGAGGATGGTCCTTGAAGACTGTTTGGCTTAAGTTCTTGAAAACCAAAAGTCTTGTAATTCTTACAGAATGCATCACAGGAGAGGGGATTATTCTCCCCCGAGGTCAGCTAGACCAGAGCAGTCTGTCAAGCTTCCTCCCAGGTGGATCTGGAAGAGGATGGGGTGAGAAAGGCAGAGGGAGAGATGTCTGCGTGTCTGTTACATGCTCATCTTGCATGGACCAGACAGCCCAGCCAGCGGTTAACGCCAGTCCGGCTGATGGTTTGGGAGCTTGGGAACACCATGCTGTGACAGGCAATTTTTGATGCACCAAGCACCAAACACTAGTCAAGAGAAGGGGCTCTGGCTTGTCTCAGAGGTCAAACTCAGCCTGGAGGCCTGAGCTTACATTGCTCATGGCTCTTACACAGCTCAGCACCCTACAAACCCAACTGATCTCCTCACTGTGGAGACAGGAGCTTCCCTCAGGCATCCCACAGCCTCCCTGAGCCTTCAGCCCAGCTCATTCATCTCAGCTTCTCAGCCTGTTGTTCCTTGAGTGCCTCAGGATGCCTCTTTGCTGAGCTGTACCTGATTGGCTGCTGGAAAGCAGCTTTGCCAGCCCAGCACGTTTGTTTCAGATACTTGGGGAGACACCAAGTATCCTTCAGCCAAAAAGGGAAATTTTGGAAGGAGAAATGAAAACCCCCTCCAGCTCCTCAATAGAGCTGCAGTGCAAACACACCAACTTCTTCCCTGCACCACAGATACTATAATTATAGATTAGATTAAATCCCAATGTTTCACTTTATTTACATTCCTGACCTAGCCTATTCATTTCCGGTGTTTGTGCCAAGAATCAGCACAAAATTTACTGGAAATAATATGGAAGTCATCAGGATCCCTTCCAGAGCCTTTCCTTGGAGTGTGTTCATGTGCTGAGAAGGAGCCTCGACTTTGCATTCCCTTTGCTGGCTCAGATAGGCTTTCCCCAGGGTGATCCTGAACCAGCCCAAAGGCTCTGGGAGAGCACATTTTAGGAATGTTGGAAAGGTGGAAACACCTTCCTAGGGGATGAAGATTGGGCACTGCCATCAGATGGGAGGGGGATTCAGTTAGACCTCAGAATGACAACACAAGGCTCCCATCCACAGGCAAGACCCACCAAGACCTTTAGGGTCTGGAGGCCATCGCCAACATGGCCAGGTTTAGCCTCTGTCATCATATGCTGGCTAACAGTGAACTTTTTTTTTTTTTTTTTTTTTTTTTTGGCGAGCTTAAGGAGAGAGGCAAAGGTGTTGAGTAGGGGGAACCCATCATAGCACGGAGAGACAGCAATTGCAATTCAGCAAGCTGAATGCGCTAAAGGAGCTGGCCCAGAGCAAGGCTGATTAATGTTGACTGACCTCTGCCTTGTGCATAGCTGGGATAAAAAGTGGAATGGAAACCCTTGGTGCTCAAGAGTGTGCTAATGCTGGCAGCAGTCCACTGCTCCTTATATGATACTAATTGTTATTGTTGGTCTTCCGTCAGGAAGACACGTGAATTAGCACTGGAGCAATCGGAGACAGATCCCAAATAGCTCAGTGGCATGGGTTAAAACACATCTGTTACAGCCCTTGGCTGAGTCCCCTGTGTGCACAGGAGCTGTGCTGCTTCATTGAATCCACCTCTTCTACTCCGCCTGCTCTCCAGCTTCCTGAAGCCGAGCGGTGTATGGCTGTAGTTTCTTCTCAGGCATTCCTGGCTTGCGGAAGTTCAAACGAGGCAAGTCAGGAGTTGAACAAGTGTTTGCTAAATCCCAGGCCTGTGCTCTAAATTCAGGCTCGTCCTTCCTCAGCAATTTCAGATTGCTTCAGAACCAGGCTGCCCAAATGCTGGCTTGGGTGTGTGGTTGTTTTTGCTGAAGAAAGCCCAGTGCCGAGCTGTCAGGCCCCATCTGTGTGCAGATCACTGCAGTGGATGTGGATTGGCCCCATGAAAGATGGTCTGTACAGGGAGGACAGGGGCTCAGCAGAAGGAGATACTCTCTGCTGATACTAATGAAGTTCCATGCATGGAGGAAGGTTGGGCTCCTGTTGAAGTTTCCAACATTAAAAGGGTACACTGGCCATAGAAAAGACGTTCATGCTTTCTTCATGGGCAGTCAAGGTGTTGGAGGCTCTTCCCAACTTTACCATTTGCTCTACTGAGTGATTGTCAGAGATCACTTTGTCTTACTTTCACCTTCATCTGTTTGCCTGTCACCTTCATAAGCTCAGGTTTTAAGCTCTCTCTCACTATCTCTGCGTACAGCCCAGCAGGGTGAATCAGGTCAGGGCCTCCAGGTGCTGCTGCAATGTTGCTGTACTGACCATTTGCCATCACCCTTCTAAATGTTGGGTTTGTGCCTGAATTCTTCTTCTGATCTGTCTCTGCCACCAGTATTCAGCCACCTGGGACAGATCTGGAGTCAGAAGGTGCCTTTCCACTGACCTCAGTGGAACATTATTCCCTAGGATCTGCCAAGCGTATGAGCATCTCCCTCCTTTTCGCTGGAAAGACCAGGTTATCCTCCCCAAATTCTCTGCTTCTGCTCATACCTCATGCCACAAAGAGAAACAGAACAGCCTTTGTTGCCTCCCACAGCCAACTCCTCACCACCCCTGCCTCAGGACATCCGTATTGAAATAACATTCTTGGTTTTGTACTAAAAACTCCCAGCATCCAAATCCCACACTTGGCTGCATCCAGGTCCATTTGCATTGCTCCTCTGGAGGTGGCTGGAGGAAGGCTGGCAGTGGGGGAGCGAGGAGGAGACATGGACAGGTTGTTGTATAGGGTATTGCAGCTGGGGGAGTGTGCGAATACAGGATTCTTCCTGGAAATGGTAATGGACTGGAGAGAAGGAGTTTGGCACTTCGTCTGTTGGTAGACAAATGGACCTTTGCAGTTCCACCTTTTCCCCATCATCAGTCCCTTATCACCAACCCTTTACAGTTACGAACTTGGAGAATATTCTTATTTCTGAGTGTGTAGAAACCTAATGCTACTAAGAGATCCGTCCAAGTCTTATCTCATTGACTAATGGGAGAGCGAGTACAAGAGTTGTGATACATATATCAACACAGGCGTTGCTGGCTTTGATTTGCCTCTAAGCCAGCAAAAGCTGCATTGTGCTACTGCGTTGGAGTCATTTGTTTTGTTCATCAGTTCTCCGTGGTATGGAGCACCTTTTTCCTGAAGGCCGGAAGGCTGAGGTCCATGTTCATTTGATTCTTACAGTGGGGTTTGAACCCTCTCCCAGGATACAAGGAATTCACTGCTTGGCCTGGATGTTTCTTTTATCTTGTAGGGAAGAAGTGGATCTGGAGAAGGGCAGATGTTTTTATTCTTGTTGGCCATGTCCTAGCTAGGGAAACTGAGGCAGAGAGAGGTGATGTAACATGCCTGAAGCTCTTCAGTGGGCTGGAGCTGAGCAGAGTCAAGGGATGCCCTTGCTCACACTTCACATAAGCCCCACTTCAGGAGAGCACTTAAGAGACTTGCTTTTTTCATCAGGGGATTAAACAACACACCCTGTACAAAAATACGGTCTCCTCTTCCTGATTTCCTCGTGCAGTATGGAACCCAGGTCCCTGAGAGTGCACATCAAGGAACTCGAAGCATGCCCTCGAAAATGCTGCTGGCTGGCTTGCTGTCTTACACTCTTCCCTCTCTCTTGTTCTTGTTCTCAGTGTGTTGGTGGTTTTTTTCCCAGCAAAGCCAATCTGGCAGCAAAAAGACTTTTTTGCACAGTACTAGAGACAGCGGGAGATGCCACTTTGCCAGCTGGAGTTTCCCCTCTGTTGCCAGAGCGCAGATGAAGCTCCTGCCGCTGCACCTCCATCCTGGGTGCTTAGCAGGAGCGATGCTCACTCGCCTTGTGGTGGGCAGCACCAGGGCTTTGACACCAAGAGGCAGTGTTACATCACGTCTGCAGCTCCGTGTCCTGTTTGCAGTCTTGCTGGGGTGCACACAGCCCAAAACAAGTTCTGCCCATGCTGATCCTGGAATTTAAATTATGGGCAAGCGTGATGCAGAGGGATCCAGGCAGGCTGTGTGCGAGCCAGCCCAAGCCAGACGTGTTCGCTTGGCTTTACATCTGCTCTGCCAAGCCAAGAGGAGAGCAAGGGGCTATCAGTCAGGGTGCAAGCCTGGGCTGGCAGGGCTGGTCTGCAGCAGGATTGGAGCTGGTGCCTTAGGTAGTATGGTGCTGGTGATGTTTTCCTGCTCTCTGTTAGGGTGATTGTCCTTTCACCGTGTGTTGTTTTGTGGCTGGATAGCTCTTGTACACCCCAGGCAGACTTTGTCTCTGCAAAATGATGGCCAGATTTGCCACATGTGGGTTCATGTGTCACTAGCCAACACTTTGATGTTTGGGTGGGAAGTTTCTGCCTCCTCCTTTGACTGCTTCCCTGCACCCAGTAGCAGCTCAACCTGATATTTGCAGACAACTCAAGTTTTTAATAGGCTAATTCTAGACTTAAGGAGTGGCCAAAAGCAGCTCAGCTGTATCCATTAATACTCCTCAGGAAGGATGTAACAAGCTGCTCTGGTGCCCAGGTGTTCAGATACTACTGCACCCACAGGTCTTGTCTGAATCTAGAGCCATACCCACAGCCCATGGAGTAAATCAGCTCAGGCAGACTCTGGCTGGGACCCCGCATCCCAAAAGCTGGAGATATTTGGCCCAAAATGTGATGTTTATCCAAATAAAAATGTAAGTCACAAGATAATCTTACCTGCCCATCTTTTCCTCCACACTCTAAGTTTGGATGCCATTACCTACAAGATCTGTCCCAGCTCAGAACAGGAATGTGCATATATCTCATATATGGCCTGCAAGTCCATAAATCTAGTTAAACATTTTGTTTGTTTGTTTCATTGTTTCACCTGCAGCACATCCCACCCCATCCTTTTCTTGTAACAACAACAGCACAGAGTCCCTCACCAGACTTGTCTGCCAGAGAGCACTTTGTTATCTTCATTTTTCTTTTTTTTTTTGGGGGGTGTGTATTTTAAAAACCAAATAAAATCTCTTTTAATCTTTGACTTGCACAGAACATTACATCTGTAAGCACCCACCTCCTGATTGGGCCACACTGGAGTTTATCAGCACACAACAACCTCTCCAGCTCTGCCACCCTTCTTCCCCTCTTTCCCAGCTGAGGGAGTTTGTCATGGGGGAGCTCTGTGGGCGATGGAGCCCCTGAACAGGCAGCTGCTGAACTCAACTGCTTTCCAGGAGAACTTGAGTGACCTTTAACTTATTCCTTGGGTTTTGGGACTGTTTTCCCCTCCAGAAGAATTTTACTCGTATTTTCCTAGTTTGAGGATATTGAGTGCATCTGTGCTTGTCCATGCTAGTCCCATTTTTGACTGTGAGGTCTGGCCCAGACCCCGTTGCAGTCGACAGGAGCTGTTATTTCCCTAGACCTCAGTCAGCTTTGGGTTCTGGTGATGGAGCAGGAGTGGTGAGGCATGGCCTGCAATTGCTGTGCTGCAGCTCCTGCTGCTTAACTCTTATGCTTCTCAGGACTAGTCAGGAGTGCCCACATCTTGGGACCTTTTTTAGTTGTATGTTCTGTGACTAGAAATCCCTCAACTTCACAGGTTCACAGTTCTCGTTGCCTGTCTCAAGTTATGTTAGTGCTTCTGCTCCAGAACCCATGTTTGCAAAAGTAGCCAGTGAATTCAGACATATCCATTTTGGGAGCATCATCTTCAAGGCTTCACCGTCAGAGCCACAGCTCCCACTGACTTCAGTTGAACTTGTGTCAGAGTAGGTCAGTGTAAAATGGAGACACTCAAGGTTAACAAGTAACCTCAAGGTAGCTGCTTCTTCCTGAGTTTTCCCACCTGTAAAACAGACGTGTTAAAACTGAGCTACACCCTTTGCTAGGTTTCCTATACAGTGAGGAGAACAGCATAATAAAATGGGAGAGAAAGCTGAGAAGTAGATGCTTGGTTGCAGAGGTGGCATCTACATGGTGAGGTGGGACTTGCCATGGGTGGTGCTCCCTGCTGGAGCTGTGGCCCACTTGGTCTCTCCTTGATCTCCCCATTCTGATGCCACCTCGTACCACCAAGGATATTTGCCCTGAGTACCTTTAGAGTGATTGCTCCCCGCACACATGCCCTCATTGCTCCTGGTCACCTCACACACACACTCACTTCCCTCATCAGGAATGAGATAGATCTGATTATACAGCAATATGGTTTATGTTATGAAAAGGGGAAAGAAAATACCCTGGCTTTCACTGAAAACCTTTGGAGCCAAAGCTTATGTCATAATTTAAATGTTTCTAAAAAAAGAAGTAGGGTCTGAGGGTTGCTTTTTGTTCAGGGCGAGGTGGGGCAGCGTCCTGTCTTCACTAGATGAGCTGATGGAGCTGGGTGTGGGGACAAGCTGCCCTGGCAGGAAGGGGTGCGAAGGGAGCCCCAATTCAGGGAGCTAGATGTCGGGTCACTGGGAGATGTTTGCCCATATGCCTGGGGCCACTAGCTGGGCAGCCAGGCAGCCCAGTGAGGTAGTCTTGGGTGCTTACCTTGACTCAGCTTTGGGCTGTCATACCCCTGAATCAGGGTCTATTGCTTTTCTTCCATCTTTTCTTCTCTTGATTTCTGCTGGGGAAGCCACGGGGCAGTGCATGGCAGCAGCAACCTGAGCTAGTCTGGAGCGTGCCAGCCCCTGGCATAATTTTCTCCTTCCTTCTGAGCATCTCCCACCACCGTGCAGTTATGAAAATAGCCTCAACTCTTAATCTCATTGCACAACCCTAAACAGAAGGGCCTGCAACCAGGCTGGGATACTTTCATATTTTCTATCTCATTTGTGTCACTGCAACATCTCAGTCTTCCAGCCTTTCTGTGACAGGGTGTGGGGTGAGTACATCTGCACAAAGGATGCTCTACACCTGCCAGTGCCAGTTTCTTGCATGGGGTCAGGGATGCTGGGGTGTGCTGCTGGGGGAGCCTCTCAGAAGAAGCACCCCAAACCAAAACGCTTCTTCAGTGCCCTTTGACATGTCACCACTGGTGTAAGGGAAAGGATTTCAAGCTATTACGCTGCCACAAGTAGTACTCTTGGCCCTACATTGCCCTTCCCTTCTTGCAGGAGCATCCATCCTGCATGGGCAAGCATTGATGCATGTCCCTGGCTTGGGCAGCCTGTTCTCCAGTGGAAGCTGCTGTCTTAGTAACTGCATCTTCTTGCTAAATTGTGATCTTAGTCATCCCAGAGCAAGTCTGGGATAATGCCCAAGAGTCACATCAATGCGGCTTTCCCTACTTTATGCCCATAAAGTAGACCAAGACAGAAACAAGGACTCTGTCTCATTCCCACCCTCTGTCTTGCCTGCCCAACTGGCCTCATCCCCAATCAAGGCAGTATGTCAAGGACTGGTGGGGACCTGAAGCTGCTCGGGGTAATCCTATAAATCCAAACTTTGTGGCCCTGCCACAGGCTGTGATGTATTTACCCGAGTGACAGGCTGCCTCTGGGGAGCATCAGCACAACCAGTGTCACCCTCTCTGTCCTCACTGCCTCTGGGTTTGGGGGGTTTGTTAGGTTGCTGTACATTTTGCAGTGCTGTGACCCCATGGGTTCTGCCTCTTGTCAGCACTGGACCTGAGTGCATGGAGATGTACGGATGAGGACCTGTGTGCATTTCTGTCCATACTGTTTATGGGTTTGGATCTAGGGGGCTGGGACACCTCACTTTGCTGGGGGTCTTTCCCATACCAGCAGCAGAGGCAGGTACCTTAGTGCTGCCCAACAGCCCCATAACCCACCATCCCATAACCCTTATCCAACAGCCTGTCTGAGGTGAAATCATGGCCAGCTCCCACTCTAAATGACCTCTGGGTGTGCAGGTGTATTTTGAGGTGTTTGATGCCGACACCTGCGGCTGTGTGTGCACGGAGCAGCGTGTGATCTTGTGGCTGGTTCACCCCACACTCTGGCAGGTGAAGCAAACCCTTTACGCAGGACTTTCCACATCGTTACAACCAAGAGACCTGCAGAGAATGGAATATCCTGAATAGTGCTGAAGCCCAGCACAGTGCTGCACCTCGAGTTCCCTTGGCAGTGTACCCCATGCTACGCTCCCCGGGCAGCAGCTTGCAGTGACATCCCTGTGGCTCTTCCCTTGCCTATCCAAACCCGCCTGATCGCTGCTCTGGCAGAGCTGCCCCGGTGCAGCCCACCCCATAGCATGAAGCCCATCCCATGGCATGAAGCCCACCCCATGGCATGAAGCCCACCTGCGTCACCCCACATGGCTCCTGAGCTCTTGCAGGCCACCTCCAGCCTTTGGGACAGCCCTGGCTCATACCTGCTGCACTGCCACCGCTGAATTGTTTTCCAAGTGGAAACATGAGTTGAAGTATTAACTCCACAAGGGCCTTTCTGTGCAATGCGCCAGGATTAAATATTTATGTTGGCAAAAAGCATGTAATAGGCTGCTCAAGATCAGAGATAATGAAATTGAGGTGTGTGGAGAGAGGCGAGGGAGGGAGGGGGTTTGCAGGAGCAGAAGGGAGAGGGACCCAAGTGGGTTGTAGTATGTGTGCATGGGCGATTGCTTTTGGTTTTATTAATACCGCACCTGTTTGCGGGGGGACTCCAGTCCCATCACTGGGAGCTCTGCAGTGCACAAGGGAGTGCAGAGATCAGCCATCACCGTTCCTTGCATGCACACCAGTGTCAGGCAGGAGTAATTGTCACCCAGGTGACTTTAACTTAGAGCCATCTGAAGTGAGGTGGGGCAGGGACTGTCCTGGAGAAGATGGCTGGGCGGGGAGTAGCAAGGGATGAGACCCTCTCTGTGTCATCTGCAAACGATGTACGATCCTAAATCATTAATAGCAGTGATATAGGATCCCTCGCTCTTCCAGACCGCTGCAGTCAAGGTTATTTACCGGTGACTGTATCCGATCAGGCAGCAATGTGGTTTGGATTATACGGAGGGTTCCTGATCAGGTCAGGAGGGTGGTCATGACAGTGACTGCAGCTCACTGAGCGGGGAAGGCTCATGCAAGGTTCCATGGTGGGTGTTAACGAAGAGCCCCACAAGGATGGGCAGCAGGGGTGCCCGAGGGGAGCACGCAGAGGCGAGGTGCATGGTGGGGAGGGCACTGGGCGATGCAGGAGGCAGTATGTGCTCCCCTCTTGTGGGAGGAAAACATGGAGCGTATGCAACAGCAAAGGGCGCTGCTCTTTCTCAATTCATTATCTTTATGAGACAACAACATCTCTCTCTTTCCACCCAACAACAAATATCGCAGAAGGCAGTGCACGGGGGGTGCACCGTGCTGTGGGACCACGGCCAGTCATGGAGCCTCCAGGGAGGTATGAAATGAGGCATGAATGGAGCGTTAGGAGAGAATGGAAACTCCACTGGCTCCCAGGCCGGCTCTCTTGCGGGGGGTCCCTTGCTCACGACGACAGCGCTGCCTCTCATAAACACGCATTTCCTCATCCCCGTTTGTTTCTCTCTCTTGTGCAATCTCTTGTACCAGACGGGATTGGGAGTAAGTCCCAATGGTACGTGAATGTGTTACAAAAAACCTTCCCACCCTGCCACCAACGAAGTACTGAGAAATAACAACTGGGTTTGAAAGAAACAAAAAGAAAGAAAGAAAAGAAAGATGGGGGGAGCTGGATGGATTTGCTACTGGCCATGACTTATTATTCTGGGTGTAAACTTGAGGGCATGGCTATGCTGGTAGTTTGCAGCATCAACCAGCACTCGGAAGCCCCCACTGCGCTCAGTGCTGTGCATCCCTCTAGGAAAGGAAGTTCTTTCCCCAGATTACTTTCCTGGGTGAAAAACATGGGACAAAAATAGGGGCAAAGCAATTTGGCTGAGAACTCATAGTGCTTAAACCAAGAGACAGTCCCAGCTCCAATCTGCCTGCCCAACGCCATCCCCTGTGCTGGGTTGTTTCGCCTGGGGTGTGTGAGGAGTGTGGCTGCACCCTGCTGCCAGCCTCTGCTGTCCATGCGGATCGGCCAGCCTGCCCTTCTTGAACAACACTGCTAGGATAGAGCACAACCAGGAGGAGGTGCAGGAGCAAGGGCAGGTCGCACCATCAAACACAGGAAGCCTCCTAAGCCAGCAGTAGAGGGAAGAAGGTCTCCTGGACCTGGGCTGGTGGAGCAGGGATGAAGACTCTGTGTGTAAGCTCTAGCTGCAGAGGAGGAAAAGCCACTGGGAGTTGCAATCCTTCCATGCAGAAGGAAAAGCAAAGGAAGAAACCTGCAGGGAGGGATGCCTCCAGAGCAGCATTTGCGGGAGAGTGGTGCTGGCTCCACACCTCCAGACGCTTGCAAGCACGGCCACTGCAATGACGAGGTCCTCTCCCAAAATGCAGGGCAACAGGTCCCTGGTCCCAGCGGAGGCCTGCTGGGGGTAGCAGGGCTCTCACTCCGGGCTGGTTGGCTGTATAGCCATCATTTCAATAAAGAAATGATTAAAAGGGGGTGGGGGGCGGGAAAACCCAAAACATCTGTTTTACTTCAAATCAGGGAAGATTCCTTTGCTTGCAAGGAATGTGTAAATCACGCCGGGCTGGGAGATGTACATAACCCTGCCTGAAAGCTCCTCTGCACTTCAAACGAATTCTAACGTGCTTACTGGGATTTTGTTTTTATTATTTGTTTCAGGCCCCCCTTCCTTGTCCTACCCTCTGCCCTCCCCTGTCTGCCTGCCGGAGCTGTGAGAATCTCCCGCCTGCTGCCAGCCCCTCGCCCCGTCCCCCCTTGATTCGGGGGCCTCGGGGCATGGGGGGAGCGGCCAGCAGTGACCGCGGACCTGGCTGGCGTCCTTCTGCCGGGGCTCACTGGCACGCAGCGCCCCTGCCCTGTCCTCCCCGCCATGCTGTCCCCATCCTGATGTTGCAGGGCCGCTGCAGGGACCTGTTGGCTTCCCTTACTGCCCCCACAGCCCGGTGCAAGGCACGGATGCCTCTCACTCAGAGGCTGGCACATTTGGATCCTGCCTGGGATGCTGCAAGCGTGGCAAGCAGAGGCGTCCCCCTCCTCTGAGCTGTTCCCTTGTGTGCTGTTATTGTTGTCGTGCTTTGTTTTGCTTTGTTTCATGTGGAGGGTGAAGCTAGGGCTGGCCAACGTTGCTGGGGACAAACCCAACGGAGATAGATAGATAGATAGACAGACAGACAGACAGACAATCTCTGCTTGTAGAGGGGCATGTCCACCTCCCCATGTCGACCTACTAAGGTGACTTGCCCTGTGCCAGAGGGACCACCCTGGGGGCCTAGGAGAGGCTCTGCTCCTTGCGGTTGATGCAGCCCTTCGCCTTTCTTCTGAGGCTGTCGAGCAGGAGGCCCCATTGTGGTGGCTTATATAAGAACAGTCAGCCATCGACTCGCTTGACGTGGACCACCCACTACTCCTCAGATGACACTGTCTTTTGAAGTCGTTACCAGCCTGGGCTGGATTTCAACCAGCAGCCCAGATGGAAGCCAAGCCCCCAGGAGGATGAGAACAAGCCCTACCAAGGGGATCTCCAGGGGTAACAAACTGTGGAGTGTCTGGTTCTTGTTTACAGTGACTGTGAGGTTGGGAGGGGCAAACATTTCCCAATTTGCCAAGGGTCATAACCTTCTTCTCCCCCCATCTCCCCAGGGCTGGCGATGGCCAGGCTTTGCAGAGCATTGGTAGGTTGAACGGCTGGTATGGTTAGCTGTGAACATTTCCATTGTGGAGCTCACTGCAGGGGTCCAGGGCCTCGCTTGTCTCTCCTTTCTCCCTGGCACAACTGGAGGAAGAGTTTGATTTATTCCCTCTTTCCTTCTGAGCAGCCTTCTTGTCTCCTGCAGCCACAGTCTCCCTGAGCCCTGCTGTCTCTTCATGGAGGAGGACAACAGCTGTCCCAGGAGTAGCCCAAGGAAAGTACTAAAGTGATGTGTCTCTCTTGGGAGACCCACCCAGCACACAGGACTAATGCTTTCAGATGAGGCTGAAAGCCACCCACCCACAGATCCATGCAAAGAAGACACGCAAAACCTCAGAGTAATGACTGAACACCTAACCTTTGCGGAGCTGGGGCTGGAGTCTTCGGGGTGTCTGTGGCTGAGAGAAGAGGGGCAGGGTTGTCCCACACCTAAGGGGAGAGCAGAAGGTATTGCAGCAGGAGGGAGAGAGGATGCAGGTGCTGCATGGGGGTACCCCGCTCCTGGAGCAGAGGGGGTGTTGGTGGAGGGGTTGTGGAGAGCTAGAGGGATTGATGGGCATTGCAGTGCCTGTGTGAAGGCTGCGGCAGGACCTGAGGGACATGTGGGACGCAGAGCCTGGGGAAAGCCCTCCTTGGCCATACTGCACCCAGGACAGCTCAATCTATCACCAGCTCTCGCTGACGTTCTGCAGCTGGAGCAGGACGAGCCCCTGCGGTTTGCGGCCTCTGGTGTCAATCTCAGCGGTGGCATGGGGGGAATTATTCCAGCAGCACCAGAAGTCAAAGACAGCTTGTTTGACCTTTGTCCGAGGGCTTTGTGTGGGATCTCCTGGTGAGTCCCAGCAGAACAGGGACTCTGGTGCTCAACAGACTGAGAGGAGCTGCTTTTGCTTCACTGGAGACAAAAGCACCAGCCCATAGTGACTCAGCACCACCTCCTTCTGGTTCTTGACTCCACCAAAGAACATTAACATTCACATCCTAGGTGACCTGGGACCTTCTCTGGCCTTGCCAGGCAGAGGGGAGAAACACCTTTCCCCAAGCCCTGAGATGGGCAGTAGAGATAGTGAAGAGCTGGGACAGTTCTTGCTGCATTGCCTTTGTAAGTCCATTCTGGAAATCTTCATCCTCACAACCAGCAGGATGAAAGCAAGCACACAGCTACCCAGAAATACAGACCTCAAATACCCTCTATCCATCCTCCCCAAAGCTGGAATGACCATAATGATCCTGCTTTTTCTGCCATCGTCCTGTCCTCAGAGTTTAGGGACCATTCCTGTGGGACACTCTAGAGGGTCTACTGGGCATCTTCAAGCTAATAAGACTTCTTGCTCCTTGGAGTCGCCTAGGAGCTGAAGCCCCAAGGCTACAACATAAGCTGTGTTAATGTTATCTCATGTCAGGGCAGCTTTTTTGGGTGCAAGGGTGAGGCATGAAGGAGTAACGATCTGCTCCTTGCCAGTCATTACAAGGAGCAGGGGTGACAAAGAAGGAATGTGGGTCAGGGGGGCACTTCTGGTGCTCTCAGCCCTGGGATGGTGAAGGCACCCTGGGGACGCAGCTGCTAGGAGGGCTGCACTGACTGTGCTGCACCTCCCAGGTGAAACTGTGGCCCTGATGAAACAGGCTGGCATCTTTCCCTCGATTGCAGTGAAACACGTTTTTGCCCAAGGCAATATTGGCACTGCCTCCTGCAAGGTGTCCCACTGGCAAAGGGGCTCCTTGTGGGATCTTGGCCCTCTAACACAGGTATCATTCAGGAGCAGGGCTCCAGGGAACAGAAGGTGGCCTGTGTATCAAGGCCCTCTTTCACAGCCATGGCAGGACTGGGAATCACTGCTCTGGTGGGGTTTATTGATAGGATTTCGAGGGAAATCTTGGGAAACTGAGAGATTGCAGCTGAGGCTGGGAAGGTGAGTGTCCTACCGAGGATTTCTCTAGCAGGGAGGCAATGGATCCAGGCAGTAACAAGAAATGGTCATGAGTTTTAATTATTTTTTTTCTTTCCCTTTCATTCTTTTTTTGGATCTTGTTCGACAGGGATCTGAAACAAAAAGAGATTGATGAAGTGCTGTAAGGAGTGAGAGCTGAGCAAATCTGCATTGTAGATTGGCTCAAGGCAGGCAGCACCTGCCGCGTGTGCAGAGGGGGCTCGGGGGACCAGTGCTCTCACCTTGCCTGCTGCAAGTTTTGGCTGTCCATGGCCTCGTAGCTCAGAGACAGAGGGCAAGCTTAGGAGACCTGGAGCAGCATGGGATGCTGAGCCAGTGCCATGCGAAGACAGCATTTCAGTGCCAAAAGACATGAAGCAGCGTTTTCCCATTCCTTGGCTCTCAAGCTGGTACGACTGTAGCCAGGCTACCTCGTTCGTGCTACCCGGGGATTGACCTTGTGTGTAGACATGCTCAACAGTCTCCTCCCCCTTGTCATCTCCCCAGTGCCACCCAGCTTCCAGGGGACAGCAACCACTGCCTCAGACAAATCCGGCTGCCATATAAGAAGGCCTCTAATACTGCTTTAGTTTCTGTGTCCCTTGTCGTGCAGGGGTGCATGGCAGCTGTGGTGTTTGCGGTACATGCAGTGGGTGCTGCAGAACACCTCTACGAGCACAGTGGTGGGATGCCATGACACCAAAGTGTCACTGTCCCACACTGCACCCCTGTAACGCAGCAGCATTAAGTGGCCTTGCCCTCTGCCCTGGCAGCTCCTGTGAGAAGTACTGCACTCTCAAGTCAGTGGGTTTGAGCATGGAGATGGCAGCAGCTGTGACTCAGTCTAATCTTGCAGTGCAGATAACACTGGGTGACTTTCCCAGGGTTGCCACAGAGCCACAGATGGACCCATGGCTGTGCAAGGCTGTCCCCAGCCCCACGGCTGCCCTCACTGTCTCAGAAATCAGGTCTCCTCTGCCCTTTTCCAGAGGTCTTCTTGAACAAGCAGCCTCTTAATCTGCAGAGCAGCCTGTGCTCTTCCTCCTGCCAGGAGTATTTGATGGGCACTGTTCTATACGCTTCCAAAAGGCATCAGACACCTGAGGCATGTTGTGGCAGGTACATTTATTTCCCTCCATCTGACAACTGTGGTCTCCGTATTGTTGGGAGGCATCTGTTGAAGGATAACGATTAGTCTCGCAGCATTTGCTGTCCTGGAAAAAAAGGTGTGAATTGTGAGAACAGTTTACTGACAGCCTCATGTATTTGTGTAACGGCAAAGCTTCAATACTCTGGTGTGGCGCCAGCATTGCTGCTAACCTGTTCCTCCATCACGCTGATGGGAGCAAGGTCAGTTGTCACAGATGGTTAAAAGAAGCCCAGTTATAAAAGGTATTTTTCTTGGGTGGTAGAACTGTGAGGAGAGCTTTCTAAAAGATGTTATTTTCAAGATGGCACTATCCACTGTTTCCTTATTGCAGTATAGGCTCTGTGGAAAGGCAGAGCCAAAAACAGTGGCAATGCAAAACAGAAGACATCGGTCCTTTTGCAGGAGAGGTATGATATATAAACAGCAATTCTCTGGGTGGTGGTAGCAGGTTGGTGTCACCTCCCTTGGTGCCTCTCCCCAGCGTCCAGCAGGCACTGGGCTGCTCAGAACCTCCTCTTCCAGCAGGAGCTGCTCGCACCGCACTGGCACAGCCTGAGGTCACAGCACAACCCCTTGTCCCCAGCCCTGCCCTGCATTCCTGACAGGCTTCAAATGCCCTAAAAAGAGCATCTGATTGCTGTAATACTTGTGACAGTGCCAGCTCTAGGGAGACTGCACGAGGATTTCCACTGCCCTGTAAAGCTTAGCCCAAAACCCAAGCCTCTGGTAGGGTCTCTGGTGGAGATGCAGCGTGGTCAGTCCTGTGCCAGGGTACCAGCCCACCTCACTATCTGGCACCACGGACGTGGGCATGGCATGAGTGATCCGCCTGAAGTCAGGACCCAACAAATAGACCAAGAAATCCTCTCCTTCCAAAAACCACTCCCTGCTCATTGTCTGTTTGGTATTTGCTGCAGAGACTGGGGGAGGTTGTTCTCATTTACCTTTCTTAATTATTTCAAATCACAGAGTCGCCAATAAGCTAAACTGCATTCTTGTGGCTTGTGTGGATGGGCTGCTTTTTATTTGATTTGATTTATTTTTAAATTGTAATGGTTTCTGAATTGAGAATGCTTGCACTAAACACACACACCCCTTTCCATGCTTGCCCAGATTGCTGCTGGCAGGCAAGCCCCGCTCCTGCTCCATGGCTGTCAATGAAAGTGGCTGGGAGGCTCAGCAGGAGATGTATGAGCCCACCATGGGGGGACGGGGTGGGAGGTGCCCAGTGGCCCTGTGGACCACACACGCCCCATCGCATGTGGCTGGGGGTAAAACACCCCACAGCACCCCTGGACTCCCCGACCTTGCAAGAATAGTCTTTCAGGGAAAATATTTGTGTGAATTTATTGACATTTTTAGCAGCCAGGAGATGCTGAGGTGAAGGTCTGTTGCTGCTCACCAGATTGATGCTCTGCTGTCGCTATCAGGACAAAGAAACACACATACCATCTCAGCCTCCCTCCCTCCAGTGAGCCCCTCACCTTGGTGTCTGGCAGCTGAAGATACTAAAAGACTGGAAGAGGACAGTGCTTGTCAGTCCCCCAAGCACAAGGGTGTGCACAGTGCTGGGTGCAAGGCGTGCATTCACACCCATGTGTGTTTGTGGCACCATTCCTGGCTGTGACGCTCTGCACGTGCCTGAGTGTGGGCACAGCCCAAGCCTGGCTGGCCCCGGGTCCCTCGTGCCCAGTCCCTGTGTTGAGATCACCGGAGAGGGGGGAGGCAGGGATTGCCAAGAGCTGGTCCATTGAGGGCTTTTAAACGGAGGTTTCCTAATTGTTCTTCAGCTGGAACAGGAAGTGAGAAGGACTGGCAAAGCTGGGGTGTGATGTGTGTGTGTGTGTCAGCACGCTGGACCAGCCTCAGCAGTGCAATGCTGGTTGCGTGCGAGCCCAGAGACCCTGGGCTGTGCAGAAGGCAGGGATAAGCCGTGACTGCCCAGAGGGTGACGGCAGGACATGCACATAACACTGAGGGGATGCAACCTCAGCCAGGTCAGGATTTGTGTTTTCGTGCTCAACATCATGGGTGGTGGTACCCACGCTGTCAGGGGAGAGACAATCCATCACACCCTGTGTGTGACAGCAGCCAGGTCTTCCCTGCAGCTAGCAGCAAGAGAGTCTGTGCCCGCAGGACCAAGGCTCCAAGCCCAGGCTTATCAGCCAAGCTCAAGCCAAGCCCTATTGGGAAGACCATCTTGTGGTTGCACCAGTTTGAAAGGCATGAGACTATTTCTGCATGATGCTGGACTGAGGAGCAACGTCTGTGCCCTGTCCCCTGTTTACGTGGTGAGGGGTCTCAGCACAGCCTGGGTTTGCCACACAGCCGCTGCTTTTGGATGCAGCCAGCTACTCATAAGCACCTGGTTACTTAGTGTGGGTGTTTGGCAGCTGCAGAAGTGACTATTGGACACCTTATTGGACTGTTTTCGCTGCAGCCCAGGCAGCCCATTTGTGGTACGGCATCTCACTGAGCAGCTGCACAAGCCCAAAGGCTTCAGGAAGAGCAGTGCACAAGACAGAACAGAAATGCCTGCGGTATCTCTGTAGGATATAAAGAAATCAGCTGTCGAGCTAAAGAAGGTCAGACACAGAAGTCTTTATCTCCCTTCCCGCAAATAAGGATCATGAGTAAAGCACTCAAACATCATGAGCAACATGAGTGGGAGTTAAAAAAACATGAGCCAACGTTGTTGTCTATAAATAAATAACATGTTCTGGGGTTTCATTCTTAGCCTTACAGTTTCGTGCCTTTAGAATTTTGTATTTTGGGTTCTTTTTCTCTGCATTGAGAAGGAATAGAAACATATTTTTCTATTTTTGATTTTTAAACACAACAGTCAATCTTCCACAATCATTGGATTACAGGAACTGAAGCTTTAACAGTCCCCTCCGCTTTCTCTTCCTCCCCCAAGAAGCATCTTGAGCTTCTTCAGCCAACATTGGGTGGGGTATCTACGAGGAACATGTTATTGACATTTCAGGAGGCCACACATCAGTTGCTTTCTATCTCTGAAAGTTTCTTTGGGTCCCAATAGATTTGAATTTAATAGTAAACATTTAACTGGCATTACTTTATAGGACTTCGTATGCTCTGTTTTGCTGCAGAGGTGGCAGTTTCCAGGCATGGAGGGGCTGATCTCTGCCAAGAGCTTATGTGCTTCCAGTGGTCAAATGCTCTTTGGAACCTCTTTGGGCAAAATATATCTTAGTATTTCTAGAAAAGCAAGTGTTCATGTATGATCTTACTGAAGGCATGGGTGAAAAAGAGGATCAGCTGTGAGACAGTAGCAGGTAGCCTCAAGCTCCTTTGGAAGGCACAAGGAGAACATGAGAAAACGTCGTGGGGAAGGTTTATTGCTAAACAAAACACCTCCAGGTTATGAAGGAGGCTCTGCCAGATTGTAGCTACCATATGGCCTTCCAGGTTGTCTGATGTGGTTTCATGCACTGAGTGTGGGTCTGTGACCTTTTCATTTCTGGCTTTGACTTTACCCCAGAGATCCTCTGCCATGGGCAAAAACAAATTACCAGGGTTGGCATAATCAGGTGCAGCTCCATCATCATCAGTGGGGATGCTGCCTGTTTTGGTCCTCAGCCCAAAACTCTGTAGATGGACGTGTGACAGGAGGATCTCCACGTAGTGTTGCAGGGCTGGACTCCAGCACACTACACGCTCTGTGTAGCTCCCTCTCTCAGTTGTGCTGACTTGAGTTTTCCCATTATTTGCTGTGCAGACATCCCCATCCCTCCCGTGTGGTGGTGGTCCCCCTCCCCCCGCCGGCTGCCCTCTTTGAGCCCTTTGGGTCCCAGGCTGATCCCGTCCTTGCCAGCGGCTCCTCTCCTGCATCTGCCGGAGGTTTCTCTTAGATGCAGCAAGCAAGATTTGCCTGTTAATGCCAGGTTTACACTGAGCTGCAGATCTTTGCACTCTCTTCTCTTAATTGTCTGTTTCCGGGAGTAAAAGAAGAAAACAAACCCTAGCACTCTGCACAGTGCCATTAACTGGCCATAAAAGTGTTTTGCTGCAGAGAGGCTGGGTGGTCAAGTGGTTTGAGAACAAGATTGGAAACCATCATCTCCCAAGTTTCCAAACTGTTCATGTCACCGAGCCTCTCTGGGGCACGATGCTTCACTCCATATGTCTCTGTTTACCATTGATAAAACAGAGCTATTAATACTGCTGTGCTTCAGGGTGATCTTTTGGACTGTAATTAATGTTAAAACCTTCTCAGATCACTCACTGGAAGGAGCTAGAGAGGTGCAGAGGGCCTCGTATTGCCGGGGCTCCCAGCTTCCACCAGAGCTGAATTTATTGGTGCTGATTCCAAAACATTTCATTCAGAGTGAATGGAAATGAAAAGATTTCCTCTAAGGTTCTTGAAAGAAGACTGGTTTCAGGTAAGGTAAAGCAATTATTTATTTTTGTCAAAAAAGCATTTTTGACCAGATCAAAATCACTTTGATTCTGATGTTTTTCCATTTACGTTTGGGGTTTTTTTTCTTATATCATCTAAAACAAAATGATAAAATGAAGGGCTTCTTTGTTGATACATATTTTTTAACTCAGGCCTGACCAGTACAGATGTTCTTGCTCTTGGCAGCTGAGTGACTTTGTTTCTGTGTGTGCTGGGCAGAGGGGAAAAGTGCAGGCAAAGGGCTAACACAGGTCTTTAACGTCGCCCAAAGGGTGGATGTGCTTTAACACCCTGCCAAGCAGAGATGCTTCCTCCTGACCCCACTGGCAATGGAATAGGTGATGTGGGCACTAATTGCCAAATATTACAATTGTGTTTTGATAAAAGTCTGCCGTTTTTCAAGGAAAGTGCTCTGGCACTGATTGCCTCAGAGCTAATGGAGCCTTACTGACTGAGCCGCTACGGGCAGAGCAGAGGTTACACATTAGCTGTGCTCATCCATTTAAAACCGAAAACAACACAGCCACTGTGGCTAAGCAGGTGACCCCAGGATGGGGATGGAGATCAGCTCACAGCAGTAACCTGCTTGTTAAGCCCTCTTACTGCTTGTTGTGCTTATGCTGATGAGCAAGAAGAGCATTACCCACTGCTGAGCTCCTGGACAGGTGACAGGACTCCTGGGGTATCTGCCCAGCTCTCCCACTGCAGAGTTCCTTGTCTTGCTGGGGCTGAGGTCCCCCCACCCAATACTTGGTGCCCCTATTGCTGTTGCTTTCTGGACCTGGAAAGAGGGGGATTCATGCTGCAGAGACACATACCTTACCTGCTCACAGCAGGAGGCTCCTTACTCACCTCAAAGCCTTTGTCTGCTGAAGGGAAGAGGAGGGATGGTGACTCCTCCGGGATGGGATGCAAAGCCCTGAAGTTAGACTCCTGCCCTGAATTCGATATTACCCTATTGCTCTGTTGCAGTCCCTTAATTATAGCGGGAGAACAGCCTGTGTGTGGTACTTGTGAAGTAGCACAGTGCGGATGTCCTTCCTGAGATGCTCCCACTCTGAGCAACGTTCCTTGTAAATTAAGGAAAATGATGTCATGCCAAAGAATTAAATAGCATCTCCTTGGGTGAGCTCAGCATGTGGATCCCCTGCATGCCCCAGCTTTGTCAAAATGGGAGTTGTCCCTACACACAAGTGGGTTCCTTGGCAGTCTGCTGGCATCCTTTCAGACACCGAGTATTGTTAAGAAACTAATGCTAATTGCTTGGAGAGAATGTGTCCTGTGCTGGGAATTGCTACCGTGCAAATGTCAGCTCTTATCAGCCACATGTGGGGTGTGCAGGGCCAGCAGGGAGAAGAGGGGGGGCTGGCAGTGCTTATGTGTGGGGTGAGGAAAAGGGAGACATTGCTTCTGTCCCCGTTAAGGATGCTAAGGAGTTAGGACCATTCCTTAAGTAAACATACCTCAGGGTCTCAATCCCATTTAATCTTCAGCTGCTTTTATGATACTCTTTGCACTCACTTGCAAGAGCTGCTTGGTTTTACCTTCGGATAAGGAGCAAGGCTGTGTTATTTCTTGGGAGCTGGGTACCCCGCCACCAGGCATCTCAGACCTCTGAGGGGTTCAAGCCAGCTCCTGCACTTTGTCAAAGCCAGCTTGAGTTTCTGTGCTTGGCTCAGAGTGAATAAATATGAACTGATGCCTTTTGGGAGAGTGGACTGCAGATTGTCGCCCCTGCTGCGAAGAAGCATTCTCATTTTGGAGCTTTGATACTCTGACCAGGACTCTGAGCTCAGCATCCGGGGATGTCCCATGCAGCCACAGCCTGTTTATTCAATGCTTCATCCGGCACAAAAGCCATATTTTACTGTCAGATGCTCTCCATTAGCTTCAAGTGTGAAATTATCATTCCCACACTTCTACCAACCCCACCCTGGTGAGGAAATGAGGGAGAAAACAACCTCAAGGGCCGTTCACAGGATGTGTATGAGCTGTCACTTGTCAGCACAGAGCCCACTTACGGCAGGAATTACTGCTCCGCTCTCAGGAGGGCCAGAGAGGAGCCCAGCTTGCAAACCCCACAGTGGTATAATGTTTGCATTGGTGCCTGGCAAAGCAACCCCAGAGATGTTTTCATCCTTTCACAGTCAGGCAGCTGTGGGGTGCAGCCCTACAGAGCTCCCAGGGAGGGGAGAGAGAGGAAAGAGCTCTGCAGACGCTGTGTGGGGACATAGTGGCCTGTCCCCCAGCCCTGTCTCCTTTCCCTGGGTGCTCTCCTGGTCTAAGCCCAAAATCGTCTCACGTCTCCTTGAGATGCCAAAACTGACTGATAGGAACCTAGACCACATTTTTCCTTTCTCTTGTGGAGGCTGGTTCCCATAACAACCTGGCGGTGTGGGACTGAGGGATGAAGACATTATTTTCCTTTTCCTTCCTGCCTTCCAGATTTACCCTCTACGCGGTGGATACGCGAGGGAGACACTCAGAGCTGAGCACGGTCACCCTGAGGACAGCCTGCCCGCTGGTAGACGACAGCAAGGCAGAAGGTCAGTGCTCAGGCGCCTCATTTTCCACGACAGAAGATATTTCCTGCTCATTTTGCTTTTCCTTTATTCATTGTACTCCTGCAACCCCCTCCTCTCCCAGTGTGAAGGCTCCTGTAAATTCACCCATGGGCACAGGGACATTAATCTGGGGAGGGGTGACAAACTGCAGGAGTGTCCAGTAGCAAAGTCCCCTCATCTAGGCAGCTGGTGGCTCCTGTGGTTCTTTGCCACGCAGCGCCACAGCATCCTTCCCTGCGCACAGCCATGGGAGTTGATAACATGCATTTGACACATGTCCCCTGGAAACAGAGCAAGCTCATCTTGCAAAAGAGAGAGGCAGCCCTCGCTGGGCCTGGGGCGGTGAGCAGCATGGGACACTGTTGGCTCCTGGTGTTTAAGGGGGTGCTGGTGGCAGCTGGTTCGATTCTGAAACAAAAACTCTTATAAAAGCCCAGCCACTTTTTCACAATTGCATTCTTCAATTTTGAAACCAACCCCATTTATTCTTATGCCCAGAGCACTTGGCTGCTTTCAAATTTAAGAAGATTCCTCTAAGTGAAAGTCAGGTTACCTGTTTTCTTACTTGCTTGCTTTCCATTTTGAAAAGCATACAAAAGAAAGTTTTGATTAATGCTTTGGTGCATGTGATTGATAAGCATTTCCAGGAAAAATGAGCAAATGGGAGACTAAAGAAAAGGAAGGAAATGGGGTTCTGTGCATTTTTCATTTCCAAAAAAGAGATCCTTTCCTATAGGAGAGAGTGTACCCTCTTGTTTAATACATCTGAGCTGCTCTAGTAGATACCCACAATGATGATGCGCTGTATTTCTGGCTAAAGTACCATCTTGTTATCAACAGTGTTTTATTTTTCCTACCCTTTAGCATCATAGCTGTGCAATTGCTTTTGGTTTGGTGAATTAAGGAAGAGCTTGCTTGCCCTACCTGGGAGGATAAGGCTGCATCTTCCTGTTCTGGCAGCCTTTCTCCTCTCCTTCTCCCGTTCCTTCATGGAGTATTGCTGGAGTCTTTGGGGCTGCTCCAGTCATGCAGGGCACTCGCTGCAGGATTAGCTTGAGGAATTACTAAATGCTCCCCAGGTCGTTAAACCCTGCTGCAGGCAGCCCCAAGGGACAGGCAGACATCCCAGATGCCCGCCTCTCCTGCCAGCCCTGCCAAGGGCTTCGCTCCTCCTCCTCCTGTGTTAGCACTTTCTGGCTGCTCATTAATCCCGTCCCCCTGATCCTTTCCAGAGATAGCTGACAAAATCTACAACCTCTACAACGGCTACACCAGTGGGAAGGAGCAGCAGACGGCCTATAACACACTGATGGAGGTCTCCGCTTCTATGCTCTTCCGAGTTCAGCATCACTACAACTCCCACTACGAGAAGTTTGGAGACTTCGTCTGGCGCAGTGAGGATGAGCTGGGGCCCAGGTACCTGTCCCTTCCCCACGTCCTCCCCTGTCCCTCTGCGAATGTGTCCCTCCGTTGCCTTCTCTTTGTAGCTGAGAGAAGTCCCCTTTTGGTGTTCACCAACCTGTCGTGGCATCCCCTAAGACCAACCAGGTCCCACTCGGTCTTTGGATGAATGTTTGTGGAACACCTAGCAACCAGCCTGAAGCAGGCGGGTGATACTCCAGATGAGCTGGGTGTGTTGGAAAAGCTGGGGGGTGGGGGGAAAAGGGTGTAAATTAGGCCTGGGACAGAGTGTAAACTGGGACTGACTCAGATCCTGTTCAGTTGTAGAGCCTTGGTAGATGAGGCCATGGCTGCCCTAGGGTTCAAAGATGCAGGGTGGGTGGCTGGAAAGGGTGACTGAGGGAATGAAGTGAAAATGCAGCAGGTACGTATGTGTTGAGTGGTGCGTACAGTGACAAGCATTAGGTATTGAGAGCTGCAGTACAGAGACAGTTGTATACCTTGACGGTATTTAAGGAATATGGGGCAACTCCATCCCTATATTGTAATATTTGTGCACATCAAATAGCCAGGTAATGAGGAGCAGCAGAATCCCTCCTGGGCAATTTTTGGTGGAGCCCACGGGTGTCAGGGAACGTGATGTGTCCTCCAGGACTAACCCCCATAGTGAGATGGATTCCGCACCCAGGACAGATCCGTGCCGCCATCCTGCATTCAGACTAGCTTTCTCCACACCTAGACAATACTACCTGTGGACAGTCAAGGAGAGGACCGCTCACCCCATGTGTGGCTTTGGGTACCTGCTACCTCCTGGTGTGGTTGGGGGTGCGTGTGGCAATGCAGACACCCTGCTGCAGGGGGATTAGTTGTATGTGAAAACAGTTTTGAGCCCCTGGAAGGGCAGAGCTGAGGTGCTGGTGAACAGATTATTACTTTTGTGTGTAGATTGACTATTTGATACCATCAGAGGGGTCAATGATTGAGCAATCTATATGCAGTAAACTTGGCTCTTCTAAATCGTATGTTTCATGGACATTTCCTACTATTTATTTCTCTATCTATCTGACTTGGCATATATTTATTCTCACAGTGATATATGGTTGCCGCACAAACTGTAAATATTTCCAAAATTCCCTTTTCCACCTTCCCTCTTTCCCAAAAGAATAATTCAGCTTGCTGATGTAGGCACTAGAAAGGTCCTCCTAAATTTTAGCCTTGTGGTGCCCCTGACCCATGCAAGAATGCCAGCAAGTGCACAGCACCTCATCTGTTACCTACGTACAGCTTTATGCTAGAAATATTTTCTCTTTATTATACAATTCAGCTCTGAGGAGGGCTGGGAGAGAATTGTTTCCGAGAGTATAAAGAGGAACCTTTCCAGAGGGACTGCATCTGCAAACCCCCAGTGTACAGTGAAAGGGGTGGTAAGACTCTAAGAGATCACAGGTACATGAACAACATTGCATCCAGGGGGCTGGCAGTGTCCCGGCAGCGTCCCAGCAAAGGCCAGACTGCACCCAGCCCCTTGGGAAACACTCAGCAAAAAAAGCCCAGAAGTAGCTGTATCCCTGTGGCCATCTTGAGATCTCTTACAGGATTCAAATGGCCTTGACCTGCTTTGAAGCTTCTAGAGACACGGTTCATCCAGTGTCATCATCTGAGAAGCTGGAGCAGAGGAAGATGGAGAAATGGAGTCCTGCAGTCCATGAATAACTGGAAAAGATTTTCCTTCTCTCCCTGCCACTCCTATCTGCTTGTTGGACGCTGCTGAGGATCCATCTGTAATACCAGGATGACAGCTCCTCACAACAGTTTACACCCCTCCTGGACATAAATCCAAGCTGGCCTGGGGCTCGCCCTCCTCCAGAGATGACCTTGGTCATAGTTGTGTTGGTAGTTCATTAGCCTCTGGCACAGAGCCGTTCTCACCCTTCCCACTGCCGTCTTCCTTCTTTGATGACACTGCAGACTTGTTTGTCCTTTTCAATTGTTCCTCTCTCTCGAAATCCCTGGGAACCTTCAGCCTCTTCTTACACATCCTTATTTCCTCTGTTACTTGAGATCCAGCACACTTATTGAAGGATGCTATCTAACCTGATACCTGCATCAAGCCATGAGATTTGCAAGGTGACATTTAAATTGCCCATATTGCCCAACTCTGTACTAAGCTACATCTGGAGTCAGTGGTCGATTCGGCTGCTGTCTGCCTTCCTCACCAAGCCAGATGAGCTCCTAGCAGTGCTCGTATGCCCCTGTTCTGTACTTGAGAAATATGTGACTTGCAGCCAAGGGGAAGCATCTATAAATGTTGTGGCAGCCAGTGCCAGGCTCTTGACAAGAGTGAAGCTCTGCCGTCCAGCCTTGCTTCTCGGGGAGCTTGGACAGAAACTGATGTAGCAGGAGGCAAGTGAGGATTTTCCAAGGGAGGCCATCTCGTAACACAATTTTAATTGACGGACTGTTCTCCTTCTCAGGGGGACATTCATTTTCGTATCTTGGAATGTTTATCAGATGAGCCTCAGCTTCACAGTAAATGTTCGCTCATAAAACTGAGCGACAAGAGGGAAGTTGATTGCCTCCATGTAATAAATACATCACACCGGAGTCCTCGTGAGCCCAGTTTCCATGAAACTCACAGGTTACTGCAAACAGCTGCTTGCGAGAAGACACACTGACAGCCAGATGTCCCAAGCAGACCGTTTACATTAAGGAGACGTTAAAAACTTAGCTCATAGGTGGCCCTAAACCAGGACTTTCTGTGGTCAGCAGCATCTTGGCACCTGGCTTGCCTCATCCTGATAGTCTCCTTTAGCAACGTCTTTCCTGCGCCTCCCCGCCCCCCCCCCCCCAACCTCTTACAGACACCAAGCGATCTCACAGAGTTAGTTTGTTCCAACAAAACAGAGGAATCTGTCTAAACCAGTGAAGGTTTAATGCTACTGTGCATTCGAACCTTTGGAGCTGCGCAGCCAGAGTGCTTCCTGACACAGTGACGGGGAGATTTCTCTATTATTTTCTCTTCCTGTGTTTTCAGGACAATTCTTATGACCACTGCAAACAGAGCCTGGCTTTTAGGAGGAGAACAGACAAATAAGTTAAAAATCTTCCTTCCATGCCCCTGCTTGTGGCTACCAGCAACAATGGGGTCAGGATGTGGCATCAGCCAGGGCTCACAGCCTCTCCTTTGCTTGAGCAAGTCACCCAGGCAGCCGGGACAGCCGCAGGAGATGAAGTGCATGTCCAGAGCAGCTGCCTTCTGGTACCGAGAGGGAATGCAATGTACTGATGGGAGGCTGTGATAAGAGGCCATTGAGTCCTGGACTCATTGTCCTTCCACACGAGGGTCTGACAGACCCAGGTCAGTTCTCAGTAGAGTGGAAAAATCTCAATTTATGACAAAATTGCCCTATATGGGAACACAGCAGCCAGGCAGCCACCCTCTCCCCACAGCAGTCCTGGGAATCTCATCTTTCCCTCCAGCCCAGGTATCATTTCTTCTTCTTCTTCAGTTCATTCTCTTAGCACCTTCCTCCTAAGTGAGGTAAGGCAGGGTTTTGCTGGCTCTGGATGTGTTTTCATCCCACACCAGCCATCAAGGTGAATGATCACTGTCCCCTGTGCAGCTGGGGAACAAATATCCCTGTGGGAGCAACCCTCAGGGCTGGGCGGAGCAGGAGGTAGCGTGTCTCCTGCTCTTGGGCACATCCTTGCAGTGCTGGGGCTGGCAACCAGGGACCTCGGTGCCCAGTCCCCTGTGCAGTCACTGCACTGCATTCCCTTGCAGTGGGGCCACTGGTTCATGCACAAGCCCTCGGAAAGTGCCCCAGCCACAGACACGCGTTCCTCTCCCCTCTCCTCTCCCCCACCATGCCATGAGGTACTGCAGAGGGAAGCAGCCGCGTAGAGCCGTCACTACTTTTAAATCCCCCTCTTCATCATTTATGACTGTGGCTCTGACCTCCTAAATCCGTCACATAAGTGGAGACCAGAATCAGTCCCTGGCTGGCGCCAACTTAAAACAACAGCCCCTGCGGCAGGCACGTGGCAGGTGGGAGGGCACTGCTGGCTCATGCCAACATGGGGGCACCCCCCGGCTGGGCTGTGGGGTGAGGGGGAAGGGGATTGCTTCATCCTTTTGGGGGCTGAGAGCTCAGGGTCTGGCCACAGGCAGTCATGAAAGTGACTCCCCCTGTCGCTCGCTCCCCTGCCGTCCTCTTCTGATTCCTGCCCTTTAATAAGGCAATAAATTACCGTTTCTGGCAGGGATGAGGTTGGTCAGCATTTAGGAAGATTTCATTTCCAGTATTTGAAAAGGTGGTCGTTCTGACCCGACAGCCCTCCACAGGGAGCATTTGGGTAATACCCAGGGCTTGATTTATGGTGTTAAATTGGCAGCCCAAGAACTGCTCCTGTAATTTATTACCCAGCCTTCACCAGAAAGCCTCTCTCTTTCTCAACCCTCCCCTCGCCCGCTCTGTCTCTTTCTCCTTATTTTTTTAAAGAGGGAACAGCTGACAGCCAAAAGCTAAATCTAACATTTACACATGACTTCATTACTCCACTAAAATAAATGACTCAAAGCGGTGAAACCCATCAAAACTGGGGCTTTGGCACTGGACACCGAAAGCGAGGGGCCTGATTCCCCCCCTCCCCATCACCCTGTCTCCTCCTTGACCAGGGTGCAGTGTGTTTTCAGCATCCTCGTAGGGCCAACCCATTTTGTGCTGCATCCCACCCTTAAACATTGTCTTTTTCCCGGGACTGACTGCACTGAGCACAACTGCAGATGCAGCAGGTATATGGAGAGCAGATCCATGAGGAGCACAGCCTCCGGCACACAAGATATCAGCAGGTCTAGATGGTTTGACTCCTGGACACCTTGGGAACCTTGAGCTGCTCCTCACATGTAGAAATGTTTGCCTGGATAAGATACCTGAGTATGTACCAGGAAGCAAGGACAACATGGTGATTTTCAGCAAAATCTGGAAGATCATGGAAATGTGGTGGAGGAAGTAATGAAAATGGAAAGGTAGAGAAGGCCAAGGGAAATGGAGGCAAAGGCAGGTTGTGTGGGATAGAAGTGAGAGAACAGCAAAGAAAGCTATGGAGGGTAGGAGAAAGGTGAAGTGGTGAGAAGGTAGGAGAGGAAGAGAAGAGCTTGGCCAGCAGACATGTGTAGGTGGGTGCTGGGGAATCCACTCCTTGTGTTGTTAGGCCCAAGTTGTGGTGGCCCACCAACTGGGTTTTGCCTCAAGGGCTGGTCATGGCCACTCATTGTCATTCCCCTATTGCTGTGGCTGGGAAAGGCCTTGTGGCAAGTTGGAGTGGGAACCAGTCTGGGGGAAAATCCAAGGATAGCTTGGTTGGCCTTCAGATGGACAACTTCCCCATGTCGGCACAGCATTCAGGTCCACGGACACCCACACAAACACAAGAAAATGGGCTGGGGAAGGGCCAATACCCACTTTTGGCAGTAGAGCTGATTTACAATAAATGAGGGTGACCATGGAGTTATGGCCTTAGAGAGGTGATGGTTATCCTTTTTGAGGAGGAGGGTATTCTGGCTAAATGTTCTCCTCCCAAGCACTGTCAACTCACATAAAAGTCCGTCCTATGAGCTGACCGTGGGCCCTGTGCTTGCTCAGCCTTCCTTGAAAAAAAGGGAGAATCAGTGCAGATGTTAAGAACCAATTTCTCAGCGTTAGGATGGGTGAGCACTGGAAGGATCACCAGTACTTGGCTCTAAGAACAGGTTAGACAAATATTCATCAAGGCAGGTTGATCCCATCAGGAAATGACACAGGTGATGCGTTTTGGTCCCTTCCAGCACCAGTGACTGTGATTTGCTGAAGTTTGTTAACTGTAGTGACAGTCACTACAGACTTTGATTTGCAGCTGAGCTTAGCTTTAATCAATCAGCCTTTACTGAAAGCATCTAATGCCATCAGAGAATTTCATAACTTCTTGGCGGCAGGCGTCCAGCAGCAAAGGACCTGTTCTTGGCAGTGTGTCAGGTCTCAACATGCAGTGGGAGCACCAGATGCTGTAGAAGGTCAGATGGCTGCTATGAAGAGTAGCATGAGTAGAGGTATTCTGTCAGAGCTGGGCACAGCTCAGCCCACAACATCATTATATATGTGTGTGTGTGTGTGTGTGTGTACAGCTAACGAGGCTCAAATTGCCTAGACAGGCTTGTCTTTATAGATTAGATCGATACATGGATACCATGTAGTGTTGTCCAAGAAAGGCCAACTCGCTTTGCTCTTGCCTTCCCCTGGAAAGCCGACCCTGAGCCCATCACCCCCAGGGAGGAGCGGGGAAGCTTTCCGCCTGCGGCCCTGGAGGAGCAGTGGTTTCCTACAGCCTTTCATCCAGTCTTCCCACTCCGGAGGGAGAGGTCTGTAGCCGGCGGGGGATGCCGGGATGCCCTCTTGCCTCCTGCCACCGTCTGTGCCCTCTGCTCTGGCGCTGGGGTGACTGGCCAGCCCTTCCCTGGTGTCCCATCCCCGGGTGCCTGCTGATGTGCAGCCGCATCGGGCTCCCGGACCCCCCCCGGCTGGGAGCTCACAGCCCAGGCTGAAACACCACTCAGCTTTCATAATCAAATAATCCCCATGTTTATGCCTCGCTGACTGACAGCGCTGCCCTGACATATCATTATCGGGAATTTACATTCCTGCAGGAACTGTGAAATCCCCTAGCCTCGGATCCAGAGCTTTCCTGTGGCACCAGAGGGAGAGGAAATAATCTGTGATCTTGAGACTTTCAGACCACTGAAGTAAACCCTCTTCCCCTCCCTTTGTTTGATTTAGCACTTTGCAGACTCCCACAAGGGGATTCTTGGTTTCTTACGGGTTTATTTTGTTTTGTCTTAATGTGTTGTGCTTTTTTTCCTCACTCTTCTAGTGTCAGTCCTTTTGGGCCATTTGCCTCCTGGAGACTTTGGAAAACAGGAAAGGAAGGGCTGGGCTCATCAGGCAGGAGCACTAAGGTGCTGGGGGGCTCACCAGGGTGCATGGGGGCCAGCACATGGGCTAGAGCCTGCCGAGAGCACATGGTGGTGGTGATGACCATCTAGCCAGGGGCAGACAGTATCCCCAGGGCACCCAAACTGCTCTAGTGGGTCAGACCTGAGGTCCCTCCAGGCCTGTTGACCTGGTGCTGTGAAATAGTAGATATACCCAGAACTTTTGGGCAAAACAGAGCTTCTCTCCATTTGAAACAAGGAAGACAATGTGTTAGGGCAATGAGTCTTGTCCGTTCTTGTCACAAGACAGAGCTGGTGGTGGAACCCAGAAGTCCTGGCTCTTAGTCTCCTCTTTGCATTGCCAGCACTGCTCTGTCTCTCTCTCTGTTTGTCCCCTCCAGGAAGGCACACCTGATCCTGAGGAGGCTGGAGAAGGTCAGCAGTCACTGCTCGACCCTGCTACGCAGTGCCTACATCCAGAGCCGCACTGAGACCATGCCCTACTTGTTCTGCCGCAGCGAAGAAGTCCGGCCGCCCGGCATGGTGTGGTACAGCATCCTAAAGGACACCAAAGTAACGTGCGAGGAGAAGATGGTCTCCATGCTGCGCAACACGTACGGGGAGTCCAAGGGGCGGTGAGGGAAGGTGCGGGCCTGGAGCTGTGGGAAGCAAAGGGACTCCGAGGAGTCGAGGACTTGTGATGTGCTGAGTGGCTGGTGGGGTTCGGGGTCGGGTGGTGTTTGGAGGGGGTGGAAGGGGACAGCAAGGCCAAACAGGACTTTCTCACGCAGACGGCAGAGAAACAAGAAATCAGCAAGTTGGACTTTAATTTCTTTTCCTTTTTTTTTTTTTTTTAATTTTTCAAGAGAAAAAAAAAAGAAATTACCTAATTTGACTCAGCATAAAAGCCTCTCCTTTTTAATCTTTTCTTACTGAATTTCCTGGACTACACACTCCAAAACCCTGGGAGGAGGAGATACCCGCTCGAGGCCAGGGTGAGGCAGAGGGGAGCTGCTGGGCACAGGGTGACCCTCTCCCTGCCTGCCCTGCCTGCCCTGCCACTGGGCAGGAGCTGAGGGGCGAGGGGCCCCGGTGCCGTGGTGGCCGAGGACGCCAGGAGGAGGTGGCGCGGGTGGCCAGCGACACTGTGCTGCCGGCAAAAGTCCCAGAGGGGGATGCCAGGCAGGTGCCGGGATGCTGCAGGCAAGCTGGGCTTTTGTACCACTCCGACTCGACGGACCGGCTCCGTGCACAGCCTTCGATCGCAAGGCTCCCGGCAGCTTGTTCTGTGCATTAAAGATTCATATTAAGTCCATCTTCGCTGCCTCCTTGGTGTTTCTTCCTGAAACCATCTTACTGCTGCTTGGGCATCCGTAGGGTTTCGGGAGTGGAGAGGGCATCACCGATGGCTGTCCCCATGCTGGGAGGTTGCTAAGATGAGGGGCTGTATCTGGAAACCGGCGCTGACCCCAAGAGCTGGATGTGCAGAGAGGAGGGGAAAGTGCAGCCTCTTTGTGTAGGGTTGTCTCCTTCCCCAACACCCAGCTCAGCCACCAGCCCCCGTGGGGGATGGAGGCGTGTGGGAAAGCCCAAGAAGGAAGCCAGGGGCTAAAAAGACATGGAGAATCTGGTTTCTTTTACTGTCAGATGTGGGTTAGGCTGGCACGGGATCCCTGTGGGTAATGGATTTCTCAGCCTGGTAGCCAAACCAAGAAGTGCAGGAGGGTGAGAGGGAAAAAACCAAAAATCAGATCAGCTCAAAGCTATTGCTTTTTCTTTTTAAAGCAAAACAACAAACCTAGAGGGGGAAAAGGGAACAGTGTGGATTGAATGAATCAGTTTAGTTTTTGCCCAAAGCAAATAGTTTTGTTTAGTTTTTTCAGGTTATTTAACCCTTTAACAGAAAAGCAAACAAGCAGAATGTGACTTTCCACATGAAAATGTTTTGAAACCAAACAAAGGTGCAGGATTTGATGTGGAGGAAGTTCAGCCAGAGACCTTTTTCTTCTTGAGCTAGACCTATTTGCCTGATTTGCACCCACTCAAATAATTCTGATCATTTCTCCCAAACTGCTCTTTTTTCCTCCTGCTCTTTGATTATGTCTCTTCATCTGTCTTGTGCCACGTTGATGTTGCACACTGGGAAGCCCTCCAGTACCTGGTCAAAGTCCCGCTGGAGTTCACAGAAAACCTTGCCTTGATGTAGCAGTCTGTGGAGCATTGCAGGTTGCCTAAGGTCTTAATTTTTCAGCTAAATCCTTTTTTCTGATGGAGTGGGAGAGGACAGTGACACTGAGGGATCTGGGCTACGGCCACTGTGTCACTGAGGCTTGTACAACACTGAACACGAGGGTCATGGAGGGACCATGATGCCACGTGTGTTAAAACCTCTCTCAGCCCCCAGCACTGCTGTGCACGATAACCATCCCTTTGCCCTTCGGAGGTGGCTGGTGGCCACAGAGTTTGGTTGTGGGGCTGAAGCAGATGACCGTGACTTGCTGCAGACGAATGTAGACTTTGCATTTGCTTGGCAGGAGCTGCTGAGCCCCGGCATGGCTCTCAGCACCCCTCCAGCATCCAGCACCAGCCACGCCTGAAGCAGGTCTGCAAGCTGCAGAGAGACCGGAGCTCACAGATCTTGCACCTCCCAAAACGGGAGACACTGGTGTGGGAGGAGGTGAGGCAATATTTGTTCAGCTTTGCTATTGTGTAAAACAAAACACAGCAAAACCCTTGAAGTGCAAATGTGCAGCGTCCTGGCCGGTGCCTGGACTGGTGTTTCTGGCACCACTGAGCCGCTCATTTCATGTGCTGCCATGACACTGTATATGCACTGCTGGGCTTGGGGGGGCTTTTAAACCTCTCTTTGGAGACACTGATGCAGATTGACAGGGACTGATCCTCCCCCCCCCCAGCAGCTGCAGGGCGGGTGGTGGCAGGACAGGTCCCCGCGGACGCTCGGGATGACCAGAGCCAGCAGCAGCCGCACAGAGCCCGGCTGGCCCCGGCCCGACAGCGTGCTGCTGCGGGCGCCGGGGGCACCTCCAGGTGCTTTGAAGCAGTCTTGTTTTCTCAGGGCTCTGGCTGGCAGCTGTGCCTTTCCCTGTATTTTACAAACATGGTGTTTTATTTTGTTTTTGTTTGTTTTCTCTCGGAGATGATTCATTTCTCTTGAAAGCCCCGTGCAGTGTGTGCTGCGATGGGGAGCAGCTCTGCGGTTTCACCGCAGGCGAGAGCCGGTGTTGAGCGACCTGATGGACAAATTGTTTGTGTTTTCTGTAACGCCACTGACAGGACTGGAGGCAATCGTAGGTGTGATGGGGCTAATGCTACTCGTGGGATACTTGACCATCCTGAGTGTGGTGCTAGGCGTCAGGAATAGATGCCAGGCAACGTACAGGGTGGCTGGCTGGAAGCCCTTCAGCACGTTTTTCTCCCCCACAGTGGTATTTTTTGCACCTGGGATACCCATCCCAGCAGCCTCCCTCGGCAGAGCGCAGGGGGAAAGGGAAAAGCCTGCAGCACAGGGCTGTTTTGCTGCAGACAACGATAGAAAGGAGACCTTCAACTCTGGTAGCCCTAACCTGCTGGGAACGAAACAGGAGCAGCGCAAGGACAAGCTGGCTGTCCCCCTGGCTCGGCGCTGCAGCTGTGTTCGCTGCCGAGACCAGGGGCTTAATTCTTGCTGCTTACCTTGGAAGGCTGCTGAAGAGCTTCGCTTCGCATCCTTGGTGAGGCTGGCTGTTGCATACAGGTATGGATACAGAGCGAGTTGTGTGTAAGCCTGTGTTAATATGTACACAGCAGGTGGAAGAGTCTAGACTCCCAGGCAGGAAGGCTGCGGAGTTTGACAGCTATTAACCTGTCGAGAAGCACACCTAGCTCCCAGATCAAAGCCAGAAAAGCCTCTGGCTGGTGGTGCTACCCGGCACGGCGTACCCAAGCCAAACAAAACCGAGGAATTCATCGAGGTTACACATCCTCCGGCACGCAGCTGAAAGGAAGGGTCTGTATTTTCTCCCTGGAAACTTTGGAGAATGTAACCCTCTGGCTTTCAAGATAAACAGTTGTAGTCACAGCCTAGCAATGCTGGCAGAGGGACCCGTGCCCTGCAGTGTGTGCACACATGCACACACACACATCCCCCTGCCATTCCTCTGCCTCCTGTACGAAAAAGAGATCCTTGCTCCAAAGCAAGTTGCTGCTGCCCCAGGAGCTGGTTCCTCTTGCCAATCTGTACCCCAACTTTGCTGTGCCACCAGCCAGGCTTTGGCAGACCAGGGGCCAATGCTGTCCTGGGTGGGGAGAGCACCAAGGGGTAGATGAAACATGAGAAGTGAGTGGGGAGAGGGGCAAAAAGATGCCATCATCTAGGTTTAATAGATAAACTACCCACGTTCATTTGCAAAGCCGAAATTATTTGCCTGATGGTATGAAGCAGGGATGGGTAACCTGGCATCAATGGCTCCTGGATGGAGTCACCAGCTTTAGGATAAGTTCGGGTCAAAAGGAGCAACCCCCTCCATGTGCCTTTGCAGTGAGTGCACGTACAGGTAACGGCATCCATAGTGCAGGCTCGGGTGCATGAAGGGCGTCCGCTGCTCCCTGCACAGCCTGGCCTCACTCCCACCATCCATCCTCCCCCCCAGCACCCTGTAACCTCCAGGTCAGTACCAGGAGGTGGTTTTTCTGCAGAGGCTGCTCATGCTTCACCATATATATATTCACACTCTTCCTTTTAGCAAACATATTCACTGCCATTTTCAGCACCCCTTGAACATCCCAGCAGGCACGCGTCCTTCTTCAGGGCACCCCAAATCTGCCACTTGTTTGGCAGTGCAGAGCTGGTGACAGCTGCCGGTCCCCTCCCAGGGCTGCTTGGGGCTGTCCCCTCCTCAGGAGCAGAGTGGCTCTGAACAATCCCCATTGTCCCCACGGCCATTGTTCCCCACCGCCCTCGTCCGGGCCAGGCTGCAGCTGGCACCATGCACAGAGGGGCTGATTGTTTGGGTTGCTGTGCCACTGATGACACACCGCTTTGGGACAGCTCCTTCCCATGGCAAAGGCCTCGGGAGTCAAGTGCTGCATTTGCTTCTTTATTTATTTGTTTGGTTTCTGCTTTTCTTGGTTGGAGGTGTCAGGCTCTGCTGAGGCTGGGGCAGAAGCCAAGGGAGTGCCACGGGCTGCTCAGCATGGGCAGCCCAGGTCCTCTCCACCACAGGGGGTGCCTGGGATGGACAAAGCCTGGCAGTAACACCAGTGCTGAGCCATGACAGCGCCCTGCGATGTGACAGATGCCTCAGTAGCCTGTGTGCTCACATCTGGTTGTGCTGGGAGGATGTAAACTGCACGTTGTACCTGCTGAGACAGAGGCAGGATTAGCTCTCCAGAAGCTGAGCATCACCTGCACAAATCAATTTGTGAACTGCAAGGCACAAAGGAAAAGATTTCTGTGTCTTTTTCTAAGCACACTTGACCTGTCTGCCTCCCCCATGGTGGCCATGATATTAAGCTAGGAAGGACCATGGTGGGGGACATGCCCTGGGCAGTTCTGGCTTGCACGTGCCATTCACAGTGCTGGGCTGGAGCTGGGGCGGGCAAGGCTGTGCCCAAAGGGCTCTCAGCAGCTCCCGGGCACCAGGACCTGCAGAGGCTTCAAGGAACAGTTTGAGTCAGTGTGGTGTGCTTCAGCTTTGGCATTTCATATGGTGCTGGGGAGTTGGGAGGCTTTAAATGCTTGGATGGAAAGTTTGAGCATTGCAGTATTAATAAAGTGTGCAATACAAAGGATTCCCTTTCCCTCCCCTGGTCCTGCCCACCCTCCCATCTCTCCAGGCCCATTTAGCAGTCACTGTGGCGTGGAGCCTTCACACCTCATGGAAACACAGCAGTGTCAGGGCTCAGGCAAGACCATGCTATTAGGGGCACATTTTGAAAAGATCTACTTATTTTAAGCGTGTCTGTGCTACAAGGTGAGTGCCCAAAGACAGTGCTGGGGTTTGAAGTTCATCCAGAACCTTACCCATATTTCAACTCTCTCATCAAAAATGCCAATGAACCTGAAGTGGAAGTCGGTTCATCCCTGTGGGCTGGATGATGATAAAGGGGAGCAGCTGTGAGCTTAGATATGGGGCCCACAGGCTTCTTTAAAAAACTGTATGAGTGGGGGAGCGATTTATAAACTGGTGAACTGGCGGGTAACATGTTAAGAGCCGGGGGGGGAGGGGGGGAGTAGCTAGAAGTGACCATGTTGTTGTTTGTACTAGTGCTTCATCATAAGTAAAGCAACCAAAAAGTTGTGAATAACTTTTTATCAGAAAAAAAAAAATATTATTTTCATGAAAGCTGTTTTTAACCACTAACAATCCTCCTCAGGCCTGAGAGAAGTCAGCCAAAAGATTCTCAAGACCTTTAAAACTATTTTGACACAGTATTGCCTCACTTGTACTTAAAAAAAATTTAAGACCCCGTCCCTTTGGCTGCATTTTATCAGAGAACTTAGGCCAGTTGTTGACTTGAATGATGTAGGCAGCTGTTATTCCAATTCAGGGCAGAGGGAAAATGTGGGGCCACCGTAGTGTTGTGGTAGTTAATGCGCAGCAAAAAGGAGAATTCTGGCTTGGGAACTGCTCACTTTTATTCACCTCCTAGGTGTATGTCTTAGAAACTGAAAAGCTGAGGAAGTGGGATGGAAAAGCCCGGGAAAAGATAGTGCTGGGCCCCGAAGTGTTTGCTGGGTGTGTGTGTGTCTGTGTATGTGTGTAAGCGAGTGAGCACATGGGCACACGTCTGCAGCGTATGCACCGGAACGTCCATTTGCTCTTCAGATGCCCTTGCTTACATGGAAAGAAGTTTTGTTCCATACTTGTGAGGCGTTTGCTTTATATTCCAGTCTTTCTACAGAAGCTTTTTTTTAAGCCTTTGTGTCTTTTTGTCCAAATTGTTCAAAGTTGCTAACAGCTTCATTTTCCCATTACCACAATTACCAATGCCATACTTGTTTGAGAAGCTGTGGCTTTCAGCTGGGAGAGGACTTTGCCGTATGAATTCAGAGCAATTTCCCCAGCTTTCATATATAATTAATGCAGTCAGCTCCTTTTGATTTAATGCAGCCAACAGGAACCACATCTGCTGTCACAAGTGCCTCACAGTCACTTCAGCACATGGGCCTCTTGGAGAGGCTGGTGGCCCAGTCTGGGTGACTCTGAGTGTGTCATGAGACCCCTTGGGCTGGTCGCCGCACAGCAAGGTGACTGGCATTGCTGCTATGGGGCTGAGATATTAAAGCTACCTTCCTTGCTAGGTCTCAGCCAGATTTAACATTTGCTGGTGGCCACGAGCCCTGTTGCCATCTTGCAGGACCTTGCTCAATTCATGTATTGATTTTTTTTTTTCCCTCTCCCTCTCTTTAGTGATTGATTTCCAGACAGACACGTAAACTGGACATAGAAACTGTTGTTTTGACTGTGCATTTCAATTGATTGTGCTCCGGTGGTTGTGCACATGTGGGAGGAACAGAGCTGAACACATCTCAGCAAATGCAGCCCAGCCCAGCAGGAGAGAGCTGCCCGCTGTTTGCTGGCTTTATGGGTTGCTCCTGTCTTAAGATCCTTATTAATGCTTAATAGATAGTTCAACACACAACCAATTGATTTGTATATTGCTATAGAATCACAGAATCATAGAACAGTTTGGGTTGGAAGGGACCTTTAAAGGTCATCTAGTCGAACCCCCCCTGTAATGAGCAGGGACATCTTCAACATGATCAGGTTGCTCAGAGCCCCGTCCAATATAGACACGACCTATTTAATACATTGTTTATGGGCCTTTTTATCTACAGTGTGTTCTATTGATAGGGCTGTCTGTGACGTGCTTATACCCTATTAATAATGCATTGGCCATAGACAAGGATGGTATAGAAAGCATGATGTGCTCCTTTTGTCTTTCTCTCCCTGCTCAATATTGCAGTGGATTTTGACAGTTATAATGCAAAACATTTTTTTACTGACTCACTTATGCCTGTGTAAAAAAAAATTTAATTTATTCTCATCCTTCAGTCTATTGTCCCCAAACGTCCCATGGATTGTGTGGTGTGGAATTAATTTATTATTCAATCCACAGGATGGTTACGCACTATGCTGTTACTGCCAGACTTTTAAAGGGGGCCAAGGTGGTACCAGCCAGGACTGTAACTACATCAGGATGGCAAATGGAGCTAGCTGGCATTACAGCCCAATGCTGACTAAAGCAGATGCAGAGGGAAACGTGTGACAGGAGAAGCATAGCTGGTATTTAACACTCCCGCCCCCATGCACCCCCTCCGTCTCCTCTGCCCATACTCCCAGCCTCCATGTCTTACCAGGGCTTTCCTAGGGAGTTAAATCATTAATGAGTTTGGGAGTTAACTGGGTTAAAAATGACTCGCTTTAGGATCAGGGGTCAATAACTGTCAGGGTTAAATGGCACCTATCCTGTCTGCATGCGCATCCGTAAGGTTTGGAGATGTTAATACTGAATCAATTCACATTTGGAAGCTGAATCAATACAGATTTCTCAGTATAACAGTGTAGAGTCCAGAGTCCCTTTCCCTGCCTGCCAGAGCAGGGTCTGAGCAGGCAGCAGGCTGGGTCTGGCACCACAGCCCTGGCCCTGGCGTGGGGGTCCCTCTGGAGCAATAACATGGGGGGGGCAGCATGGACAAAGTGGGGCAACACATCAGGACCAGCACAGCTGGGACCAAGGGGAGGCAAAGCCTCAGAGGGAGGAAATTCTGCAAAGCTGGTGGACCAGAACAGGGCCAAAGGACTTTGCCATTAATGATTATCAACTTAATTGCCCAGGGAAGCTGCCCTTGGCTGCTGGGCCGCCTTTGCTGGACCTGCAGCTCCTCCAGCCCACCCTCCTCTCCGCAAACACCTGCTGTGGCAACAAAAAGCCACACTTTTGGTGTTGAAGAACCAGAAGTTTCTTAATCCAATTCAGGTTGTTCCACACATTAGCCAGAACTGACAGCCCTGTGGTTTAAGTCCACCCCCTTCCTTTTGGACCTGTGCATGGCTGTGGGCATGCAACTGAGGTGTGTCCATCACTGCACAGACCGAAACGATGTGACTGGGTTGCAGAGTCTCATTCTCCAGGAGGAGAAAGACTTGTGTCTTCATTGCAGGTGAGCCAGCTCTGAGGAGGGGTTGGGACTAAGACAGGCTGTAACACTGCATGTGTGTGTACGTGTGTGTGTGTTTATACAGGGCACGGGGCTTTATCACCACCAGACGTGCATGAGCTCACTGTGCATACCTTACAAGGCCTTGGTCTGGCGTGGGGGGACTGCAAGCCCAGCTATCTCCTGACCACTGGAGACTGCCTTATCTTTATCTGTATGTTTTCTTGTGTGTCCAAAGGCCTTGCGCATCAGGATGTTCAGCTCTGTGGCACATAGCTCTCAGCCTTCCTTCCCTCCTAGGTAATAACTCTGAGTCAAGGCAAATTCCCACTGGGACTCATTTTCTGGATGTCCATGTTCTACACGTGATGGAGAATGTGAGAAGAGACCATGGACAGCTATAAAAAAAAATAATTCTTTTTAAAATTAGAAGCATCCAGCCTTCAAATTTTCAAGCATCTCTCACACCAAAACCTGCACCAAGCACCAGCCTGCCCCAAGTGAAGCAGGACCTGAACCTCCTTGGCAGAACCAAACCCGCTGGAGGTGAATTGGGCTCTTGGGCTGACGCGTGGCTCCGGCCGGTGCTGCCTCCCTCCACCCACTGCAGCCCTCTCTCATCAGGGCTGGCAAAACGCCGTGATTTTGCAAAACCCCTGCCCAAAACCGAAATGCTGGAGCTCAGCAGGAGCACGTGGACAGGTGCAGCTCTGCAGCCAGATGTGGGACCCCACGGCCACAGTCACCACCCCCCGGGGTACCCAGTGATGCTCGGGGCTGGCTCGACCGAAAGCAAAGGAGACATGGCAAGAGCAAGCGGTCCAGTTCAGAACTCTTTAATACAAGCTTATATTGTTTGTGTTTCTGATTCTCTGTTCTCCCAACATCTGGGGACATTAACCCTCATATGTGTGTGAGCATGTGTATGAAGATATATACAAAATCACACAGTTAAATATTTAAGCATACAAGGTATTATATATTTATATAATATAGAACTTTAGGGTATAGGAATCAACAATGGCAAAATATTTCTGATGAATCTGACATAACTTTTTTTGAGTGAAACATGACCTGTTTTTGAAAGACCAGAGGAAGTTGTTGCTTATTAAAAGAAAGAGAAAAACCTGTATAAAGACATTCTGTGAAAATGATTTAAAAAACATCATGAACCAAAAAAAGGACAACTGTTAAAAACTGTATTGAAAAAAAAAATAAATTAGATGAACAATTGTGTAAATATAAATTAAAAAAGATGACAATCTTAATAAATAAGCTTTACTATTTACATCTTTATATATTGCTTGGAGACTTAAATTAGATCCGTTAAAAACAAACGAACGCAAAATAAAACCCAAAATCGGAGCAGCAAACGTACAGGCGTGAGGTACAGAATTAAGGGTTGAACTGTATTTTGCTTGTTTCTTTTTTTTTTTTTTTTCTTTTCTCTTTTATACAGTAGACCAGTAGAATTCTTGTGAAAATAGATCCTCAGCACTTCATTGGAGTATTGGTTGACGTGGCTTCCAAAAGGTGCCAAGAAAGATTCCATAATAATAATAATAATAATAACCGTAATAATCATAATAATTATAACAATAATAAAAAGATACAATATGATACATAAATATGGAAGAGCAGTTGGTAATATGAATACATTTTTCTCTAGACGAGATCACAGTTTTATTTGTAAATATTACACTGATATATATATATAATATTACACATATAATATTATATATATATCATATATATATTTATATATATATTTATATATATAGTATGGCTCAATCCTGCTCCCAGTGAAGTCAACAACAACAACAAAAACCCCCGTTGACTTGATGGGAGCAAAATTCAGCCTATCATCTGCAGACAGGTAAGTAATTACAGAGGCCGTACAATGCAAACTCCGCAATGGTTCCAATTCCCTCTTTAATTGCTGGTGAAATGTTTCGTTAAAGCCCTGGTTCTTTGCACTCAGAAGATGGAAACTGGTGGCTGAATTGTGGCCTCACCAAATGAAGGAAAAACCAAAAGACCAAACCAAACCAGAATGGGAACCAAAGACAACTTGGACTCATTAGCTCCGCATCTCAACCTAACAGGACTAACACCACCAACAAGTAGCACCAAGACTCCTCATACGACTCCTGAAGCCAATCTAAGCTGTTGTTTCTGGCCTCAGAGGAAGCGTTTATTATTCTTAATGAATCTTGGATGTGTAGATCAGGCAAAAGGGGAAAATTCAGTTTGCCAAACTAAGACAGAAACAAAACGTTAAGCCCCACTTTGCTCCTGCTAAAATGACCAGGGTTTTGAACACCGGTTCCCCGGGTGGCAGGAACAGCCCAACACCAAACCCCTACTGCCCAAATTGACCATAGCTCCAAGGAAATACATCTTGGGCCACCTGGACCTGCTCCTGCTGATGTTTTGGTCATGCTCCCACTGAGCTCAGTGGTCAAGGTCCTCCAGTGGAAAGGGGACTGTCCCCAGGGCTCCAGTGCATACAACACACGAGGTCAGCTGGAGGCATAGACGCTTCCGCGTCCCTGGCAGGGAGATGGCTTTCCGCAGAGGATGGGATGACATGGAAAGAACGCAAAGCAAGTCAGCTCAGTTGTACCACTGAGACCAAAATGGGGCCCACAACCATGAAGACATCAAAGGCGTATCTAAGCCGGGCATATGGTCCTCTCCCAGTGATATGAACATGCCGATTAACACTCACTGGGGCATCCAAGGATCAGGCAGGGGAGGGCAAGACGCTGCCGAAAGGCTGGGAATTTCCATGGCATCCAAAAAAGTTCAAATGCCAAATCGCCAGCTCTGAAACCCCTTTGAGCATCCCAGCCTCGGCTGACTTGATCCCATCCCCTCCTGTCTTCTAGCTTGGCCTCAAATGGAAACGATGGGCTGGAGTGCGGGAAGGGGACGGTCAGCACCCCCTTGCCCGCTCATGGGAATCACCTGTCTGCTCACGTAGCAGCTTTCTCCTTCCCTATCTCACTCCCAGTCTCTCGCAGCTCTTCGGGATTCAGACTGTGCAGTGCTTCTGAGTGCAGTAATTAGAGCACAGTGAAATACTGGTTAAATGCGTATGTACAGTTGGATAATGTAAAAATAAGCACAAATACACACTTAAAAAAATAATCTGGAAAAAAAATAATAATAAACTCCGCCCCCCTCCCCCCACATACAACAATATACCGGGGAAAAAATACCTTAGCCTTAGTTCCTGGACTTATCACAAAGCACAAGGAAAACAAATCCAGACAATGTTATAAAACCTCACGGTACTTCTAGGGAAATCTACACTTAAGTATCTAGCTCTCTACTCAGCTGGCAGAATCAGTGTTTTCCTTTCAAACACACAAAAATAGGCTTTGCTCTTCTTGGATTTGGATTATGCGGGTTTTCTTTTCTCTTTTTTTTTTTTTTGTTTTTTTTTTTTTTTCTTTTTTCTTTTCTTCCTCTCTGTAAAGTCTCACTTGTTGTTAATTTTTTCCCCCACTTGAATCAGTTGCAGCAAGAAACTTGTTGGTTATTGGGTTTTCTTTTTTTCTCTCTCTTTTTTTTCTTTTTTTTTTTTTTTTTTCTTAAACACAGGTAAAACCTAGAACAAACCGACAGTTACAACCAAGTGAAACCGAAACCGGAAGGGAGGTAGCTGGAACCTGACTCCCAGAGTCCTCTGATGCCATCCTCCTTTCTCAGCCTGGGGGGGGGACAGCGGAAGATGCAAGAAAAGCAGCAGGACACCAGCTCAGCCCATTTGCGAGAGGGTGGGGAGGGAGAGGGGTAGCAGCTGATAAGAGTTTCCCACCCCACCATGCACCATTCACCGCTTTCTGCTCCAGCTTTCCCTCCTGATGGCCATGGACACCACCCACAGCCAGGAGGCTGGCTGGTGGCCCCAGGTAGGGTGCAGCCTTGGCTAACTATCTGTGACAGAGAAGATCTTGGCACTAATGTGACCTGGACTTCATGAGCAGCTAAATTACATCAGCATGAGCACCCTCTCCTGTTGCCCCAAGCTTCTTGTTTGGTGTTATCCTACACCACTTGCTTGGTGGGTGGAGGCGGTGGGTAATATCCCTCTCACCTCCCGCCCAATGGCCGTCACAGCCATGGAGGGTCTTTCCTAGGGACTCCACTGGGCATTCAAGGCCCTTACAGTGGTAGATGTTGCAAGGCCATCCAGCTGGCCTTGTCCCAGGGTGGGAGCACAGGGGACAAGAGCTGAGCAGGTGTCCATGCCCCATGGCTCCCCTCTCTGCATCCCCCCGGATACTCGGTACAGCACCTGAAAAGCAGAGGGCAAAGCTTTGCCCCAATGCAATCTTTTCCCAATGGAAAAAAACATGCCACTGGATTTAACATGACTCAGAACAGATCTCCTTCTGCTCCTGGTTCTGTCAGCCCTGTTGGAGGACATGGACAGTGCCAACATGGCAGTTGGAAAAAAAATCAAATAGCAGCATTGAAAGCCTGCCCGTGGGAAAGGGAGTTGGGTCACGCCCAGACTGCAGGAGTGAAGCTGAGGTGTGAGGCTGTGCTGGCAAAAGGCGACTGTCTCCTTTGAGCTGAGAAGGACTCCAAATCGGCAAGCAGAGGCTGGCCCTGGCTGGACAAAGGAGCTCAGCAGGCCCCAAGCTTCTGGGAGCCCACAGCAGCAAGTGGCTATAATGCTTATACAGATCTGTCTCCCCTGGGCAATGTCCTAGGTGGGAAAAGCAGATGGAAAATGTCCGTGCTGAGCTGCGTAAGTGAGAAGGGGATTTTGCAAACTCAGCTGCTATCAGGATGCACGCAGGACCTGAAATGAGGCTCCTTGCTATGGTGAAACCCAGATGGGGTGGAGGGGGGAGATCATGCCAAGATGCCTCAGGCATTGAGGACATGATGCATTGGCAGCCTCAAAGGCTTTTGAGGTTGTGAGCTCTTCCGCTGGGCTGGATGGCACATGAACAAACTGCCAACACAAAAGGGGAGGACAAAGGGACCAGAAGGAAGCAACCTTTTCATAGATATTTACTTTCATTGTTAATTAGACGACAAGGGGCAAAAGTGGAAGTTTTGCCCAGGCCCAGTTTTCACCACTGCTCTCTACACTGCAGGATGTTCAGCCTAACTCCACAGAAGGAGCCCTGATCCCACCGCGCCTCCCTTTCCTGTCCACCCCTGCACAGTGGGGGCAGAGCCATCTGCACAGCCCCCATGGCCAGGTTTTCTTCAAGAATAACTAGGAGCTTCAAACAGAGAGCTCCTCACCTTCTTATGACAATCACCTCTCCAGGCCTCTACATTTTAGTTCTTGACATTCATCTCTGGTTTAATGTGATAGAAACAACCCCAACAGTGGGTGACAAAAGCCTGGTTCCTTGCACCTACAACTCTGTCAGTTTTCCATTTCTAGCTCTCCTACCCATTTTTACATCCATCTCCATGAGCTAAATGACCCCTTGCCTTACCCTTCTGCCTTGCTAGAGTGCCTAAATGTTCAATCAAGCAGGAGTAGGGAAAAAATCTCTCCAACTTGTCTTTACCCAGTAGATTGTACAAGTCAGGAGAATCCCAAGGAACAGACAGACTTAACACTTGGAAGGACGCTCTGTCAGATGTGCGTTCTTCCTAGCAGGAGCCTGAAGCAGCAGGAGACAAGCCCAAGCCGCACTGGAACGATCTCTGGGATTTCCATGGGATGGGTTGTAGCAGCAGCGGCAGCACTAGATGCACTGGGCATCTCAGTGACTCAACATAATGAACCCTATGATGAAATGAATCCCCAAGGGTCTGGCACAGCATGTTCCCCTCTGGGCTGAAACAGGAGGATGGAGCTATATGACAGGGAAGTGTGAGGTCTGCTGCAGCTAATGGCCTTCCTTCTGGAAGTTTACAAGCAGCTAAGCTCCTGGTCTATCAAAAGTCTCTGACCCACTGGCCTGGCAGCTTAATACTGACAAATATGGCCAAAATTCTAATACTGTCTCCTGCAGTCCTTTCCCCATAGCATGTGCCTCCTCCTCCTCTTCCTCTCTCCTGAGAAAACAGGAGCATGAAGCGGTTGTTGGATATAGACCACAGTAAGAGGGGGGTGGAGGAGGTCTAGAGAACCACTTGGCTGGGTGGAGACCAGAAAGCAGATTCCTTTGGCTGGCTGGTGTCCTGTTTTCTTGCCCCAATGCTGAGGAAGAGACCAGAGGGTTTGAAAGGCAGGTTGTAGGTAAGCTTTAAGGCAGACTGTTTGGTTGCATGGGGTTGTTTTTCACCCTGTCCTGACACAGTAAGGAAACTAGTTGTATGGGACATAGCAGCAGGAGTAGCAGCAGCAGACATGCTCAAATGACAAGTGCGGGCGCGAGTTACCCTCTCTGCTCCTCAGAAGCAATCATCCACATTCCTTGATGCCAGTCCTTAGACTCCCCACTCCCTGACTCCACCACTGGACCACCTGCCCATCTCCACACAGAAACGTCCCAGCAGCCCTGCAGCTTGCAGGCAGGCTACTAGGGGACTTTTTGTTGGCTTTTTGAGGGCAGGGGGAGAAGGAGGAGCTATACAGGAAGGCCACTGCAGTCTGCTGAGCTCCCTGGCTGGAAGTAGCATTCCTGTGAGGAGCAGATGCATCCCATGTCTCAAGCTGGCTGGGCATCTGGCAAGTCACCTGCCGAGAGGCACAGCCCTGTGGAGATCCCACCCCAACATCAGTGCCCCGAGCATGCGATACCTTGGCATTCAGCATCAGAAAAGGCTCAGCTTGGAGTCCTCCAAGAGCACAGCCTCTTCCACGAACGGTCTGAGTTGTGAGTGCTGGGGAGGGGAAAGTGTTTTTGCGTTGATCATAATCTCTCACTCTTTCTCTCTTTCTCTACTTATTTCTATAAATATGTGTACATAAATAGCTTGTTTCTCGCCTTGAATCTAGATATGAACTGTTCAAATTAGGTGGGCATAACATGCTGTTTTGATACATGAAAGTCTTCTCGACTTGACTCTTGGTTGTTTGTTTCTTGTCATCACTATTTAAGATATAGTTAATACATAAACCCCTACTTTGAGTTCTCCTTGGACAAAAATTAAAGGCAGACTGGTTGAATTCTAAGGGTCCCTGGTGCAGAAATGCCATCCAGTTGAGCAGCTAAATGTTAAAAACGATACCAATAGGGATGTGGTGTCTCTCCTAGCCTGCCTTGAGCAGTGTGGTCCTCCATTCCATGTTGCTTGGCATTACCCAAGACTGAAGCCATGCAAGTCTTTCTGATTGTGCTCCTGGGCATTGGGGTCCCGGCAAGCACACTCTCCTTGTAGGTCACAGGACATAGGGAAAGGAGTAACCTGGGGAAGAAAACCAAAGACACAAAGATATGAAGGAGGGAACACACTCTGGAGAGCAAACAAGACCTCTGGAGTGATACCTTCAGAGATCAGCTGCAGTCTTCAGCTATGTTATGTTTTACAGTGATTTATTTTAGTGCTGAGATGGTGGTGCACTGAGGCCTCAGGTGAGCTACCTGTCCATAAGAAAGGCTGTGAAAAGTGTAAAGAAGAACCTGTTCAACTCATGCAGTCAGTTGTCAGCAGATACTCCCTTAACAGTCCACCTCAAGCACATGAACATAGATGGCTGGGGAGACATGTACTTCTCAGGCAACTCTGGGCCTTTTTGGGGTACTCACCACAATGCTTGGATCACATCATACTGTCAGCTTCTTCTGAAAAGCTATCCTTACCCCAAAGGTTCCAAACACTAAATGACAGCAAAGTTACAAACCCCTCATCTCACATGACCAGTTCAAATGCCCACCAAACACTACTGGGTCCAGCAGGTCCCAACTCCAGCCTCCCCATAGCACTCCTACCCACCTCCAGCTTGGGGGTTTTGGTGAACCCTTCTCCTGGGCCATAATCTCCCCTCTGTAGGGTATCACTTTGCAGTCAGGCCCTATGGCTTGGGTGCTGCTGCTGTGCTTAAGTCCATTTGTGCATTTAGCTATAAATGATCTTGCTTTCAATTCCTCAGGAACTGAACCAAACACTACCTAGCAGATCAGTGAAGCTGCAGTCCAGCAGAGACTTCTCTAAATATCTGTTGTGTTTAAGGTCAAGAGATGCAGCTAACGGGCACTGAGGAGCAGCAAAGGAGTGCAACTGAGACTGCTACATGCATGATCTGTCATCTGTCCATGATCTCTCTGGAGAAGCATGGGAAAGAGCTGAAACAATTGCCTGCAGTGCCTGGCTAGCGAAAGTTGATTTTGGCCTATTGCATCATAGTATTTACATAAAGAAAAGGGGGTGGCAGTGGAACAGTGTCTTGCTTGCCCTGAAGTGAATTCCCAAGAATTTCTCCCATCTGCACAGTCTGAAAAAATGACCTCATTCCCCTCCTTTACACTCCTTCCAAGACAGTGCCACAACCTGTTCAAACGTTCCCGGCGAGGGCTGCACGCGCGCGCTCTGTCTGCTTCCCTTGGCTTTGCTGCCACATGTTTGCTCTCTCTTTCATAAACACTTTTCTCCAGGCTATGAAGCCTGGGTCTGCCTGTTCCTTATGTATCATCAACAGCACATCTAGGAATGTGGACCAAGCACTATGCGTGAACACGTAGCTGTCATTTCCACCTAGGCCTTCCATACGTGTCCCTGCATGTCCATCTCTAGCATGCCTTTCTCCTGACGCAAACAGGAGATGGGATGGAGGGGTGTGGATCTTTATTTCACAACTGGGGAGCCTAAGGCAGGGACATGCTGACAGAGACACTAAATAGCCAACGCTCATCACCAAATCAGGGTTTAGAGATCCTCCTCCCCTTGCTTTTGACTTCATTCCCAGAAGACCTGACCCTCCAGGTAGAATAGGGTGATGACTCTTCATCTAGACACGGTCTTCGTGACTTAGAAGCTAAATAACCAACCAGTGAATACTCTGAATCTACAGTTCTGCAAATGTGGAGGTTGTAAAGAGAAGGGATTGTCCAAAAAGTTAAAAGCAAATTAATTCAAATAATTGGAAACTAAAGAAGTTTATAAACTGCAGAAAACAATAGGAGCTCAAGGGTCACTTGATCCAACAGCAGCCAGCCAGAGCAGGACTGTCTCATATCACAGTGTTATGAGTATTCTTAGATAGGAAAACAGAGAAGTCTGCAAACAATGGGGTTTGGGGAGGAGGCTGAGGGAGAATTGTTTAATGACTGAATTAAAATACTGGAAAGGAAAAAAAAATATGCATAAAAAAATTTACTTTTTTTGTTCAGTGTAGAAGGAAACATTTTGGTTTAGATTATCTCCCACAGTTCAAGTCTGACCTTTCCCTCCAAGACATACAAATAAAAAAAGTATTTCAGAGCAAAAGTTATGTCTTGAAATAAAAACTTATTTCACTTAGAAAATGCTCAAACAAAACATTTAAGTATGTCTGGAGTTTTCCCCTATTTTTATTTTTTATCCTGAATCATTCAGTTCAATCTGGATTTGGCAATGATTTTGACTTAAAAAATCCTCCCTGTTGTACAACAAAGCTACTGGTTGGAGGCGAGACCTGGGAACCCGATTCTTTCATTTGTCTTGATCAAGGTTTTTCCTCTCCCTGGCGTGGATTCACTGCGTTTGTCTGTAACAGTCTAACAAAGGCGATGAAGTGGCCCCTGCATTCAAAGGAGAGACAGGCTCACAGAGGAGTGGATACACCTTTTGCATTGAACACAGGACAACCACACACCCAGCTCAGGCATTTCAGTAGTGACTGAAATTAGCTGTGGCATCCTACTGCACTTTGTCTCTGCTGCTGTCCGTGCATAAGTGGGACAGTGAAACGTGTTGCAGGCCCAGAGATCCCAGAGATGGACATCCCATTTCACTTGTGGGAGCACCAGAGCCAAGAGTGAAAGCCCTGCACAACTGTGTCTCCAAACTACCAGCTCACGTTCCCCTAACCTACTCTGTGGGCTGTGCCTTTGAACAGTGGCCTTCGAAACCCAAACTGGCATGAGTTCGATGTTGCCCTCTCCTCCCATTTCTACTCATGAATCTCTTGTTTTCCCCTTTGCTGTCTTACAGGTCACTGTAAGCATGTGCTCAGCACTGGAGCAACCTGAACAAAAGGTGCACATAAGAGACTAGATCATTACTACATTGCAGCCAATTTCTGGTGATACGGAGCCACTAGAGAAGAATGTCTTGCCATGTGTTGTCCTGTAGAAACCTCTAGTCTCCTAATGGTCATGGACAGAGAGCAGAAGCTTTCTATCCGGGGCAGAGCTGTGGCCCCAAGAGCAGTTTCATGGCTCAGCAGCAGTTCACAGCAGTGGGTAGCCTGAGTGTAAGAGTGTAATACTGATCAGATTAGCCTTATTCACTTTATGTCCCTTACAGATTTTTTTTTAATGCAATTTGGTTTTTACAGTGCTATTGTCCACATAGATGAATTGTTTTGTCTTATGGCAGTGAGCTCCAGAGATCAGTTTTCTATTCTGTGAAAAGGCAGAGATTTCTATGGGTAATGAGCACATCCACAGTCATATTAGACAAGACAAAATTCTCCAAACACTTAGCAGTAATACAGGACTTCCACTTTAAAAAACATCTACAACAAATACACATTTGAGTTCCCCAAGGACCTGATTTCCACAGGTATTTAGGGAATCTAACCCACACACGGCATCTACGAGGAATCTGACAAACACCCAACTCAGAGAAACCATAAAACCCCTTAGCAGAGTCTATTGCCTTGGGCTCATACAGTGATAGCCCTCTGGAGTACAAAGCCATGAATAAAGCTGCTGGATGTGCTAGAAATAATAAATGCTGAACCTTTTTCTGAATGATAGCCCATTTAGGTGTGGAGCCCAGATACACATACTCCAAGATTAACTGCTTCTTTTCTTTTTAAATATGTCTGTGAAAGCCCAAGTCATTAACAGAATATATGACCTATACTGAAATATCCAGATATACCCATTGTAAAGCCAGTATTAAGGAATTGGCTCCTCTTTCTTCCACCTGCCAAGTCCTGCATTTCATCTACATCTATCTCCCCCTGTAGAAAACCTGGGTAATATCTAGGAGGGCAAAGAGAAAAAGCTAAACATGAAGCTTAGGGCCTGGCTTGGTCATTTGATGTAGTGCAGGATATTGTCTCCTCAGACTAACTAAAATAGGTTGAAAAAGGCACAACTGAAGAACACAGCTCCACACACCTTCATGCACCCTCTACACACACACACACACACACACCACACACACACACACATTTCCTGGAGCTGATCCAGAACAGAGCCATGGCGTCAACCGACAGCACTCAACGGAACGTGGGTCTGACTTGAACCACACTGGACCACAGACCTATATATCTTCAAGAGAAAACAGGCACAACTTAAATCATGCCCATCACCCCAGGAGTGTCCACTGCATGACACACGCTGCTCTGAACCTAAAGGAGCAGTTGCAGCAGGTGTGGGCTTATGGGCTAGGCCAGAGGCTAGCACAGATGTTCGGGGTGCAGTGCACAGGAGGTCTGAGACACCCCCACCTTGACCAACCCACCGCGATGCTAGGAACCCGTACTTCCATTCTTCACAAGGGTACAGGAGCCCTAAGCATTCTCTCCCACACTAGGCAATGAGACCGTGGACAAAACCCAAGCTCCCTCTTAGAAACAGGGCCACATTTGTCCTTGATGGTCCTGACTATGGGAACAAAGACAACGATACAACAGACCAGTGCAGAACTAGGATCCAGGTCATGAAATGAGTGAGAGGCCACAAATACTCACTACACGGCACCTATCTGAAGAGGCTGGTGACATTCCAAGACAGATCCCTGCTGAGAAAGGCCAGTCTATAGGGAACTAGTGGGCATGTTGACAGGAGAAATCCCAGACAGGTACAGGGAGGGATGGGAAAGGGTTCTGTAAAGGGTCAGAGCTCATCCCTCACACAGGCTCGTATCAGGCTGACCCAGCTGTACCTCCCATCCAGCACACTTGGGGCTGGTTCACAGCAGCACTGGGCAGGCAAAATCAGGCCTGGAGAAGGGTCTGGGTTGGAGGCGAGGAGGGGGAAGCATGGGAGGAGGGCTGCAAAGTGTTGGGAAACAGCCTGTTGTTAGATTTCAGCCCTGAAGTGTTTGCGAAATCTCCCAGACAAGCCTAACTGGAAATATGAAGGTCCCGCTGCAGACAGAGCCTCTGCGGGCGAGCGTGGCATGTCGAGATAAGCGTGGCAGGCCGTGCTGAGTGTCACAGCCCCGCGCCTCCTGAGACCCTCACAGCTCAAATGCTGGGGAGTATTTTGTTCCCTGACAAGGCCCTTGTGGGACAAAAATGCATCTTGTAAGGGTCTTCTCAGTGGTTTTCAGCATTTAGGTCACCAGGGCTGTTTTGAGATAACAGAACAAGAGTGAGCCCCCTTTAAACTCTGGGGGCTGGTATGCAGGTTCACACCTAGGGCACTGCTCCACAGGGCCTGGGAAAGGTGAAGATGAAGCTCACAGGAAACCTCCTCTCCATGCAGTATATACAGTTTTAAAGACTTGAATTTTTGTTAACTGTCCTGCTGTAAACCGGGCTTCCTCCCATTCAAACCAGCAAACGTGGTGTAACAAGACGTAGCTCAGCTGAACCTAACAGATGCTCATCTCTCTCCATTGGGTACGAATCAGGAGCAGCCCCACCAGAACCGGTGGCAGCAGGATGGCCCAAAGCCAGCAGGGATCCCCAGGAAAGCCCTGCCCGCATGGTTCCCCGCATCCCCGCCAGCCTGCTGAGCGGAGCGAGGGAGCCCCTTTGCCAAACCACATGGAGCTCAGTTGCTCAGCAATCAGCTGCACTTCCTACCCTCGTGCTACTGATTGTGCAAACATGAATGTAATTAGTCTAAATAATCACCAAAGATTTAATAGGAGCCAGACCACCCAGAGGCCAAATAGCTGGCAGTGGAGCAGGGAAGGTTTGTTCGCTCGCTTTTGTAACACTTGCTAATGAAGTGAGGTCGGATAGCAAAGCAAACACCCTCTGCTAGCATGTCTCCTGGGAACGCTGTATGTTGTGGGAAGCCCCACGTCCCTTGAAGCCAAGAACGTTCTCTCAGGATAGGCAACATGTGCTACTACCATCACTGCTTTTAATTTATCACCGCCTGGAAAGCCTCTGAGCCCCAAAATAAGCTCCCATCCCAACCAACCATGACTGAAAACACTCCTCACATGGCAAGCAGCTAGCCACTGAGGCTGCGACCAACAGCTCATGGCTAAGCGAGTTCACCCACACGCCCGGGTGAACCAGCGGGCTTGGAGCACGCAGCAGCGCTCAACTGCTTCCAGAGGCTTGAAGCGACACTCCGCGTTGTAGCCTTCCTTCCGCCATGCTCACCCACCATTCTTTGGATCTTGCCCGCTAATTATAGAGCTGACAAACACACCCAGCTGGGGACATTCAAGTTGTTGGGAGCAGCATTGTGGCAGGACCATCGGTTTTTCTGGATGAGCAGAATTTCCTCAGCCAGGGTGGTCACTGAGGCTGCTGATTGCGCAAACTGCCTCAAACCCATGTTCTGCCGACAGAGCAAGACCTGAGATTCCCCAAGACAGGTCTGTGTTGCAGTTAGAGACCTGGGAGAAAGCGCTTATTTCTCCAAAATACCGAGAAGTGGTTATTTCTGTTGTCTTAGGGGTAGGAGTGCAGCAGACCCCTGTTTCTGGGAAGACAGGAACAGTCTTTGGAAATCCCTGCTGGAGCCAGCAGCAGCCCCTCAGTTCAAAGCTCCTTTCTTTAGGCCTTGAATTCTCGGCCATAAAGTCTCTGAAGAGGTTTTGATAACTTGCCTATCTTTTAGATAAGCAAAGCTTTGGATGAATCCCACACAGTCCTCTATCTACTGCAAGTCCTCATTTGTTTTCCGCTGAGGCACTTGCTGGTTTTCCTCTCCAAGGTGTTGGACAGAAATGTCAAGAGGCTGAAGGGGCGGGACGATTTTCTTTTTCTTTTCTAAGTGCTATGGGGCAAAGTGGTTGAGGGAAAACCTGAGTGATAACTGAGTGAGACAGGTTTTTCTCATGGGAGCTGTAGGTTTACCCCTTATGCGATGAAAAGGAAAGGCAGAGAGGAAAGACAGATGGAAGTTCACCCTTTCAAATGGTTTAAGTTGGGGGAATTTTAAACCAGCAAATTCTGTGTATTTAAATCTGCAGGGACCGGACTGCAGGATCTTCAACTAAGCAAATCTGCAATCTGAGTACATAAGCAGAGCCTAAAGAGAGACATTTCTAATTTCTGCAAGCTCTTTCTAGACAGCCTTGTCCAGGGAAAACTGATAAAAAGGAAGGGGAAAAGAAAAGAAGTGAAGGAGAACAGCGACTGGAGAGAAATTTCCTGAAACAAATCAGCAGGAAATAGCCATAGCCTCTCTCCCTGCAATGCCACACATCCCAGGAGGTCCTCGCAGGTGGCCACCAGCCCAGAGACAGCCAGTTATGCCCAGGTTATTTATTTTTCTCACTTTAGCAGTATCACGTATTTAATGTTTTAAAAAATAGTATCTTCTTTTATCTGTGGCAGGATACAAAGCAAGAAGCAGCTTCCTAGAGCAGCCAGGCAGAAGGGAGCTGGCAACCTGTGCTGGGTCAGGAGGGTAGGAAGATTAAAAGGAGATGGGATTTTGCTTTGTCCTTCACGGAAGACTTTATCCCCTCCAGATACACAACAGAAGCTTGGAGGTTGGCCGACAATGGCCTTCCTGTCTCTCAAAGCTGCTCCTGGGTCATGCACAGGGCAAGCTGTGCCCAGCGCAGCCCCGTCCTCTGCCCCAACTGCAAACCCTGCCGCCAGCCCCTGCTCCCCACACAGCCCACCCACCCGGGGCAGCACCGTCAGGACGCATGTCCCTGCTTCCCTGGGTGGCACTCACCCCTGCGCCAGCCCTGGCTTCTCGCCACTGCAGGGGGATGCTGATCAATTAGCGCACAACAAATAATTAAGCTGATGAATGTCTCTTTTTCCCGCTTGCTGACTGCAGTTGCCTCGAATTTATGCCCAGAATATGACTGAATTTATTCGTTGCCATTTGTAGCATTCAAAAGAGGTCTTTAATGATTTCTTTTAAGCTCTCTAGCCTGACTGTGAATAGTGCAGGGCAAATAATACTCATTATTTCCTATCTAAGCAGCAGCACTGATTAGTCGGCGGTTGGTCAGATAAGTCACACTGCTCTGTTCCCTCCTCACTGCAGAAATGCACAAGGTCATTTGCTGCAAATGCTCAAATGCAAAGGGAAAACATGGCCTAAGCGAATACTGCATGCAAGTCTCTTGTGCATTTTCAGGGCAACAAAACAGGAGCATGCAAAATCTCACATTAAGTAAGAGAGCTCAGAATTAAAGTGAATAAAGGTTGAATAATTTTGCTTTCACGCAGCCTGGTTCACAGCACTGTGTGCAGCTGAAAGTGCGTTTGGGAGGGTAGTGGGGTTGCAGTGAAACTTATGTCTTGACAGTTTGCGGACATTAAAGATCTGAAGCCAGCTCTTACTTGCCTGTTAACTCCTGAATCTTCACATGATGCAATGTTAATCTTCAGCCCTTTCCTAAAATAATGTGTGGAGTTGCTATGTTCTGTTAAATGTGAACCATGTGTCACCTCAGCAATGGCTGCAACGGTGAAAAGATGATAAATCTAAAGCTTGTAAAATGTCCTGTGACATTCTGGGAGAAAAACAGGTGTGGCATAAATGTTAGACATTTATGGATAAACTTGCAGGGGCTTTAAAAGACTGACACATCTGCCACATAGTATGTAACCCTGAAAGAAAAGGAGCAAAGCAGCCTCTTTCATGTGTCTTGCTCTTTCTACAACCGTATGAAAATACATCCTCATCTGGTATTGGAATTAACAGAGCTGGACTCACCCCTCCCTATGTCTCCTCCAGGTTTTTGGCTTTTACACCCAATGTGTATTTTAAAACTGTGCCTTTTTAAGTAGGTGGCAAACTGTGCTGGAAGGATTTGGTATGCGGAGTATTTTTATTCAGCTCCCTTTTCTCTCACCTTTCATTGTTTTTCCCTTTGGAATATCTCCTGTAACGCTCCACTCATAAACCTCTTCAAAGGGAGGGCTGTATTTGAACAGCCTTGCCTGAAATCTGGTCTCAGTCAAAGGCCTCAGACGGGAAAATAACTCGCAGAGCTGAGACTCGCGGCCCCACGGCTGCTGCCGCAGGTGTCGGCGGCCGCTTTGCAGGCAGAGGTGCTGCCTGCCACCTCTTCGGCTTTGACACCGCAGGCCCGCCGGCTGGGTTATTATTCCCCCCTTTACCCTATAAATGTAATAAATTGGGACTTAGCATCTTGCTTTTGGCATGGAAGGTCCAAGGAGAAGGTGGTTTTCTCACTCCTCCCGAGTGCCTTGTTCAGTTCCTGGGATGTTGTTGGTGTTTTGGGAGAGAGGAGAAGATTTTGGAAGCTGAATGTGAGCCGAGGAAGTGATGGGCTCTGTGGTTAAGCCCTCAAACCTTGTGATCTCTAGGATGGATGTTTCTAAAGTACAAACTAGGGCAAGTCTAGTTCCCCCAGTCACAAAGATACAGTTCCCAGTGAAGTCGGTGGAAGCAGACTTATCTCCAAAAAGCTACAAAACCTCCCCCTCCATGGGGGAAATGCATCAGATGCGTGACCTGTCTCTGAACCACTTACCCTTTGCATTGGGCAGGTTTACCACAGAAACCAGTTACTGACTGGGCTACAAAGTGCTTTCCCCCTCTTGGGTGGTCACTTCATTTCTGGGTGGCAGTGAAGCAGCAGATATTTTGAGCGTGACTCGCCTGGCTGGTAAGTGCTCACGACTCTGTGCAGATCCCACTCTGTCTCAACTCCCTGCCCAGCAATAAATTCTGTTCCCAAACCTTAATCCTACCCCTCTCCCCCTCAATTCGGCACTCACATCCCTTGTGTTTCAGTCCTGTCCCCACCCCAGCAATACATTGTGCCCTTAGCTCCTGTCTTGATGGGGCTGGTTTGGGTCGGTCCCCTCCCAGCCACCTCACTTCCATCCCTCTGGCACCTCTTGGGATTTTTCATCCCCTGCTCTGAAGCCTGGAGGCAGGGAGATAAAGTTTCCCAGGCAGGCTGTTGTAGGAGGAGAAGATCTACGCCATGCTGAGCTACCGGGCACTTCCAGCTCTGTCCTCCCAGCTGGTGGGCCTGTGAGGCCAGTGAGCAAGCTGTGCTTGCCCTTGAGCTGCTCCTCCCAATCAGATGGAAAATCAGCCAGAGATAGGAATCTCTTCTTGGAGATGACACTGAAGACTGAAGATGACACAGACAGCCGCTGCCTGTCACCCCGCTAGTCTCTGCAGTGGTCGTTTCAGCAGGGATCCCCATACGGGCTCTCCATGCCCTACTTCACCCTTGGGGGGGTGAGAAGATCACCTGCCTGTGCTTCCCTCCCAGCACATGGCTCGCAGGGCCACTTGCAAAAGAAAACAGCAATACAGGGGAAAATTTGTTCAAAAAAAGCACCTTTAGGAAAACTACCTCTTCCCCCACCTCTTCCCCAATTGAGAAGTTAACTCCTTCCACTTGCCAAGACGTGTCCACCTCCCTTCTCCAGTGTTCCCAGATGAGCCAGAGACAGCCCACAGTGCTGTACTTATCAGACATCTTTGGCTGAACCAAGGAAAAGAAGCCTCCAACCAAAGCTGTCTTGGAAAGGACTGTTCCCTGCAGAGAAGTCTTTTGTCCCTCAGCTGCAGTAGCAAGGACCTTCCTCCTCAGATGGGCGAAATGGATGATGTCATATGCTGAGCCCAAGCTCCCTTGAGCTTTGTTATTTATTAATATATATCAGATACTTAACATAGCTGGATTTTCATTCTGATCTACACTCACATTTTGAAGACAAGGTAAAAATCTCACACAGCAGAGGCTAAAATGTTCTTTTCTTTTTTTGGGAAACAAGTTCAAAATTTGTCCTGGTTAGAAACAAATGAAATGTCGTACTGCTTCAAACACAAGTCTCTAACAGTGGCCAGAAATGGGTGTTAAAGAAGCATAAAAGTAGGGGATGTGTGGAAACAATGAGAATGAATGAATGTCTCTGACTACCTTATTTAAGAACCTGCCTTGCACAGGTATAAGGCAAGTTATGATGGGAAACACACATGCAAATCAAGAGAGAACTTCAAAACGAACCAACAAGAACTCAGTGCCTGTGGTGAGCTGGTGCCTGGACTGAAGGTCCTTCTGAGACCTTGGACCAGCTATTCTAGCAATACAGCTATTCTAGCAAAAATAATTTTTTTCCAGGCGCAAAACAGCACTCACCAAGGAATTCCCAGTGAAAAGATGAAGGGGCATCCCTACCTTTTTGGTCTTGACTGTTGAGGCACAGCAGTCCCCACCATCATAGTTGCAGAAGGCTCGGTTGTTGATGGAGTCACAGTAGTTGTCCCCCATGAAAGGCTGAAAAAAGAAAAAGCAGAAAAAGGCTGAGAGCATGAACATGGATAAAATCTGAAACAGTATGTCAGAAGGAAAACATGAAGACTTGAAGGAGCCATACAGTTTGTAACATTACCAAATGCCCTGAAAAGCAAGAGATAATTATTCCCCTCTCCCTTCAAAGCAGACAGAAAAAAAAGGACATTAGATGGAAGGGAAATGAGCCCTTGTTGGCTCTTCACATCCCACATAAGATGATGCTTCAGGAATATTAATTGGACTAGGCCCAGAGACAGCATCAAGGCATCTAAAATTGTGGCACCTTTTGATAATTTTAAGCTAACCTTTCAAAACTATGTGGGATAAGAAGAAGGTTATGTATAGCAGCAAAACTGGCTTACTTTTAATAGCTGTACTTTCCACCACAGTTCTCCTAACTATGCAACAAGTGTCAGCAATGAGGGCACAAAACCTATCACAAAGAGAAATGGAAGTGGTCTGAGCTCAGCACAGGGACCACGTGCTCTTGCTCTCCGACCAGCAGTGACTGCGTGTGACCTTGGCCATGACACGTAATCTTCCTCCGCTCCACAGCTCGGCGCTGGGATAATGGCAATTATTCAGAGGAACGTTGTGGAGAGCTATTAAGTAAAATTCATAAATCACCTTGAAAAAGAAAATGTGGTCACTAGTCTGTGCAATGTGATCACTAGTCTATGTGCTGCACAGGACCTGAATAATAATCATGATTCTGAAGAAAAGGCTTGAAGTCTGGTTTTTCATTACACATTGGAGCCCTCTTGGTCAGTAAGTAGAGAAGTCTTCCTTGGAAGTCAAAACTGTGCCTGATGCTAAAAAAGGCCCGTGCCAGGTATGAGAATCCCAAGCAGCAACGAAAGCGCAGAAAAATGGATGCTCAGAAGAGAGCACGGCCATTTCTCTGTAACGCTTCTTACATGCACAGGCTCATGGGGCCATTCCCCTTTTATCTGCTCTTTGGAAAATTCATTTATTCTGCACTGAGAAAAACACACCAGGGACTTTCCTACAAGAAGGCATCATTGCAGAGCAGGTGGGGAGGCTTGTGGAGGTTTCCTGGGAGGATTTCGCATCAATTGCAGTACCAGAGTCTCCCTGATGATGGATACCTGAAGAACCAGCCATGAGAGCTTGTCGTGCTCTCCCCAGACAGAGCCACGGCCATGCTCATCAGTACTGAAACGGACCTTGTGGAGTCGTCTGGACTCAGGCTTTTACTGTTGACATTTTGCAAATTTTAATATTTCTGTCAGGTTATAGGAAATCCAGGTAATGATGGCACTATTGGGCCACAGCAGGACTACCAGGAGGTGACTGACTCATTGGGTGTCACTTGTTTAGCTGCACGAAAATACTGCAAATGCTGACAAGGAAATCAGAGTTACAGGGTGAGGCTCCTATGCCTGTAAACTGGCTTAACTCCATTGACTTCCACAGAGATTGGCTTATTTATACAAGCAAAGACTTTGACTTGCAAATGCCCTTCCAATTTAATTAATATGCTAAGAGTTAAAAAGGAATGATTTATAAGTGGATGGAGAGATATTTTTATGCCAACCTGGTCATATTCAAAAACGTGCACTTTGTGCAAACTCCAGGGAAGTTTTGTAGGCTTCTCCATGTTTCCCTTGTATTGCCTGCTTGTCAAGAAAGGCTTGGCTTTAATTTTCCATGTCTATGCCTGTATCCTACAGCTATGAACACTGGAAAAACAGTAAAAGAAACTTGTGGAAGAATTTGCCTTTCACTCACACTGGCACAGAGTAAGCAAGTCAGTCCTTTGGAGGAGAAGAATGGGACAAATAGCATCTATTCTCATTTGGTACCAAAATCCTCATTTTGGAGGCCTGGCTGTGGAGCGTGAGGTCTTTATAGGTCTTCATTCATATCTTACCGCTCCTATATTTTTGGAAGACTATACAGGTAGTCCAGAGGGACTAGTTTTCTACTGACACACATCAGTTAGCTGCCGAGAAGTACGGGGCTGACTCATAAACCTCTATTCCTGCCACTAGGGAGCGACAAAAAATCACATTGAAGCAGCAGTCTGGGTTACCACTGCGATCGCCAAGAGTAAAATAATGCCCTGCTTACAGCCTTCTGTTCAGGGAACCCTCCCTAACGCTAAGGATATTAATATATTAGGGGTTGTTATTAGCTTAATGGCCCAGTATTATTGACCTCCTGGCTTATTAGTCCCTGTTTCCATAGTCATGAAAAAAGGTTTGGTGAAGATGGCATTTCTTCTGAAATCTTAATGCCAGAGAACGAGCTCTGGCCCATTTGTGGATCCTGGAAGCAACATGCTCTAAAAACGATGCTGGAGGCCATTATCAGTCGTCTGGGCAAAGCCTTCCAAGATGATAGATTGTGATGCAGTGACACTGCTGAATGAATGATGAAAAGAAGAAAGTTCCTATTGATGCAGAGGGGTCTGGCAATTAACAGTGATGGAAGAGAAGAAAATGCTGAGAAAAAGCATGTCAGTAATAATGGCTTCTGGTAAATTATTACATCATTGCAAAGTTTGCCTCAGTAACAACTATCCTTAAACAGCAGGAGAATGGATACCCAATGGCGCATCAGCACCTGAATGGCATTTCTTAATGGTCGCTGGATGTTATTTTAGCTGTCTTTGGAGAATAGGGGCGCCTAGCCAGCCTGCATGAATGCAATGCGTGAGATGGCTTATGACATTCAAAGCACTGACAGCAGAATGCTTTTCATTTAGGGAACAACTAGACAGAAACTATTACATTGTTGGAGAGTTATTACCCTCTTGGGCCCAACATTTGTATGCGAAGGAAACCTGTCTTTCACTTCAAGACAAATCACATCGCACAGCAATGTGGTGTAGAGTTTCGTGTCAGATTTAGGAATTCTGTGCCATGTTCTGCCACTCCGGGCAAATAACTTCAATGCGCTTTTAAAATCGGGTTACTGGGTGCTAAGAGGACAGTGCTGCAGAAAGTCAGGAGATATGGGGTCAAGTCACAGGTCTTCCACTGCCCATCCATGTAACCAAAGCAGCCTCTGCCTGTGAGCTACCCCATTTCTAAAATGGGCACGAAGCTTCCCAGCCTTACAAAGGTACCACAAGGATTGACTTCTTGATGGAGACTGTATGTGCACCATGACCCAGAGAGAAGTGCTCCAGCCCTCTTTAACCACTGGAAGCATCTTAAGACTTCTCAGACTTTTCAAAGACTGTTACTAGCAGAAACAACACCCTTCAAAATACTTGCTTTATTCAAGTAACACACAAGACTGTAAAATGCATCACAGCTGAAATTTAACTGGATTTTTCTGATTTTTTCTTCTGGTTCAGATGGAGGTGCACAGGGGAGGGATGTGTGATTTGCTCACTGTCCAGCTGTGCTGTCCACTCAGTGGTATCATTTCAGCCTCTGGCTCTCCTAAAGTTTATCTGCACACACCAATGCCCCAAGCCTTGCCATCCTTGGAAAGAAGTGGCCCCCTAATAAGATATCAGAATCAAGGAAAAACAACTGAAGGTTTTTGCAACTTCTCAGAAATTGCCGGATCCTGGGAAATTCTGACAGTCTACCAGTGTTGTTGAGCTAATTGATCATTTAACTCCTGTGAGAGTCACCCAACCATTGGCTCTAGGAAAACCACCGATTTAACTACTGTCAGAACTGACACAGGAGATCACAGTCTGTTTGATAGGACAGTCAGGGCAAAAGCCTGTTTGTCCCCTTGAAAAACAGCATTTACAGTCCACGTGACTGCAGCAAATATTACCATAACATTTAAGAGAGCAAGCACGGACCACCTGAGCTAATGTGAAAGCTCACCTCACAGCCTTTGACACAATGAATGAGGGAAGGGTGAGGGTACCACTTGAGTCCCGCCGTGCAGACAACGCTCTGGAGGGAAGAAGAGAAAAAAAAAAAAAACAACAGGTTAAGACAAAGAAATCAGTGTACAGAAAGTCAGTGTGCTGGCTCCTATGGCTCTCCTGTACTTAACCAATGAAGTTCAGTTCCTAACACCTCTTGTGTTCTCAGGATCTGGCTGTCCTCCAGGTATTTACAAGAAGTGTTGGACTTGACACTTGCAATAACAGAACATTTGAGATTAAAATAATATTTAAGGTTCTCCTAAAATGTCATGTCCAATATTTCACTCATGGTGGGGGAACGTGGCAGGGAAAGGCAAAGGCACAGGTCCACTGTCCTGCTCTTGGGTAGGGGGAAAAGAGTTTAGGAATTCATTTAGGGATTTCTTTGGTGCTGCAAAGTGTTGCTCTCTTTCGCTGCCCATAGTACCTGTGCTTCTTGAAGATGGAAACAGCTAAAGGTGGACTTTCAGATACATTTTCACACCATCTAAAATAAAAGCACCTCCCATTACACACCTTCAGAATAACCCCTAGATAGGATAGCATTATCTGCTACATTTTACAAGCTTTAAAATAATTTCCGTACCAACACTGTTTAGGGATTTTCCACAAGAAAAAAGTTGGAGTGCCTAGTTTTGGGCAAAAATGATGTCTAGCCTACTCAATGATGACACACCCAGGGCAGCCATTGTTTGCCTGTAGACATAGAAACTTAGATGGTAAGAGTGGATGAAAAGTTTGGCCAGTCTGTGGAGATGGTGGTTCAATACCACGGAGGTCTAGGAGATGGGACTCCCATCCATTCACCAGGACATCAGGCACAATGTTCATTTTGGGTTATTGTCCATGGATAATGGACACTACAATGTCCAGTGGGGCAAGATGAACACATCGGCGCTCACCCAAAGACAGGGGTCAGGGTTGGATGGAGGCCTGGGGAAGGAAGGGATTAACATTTGGGAAGACCTGACGCACAAGCCATCCCTTCCCCTGTTTATTTGAGGGCTAATTTAATCCATCTGCAGGGGAACCTCAGCATGTTTTCACAGTTTCTGTCATTTGAGGCTTACCTGGCGTGTGCTAGAAAAAGGACTTTTATACTATCTGACTTGGGCTGTTTATCTTTCCGATGCTCTCGGATTTTCCACTATTAGTCAAGCCCGGCTTGCCCCACCTGCCTCGCAACAGGGCCCGTCTGTGTGAGTGAAGAAGTGGCCGGGTGAGGGGGGAGGACATTGTTTATCCCCTGGGAGGGAGGCTGCAAGGTGCTGGGGCCCTGTGGTGTCAGACGTTCCCCCATAGCGCTCTTGACAGACAGCTGGAGATTTCCAGGCCGTTGCCTGCCACAAATGGTGAGATTTTTTTTTAATTTTTTTTTCCTCTTCTGTTTATTGCACTTCAGAGGGAGAAGAAAGGAAACTTTTCTAGGTTTCAAAATAAACAAGGCCAGTCAACAGACTGGGAGGGGGGGGAGTAAAGGAAACAGTTCAAGAGCATTTGACCCAAGAATTAAACCAAAGTAGAAAAACTCAGGCATTTGCCTCCCATATTCAAGGCCAGCCAGACAATAAGTAGAAGTACACTTCTAAAGAGCATCTCATATTCCCCTGGTAAGAAGCATCAAAACCTCTCAATATGTGTGAATGTGTGTGAGCATGTGGTGCTAACAAAAGAAGCCGAATAGCCCTGAAACAGGTTCTTAAGAAAGGAGGTTTCCAAGTGAGAGCAGCCCCTTGCAGAAGATGCACTGACTACTCTCCCAAACCTCTCAGTATTAAAAACCCAGCACCTTCCCTTAGAGGAATGGATGGAAGGTGAAGCCTTTGCTAGGACAGTGCTCTCCTTGGAGCTCTCACTCAAGGTCATCTTCAATCCCAGAGGCTGCACAGCCTTGGGCTGGACGTCCTCCAGGGAAAGGGAGCACAGCCCCGGGTCCCTCTCCATAGTGTAGGAAAGCCAGCTGACCTTGTGCTAGACTGGGACATGCACACTGCTCGAGTGGTACCTGCCAGCGGCTTAGTCCTCGTTACTTTGTCCTCTCCTTGGATCATAATTTGCTAGTAGAGTCCATTAGAGCTACTCTGGCTGAATTCAATCCTGCTAACATTCATGGAGCTGGAAGCAGAGTACGCCCAGAGAATGGCCCTCGGCCGTGGTCCTTGCTCCTCTTGCTGGTTTTCCAAACCCTGAATTCCCACCGCCCCAGCCTGTTTATACCCTCAGGCTGCTGCTGTGGTGTGTGCGGTGCAATGGGATGGGAGAGGGGGTGTGGGGAGAGAGAGACTGGGTTGAAAAATTGAGAAATTGGGGATGATTTGGGTTGCTGGGCATTGTTCCTGCCTCTTGCCATACAAACAGGCACACAGGTACCATAGGGTTCCACATGGGGCAACTGAGATAAACAAATGTATAAAAAGCAAGCAAGGAAGGGTATAGGCAGCACTACTGCAGGACGTGACCGGAATCTGATGGCATCAGTGTGCACAGAAAGGAAGGTGGACTCACAAGGCCAACAAAGGATGCAGTAGGAGGGGAGTGGAAGGACCACATCTGACACGTGCCAGGCAGTGCACAGGGGATAAAGCCCATCCGGCTGCTGTCTCAGTGAGCCCCGTCCCTTCCCTGTGCTGGTACGTGCTCCCAGTCGCGGCAGTGACATATGTTGCCCTCATGGCCCCAGCTCCCCTCGTACATCAGTTTCTGCAGCACAGCTGCCCTCCCGCGCGGGCCATGCTGTGCAGCTGGGTGTATTGACTTTGGTCCTGTCCCCATCCCAGAAACGCCATCCAGCCACATCTGTGGTTTGGTGGCCGTGACTCCATCTGCTGCGAGGGGAGAGGAAGCTGGGATGAGCTCCCACAGTAGGTAACAAAGAGCCAAGAAAGCAAATCAAGCTGTCATTTTCTCCTTGTGAGGGAAGACCTAGTGCCTCCGGTCACAGCGCTTCCCTCCCACGGTGGGACTAACACAATGATGTCAACCATTTGCGGGCTGTGGGGGGATTAGGTTTCCCCAAGAGAGGCCAGCGGAGAGCTCTCCTCCACCTTAGATGGGTCAAGTGTCCCCCAGGGCTAAAGCCCAGGGACTGGCATCTACTGGTCTCAGCTAACTCTCTTCTCAGGCACTAAACGAACATGACAATTAACCGTGGGCTTAATGTGGTGGTGGTGAGGGGATCGGCCGCTGCTGCCAAGGGAGGGGAGACACGGTGCTTTGCGGCTGTTTCCTCCTGTAGCTACAGATGGGGTGGGAACTCCTGCCCTCCCAGGCGCTGAGCTGCAATAAGTCATTCCACCGCTCCGTGACTCAATTTCCCTGCCTGTAAAATGAGCCCAACACTCACAGAAAGGGGAGAGGGGAAGGAAGGAAGGAGGAAAACTGCAAAGCTTAAATGAATAAAGGAGTATTTAAGGCGAATTCCCATTTCTGGACATCCAAAAGCTCAGGGCTTGCAATGTGCATGGGAAGATGCATCACCAGCAGTCGGGCAGCGTCCCAGGCTTGCGGAGGGGCCATGGCCCCGATGGTATGTAGGGTTGGGGCATGCCAACCCTTTCGCAGCTGTCCCAAGCATGCACGTGCTTGTGCAGTATTTGGCCTGTTCCTGCTCAGCACAAAGGCAAGGACCCAAATTCAGACAACCTAAGAAATTAGGTGTCTGCCTTGTTTCTCTGCAGTCAATGGGAAAGAGCTGTCAAGCTGTCTTGCTGAGATATTTCACTTTTTTCTCTCCACTGCCTGCATAGTCAGTCTTGGCAGCTCTATCTATAGGTGTCTTCAACAGCTCGCTGCCCCTTGCACATGCACGGTAAATGGGAAATTGTGGGAACAGCAATGGTTGCTCTGAACACAGCCCACTGCAGAACAACAGACACACAGAAGATTTCAGGTGATTTTTTTTTTTTTTCCTGCTGAAAATACTGATTTGGAAGACACTGCCAACTTACACTGATTTTGGCAAACTGTTTCAGACCCAACAAAGCAACTCAGCCTAAACCAATTCTGAAAAACAGTAATATTTAGACATTTTTTGAAATGAAATATCTGTTGTTGCTGTTCCTTTGAGAGGACGTTTCATTTCTAAGTTTTTTTCATTTTCATTAAACAAAAAGTTTAAAAATTCCTTGGAAATGAAATGTTATGTTATGTTCAAACCAACATGTTTTTTCTCCAATTTTTTGGTTCACCAAAAATCACAACAACAAAGTCACTTTGATTAGGAGAAAACATTTTTTTAAAAAAATTTGACAGAACTTTGAGTGAACTGAAAATTCAAATGATTTGCAGAGCTCTTCTCTAAACAACCCCCAGAGGAAGGATGGTTCCCTCTTCCCACTTTGCTTCCACAACAGCTGTTGCGTGAGCAGTTACACACAAATATTTTTTTTTCTTGCCGGCTCTCCCTGTGTTTTATCTGTGCCTGTCCTCCCAAAGGTGAGCTCCACAGATCAGTCCTGCCTTTATCTGCTTCTCATACTGCACTCATTTGTATATTACTTGTGCCTGAAATTAAGTAACTAGAAGTGTTTCCTCTGCATCACTGAAGTACTTTGAGATCCACAAAGACTTGCTGTGTAAATGCAACCAGCTGCTTGCTTTACTGGTATGGCACAACAGCAAGCTGTCACTGACCATAAACAGCGACACATATTATTAATGCTATGTAACACATTGCCATGGGGACCTTCCCCTAAGGCATCCCAGTCCCATCTCTCCAGGGTCTTCCTGGACCCACCAGCAGCAGCATTTTCCCCAGTGGCACCCCATGAGGCACCGCTCCCTGGGGGTGACATCCCCTTATCTGGAGAGTTGAATAAGATGGATGTTTTACAGCTACGAAAAATACCCCCTCCAGCATGTCTCAGCATCATCTCACTCATCTCCTAAAGGCTCCCCTCCATCTCCCAACACAAGTTTTCAAGCCCAAATCTCACCCTCTAGTTAAAAAGTCTTTGTGGGGTCGAACTCGTATCTGCTCACAGCCTCAAGCTCTTGCAAGATCCTCGACATCAGGGCAAAAAAGGTCTTATTTACCACTGTACCCTTGGAAACCATGATTTCTCCTCCATCCCTCACTCCCCTCAACTCCCCCTTTACTACTATATGTTTTCCCTGCTGCCTAATGAGCCCTCCAGAGACCTGCAGGTATAAAACTCGTTACAGCTCCCTCTGCGTACCCGCATCAATAAACGAAGAAGTACAGCAGAGAACGGGAGGGAAGCTGTCACTTTATTTCACCATGAATTACAAAACCACTTTAAAGTCTAGCACTCGGGAAAGGGCCAGTGAGAAATTGCCCCTAATACAGAGATAGGGGTTTTCTTTATGTTTCATGCCAGAAACTTGGCAAAGCCTAGGCTTAGGCAGTAATATAATCTTGGCGTCTGGAGTGAATGGGAAGCTGGGAAGGACACTGCGAGATTGTCGTATTCTCTGGATTTAGGCTCCCCACCCCTTTCCAGGATTTATTCTATTGCTCTGCGTGAAATAGGGAAGTATAAAGGGGCGGAGATTTTTGGAGCAGCTCGCTGTCCACAGCCAAGGCCAGATTGCAAAAATCCCAAACCCTGGGTACATATTTAGGCATGTAGAGAAGCAAAAAGACTGTCAAAGCTGCTCCGGACATGCTGGGGCTGTGTTGGCTGCTTGTTCTCCTCCTGAATGGAGTTCAAGTGTGTAAAACAGACTCCTGCAAAGCCAGGGCCAAGTATGTAAAAGCCGACAGTGTTTGCTCAACCACCACCAGCAACCTGCACCCTGGTGACACGCCATGTGCCAGTGTCTTCCGATGTGCACTTGAGCATGTCCAGATAAACGTCTACACCTGCAGAAATACTGCGTAGGCACAAGCACCTGGTTACACGCATTTCGAGGCAGGAGGGCACATTTGTGTAGATGGCACGAGGGTTTTCAGGAAGAGGTAGATGAGTGTGTCTCCCACTGGTATCCAAGTGTAGGCATGAAACCAAGCAGCTATTCGCTGCAAGTGGCACATGTGTGCAGGGGTGAGCGTGTGTGCAAGGTGCTGTACATGGGTGTGCATGTCCCCATCCAGGCAGACCGATGCCGGCGTGCGCTGGAGGACGCGCAGGACGGAGTGTTGTGTGTGGTTAATGCTGCCTATGCATTTGCAGCAGGCAGGAGGAAGAAGTGGTGACCTCTGGAAGGGGCTGTGCTGAGCAGGCATCTCTTGCATGCGGGCGAAGGGGCGGGGGGAGGACTCAGCCAGCTCTGCTGGTTCGGGAAATGAAATACCCTCTGTATCAGCTTCTTTTGTCATCCAAAAGCAGTGCAGAAAAATCCACCCCTGCCACCCAAAGAATGTAAAATACTGAACAGGAGGAAGAAAATAAAACCTGGCCAGTGCCCTTTCTCTCCCTGTCCATCCCATCTTCCTGTGTAATGAAGCATGTTTCCAGATCAGACCCACAGTGGGTGCGGGGTGGATCTGAGCACACTGATTTGGGGCCTTTACCTTGAACTGACTTTCACTGGAATATCACAGAGAGAAAACAACTCGGAGAGAAAGCCACCACATTACCAGAACAACACGCAGAGACACAACAAAAATCAGGAATTCTTTTCCGAAGGGCAGAATTCCCCATGTATTCCCCTCATTGAACCAACCATGGGTAACGCTATTCACTCACTGCACATAAACATGCAACAAGGGATATAGTTTGTGAAATCGTCAGGCACTGACCTTCACTCTTTGAGGGTTCATCCAGTGCTGGATGTCTTGCACAGTCTCGTTCACGCGCAGGAGGATGGGCTCGTGACTGTGATCCAGACATGAGGTGGTACACTCTGTGCCTGCATGAAACATGGAGAGGATAAAGCTAGAGGATAAAGCTAAAGCATAAAGCAAGCAGCTTCTGACCCTTTCAGCATCCTTCCAGCTGAAGGACAGGATTAGGGCTCATTTTTCCTAAATTGCAATTAGCAGTCAACCATAACTATCACATATCTTCTAGCCGCACATGAAGTGCTGAGTACAACCCTGCATCTCAGCAGGAGATCGTGGGGGTGGCAGATATTCCAGGGCCTCTTTGTATGAGCTGCATATCTAGGTATTTCTCTGGCTATTAACTCCAAGAAGGGGGTCAGGCTTTGCACTTTTCGATCATCAAGAAAATGTGAAGGTTTTTCCATTTCAACTGCTTTTTCAAGCAATGGGACTGATTAAGCAGAGGCTGTCGAACTCATCTCACCTATGACATGACAAAAACCTACTGTTTGATCTGTCAGATTTACAGACCTTCAATAACAATCTTTCGGAGGGTGACCAAGCCTAATGATATTGCAGACAAGCTATCACCTAAGTCCCACAGTCGATAAGAAGTACACAGAGAGGTAATGATGGCTTTGTTCACACATAAACCTGCTTTTTCTCTGATTAACTGTCATGCCCAGTGGGAATCCTGTCCCTTCTTTATTAAAACATGCTGCGATACTCTGCAGCAATATCCCAGAGCCCTGTGGTGACACAACCGTAAGCCCTAGTGTGTTGGACCATTACCATTTCCCCCCTGGAAAATCACTCTTGAATGGCACAGCTGCTGCAAACATGTCATTAGGATTTCTGCACTCCAATCAGCGCTGGGGGAGGAATTAATCTCCGCACTGGTTTGGAGAGCTGAACCTTTGGCTCAACACACACCTCAGCCTGGAAGGGCAGATTAGGTGTCTGAGGAATTACCGAAGGTGTGTGGGATTCATAGTGACCACGACTGGATGCTATTATTTTCCCCACCTGCTTCTGCCTTCTCACGTACTCCCACATGGAGGAGTCAGCGGGAGCAGAGCAGACCTGGGCTGTTGAGCCAGCAAGACAGGGAGAGCTTGGGGTTTGTTTTGCTTTCCCAGCGCAGGTGGTAGTGGCTCCACCGACCCACTGGATGAGGCCCACTGACACCAGCCCCATTGCGAGTGAGTGGCAGGAGAGCACCTTGTCAGAAGGATGTTGATACAAAGAAGAGAAGAGAACCCCAACAACCTGAGCCCAAAACGTGGTGCTGGGTGAGCCTCACAAAGTGTGTGGTATGTCTCCATCTGCTGAGGATAAGAGCCAACGGCTGCTGTGCCCTTGCCAAGCTCTTCCTCCCTCTCCAGTGAGAGCCACACTCTTACAGAGGATCTGGCCCATGAGTTCCTCACCTCCATGACGGCTGCATGGTCCCACCCCAGGATCAGGCCCACTGGACCTTGCATCTGGGAGCAACACGTGCTGCTGGCCACCCCCGCAGGGCTGGGAGAGGACCGAGGGCTGGCAGGCACCCGCTGCGTGGGCAGCTGCAGACCCTCCTGCTTCCAGCACTGAGATGCTCCCCTCCAAACCAGGAATTGGTATTTCTCTCCTTGTAAAAACCTGGCCGGCCCCAGGAGGTAATCTCGTCTCAAGGGTAAAGCGCCTCGCCACATTAAGAGTCGCCACAGCCTGCTCGCTGCTCGCTCTCCCGCGCTCCGCCACGCTATTTACGCTTACGGAAAGGAGCGGGTCGGAATTGTTTTGATATATGATCTGTAATTGGCATCATTACAGAGCGGTGATCTCATCCAGGTCGTGTTCTCCTCCCCGGGGAGGGAACACAAGGAGGCTCGTGGTCCCTCACATGGCTGCAATATAATGAGGGAGCCACGGAACGAGGAAATTTCTCCAAGTTCAAAGGGACAGGCGGAGGGAGGAGGGGGTTGGCAGGGGCTGGGAGTGGGGCTGCAGGAAGGGGCCTCGCAGGTCGGTGTGGGCTGCAGCCCTTACAGCAGGGACACCTCAAAAACGGGGGCTGAAAATACAATATAGTGTATAGAATTCAGTGTGTAGTCTATCCCTCCCTCTGCCTGGGTGACACAAAGCAAAGCTGAGCACAGGAAGTCATCACCCCTCGCAAAGCGACCCCCAGAAGGAACGGGGGAAACAAGTGTCATATCAACGGGGATACTCGGCTGGTCTTATATTCTTTTTGGAGAGACCTGAATTATCCTGGTGCTGCGCTTCCCTGCCAGCTTCCTGCCTTTCAGCCTCTGGGGCATGTGTGTGTGCGTGTGGTTGAAGGAGAGGGACATTACAAAAGCGTAAGAGCAAATGCAGGTACAATCTCTCCCTGTATTTTGAGGACTGGATGTGTCTCTGGCGTACTCTGGCGTGCTGGCTGCCCATTAAAAGCAGCTGGCCGAGAAGGGACACGACAAAACTGTAAGCACTGCAAGGAGCAGGCAATCAGAGCATGTTACATGATGCCTGGCCTCTCAAAGCTTCATGTTTCTTAAAAGCAGTTCCCTGAAAAGCCTCCCGCAGCAGCCTCTCGCTCAGGCAAACAGGTCCACAGGAGAAGGTGACTTCAAGGACTGCAGGCTCCTTCCTTCCTCCCTCCCTCTCATTCCCATCCTCTTCCTCATCTCCTGTCCCAGTGCTCCCCGCTCCCACCTGAGCTGCATGCCCGCGGCAGAGGGCCGGGGTTGATGCACACAAACCTATGCCGTAGCCACCGGCGCACTGCAGCTTCAGGTGGCTGTTGAGCTGCGTGGGCAGCGCGCACTGGCCCTGCATTTCCCTGCAGAGATGAAAGGAGCCGCTCCAGGTGCCATCCTTCCGGCAGTGAATCACGTTGCTTCCACGGCCCTGGGAATGAGAGAAGGAGATGAGGATGGTCACAAAAACAACAGCAAGGACAAGGCTGAGAAGTGAGAACTGGACAGAACTGAGCTGGGAGCAAAGTGCTGCTGCAGCTGGAAGAGTCCCCAGTTGGGGCTGCCAGCCCTGGGGGACAAGACGGAGTTTTTTTCCAAAGAATAAAAAAAGGGAAACCTGCATTGCATACAAACGCCTCTTCTGTGCAATGCAACGTCTTTACAAGGCCCTTGCAGGGTCTCTACCTTAAAATAGACCCACTCCAGTAGCGATAAAGGTGCATTCACCCCATTTGCCTTCTCTCTTGTTGTTGAGAGGTTTGTATTGAATGCAGACAACCTTTTCCCTCTTCCCATTTTCTAACTAGTTGTATCATCTTTGTCTTGAAAAAGAAAGAATCCCCAATGGCCATCTGAAGGAGGAAGGAAAGCAGGACACAAGCAGGGATGCTTAGCAGGGCAGAACGTGCTCTTTAGAGCTTGGCTGCCTTGAGTGACAGCAAACGAAGAGGCTGAGACAGACACGCACAGAGGCAGGTGGAAAGGAGAAAAAAATCCTCTGGTGTGGGAAGGGGCAAGGAATAGAATATGACATTTCCCTTATAGAAAAGATTCTCTGTATGATATTGAAGAATGAATACCAAAGTCCGAGGGGAAATATCATGCCCTTTAGAAACAACAAAGGAGTGCACAGGCAATCTTTTGTCAGATCTATCCTCGTGGCATTGGGGATTTCTGCACAAGCTGTTCTGCAGGATCTGTGAGCCTAACTGCCATGGGATAATGTGGGACATTCAACAGGAGGACGTCTGGTGTGGCTGGGCTCCAAACCTCCCGCGGGGGCCTTGCTGGGTGGGAGAACCATGCAGGATCTCTGCTTCTCCTCACCCATTTTATATGCCAGGCATGTTGCCTGCAATCTACCCACCCTGCTCTTGGATATTGCGCTGGGTATCTTTGGGGATCCTTTGGTGTGCTGTCTGTGCTGGGATCCCAGCAGGGCTGTTGAATTTTTCTTAGGAGCTCTTCCCCACGTCCCACACCCGTTGTTGCACAGGGGTCTGCGCAAGCCCCTGGTACCAGCATGGAAGACTGGGCAGCCTTCAGTGTTAGTCTTGTCCTTAATATCTTAATGCTTTTTTTTGCTCTGCTTTATTGATGAGCACAATGTTTAGTGAGATGCAAAGTGGTCGTATTGGCAGACTACTGCGTGGGACCTGCTTCCCCTTCTCTAGACATCTGGCCATTGCCAGAAGTAATAAGAAATCATATGAAAGGATAATGGACCAGATGGACTCAGGGTGTGATCCAGCTTGGTGACTCTCACCTAAGGGCCAGTTTGGCAGAGACTGATTAATTTAGACCTGACTGTTCATATGATTTGTGCACAATATTCAGAAATGGAAGACCTTTGCTCTGGGTGCCAGGGGAGGTACCTGCTTAAATGACCATTACGTTCCTGGTGATTAAGAGATGCCATATGTACAGCTGAGTAATGATCTTTCAGCATGGTGACAAATTCAGGAAGAGATTGCTAAGTGATAATTGAGCACAATTTGCTGTTTTAGCAAGTGTGGTGCACTTCCATTGCAATTTGCATGCCAGGGTTCAAGCATGATTTTTAAAGGTGAACCATGAAACCTGATTTATGTTCCTAGAGCTGGCTGTGCTTGAGGGTACTATTGTACAGTTTCTGCAACATACTCAAGAGTTCCCAGGATATCCATTGCTATAGTAACATACTGTCCATCATTCCCTGACCTGCAAAATCTCTTGTGAAAATCCCTGCTGAGTTTCTTGCTTGGATGCAATGTGCATTATCACCTTATATAGCTGAGAGAGACTTAGTGGGGTTTAATCCTTAAATAATTAACACCTCTCAAGTGGCTCTGGCTTGTGCCAGGAGTCCTCCCTCTTTTTCTGTAGTCTATTTTCTGGGATATCTGGAAATACCTTTCTCTGCAAATCCCTTTCTCAAGATGTTATCTGCTCCTTTGCTCAAGGTGCTTTCGCAGCTGAACAGTCACTACACTCTTCCTTTCAGTGAATAGAGACATAGCTGTATCTCTCACTTTCCAGAGCTCACTTCACTATTGCTGTAACCCTGATTCCACTGCTTGCTCCTCTCCATGTCCAGCTCATTTAAAAGCAAACACAAACCCATTATACCAGTTGCCACTACCCTGGTGGCCCCAGTTTCCCTGCACTGGCAGCAGTGGTACATGTCTTCAGCCACATTGACCAGTGGTAGATGCACAAAGCCACAGATGTTGTGTCCCAGAGCTCCCAACCAAACTCTGCCCACGTGTGCAACTTTGCATTTTGCGAGGCTCATAACCTCATGTAAGTCTTATGCAAGGAAACCTTTTCCAGGTGCCCTGATGAAAAACCCAACTCTGCCTGTTGTCCCTGTGAGGAGGGCAGGCCAACCTGGCAGGGAATGGGGCAGCAACTGGCTTTTGGAGCAGGTATCAGAGGTGTCTTTCAGATCATTGGCTCTAGGGCAGGGTTGGCCCCTTTTTAGTATGTCCTCAGGATCTGGAATGATATTAAAAGGCCTTTGACAGAGCACGCCCTGCTCTCTGCAGTGCATGTAGTAGCAGCAGCTTCTACAACCCCACTTTCTCTTCCCAAGCGTATTAAGCAGCAGCAGCACTTCTGGGAGGCATTACTTATCTCACAAACTATAATTACCTCTGGTGAGGAAAACTAAGCATTTCAAACAAGATACTAAAGGCCAGACCTTCTCATATCAGTGAACACAGCTCCTAGGAAGTCAAAGGCAACATGCTGATTTATGCCAGATGAGGATCTGACCCCTGATGCCAAATGACACCTTCACAGCCAGAAAAATATGAAAGTTCAGAGACAGTTCACCTGAATAATTGTAATCCCTATAAAATTAAATTATAATATGGCACACATACATATAATGATAATGAGAAAAAGCATTGGAGAGAAAAGCAAGGTAAAATGGAATGAACAAACAGGACAAGTGCAGGTAACTCATACCCTATTTACTTTCATTCATTACTCCTTATTTTCTAGCTAGATCACTGAGCCACTGAGGCAGTTATTTCAGCCACTTGTTGTCTGGAAACAGTAAGTCACTCACTGTTAGTCCTCTATGGATAATAGTTAATACTATTACTACTATCATAAAAATAGTATTTCCAGGCTCTTCACAGTAGCTCTCTCCCTCTACTTTAACTATGTATTTCCCTTCTTCATTTCTCTGTCTCTGGTCTCAGAAGAGCTCAATAGCACTTGGCTCCTCCAAGATCAGGGTCCTCAGGGAACATATGAGAAAAGCACGCTTGTATGGGCTGAGATAATTTGGATAAGAGAGACTCACCGACTGATTGTCATCATCTTCGCACTTGATCCGGCACTCGCTGTTGAACTGGAAGCCGTTGGAGCACTGGTAGAGCCCGTGAAACTTGGAAGGCGGAGGGTCGCAGGTAACGGGCACACAAGCGCCTGGCAGCCACGTGCCGTCTTGCGTGCACTGGATCTTAAAGGCTCGCCTTTTTGTGCAGAAAAAACCAAGACCATTTAGAGACTGGCTGAGTCAGCTAAGAGCATCTAAAGCCTCGGAGCTCTGCTAGCAGGTTGCAGGGGATGGGTGTGCTTGAGCTTTTAACACTTGGGGAACAAGTCATGAATCTGCGTCATGAGGTCTCTCAGCAATAATAACGACTATTTGCAAAGCCAACATTGAGCTGCCCGGCCCGGCCTAAACTCCTCTTTTGGCCTTGGACACGTCTCCCAAAAACTCCACTTCCAAGGCTTGTGGGCTGTGGTTGGTTTGAAGTGGGTTTGTGCAGAGTCAGAACTATACGATAGCACTAACCCTTTCCTGCAGAGTTTCAAAGGGGACTCCCCAGGCTGCATATCAAAGGGTATTTCTAAGGTCAGGTCTGTTTTTTGATTACTGGTTAGGATTTTCAAAGAGGCCTAAGTGAGCTAGGTGCCTAAATCCTCCTGAAACTGCACAACTATCTGCATGAAGGAACTACTACTCCTTACAGCAGGTTATAAACAGCCCATCCCTTTCCCAAAATCATTTTAACACATGGCATTACTTTTTCACGTACTTTCTTGCTTTTCTGGAGGATCCAGGGACATGGTAACCTGGTTTGCATTTGTACTTGCAAAACGAGCCCACTTTGTGCTTATCTTCTCGGCAACGAGTAGTCTGGAGATCTGCATTAGGGACGACGGAGGGTGCCCGACACATCAGCTCACACAAGGCTTCTGGAAAGGACCACAGCCCATCCTCCATGCAGGTCAAGTTGCTGTTGTTTCCTGAGAAGAACAGTGAGCAAAGTTAACAATGTTCAGCAGGATTTATTTTTTTTTTTAAATGTCATTACACCCATAATATATCAAAAGGCACCTCAGCTGGTTTGACAAATTCAGCTGTGTATGTCCTATGCATTTTCTCTTTCTAGATGATGGCATTAAATCATTAAGGAGTCTGTTTTCAGATTACAGGCAAACAGTGCTTATTTCAGGAAATGCTATAGCATAGGGGAAACAGCACTGGCTTTGTAATCTTTTGTATTTCTCTTCCTTATTTTGTTCTTCTCTGAAAGGAAGCTTGCTTCGTACATCAACCCCCTCCTCTCCAAAGTCATGGCATTAACAGAGGGTTTGGTGCCATTACATTCTTCATTCTGCTTCTGTGTTATATCTCCTCCCTGAATCTGTCCTTTTTATTTCAATTTTGAGCCTTTTGGAGCAGCATCTGTTAGTATTAGAGTCACTACTCCAACACAATGAGGAGCCATTCTCAGCTGGGGACTCTCAGTCCTTAGGGACTACTGTGATAAATACGATTCATAATACTCATTAGAGACTCATTTTCCTTAGGAAGCTTTCTTGGCCAGCCCCTCAAAGGTAAAAGGTACAATAGATCTATTTGCCTCTGCTATGACCTACTTGACTTCAGAAGGTTAAGCTAAAAGTAGCCTAGTCTCAGTGTATTTTACATTCTTTGTTATTTTATACTGTATGTTGAAAAGGGATAAGCTTTTCCTAAGAAACAAAGCACAGCTATGAGCCACTAACCCTTCAAAAATCCCTAATACTCTATTGAAATCCCCAAGCATTGCTGCAGGAACTCTTCTCAACCCACAAGGCATATTTTCAACAGTAAGCCAACTTCGGAGTTATCCAAAATAATACTGACAAACTGCTAACCCCAGAGCAATGCCATCTCTCTGAGAGGGAAGGAAGAGAGCCGGGGCATGAGGCTGGAATTCAAAGAAGAAAACAAAAGGCTCTGGAGGGCTCAGGAAGGTATGTGGAGGAGCCCTCCTGCCCTACCCACAAAGATAAGAGAAGCCGCATTAAATCAGCCCTGGCTTTCTCTCTCCCATCCCCAACTGCAGATGATTGCAGAGGTATTTTGTGCAGAAGGGAGCTCTTTTCTAGAGCACCAGCATGCTCCTCTGCTCTGACTCATGCAGCAGCTCTGCAGACCAGCCATGGTGATATCATACTTGCCACTGCAAAGTGATAAGCTGTGACATTACCAACAGTGGCTGTCATGACGTCAGTGATTGAATTAGGCGTGAGTCATTCGAACGCCATTCTCCAGAAGCTTAGTGGCAACATCTATTAGTCATCACCGATGGCTGTACACCAAATGTTGCCTTTACATCACAGCTCACAGTTTCTGGACAAAAGTGAAGTGATGCTACACAGCACAGCTGAACCCCAACCTCAGGGTTGGTCATTATCCCTCCAGCTACCCTGCCGGAGCCATCAGGTGAAGCTCTTGTTGGTCATGATGGATATCATTATTTTCACTGCCCCCTCAAAAAAATTCCAGGCGTTTTCAATGAAAAAACACCTCTTGTTGAAGATGAACCTCTTGAGCGTATGAACAGAAAAATTTGATAAAAAACTCCCCTTTGAGTAGTCTTTCACTGTGTATTGGCTGCTTGTGGTTGCCCTCCTAAGTGTCAGAGTTAGAAGAATTTAGCAATTTGGTTATATATGAAGAAATCAACATATCTTTTCACTGAAATGAAGAACACTTCCCATGCCTCTTCTGGGGTTTGCAATGAATCCTAGCAGAAAAGGTGATACCACCTGCACAAAAAAGCTTATACAGCATTTGTACCTGAGTTGACAACAGCAGTTAAGATTATTCTACTGCAAGATGACAAGTTAATTTGGCTCTAATGTTCCTTCAAATTAACAATGATATCTTTTCTTGTTTCCTGAGGACCCGATCAAAAGGGTAATGTGCCAGTAAGCAGAAGAGTTGATGGTGCTGAGAAGATGATGGGGATGCTAGCAGAAAAGCAGCAGGGAAGATGAGGGAGAAAAGGAAAGAAAGCAAAAGAGTGTGCTATTTTTAAGAAAAAAAGTTGTAGAGAGTCCCAAACAAGAAGAGGAGAAAAGATCAGAGGTAGAGCAAGATGAGGTGATGGGTGGATTAGGAAAAACAGTGATGGGGGACTGTGCCACTGGGACAGGGGACTTTTCAGTCCTCTCCTGCCTTTCCAAATACATGGAGGAGGCATAGAAGGGAGACAGACACAGAAAACAGAAGGCATGGGAAAGAAGATGAGAGAGTTCAATTTGATTTATCCCCATGACGTTTCCATGTTTTGGTTGTATGGAAGCAATATTCACTGTCATTACTGCCTGGCCAACGGTGATCAAGGAAAGGTCAAAGGAAGGTAACAGAGAGATGCAAAGGAACTTAACTTCTAATATAAATAAACCTTCCCATAGAGTCTCATAATTCTTCATACTTAAAATATCATGAATAATTCTAAAACAACAGCAATGGTAACATATATTACTAGGAACAGTCTGTGTTAGCTGTGCAGCTATCCTCAGGTCACTGCACAGACACTCTCCAATACCTTTCAGAAGAGCAGGAGGTCGGCAAGTGAAGGAGCATTTCTTGCCGAAGGTGGTCCCCTCGCTGCAGTTGAAGGTGGCTGGGTAGACATGGTACTGGTCAGGGACACCGCAGTCCACAGGCTCGCAGGTCACCTGCTTGTTCCACTTCCCATCCACGCAAGTCATGGTGATGCTGGACTCCATCTGGAAAAAGACACATGCCTACTGCCACCACAGCCAGCAAGGGAGAGATCAAAACCATTTCAAGCCTACTAACAGCCATTATTTTGGCTCACAAGTTAAGCAAAACTGGGTCTGATCACTACCATCATCATTTGGACAGCAGCTACTAAAACCACCAAGGTCCCACAAGAAGCAGTGTCAGAGAACCAGGATGTATTTGTCACCTCTGCGGTGAGACACCAAAGTGCTTCAATAGAAGGAGTGGAGCACTACAAATAATCTGAACTCTTGTCTCCAACGCCTCCTGAGACAAACCGTCAGGCTGCTGCTCTGCCCTGGGATGAGAAAGGAGCGTGCAAGTCTGAGCTGTTTGGAGCTGACAGCTATCCCCAATCCCCGTCACCTTTGCAGTGACACAGCCACTCCAAGGGGATCCCCATGTGCTTCTGAGCAGTTGAACTCACTCTTGGGTTTGAAGTAAAAGCCAACCTGACATGAACCCTTTTGGGACTCCCACCCAAGGCTCTCCCAAGAGGTGTCAGTCACCCTTGGACTGGGGTACCAGGGGAGGTGGCCTGGGCCATGTCAACATTGTGTTCAGATACTGACAGCTGCTGTCATGGCTTCTACTCCCAGAACGGCCCAAGGCTCCAAACAAAATCAGGGCCCTGCTGCCCTGGGACCGGGGACGTGCCCGCCTGACAGACAGACTTCTTCCTGGAGGCGTTTGCAATGGACAGACCCAAGAGCATCCTGCCCATACATTCACCTGGCACTTGAGAGGTCGAATACAGAGTCAGTGCCTGTGCTCTGACTTCCTTAATGTCCTCTACCTTCATAGCTACACAGAAGCTACACTTCTTTGGATTTGAGGGATAATCCAAACAATGCAGCAGACTGAAATCCTGAAGTGCTAGGGAGAGAGAAAAAAAAAAAAGGGGGGGGGGGGGGGGGTGTAAAGGAGCCACCCATCCAAAGCTAAGATGAAGAATTTACTGGGTGACTGAAGGACAAACAGATGTTCGCAAAGAGAACAGAATAAACAACATATCCACTTTCAAATGAAAAAGGGAAAATTATTTAAAACTAGAAGTGAAGCATCTGAAAGTAGGCCTCTTCCCTCCATACCCAAATAAAGAGAAGGACAGAAGAAAAAGAAATGTGAGAAACCCAAACATGAGAAGGGGAAGATACCAGTGAGGAATCTGACCAAGCCATACAGCAGCACTCCTCTGCCTCCAGGGAATATTTTATTCAGGGCTGGTACGCTCACAAGAGATTTGCACTGCCGACCATTGATCTGGGTTTATAAAAGGAAGGGGAATTTTTCTAGCACACATCAAAGGGACCTGGATTCCCTTTTTGCAAAAACACCCTAATGGTTTCAACAGAAGTTCAAACCTGTCTCCCTTTGATATATGGTTGCATTCAGAATGGAAAAAGCAGTCCCAGAGCTGAGAAACTGGACACTTCCCAAGTGGGCACAAAACCCCTTTTCTAGACCGTGGAGTTTATTTAAACAGGGAGCACTGCTGATGGAAAAAAATGTCTTTTCTACAAATTTTCAGGTGAAGTGACACTGTGTGGTCTCATTCCCAATCATTTTGCTCCCCAGTGGTTATCTATTCTGCCTTTGTTGCTTATCAGAATATCTGTACCATTAAAAAGTATATGTATTCCCTAGATGGTTGATGACTTGAAGATGCCTGTGCTTCCAGGAAGTTGTGGTGTGATGGCCCCAGGAGAGGGATGACACAGCATAATTCTACGTCTTCATAACACATACACACAGCAGCAGCAACGCTGCATTTGCACTCCAGGCTGGGCTGCTCCAGCATTCAGCAAAGCCTCCATTTCCCTTAACAGATGCTATCATCAAATAACACCCCAGCACCGTGGCTGCTGGGCACCTCGACAGCAGGAGGTTAAAACATAAAACCAAGCTATTGATGTCAAGGGCTATCCAAACATTACAGAAAAGACAGGGGTCTTGCACTGTATCTTGCTGGATGCTGGATCCACGTTGAGCACAGGGAAGATCCATCAGTGATAGGAGATTCAACTCCTAGAATTCAGTTATTACTGTTGGTGTGATCTAGTTTAGGAATAAATGATTGCTCCTTCTAGCTGATACTGCCTGCTGAGACACATGCACAAGGGAGTTTCTCTAATGACAGGGCTGCACATCAGATGTGTCTCTACAGAACACCAAGTAAACAGTGCAAATTCAGAATCCCGACTATAACACAAAAATTTAAACAGAAGCAATATCTGTGCTTGACAGTCACACCTTACAGAAAATGGGCAAGAATGTTTTGCCCAGACTAATACTTGTGAGAGTATTTCAGCTGCAGCCGTGGTCTTTGTTAGCAGAAGGCTGCAGGACATTACAGCCTGCTGGAAATGCAATGTGCCTGGGGTCACCCCTCCTTGGAAGGGATCCCTCATTAGAGCTATACTCCCACTGCACTTTATTTCTGCCCCTGTTCGAGACCTTGATGTGGGAAAAAAAAAAAAAAATTGTCTCTCCATGTTTTCATCTCTGGGTTTTTCCCCATGGTACATTCCCAAGAAAACCACTAACCAAATCTGGAAGAGTCACCTCCTTCCAGATCCATATGGCTTTTCCTCTTCCTGGTACACTGGCAAGGCCATTCCCATGCAGAGAAGCTGTGCCCATGTGGGTAAGACCCTGGCTTCTCAGCTTTTTCCAGTAATTTGTTCCACACTTTGTGTGCTGGAAGCTGAGGTTTTCAAGGTCAGACATAATAATGGCATATTTTAGAGCATGTCTATCATGTCATCACCTCAAGCAATGGGAGCACATGCATTTCTACAGCAGAACATAACAGAGAACGTTCCCTGCAATGGAGACAAAGACTAGTGGCTTTGATTGAAAGCACAGAGGACAACCACACCACGGAAATTATTGCAGATGGCACCCACCAGCTTTCAGCTTCTCCCTCTTGCAATGTCCTGCCTGAAGGTGGGATCGTTGCAGCACCCAGGGGCAGGACCCCAGGCTGCTGAGCAGGAGCCCGTCTCTCCCCAACACCACGCTGTACCTTGGGGGTTATTTCCGACGGACTCAGCCTGAGCAGCGCCGCCGTCGGATCCGGCACTGGCTTATAGCGGCAGCATCTGCATCTGCCTTTGCAGAGCTCCCACCCAAGCCTGAGCAGGCACGTGCCTGTTTCGCCTGTCTGATCTGACAAGGTCACCCAGCTCACAGCAGTCCATACGAAGCACTTGGCTTCCTCATCTGGTTTATTAGCTGTCACTTTGGGCACTTTGTGCTGCTTTGACTGGCATCGCAGCAACCGCTTCCCTTCATGTCCTGCCTTCCAAAAGAGGCTTAAGCAAGGAGGGAGGGCGGGCGAGGAGAAGAAATACAGTGTACAGTACAGTGAAGAGGATGCAAACTTAAACAAATCTGGTGCCAGACAGATTTGTTTCTTGGGACTTTTAACAGCCTGGGAGAATTCATGTCTCCTTCCTGCTGCCCAAGATCCCAGCCGGCTCCTTCTTCAAGCGATGCTTCACGTGTGAAGTTTCCTCTCCTTAAAAATGAACAGCTGTGCCCTTCCCTCTAAGTATTCTTCCACTTCTGCCCACTACTGTGCCTCTAATTGAACCCACATGAGCCGCGCTTTCTTTTCCTGGCATGATTGATGATGCCTTTGCACAACATTAGGGAGCTGCTGGGTTTTAAATAACACCTCTTGACCAGAGCAGCAGTGGTGGTAGCTTCAAGGAGAGATGACAACAAGTAACTGAATGAGTGGGGCTTTCAGCAAAGGACAAGGGGGAGGAAAGCAGTGAAAGACAAAGGGGGAAAAGGGGGAGAAGAGAAGAAAGAGTGATGGAGTTGTCAGGGGGGTGAGAAGAAATCGGGGGGAAATGAAAACATCTCGACATCTTCTTTGTGAGAAAGATACATGAAGGATTTTGCTCCATCACTATGCAAACCCTTTTTTGTTGTTGCTGAAGTCCGTAAATGAGGATGAGAGAGAACCCAGAGTCTGTAAACAGTTCAGCCTTTTTATTTTCAAACAGCAGTTTCTACTGCACATAGTCCTGAGGGGTTTCAGGGTTTGGTGATTTTATGGAGTTTTAACAGAATTTGGGAATGGGAGCTTCTCAGAGAGCAGAGATGAATGAATTTCTTGCCCTAAGACTGATTAAAATGGTGGCTTCAGAAGACACAGAGGCCAGAAAGTGCAGAAACTGTTAAGAAGATTTTCAAAGACCCCTTAGATATAAAAGATTGATTTGAAATGTGACTTGTGCCCCTACACCTCTGAGGTGCTTTTGAAAATTTTGCTTTTACTTCTATATTCACCCTTTTTTTTCTGCCTTTCAGTGAAATACGGAAGACAAATGTGGTTCAGATGCTAGATCAGGGTGTTTTCACTGGTCTGTCAATCATCTTCATCAGCATGTGGTGGTCATGGGCCACCAATGTTCAGTCTGCTCTTTGAGACGTTGCACCTCACCTCAGCCTCCTTCCTACCCAAGAGTGTGAAAGATCAGCATATGCAAAGCTACTTTCCTTCCTCCTCTTCCTCGTGCAGCCCCCCATACTGTCAGTTCAATGAGTAAAAAACAGCCCTAGACCCTCAAATCAGTCAAATAAGCAAAATACCCAACTAAATGACAACAGCGAAACAACCAACAGTTTTGTGCAAGGCTCCTCAATCACAGCAGAAAGTCCCTCTGACCACAGATAACAACCCACATGGCCTATTTTATCTCCAAATGCTTGTGATCAGAAGAGGAGCTGAAGCTGGGAAGCAATTGTGGAAGGAGGACAATGCAATTCAATACAACACAATATGAGGAATCCAAACCATGGATTCTGGACTTTCTCAGATAATTCATTTCTTGCCTACACATTCGACAAGTTCTGGCTTGAAGCACCTGACACAAAGAAATAAAACAAGATGATAGTGAAAGAAACTGTCTGTTCCTTTTCAACAGATCTCCGAAGCACATAAATAAACTTTTAAAGCATGTGTTTAATGTGCTTAGCTGAACATGGATATCTTTAAGATGCTCCACTACTTCCCTGATTTGAACAGTGAATGCACAGCACTGAGCAAAACAAAGACATTGGCCTCAGGGTTTTTATTGGTGGAAAAAAGACGATGAAGTGCAATAGTAGACCAGGGTGAGAGGAAGCATGTTGTAATAGGCAGTGAATCACGTTAGCTAGGGGTGCTAAAATCCTCCACTCCTGTCATATGAGTCTGATCAAGGCTCTGAAACCAAACTTCTCAGAGCAAAACCATATAGAGCTGGCTGAGTCTCCCCAAAAGGTACTTCTTGCATTTAAATAACACAGTGCTGGTGAAACATGTTTAGGCTGTTTTATTTGGTTTGGGATTCCTGTGTGCTCAATGTACAGATCCTTTCCAGCTATTTCCTGGTTCAGCCATTCAGGCTCGTCTGAGAACTTGTTTTCTGTTCTGTAAAAATGCTCAGCTGGAGCTGGGGTTCTGGTGCTGATGCCAATTAGGGTGGAAGAGGCCCAGCTCGCGGGGTCCTGTATTTGTTTTGTAATTGAGTTGAAAGGGCTGACTCATTCCCCTCCACTCTGTCTCCCCCCTCTGCGAGCTTATGAAGAACACAGTATTTCACAAATACAGACAGGCTGCTGAGCGCGGCTGCCTGCCCCCAGCCCTCCCCGGCCCCAGATGTGCGCGCTGCCCCGACAACAGGCCAGAAGGTGCTGATGGGGGAAACCACCCCCATGCTGCACTCACGGGATCCGGCAGCGTTAGAGACAAGAGCACAATCTGGGGCGTCTGCCCTGCACCCACGTACCCTGTGCACCCTGCTCCCAGCAGTACGCCGAGGCTGGGCCATGCTGCACGTACAGCTTGTCCACCTTCTCCAGCACAAAGGACCTGCATTTCTTTTAACGTTTAAAGAAATTGATAGTTTTCCTCAATACCCCACTCACGGCATCAAGACATGCTGCTTTGTAGGACTGGATTATTAATGCATGGCTTAGAGAAGATGGGGAGCACTCCCTGGCTCACTGGGGCAGGTTTTTGGTGCTTTGTTTGGAAGCAAAAAGGTTTGGGTGCTTCTTCCACCCCCTTGCTACCACGCACTTGTGCAGTGTCAGGGTGTGGTTGGGAGCAGATGGACTGAAACACTGCAAAGGAGTTAAGACATTGTTAGCCTCAACCCAAGGAATAAAACCGAGATATTTTGCCCAGAAACTGGTTGTGCAAAAAAACCAAACACCCTGCCCGCAAAAAAACAGCCCAAGAAACACTGTTTGGCTGAGTAGAGCCAGTGAGATCAGAGAAGGCCTAAACATATATTTAAACCTTTTGGGTTGAAAATTTATAAATTTGGGGAACATCTGAGCTTTGCTCACTGTCAGTACTTCCTCCTACAGTCAGATGGCTCCTATTCTGATGAGAAGTATTTGGATAAGACCTTGTCCCAAGGCCAAGCTGACATTTTGGGGCTTAAGCTGGGTTATTTCTCAATTTCTCCACATCTGTGTGCCCATCCCTGTCTTGTGGGTCATACAAAACCAGCAGAACAAACCTGACTCTTGCTGAGATCATCGTCTCGTTGGACTTGCAAAATGTAGCCTGTCTTGCAGCTCACGTTGCACTGGGCACCGTTGTACCACCCGCCGCTGGTGCAGTTCAGCAGCGCGTTCTCAATCTCCAGCTTTTGGCAGTCGGTGGCTTCGCAGGAGTAGTGGACACAGCTAGGTGGGAGACAAGAAGTGGTATTTTTATTCAATTCATTTAATTCATCCCACAAGAGCAAGGGTGTCTGACTGACAAACTCATCACTTGTCAGGCAGCAGGCACACAGACCATACTGAACCTGACCCGGCAAAGGGCTCCTCACCAACAAGCACACCCTCTAGTTATGTCTTCTGAAGGACAGGGACAGCAGTAACGGTGATGACAATGAAAGCAAATTACAGGACTTGTGGCAAAAGGGAAGAGCCTGCCAATTCTGCAGAATTAATTTATCTTCTGCAATATTCAACTGCACTGTGGCCTTCCTACTCCTATACCAACATGTATCCATCCATCCATCCCACGAGAGCACTATCCCTCCAAGAGCAGTCCTTATGCCCCATCCAATTTTAAATCTCTGCTGAATTCAGGAGTGCCCGATATTGCTAGTGATAAGTGTGCATGTGTGTACGTGTCAGGAGGGGCTTCTGTGATAGACACTCTTATCTTTGAGAAACTCGATTGAAATCAACACATTCATTTTATTCCACTTCACGAGGAACACCAAACATCAGCGGTGTAGCTGTGCTGATAAGCTCTTATCAAGCTCAGCAGCATGCTGTCATTTCAGATCTCTTCGGTTGCTGTCCTGCTATCCATAAAATGTTTCCCCGGATGGAAACTGCCTGGTCTTCCTACAGTAAATTATTGTAACATTTAGCACAAGTTGCAAAAAGAGTTTTTTGGTTTATTTTCCTATACGCAGAGATGTCTGGTTGAAACAAAGTCTTCCACCATCTCTGATGACCTGAGTCAAACATTACAGCACATGTTCAAATGTGAGTATGGGGCAGTCTCTCAGCTAAAGGGCAATGAAAATGCTGAGAGTCTTAAAGCATGAGGGTAGATTTAGACTAGATATAAGGTAGAAATTTTTTATGATGAGGGTGGTGAAACACTGGCACAGTTGCCCAGAGAGGTTGTAGATGCCCCATCCCTGGAAACATTCAAGGCCAGGTCAGACGGGGCTCTGAGCAACCTGATCTAGTTGAAGATGTCCCTGCTCATTGCAGGGGGGTTGGACTAGATGACCTTTAAAGGTCCCTTCCAACACAAACCGTTGTATGATTCTATGATTCTACATGCAAAGACGTTTTGTTAGATTAGAGACAAAATTTCTGGGGTTAAGGATTCCAAGGATTCCCATAATCCAAGGATTAATGATATACCTCTGCTAAAAATTAAAATTAATTTAAATTAAATACAGTTAAATTTATTCTGAGGAGGGAAAACCTTAACTTATTTCACCATCTACGTGGGTAGGGAAGAACCTGAAACACAGAAAGTTATAGAAAGGAGGGAAAGCAATAAGTCAATATACATATTTTGAAATGGATTACAAGCAAACTACTCCTGTCTCCTAGAAAAAGGGTTAACAGCCACCAAAACCCCATCCACCTTAGTAAGCACAGGACTTAGCATGTACATGGTGTTTTGCTGTGTTCAAAGCATTGTGCAGACATTATCTAATTAATTTTCATGACACCCCTGTGAGACACCTGGGCTGGTATTGTTATCTCCATGTTGCTGATAGAGAAGCACATCTGCACATGTCTCTACTGAGCTCTAGATCAGATTAAACGACAGTATTATGTACCTCCACAACTCATTTCTCTGTCCCAGACTAGCACTATATGGAAAGTGCCCGATGCTTGTAATTTAAGGTTGCCTGTTCAGTGGTGGCCCTTCCCTGGAGTGCGATGAGCCATAAACAATTTCTACATTCAGAGAGATCTTATCTCCTCATTGTGCACAAAGTATTGCCACTGACAGGACTGAGGAAGGAGAATTCCATCTCTGCATTGGCCAACTCAATACCCTTCCATGCAACAAACAGTGCCCTGTCTATCAGCACTACAACTGTGATGCTCATTACTTCCGCAGAACAAACGATCCTCTGCCAGAGGGGACCTACACAATGTGATCCTGCCTTCGGTAGGATTCCCCTGCCCTATACCAACAGTTTCACACATATTTTCCAGTCACTGCAACTCATAGCTTGACATACAAATTTAAACTGCCATTAATTTCACTTTGTACCGATCAGTGAGACTGTGGATGGAACAGTGGAAGAACAAGTGGACAGTATATCCTAGTGCCCAGGTGGTCTTCTCTTGCAGGGAAACGAGGTGAGGAAAACAGCCATGTGCAATTGTCTTGTAAACGCCCAAGATGAACCACCCAGGAGCGTGAACCACAGACTTCACTGTTGCGGCAGCAGCCCCCCGGGGCAGCCTCACGTACTGTGGCTCCCTGAGCAGAGCAGAACCTTACTATTGACCTCATGGCTCTGCTAGTTGAGTAAGTCACCAATTAACATTAGCAAGAATATCTGAATATGGATGTTGAGTGTGTAAATGATGAATGACGTCTTGTTGAACCCTCCCTACATGTCCCAGTTACACCTACCCACGAAGGCTAACTGCCACTTTGCTCCCCTCTGTTTTTCAGACAGTGAGGCTGCAATACAAGTTCCTCCTGTGCCAGGGCTCCAGTGACGAGGAAGTTGACTCATTGAGGAAAAAAGCGAGCACTATTGCCAAGCCATTCTCAGAAGTACATATTGCAAACCTTGACTGCCCATTGCAAAACTCCTGCAAAATCTGAAAACCCTTTTGCACTAAAGTTGGAAAAATAAAATAATAGCAGACCTATTTCATTTAATACTTATGTGAATTGATGTGCTGCACATTGATGTAGCACTGAATTCAGGCTTCAATGGCTTCAGAGGGAAGGATAAGCCTAAGAAAACCTTTGCAATTTGCACAAAGGGAAATCTGGAGCAACGTCACCGCAGTCAGTGGCATTGCTTTTCATTTCCATCAATGTAAAGGAGAAAAAGAATCTGGTTTCTTGAGTTCGTATCAGGACACCAGATGAGCAAGCCTGGGCTTAAAAGTCCTACAGAACTGAAACGCCACAGACAAAGGCATTAAGAAACACTTATTGTGATGTTCTTCTTTCTGTTTACAAGTCCCCTTGTGGTCTTCTTAAATGGCCAGGGAACATTTTTAGCCACCCCCTCCAGGCTCCAGATTATGCCTCGGTTAGCAGATCATCTGGGCAGCTCACTCTGTCTGTAACTCTATATGAATGACTTCAGTGACAAACAATACAACCATTCACTTTTTGTAAAAAAACAACCACTGCCACCAAATGTTTCCAATTTAAATATTTCTGGTTCTCTAGCTACTGGTTCCAATTTGGTATCAGCTACTGTCAGCCGTAAATCCCAATGAATTTTGAAGTCACGATCCTGAATTGAGTTCTGCAAATGCAGAATTAAGAAGGCAAAATGAATATCTCCAAGTAGGAAGTTTAGACAAAGAACCCATCACATCCATATTGCAGAATTGTGGGTTACAGAAGCTCTTGCATGGGTACTGCCATTTAGCAGTGGTTAGTCATCACATGCTCCAGAAACTCCACATTCCTCAGGAAAGAAACAATATAGAATATCTGAGAATGAAATCACTCTACTTTATCTCATGTTGATTCCTGGCATAGGACAGCTTACCCCATTTTCTTGCAATCAAAACTGGGTGACTTCATCAAAACTGCCTATCTGAAATCATCCCTGGTCTATCCTAACTCCCCAAATGCACCAATTGCTTTCCACAGTATGAGCTGGTCTGCATGAAAGCTACATAAGGGACCCAAGGACCACTCTAATGATTTACTGATCTACATGAACGAACAAATGTCGGTGCCTGAGATATTCCCTGACAGTGTTTATTTTACTAGGTCCACCTCAGGATTCACCTGTTCCTGTTCTTGCCCTGGTAGTATATGATTTCCTAAAGCAACATTTTCATACCAAGGTGAGTGCAAAGAGCACACGTTCCACTGCCTGCAGCGTGTTGAAAGTACAGATCAAGGCAGACCATTTCAATGATGTAAAAAGCTCTGAACTGAATGAGCTTCACATGTAGGCTGAAGTTCTGCGCCAGTTCTGATTTTATTCAAATCCATTCTGCCCATCCCTAATCTAAATGAGCTCAGTCATTAGCCTCTAAATCTTTATTTCTCTGTGCCAATATTGGCCCCAATTCAGCAAGGCACTTAAACATGTGCTTAACTTCAAAAGCATGGTTAAGTCCCACTGATAGACTTGACTACAGGGGGATGTAAGCAAATAGCTAAGGGCTTTGCTAAATTGGGGTCTTAGTGACACAATCCTAGAAACATTTGTATTTTAACATGTTTATAGAGAATTATAACAATTAAGTGGAACTCTTCCTTCCTCACACAAAAACAATCCAGGACTTCCTCTTTTGAAAAGCTTACAGCAGCCAGACTTTCTTTTCCTAACCCTGGGGTCAAGCACTTTTCCAAGAACTCATCTTAACGTAGTGCCCTAATTACTTGTTTCCTTTGTGATAGCTCCGACACATATATATGCATAGGTGAGCATAAAAGCTCATGGTATACACTTGTTATGAGAAGAGCCACACCATTATCTGTTGTACATAGGAAAAACTTCATTTTCCACAGTCCAGGCCAGCCTGGGCTGCAGATCTGAAGCATACTTTGGTTTTGTTCTACACCACCATACATACAACTCACACATGTGTAGCCTTCTGAGGGTTTTTCCTACAGATTTATCCTTACAATGGGTTTGTCTTCTCCTCTGTAGAGATTCGTCTAAAGGCAAAAGCAGGTTCTCTCTCTCTAATCCAAGCATTTTGGAAAGCAAAGGCTGCTAGGCACATTCCTTGTAGATATAAAAAAAACCTATGAACTGCAAAGGTGGTGATGAATCTTCTTCAGTCTTCAGCTACAACCTGTTAGTCTCCTTGCACTAACATAAAATCTCAAAGAACATCTACCTGAGTCCTTGGTGCTGGATGGGAACCTGTGCTGACTGTGCCACTGGAATAAGGATCAAGCCCTTTCCTTTTAGGTGTTTGCCTTCAAATCTGGTCCATGAGAGTGACCAAAAGAGTAGCATCACCTATGGTCCCTTCAGCGATCTCACGGCAGTACTGTTGCCCAGACTCTGATAGTGATCACAGCAAAACCCGAATTCGAACTGATAGGGTCAGGAATGCGGATAGATCCAGACATTTACAGAAAACACTTGATCCAACCCCAGGTAAACTGTGGAGGAAGGAGAGGCACGAGCCAGTATGTCCCCACCACTGTCCCCACCAATGCAGGGCAACGTTCTCCCAGGGGACTGGCTCTGCCTTCAGCCTGACTGCACCCCGTTGTATGAGATATTCCTGCCCGGGGTGGGGCATTTTGAACTGATAAAGCTCTCAAAGCCCCTTTGCCCTGGCAGCCTGGAAGCGGGACCGTGTGCCTGGGCGTTAGCAGCCCTGCAGGTCTCCCTGCCAGAGTCTGTCCAGGCAAACAAAGAAAACGCATCGCCTTCCACTTTAATAAAAGCCAAATGATGCCGTTTGCCAATTACCAAAATGGGGCGAAGGTTAAAAACCCATTGAATTATAACACATGTCACGGACCAAAGCTTCTATGATTAACAGTTCTGTGAGAAATTCATTAATTTCACCAGAAGCAAGCTGACAGAGATTGCGCTTAATGACAGAACACAGGGCAGGGGAAAGGCAGCCAAATTGGGAAAAAGAAAGCTGCATTAAATCACAAAAAAAAAAAGAGACGAGGAAATCCTTTTTTTCCCCCTTATAAAAAAAGGAAAAAAATAACCAGAGTTATAAAGGGTGGTTACATTTGTTCCACTGCTGAAGATTTATCTTCATCATTTCTTATTGGGGAAGCTGACAGCAGGAGAGAACAAGACAAAGAGAAGAGCTGGAGTGGGCTATGTCTCCTTGGGGCTTGTGTTTGGGGCAGCAAAGGGTGAAGTTCGGAGGACAGCCATCCACGGAGGCCATGGCAAGGGCAGGTGATGGCATGTTGGCCAAGGCTGGGTCTTGCTCTACAGTGCTGGTCCCTGCCATCTGCCAAATGCCCAGATGGACACACTTATGGAGGAAGGTAAACCCAAAATTTCCCCTGCAGAAGCAGTTTTGCAGCCATAACAGTGAGCTCATGCCAAGATTTAACCAAACAAAGGAAAGGAAAATATTTCTGCTACACTAACTAGAAAGCACAAGGAGCTGCACAATGTGGGGCATGGACACTGGAGAGCCATGGGCAACCAGAGCCTGCTGCAGGGGCAGGGAGGCTTGTCTTCATTACAAACACAGAGTTCATGGAGAATCAGAAAGCTGGAAACTCCTGAAACCCACAATTCTGACAGCTGAATTGGGGTGTCTACCTGGGTTTTCATGCCTCCTACCTGCAGTTTTCAGGAGAGGAGCAAATGGCACCAGGCGGGATGGAGGAGGGGACAGGTCTTGTGAACACGGCAGGGAAATGCCACCGAAGGAAAGCAGTACTGCACAAGAACTGCCTTGCCAGGGGTGGGAGATCCCCAGTTGATGTTTCCTACACGGTGAAAAGGACAAAAACCTGATTTCTGAGGAACTGCTGTCAAAGGCAGCCCTAGTGCACCAGGATTTTTGCTGCTTGAGTGACTGCAGGGTGGGAAATTATACTTCTGCTTCTGCACACCCAATTTCACCGTCCACTCCACGAGGCTAAATAGGAAATAATAAAAGTGTAATAATTTGAGCTATAAAGCGCAAGAGAAGAACTAACTGGGCCATTATATCTCGTTAAGGATGCAGTGTGAAAATAAAGTGTGTCGTTTTATAGCACATCTCCAGCAGTGAGGTAAACTTTTGCTGAAAACAAAAACAGCCTGTGGTCAGCTGCAGCAGAAAAACCAACAACTGGAAAAATACAACTGGAAAGTACGGAGGGTTTTTTTTTTTTTCAAACCCTCTATAAATGTCTTCAGAAAGATGGAATGGATTTTCAAAAGAGCTAACGATGACTGAGAACAACTACCTATAAAGTTCAATGAGACTTTTGCATTTAAGCTCCTTTTTCTCTTCTAAAATATTAACTGTAATTCATGTTTTAAGAAAGAAGAGTGAGCATATGTTTTATTTTCAGTTATTAAGTTGTCACTAACCCATGGGAGTGATCCATTCACCCTCAAAATAAAAGCTGTGTCAACTTTTAAGGGCTGATATATTTCTTTTCCCTCACATATTTAAAATCTGCACCCTTGCCTAGAAGTGTCTATATCTGGCTATAAATCCTCTCCAACCAAAATAATTCTCCTTGAAGAGAGAGAAATAATATCTCTTGTAGAGAGAAGCCAAAAAGCAGGCAAAAATATCCATGTCGACCTAAGGAAAATGAAAGCGGTAAAATTGATGCTTACACATAGGAAGGAAAGCTCCTTTAAAATTAAATAAATATTTAAAAAAACATATTAGACAAATGCAACCAGTGGGGAAAGGGGAGAAGGGAAGGATGAGCAGAGTGGGACTGATACTCAGAGTCTGATGGGGAGACTGTGAGCATGGGAGGAAGAATACCCGCATCCAGCTTCTGAACTGGTTAAGAATAAATGTTAAAAATCCCTCTTTGTTCTTCCTGGATTGGGTAAAATAACAAAGAGAAAAGATGGCAGGTGACAGCAAAGTTGTCACCCATTTCCTGGCTGCACAACTTAATGCACAACTTTTCTGTACATCTTGGATACCTGAACTGCTTAAGAGATTCTTGTAAGCAAGAAAGAATATGTGGTCACCCCAAAGGATCCCATCACAAGGCAAACTGGAGATTTCCCACTATAGCACTGTCATCAGTGGAAAAAATCCCACTGATTTCAATTGGCTTTGGGTAAGGGCTTTATTTCAGAGAATTTCTAGTTCCTTGACGGACATGGGAAACTTTATGATCAATCCAGCATCGTAACCTGCAAGACCTAAAATGTTACTTTGCACGAGTGAGGCTCTGATGGAAGATTTTGAGAACAAGAAGCTGAGATGGTTCAGTGCATCACAAAAACAAAACAATGCCCCAAAAAAATCAAGAAGAAAAAGAGGCAAACGGCGGGTGATTCTTCTTCAAGAGATTTCTAAAGGTTAGTTTGCTGGGCTGCAGAGGCTCACTGAAGCTTTGCCTAAGGGGAATGCATTTTTTATTAAGGAAATAACTTTCTAAACACAGAGCACTTCTAATTTCATAAGTGAACAAATGGTTCAATTCCTACTGAAAACTTGAGAGGGAGGAATGTGGTCCTGCGTCTCAGCCCTCTCGAGCTCCCTGTTGCTTCTCACCATCTCCTTCCAGTGGGTCTTGCTCGCTCTTTTTCTGTTCCCGCTCTTGCACTGGGATTTGGCCAAACTTCCAGAACTAGACTTCCCATCTGAAACTTGATCCTGCTCTCTTTGGGCCTCTGAATTTATACAACCTATTGCACAGAATGATCAGACTCCCTGAATCTAGGTCAGAACACACTGACTGGAGTGATTTAGCTATAGATATACTCCTTTTTTTTTTTTTTTCAAATTTTCTCTTCTCTCTCCCCCTTCTCACCCTCCCGCCTTTCCTGGAATAAAAGCAGGTCCTAAAAACAAGCCAGAACATTATCAAAAATCCTGACAGCTTGCTTAGGAGGCTGAGCAGAGGTTTGCTGGGATATGCAACTTGTTTTACTATTGCTGCCGCTATGGTATGACGACTGCTCACAACTTTGAATTCACAAAGGAAAAAAAAAAATTATTCTTTCAGGGGTTTTGCTAAATTCTCCCCTCTTCTTTTCACTGCCTCGCTGAAAGGATCCATGAAGCTGCTGCACCAGAGGCCACGAAAGGTCACAATCTCTGTGGGATGCTGTAAAGCAGAGACTGAGAGGGGTTGGTGGTGATCTATTGATGTGTCTGTAATAACAACAAGAATAAAACGGTAGCCATAAACCTTTCATCCTGGGGGGTCCCACAGAGCTTTTCAGAACGTGGGCCTGATCCAGAGAGGTACTGAGGGCCCTTACCCAGCCATAAAAGCACCACAAATGCTGGTGGGCAAGCACCCACTGCCCGGGGCCGAGCACCTTGCAGGATCCGGCCCCGCCGGGACACAAGCATCACTTTGTCTCCGCGCGACCGCTTCCGTGGGAGGTCCCTGTAGCACTTTAGCAGCACAAAGCAGTTTAGATTGAAGCCGGTGTGTGAGTAGCGAAAAAGATGCCGTACTGGGGAATGTATGGAGAGTTAACTGGCCCCAATTCCAAGCTTGGGATAAAGGAGGGAGGAGAAAGGAAGAGGAAATAATTCACTAACAGTATCCCATGCGGGTTAAATGTCCCATCCATCCTGATCAATGAGAACACTGCCGGTTTTTTACCAGCGACACAAAAGGGTCAGCAGGGTTCAGCTGCTGTGCCCCTCCTGCCTCCTCTTAACCCCCGGCGCAGGCGGGCGGCGCGGGGGACGGTGGGTGGCGAGGCAGAAGGAAGCAAGCTGACAGGCTCACCTCTGCTCCGCCGGGCTGTAGGTCTGTCCTCGCTGGCAGCTGCTGATGGTGATGGGGTCGAAGTTGTGGAAGGAACGCAGGGCCACCCCAGAGATGGCCACAAACTGGGAGCTGAAGCTAATGAGGACAGCCTGGGTGTGATAAAAAGGGTGACTGAGGTCATGGATGACGGGGATAATCAGGGGATTGTTCCTGCAGCTCAGGACGTGGACACCTGCCAGAGGAGAGACAAGATCAGAGGAAGGGTCAGACTTAACACAATCACTTCCCGAAGCCGTGGGCACTTCAGAAGCATTTCACCCATAGGAACAGACCTATAGAGCTGAAAAGTTATGGTAAGCTGCCTGGAGGGGCTTCCCAAATCACTCTGGAGAGCTTAGCCGAGAAGTATATCCCTCCAGACAGCTGAAGAAAGGCTGCCATTCTCTCCGCAAGCACGACAGGCTCTCAGAGTGGTTTCTTTAGACCACAGCTACGTTCCTATTGTGCTCTGTTAAATCAGGAGCAACCATCACGGAGGAAGCGGAGTCACACTATTGTAAAACAGGTCTGAGAGGACAGTTGGAGCCTTTATACCGGGCATCAAATGGTGCCGGCAGGCTGGGTGGCTTTGTGCACCGTGGGCAGTACACCACTGACTTGTTTGTAGCTGTGCATGTCATTAGCACTCAGTGTAAAACTTTTTTGCATGAGCTCTACACCAAATGTGCCCAGTTTTGATTTTTTTGATAGTTTTCAGCCTCAGGGTATCTTGCTCTGCTAAAAAAGGCAAAGATGGTTCTGAAGAGAGAAACGAGGGTGATGGGCCCACTAAAGATTTTACAGGTGATCGCATTTGAGAAGAAAATAACCGTGTCTTGGGAAAATAAGAGTGTCTCAAGAAGTCGAGGTGCACAGAAGCACCAGAGAGGTGACAAGGAGAATTCTTAATCCCTTTTCTTCATCAGAGAAGGCACTCAGTGATACTTGGGAAGAAATTCCCATCTTCAAGTAGAGGCAACCTGAATTCAAATGGGCCAAATCCATCTCAGGGGTAACTCAAAGGACAGACAGCTGTCGGCTGGCCTCAAAATTCATTAATTGAGATTCACGGCCTGACGGCTGCCTGCAAAGCCCTGCCTCCGCAGCTCCATGGCATCGCTCCGAGGATCAGCTTGGCTCCAGCTCCATTCACTTCACTGGAGCTCCCCCAGCAACAGCTTTGGCCCAGGCCCTTTGGCTACCCTGATACACTTACGAATCTGAAAATAAAATAAATTCTATTTGCATGTTCAACTGGCTCAGGGATTTCTATTATTTTTTTTTTCCAGTTCAGGTTTCTTGACTCAAAAGGGAAAAAATAAAAAAGTTTTCATTTTTCTCCTTAGAAAGTGATTTCCTGTGAATTAAGACAGACTTCTGACCACTCTCTTTAAACATCTACCTCCCACCCTCTACTTTAAAAAAATCTTCCTGTAATAAAAAAAAATAAAATAAAAAAGCAAACCTCTTTTTGTTTTGGTCTTTACCTGACCCTGAAATAACCTCCCTTGTCTACTTGCCTCCCACAGGTCTTTTGATATCAGCTCCTTGTGGAACGGTGCACGTTTCTCACTTACAAACAGGTGCAGTTAATACTCGAAATCCCGGGTTCCCAAATTCCTTGGAAGTTTCTGCCTTCTCTGATGGAACGCCAAGAAAGACCTTATGGTATGAGGCTGTTTATTCACTTCAATTTCATTCCTTGCACTCAGGTGGTGTCCACAACAAAACAGATCCTCAGAGCTGTGCTGCAGTCGCTGGTGCTTTCTGACCCCGACAAGGTAAATGGGGGCTGAACAGGTCAGGTTCCTGTAACTAACTGCCTTCATTAGCAAAAAGCACTCAAGATACTACAGGTGCCCATGGCGGGGCAGTTAGAGCTGTCTCCATGCTTGCCCCTGTTTCTGGAGCTCTGTATCCACCTGTTCATGCTCAACAGCTCTTGCAAAGTACCCAGCAGCTGAACCCCACTGTCTACAATGGCTCTGAACTAACGGCGCTGAGGTATTTGGCAGCCCAACCTCACCACCTCCTATCGAGACTCAGAAGAAGCTTCTCATTGTTTTCTGGGAGTTCACACGGTAAAAACTTGCTCTGACCAAGGTGGGAAACTGCACTTCTGGATAGACTGCATTTTGCTCATGGGAGTCTTTAGCACACTGAAGACTGATCGAGCTTTAAATAATTGCTACTTCCTTTTGGACATACTTTTAATTTGCCACTAACTTCTGCTTAAGGCTGGCTGACCATCTGCAGTCAATCCTGCACCCAGTGCATGACGCTTTGCATTTCAGCTGCAGTTTCTAGCTTGCCATGGTGATAATTCAAACACATCAAACACAATATCTAGGAAAAGGATTTAATGCCACACCCAGAACTCAAAACAGGGATCAGGAGCTCTGCCTGAGTGAGAACTTCTGGGTAACCTATCTACACCTCTCCTTTGCTCCAGGCCAGTCTCTTCTGAAAAGGTCAGAGGGGCTTTTCCATGATGAAGGCAGCATTTCATCTGTGAAGATCTCCAGGCATCAGTCTGAGCCATGCCAAACTCGTGTTGCAACTTCATCGAGGATTTCAAAACCCAACCCTCAGTTTCCTCTTTGCTCCTCTTGTTCTCTTTCTCTCACAATCTGTCTGTCTGTCTCTATAAAATGTCGCATTAAGTATTTGTTGGCATGCTTTTGTCTCCATCATTTATGTCTCAGAGGGAAAGAGCTATGAGCCACTGTTTTGCAAAAGGAGGAGGATAAGACTACTCCAGGGGCTCTGGCAAACTGGGAGCTATCCTGACTCAACCTACACAACATGCTATGAATTTTGGTTTGTTCTTGGACAACAAACACCACACATACTTTCTTTCTTTTTCTCCACACCCTATGAAATTATATATTACCCTGGATAGTCATCCAACACCTGTCACTTGTGTGTGTCCACTCTCCTCATCACTAGTAGGACATTCATTTGAGTTTCAGCTTATCAAAATTGTAAAGTTATGGTAAAACAGAAAGCTGGGTGAGTGGGTTACATTTCCTTAAAAACCGCTCCTGGGGCCAGATGGCCAGCTGTCTTCCCATTGGAAAGAAAGGGCAGGGGAGAATTGAAAAGGGATTATGCAAGTCCTATCCTGACACAGAATTGGGAGCTAGGGTGAGCTCCTTGGTCCTGGAGCTTAAATGCAGCCAGAATCAATTCACCAAACACAATTCTCCCAGGTTCAGGGACCTGTGCTCAAGGTAGAGATAAAAATGGTCTATCCTGGCACTTCAACACAGCTAACAGGTCCACAGCCTCTGTCAGGAATATCTACTTGAGGCCATGCAAGCAGCCCCTCAAGGGCCATGGTGCTAGACCTGCATCAAACCTGAAATACTTTGCATGAAAAATTTTGGTCATTAAATGGCTGCAGAAACCCCCCTGCAAGCAGGACTAGAGATCCCACCAACTACACTTTGCGAAGCAGAAGTGTTTGCTGCACCAGCTGGTGCAGGTCCCTCACTCCCAGCTGACAGCAGTTCACTTGTATCACTGTCAGTGTCTCTCCAGGGAGGTGCTGTGTGTGAAGCATTCAAATAGTGCCTATTTTCATGACTAAAGAGGAACTAGTCACTTCTGAACACATAGTGAACAGGTATGGAGAAATGTCTGTATAAAATGTTGCACCATTTTCAACAAACTCTAGGGAAACTCAGGTTTTGGAGCATTAAGCAAACACTTTTTTTTTGTCTGATCCTGGAAAAACTGAGCAAGAGTATTGGTCAGTTTATGTATGGGGGTGCCAACAGATTAAGCAAGTGAGTTTAATAAAATACAGTCTTACCAAGATCATGGCTTTGCTCTTTGGTGTCAAACAGCTGCACACCGATGGTCTCCTGCTTCTGATCCAGATAATAGGTCCCATCAGTGACCAAGTGAACTAGGACCGCCGCAGCTACCATAGGCTGGGAAAAGTAAGCCTGGGAAAACAAAAGCCCCACAAAGACTGAGGTGGAGAACTATGATGGGCTTTAAAAAAACCCAAGGGTCAGTCCAGGACTTTTAAAATAACAATTCCCATCCCAGGTCACACAGAAGTCTTCTCTTGCAATCTCTCCTACACAAACTAGATAAACTCGAGTCAAACAGCCCTGCAGCTGGAGGCTGTAACCTCTCAGAAATTCAATAGCCTTGTCACAGGAGGGGACTTCACTACTGACTCTCTAGACAGTGCTCAGAGGCTTTGTTTTGCTATTTTGCACTAAACAGGCTTCAAAGAAAGGAGCAGTTTGGCCCTGGGCAGGCTGTCCCATGATATTTTGCCTGCTGGAGAAACTTTGTACAAGCAGGCAAAGAGGATATTTCTGAATGATACATGTGCTTCCTACCTTCAGCCAGAAAATGGTCTGTGTCATGTGGGAGTACTGGAAGTTGGCCGTGCAGGGATACCAGGCATACTGAGAGACACCATCGTTCAAGTCAATCACCTTAGTTCGACACATCTGTGGGAGAAAAAAGAAACACCAAAACGTAGATGACAGCAAGGAAGTATTATGACTGTTTAAAGTGGGCAAAAAAGGCCAGGTGACCTGCTAGAATAAAATAATACACAGTAATGACATTTCTAAATACCATGAGATTATCCAAAAGTTAAGTTTCCAGGTCTTCCATCTCAATAAGAAAAACTGAAACATGTAAAGGAGTTAAAGACTCACAGCAGCTGGATAGCAGCCAACATTTCCTCTTACTTTGATATGAGGTCTTTGACAGCATTCAGAACAACTTTGCTCCCACCCAAATGGACTGTGACTCTTCCCACTGGAGTCAAAGTGATGATCACTTCTGAACGGACGAACTCACAGCACAGACAGGCTGCCGATGCTCTCCACAGTACTCAAGCAAAGCTCTATTTAAACCTGCATCTTACTGTAACCTCAGGGAAGTCACAGATGGCCACGCAAACTTGGAAGCAAGTGTAGCCAGGAAAGTCCTGTCTCTACAAGCCAACTTAAGCAAACTAGTTTCTTGCTTTGTTAACTAGTTTCTGTAAATGGAATCACCTTCTTCCTACACCTACAGCACTTTCCATGGCAGTCAGCAGTGAGATTATAAGCAAACTGCTCTTTTCAGTAAAGAACAAGTAGATGAATCCCAAGGGCTGGCATGGATGAACAGCTCAAAGAAGAAAATGCCAGAATCCAAGTACCAGAGCGCCTTGCAGTGCCATCAGTATGTAAGATGTGAAAATGAAGCTGCAAGAAATTGTAGGATTTACCCCAAACCCACACTGCTCAGTGAAGCTGCTTCAAAAAAGAAACATGCATGACCATAGTCTTCATTCCCCCAACAAACATGAGAAGGGAAAATGCCCACCATACAAAAGGCTACAACTGCATTAGAAGGACGCTTCCAGCTGAGGCTCTTGGAGCATCTGAAGGGTGCCTGTCAAGATTCACAACACTTTGGTGAACTCAGTGACTGTCACTACCAGAGACATGGGGATAGAGACAATTCCTTGAGGTCTCATAGTATAGTGGCAATGGAGCTATGAATGTAACCCAAGAGGCCAAACCATCTCCAGCAGTTGTGCTAGCCACGGGAGAGCCCAGGACTGACCACACAGACCACCTGCGCTAGGTGCTAACTGGAGCTATGTACTCTTGGGGACAGTATTAGATTTCTTTCCAAGACCAGAGCCTGAACTGAGCAATCAGGTGGTGATGTGCTGTCAGTAAAGCTGTTCCCATAAGCAATTTTCCTGATTATTGAAACAAAAAGAAAACCCTGAAGTGAAACAAGAGAATTAACAGAGATGTTTTTAACCATTCAAAATCCTATGCCCAATCAGTAACGCTGCATGGAGCTGCCCTCTTGGTCTCGGCAAGCAAAGTCTGGGCAATGCAAAGAGAGCCTGGGATGCCTGGGAATGAGAAACCAGATTGGCTAAAAGTGAGGTAATCACCTCTATAATCTGAGTCCCTCAAGATCCAGCACAGAGGAATCTATGGGCAAAACATAAATCAGCTTTAATGGGCTGGAAGAAGATTTTTAGTTTATTTATTTTTTAAAACAACTGGGACCAAGCTTCATTGAGGCTAGCCAGTGGATAGTGTTACATTTTACAGCAGAGCAAGGCTTTACATAAACTATCTTTGGCATTTGAAATCCAGGCCAGCAATTCGACATGTACCATTTCGCAATTCTCCCTTCTTGCATTTTCAGCAGCCTGACTCTTGTTGGGAGCATGGTTTTTATTTTAATACCTCTCCAGCTAGGGAATTTATCTTACCCACATCTGCAATTTATATGGTCAGAGAGCTCTTTGACATGAACAAAGGTCTCATTACTTTTATATGATTTTGTTCTTATTCTTATATCTCCTGCTCCATTGGTCCAAAAAGGTGGTTGAAAGAAACAAAAGTACTGATGTTTGGTGCATTTTAAGTGCCACTTAATGGATGAGTGAAAACCTGTATTAAGAAATCACCCAGACCTTCACCAAAAGTTTGAATCAAACCCAAAATAAACCCCTGCTGAGGTGGGTTGGAAATCTCTGATAGCTTTTAAATGCCTTGTTTGATTTGTGTGCGTGTGTGAACTCTAGCACTTTCTGCTTCTGCCTGAGAATATTAGCAAAAATTTTAACACTGCATAAAGAGCCTGTGTTTGAGACACGTGCAACTGAGGTGTGCGGACTCAGTAGACTGGTTGGGTTTGAACAGGTTAGATAAGCTTCCTCCTGCTGAGGCTGATCCATTGCTACTCAGATAAGTGTTTCAAAGTGGTACTGGGGTAAAAAGTTCTTTTAGGAGAAAAGTATAATTGAGAAGTGTGGGAAAAGCCTAACAGACATGACATTAGGAGTGGCTACAAGAGCCTCTTCTACATTAGCTGCTATCTAGTAAACTTAGCTAATGGCAAAAAAAGTTCTTTAAGATTTTATAATAACAATCTGATCGGATAAACAGTCTCTATCACCTACAGACTATTATCTCAATAGGCTCTAATGCACATGGTAAATACGTCTCCTTTTCAATTCTACCCAGTTATTGAGTGTCACACCACAACTGCGAAGTCTGAGAACCACTTACGGGGAGAGTCTTTCACACCTCTGCTTTTAAGGCATCCCTAGAAGATGGCAGCAGCGTGAAGGCACTTATTACTGCAGTACCACCACTTTCAAGTTACAAGTTCTAATGGCCTGGAAGACAGAGCATCATCTCTCCTCATGGCTACAAATTCATAGGAATTTATGCTTATGAGAAATAAATCATTTCCTAACATCCTCCGTTTTGCTACAGTGATGCAAAACAGCAGCTAAAGCACCTGACAGCTGTGGAGGGAAGAAGGGATAGATGTACTTTTCATTTCAGGGTGTTACCAAACACTAAAGTATTTGCTTTGAAGAATGACGGCATCACGCAGGACTCAAAACTTCGCTCGCTGGGGCTTATCCAGGTTCTCAGACCCACACAGCAACTGGGATCCACAGCAGCTTAGTATCTGCTCCAAAGTATTCGGGGACTATTCATGTCTGCTTACTGGAAGCCCATGTCATACCCCTCCCTAGGAAGCTGCTTTCAATTAAAAGAACTGATGTCTGTTCCTCTTGGAGGTTCTAATCCAGCTTGTCTCCCACCCACACATTTTGTACACAAACATCGAGAGACAGAATGAACAAGGCCAGAGAGCACTGTGGGATCTTCCCACAAGAGGGAATGCCTGGAGGATTCCCTTTGACTGATTTATACAAGCTCTTGTCAATCACAGGGACAACATGTTCTTCAAACCGCCTCTCCTGTTTTCCTTCTCTTACTCAAGGGGACTGAGGAATGTGTCAGCAGAAAGGGAAAAGTGATATATCGGGAGTGCTTAGTTCATTGCCACATCTAAAATGCATTTACTATTGCAATCAACTCCATTTCCTCATAACATTTTCCTTCAAAGTAATATGGGAAAATTTGCTGAAGAGCAGATTTTGGAGGGCACCTTTGTGAATGATTCCCAGCCATCCCACGACTTCAGGCAATGTTCAGTTGGGTTGATGGGCTCCTGTAGATGAACTACAGGCTAAGGATCATTGAGCCTGTGGACTGGGCACTGGGCTAGGTCTCAGCCTGACTGTGCCCAGTGCATGGCCCCATTACAACCTTCTGGGCAGCACTTGGCTTCTCCAGGCCTGAGGCCCCCATCTGTAAGACAAGGGTGATATTCTCCCATGTCACACGGGTATCTTGAGGGTAAAAGCAATTAGCTGCAAAAGGTTACAAAGAGAAGGGACAAACAAGCACATACATGTGTGAAGGACATACCTCCCCACAGGAGTGGGTTAAATACAAACAGATGCCATCCCACTCTGTCCTTCCCATTGAGCAAGTACAGCCAGACACCACAAGCTTTGCATACACTGGTGGTTCTCATCTCTCACATTGTAACATCAAAATAATTCTAAACGCAGACAGGCAAAGCTGCTATTTAAACTAGAACGCTGCCCTACTCAGCTCTGGCGGTGATGCCGCGGTTGGAGTGGACGTGCCTGTCTGCATGCCCACGGGCGGCTGTAAACAGAGCAAATCTCCAGTGCACAGACCTGCCTGCTCCCAAAATCCCATCTGTTGTCCCATGGCGGGGCTTCCTCCAGACCATGTCTTCAAGCTAAGTATGGCTGTGAAGGGCCATAATGAGCACTTGGCCATCAGGCAGTAGGGAGCAACCTCTTTCTGGAGAAGAGTGGAAATGGTTATCATGCCCCAAATGTGAGGTTGCTGCCTCTCCTGCTCTCCTTTCTACTGGGGACTGTGCTGCTGCCACTTCTGCAGCAAGACAGACAATGCTGTGGGTTTCTGGGACGAAACAGGCTATACCCTGTCCCATTTGCAAAACAGCAACCACAGAACAAGCAGGAACAGGATCTATTGGTAAAACCCACAGTACCATCTATTTGTGGAGTACACAACATCCTGAGTGAGGCTGTACAAGTGCACAGAAAAACTCATGGACTGATATGAAACCCATGGAGGCACAAACAGGAGATATTCTGTTGTTTGAAGATCCAGCTAAAGACCAGATTTCCACCATAATACTGAAACTTAATTAATCAACAGTTTTTAGCTGACTGCTCTGCAAAATGCTATTTATATTTAACTTGACACATGCCAGAGAATCCCAACCATGACATAAGCAGCATTTTAACACATCCCTTACAGATTAAAACTTTCTCTCTCCATTGCCAGACATGGGGGCGAGCAGTCACCCAGACCTTTTATTCTTAAATATGTTATTGTTCTTGCAGACCTAAGGTTAATCTTATCCAAGGATAAGAAACTATGGTGCAGTTGCTAAATATCAGAAAGGTTCCTGCTTGTTTATTGCCCAATATTATAAGGCAGCTTGACTGCCACATGGACACCACCCAGTTTGCCGACTGCAGCACAGACCTCCAATCTGTTCTGAAAGCTGTTGCACTGTTCTTCTCATTTAGGCTGGGAATTGGGTTGGAGTTACAGAAAAATGAAATTGCCCACATTAGTGAGCACTGAACCGTTAAAAAGGCCACCATTTGGGTTCCAACAAACACCTCTAAAACCAGCCAATTTCTATGAACCTCAGGAGCCCACAGAGCTCAGATAGAAATTGTACACACAGGCTTACTCAAGGGACATCAGAAATTTTGCTCTGGGTTCTCTTCTAGGTTCTGGTCAGAAACGCTTTAGGACTAGTCTTTACTAGTGTTCTGGATTTGTCCTGTCAGAAGATTTGAGTCAACAGTTGTCTGCCCAGCTACGGAAGTCAGCATTGCATCATTTCAGGTTGGCCTCTAAGACTTAAGGAAAGCATTCAAAGTTACTTTTTCCAAGCTGGTACATATATTAAATTTTTATGTGCACTAACAATGAGTTTAAAATACCCTGTTGTTGTAAAAAATAAAATAAAAAACCAAAACCAAATCAGAGACTCAGCAGCATAAGTTATAAGCATAAGATGATGAGAGAAAGCTGTGTCCTCCCTCTTTCAATAGCCCTCTTACCTTCTAGTCTGCTGCTTCTGTCTCAGCAGCAATTTTCCCTTACCTCTGATGCTCATGAACTGCAGCTTCTACTCCAAACCTCTCCTTGTCCTCTGTGTCTGATAATACAGTTTTACTAAGTTTCGTGCTCTTTGTTTGCTTTTGCCTGTTTTCACTGGGGTACTTAAAGGTCTGATGGCAAAAGATGAAAAACTGCAGCATGTCCTGCTCCAGGACAAAGGCATGCAGGCAGGTGATCAACAGAAAACCTTTATCAACTGGAAGCTGATAAAACTCCTGGGGTAACACACTGATGCTATATTACTCCCAGATTCAGTTGGCTCAGAAGTAAGAGGAAATCTCATCTGTCAATTTTACCCGTGTAATGAAGAACAGGATTTGGCTGTGGGACTGGGAAGCAGATTATGTCTCCTGCAGGACAAAATAAATCCCCATTGCCAGTTGCTATGTCCAGTCTCTGCACAGCCACTTCCCCTTTGAATCTGGAGCAGCCGATGGTGTCTGGACCTTGCAGACTTAGTATTCAGTTAGCATGTTACTACAGCTTTCTTAGCACAGAGCCCCAGTTTTCAGCTGAAGGTTTGGCTGGATTTTTTAGTAATTGGAAAGTGACCTATACGTGCACAAAAACACTACAGCCGATACGGCATCAATCGTTTGTTTGCATGTGACATGATGATAAATTCCTCTATTTTACAATAAAAATGATAGTGTTCATTTCCAAATGGAAATTTCCTTGGGTAAAGTTTTGGATGTAACACAGGGCTGTGATTCAGAAATGAGTGGGAGATGCAAGGGCTATTTTGTTTTGTCATATAAGTAGGTTTAGTTTCGGGAAAGTGGATGGGAGCTACAGGGATTTCCATTAAATGATGGCCCAGATTGCATGTGTATTCAATGTGTGTTATAAACTTTAGCTTTCTCAAAAAATGCAGTTATTCCACTTCCAAAGAGTCTGCATGAACAATATATTTCAATTTTTAAATCACACAGACCTGCATTCTTTGAGCTTTCCTTTGAATTTCTGTTATCTCCAGATTCAAAGCAAACTTCATTTAAAACCGGTGAGTTCAAATCAAAATCACATAAAACCATAAACTTCACATGGTATACCTGAAAAAACTGTAAAGCAGTTCTGACTGGCCCTATCCCAAACCCACATCGGTTTTGACATCCAGCCAGGTGTAATCAAAATATCTAGGATTCTAGCTGGACCTGTGGAAAAAACAATACAGAGTTTTGATTTTACAACAAAACCCTAACCAGATGATTTTTGCGTGGTTCAGAGGATCATCCCAAAGACATCAGTTGAGCCAGAGCAAGAAACTACAGAAAGAGTGAGAAAAAGAAGAAATAATTGTGCTAATGGGGTTTAATAATCATCTCAACTTTTACGCAAGCCCACAAGTAAACACCAGCATTTGGAGCTTATGAGTGCAACTGGTACTTGCTCCTGCTTCTTCTGCAATTCAGTAATGCACAGTGAAAGGATGCAAAAGCAAGTTACAGCTCCAAGTGCCCAGCAACGCAGAATACTGTCTCATGTAGCACATGTGCTCCTGTTTATTCGTATCAGACCTTTGCTATTTCTTCGACACAGCAGTAGGACATAAAGATGCTGCTCTCAAACAACAGTATCTTCCACCCCAGCACTGTTAGGACCTCACCTAAGAGGCATAATTCTTAGAATTAGCCCTGAATTGCGTTCTGCTATTATGTGCAATAGAAATAGCAGCCAAATGCAGACAGACAGCATAAAGAAACAGCGCCCAAACAAGACCTTGTACCTTCAGTTTTGCAAACACCAGCCTCATTAAAGCTAAAAGACATTTTCAATCCACAGCAAAAGCTCCTGTCTACAACTTCCACACTGCTGCTCACAAAAGTGTAAAGGCATTATAGACTGATAAGTGCTTTAACAGACTGTATATCCATCCACTGGAGAGCGAGGTTAAACAAATACAGTAGCCAGAACATTATTGTTGGCTGCACACTCGGGTTCCCGAACTGCCTGTCTCTAACTTGAACCAGCTAGGTCCACTACAGCAAAGCCTGCATATAACTGCGGGCCAAGGCTGGCCGTGGGGGTGCTGCAGCAAAGGAAAACAATCCCATCCCATAAGCTTTTGCCACTGATGAGTACAGCAAAAGCTTTTTTTTTCTTTTTTTTTTTTTTTTTCTTCTTCCTTTGACTGAAGTAGCTTCATTTCGGAGCAGCTGGCATCAGAAAATCAAATTGTCAAAGGCAGAATGTGTGCCGCGCTTTAGAAGGATCTTAAATACATTTTTATTATTGTATTAGTGGATCCGACCCACTCGATTCATTGTAGTTTTGGTGGTTTGGCACTCCCGCAAGGCAAAGCAGGATTGGGCTTGCTACAATCCACTTGGTAACATCCCCTCCCTCCTTCCCAAAGCTGGTCCTATAAATTTGCTTGGATGAAGAAAGCACACAGCTAGTTAGAGAAAGCCCCAAAGCAACAACAACAAATCTCTAAAGAACTTCAGCTCGATGGGGAGTTCTCCATCACCAAAACACACTGTCTGAGGTGGACAGAGATGCTTAGAAGCACTTGAGCAACATTTCTGATAGGAAGAGAGACAAATAAGAAAAAAAAATAAGCCACATCTTTTTCAGCTATCAAGGAAAAAGAAACAACAATGCTTTTGTTTCCAGCACAGTAGGAGTAGACCCTAAATATCCCTGGACATAACCCACCACCCCGGAGTCACCCCAAGTGCACACAGGGCACGGGAGCAGCTTCCAAGAGCTGTGAGGCAACGCAGGTGCTACCACGAGCTCTGAAGATTGCTTGCTAAGCTTCGCCTGCGGCCGAAGCAAACAGCCGTGCAGTGGTTAATGTCAGCTCGGACCACATGATCACATTCAGGAAAGGTCAAAAGAGTGATTTTTCATTTAAAAACATCTGTGTGTTTAAAGAACAAAACTTTCTCATGTGTAGAAAACCAGGGGTTTCCAGCGCTTTTATTTTCAGAGTTAAAGTCATGCTTTTCAGCTTTGTTTAGGGTTATGGACCATGTAAACATGCTGTGTAAACCACACGCAACCCTCATCACACAGCGTTTCCACATGCAAGGATAACTGGGGGTGCAAATCTCTCTCCCTGGCTCCTTCTCCCTCTTCAAGCAGCAAAGCTTCCCACACCGCACTCCCAGCGAGCCAGCCAGACACCCAGTTGTTGTCCTTCCCTATATGAAGACGTACACATGCCTCTAATCCTAAGGGTATAAGTCTGCTCTGGGCTGTCAACAGGCCTTAATTGGATACATCCAGGGAGATGATACATTGAGAAGAGGCCCTGAATTTAACAGTGAGAGGGAAGGCTGCGGTGGGGCTCCCAGGGAGTGCGGCGGAGGGGCATGGAGGAGAGCTACCACGTGCTGTCCTGGGGAGCTGAGTACAGTTACACCTCAGCAGGCAAAGCCTCGCGGTTTCCCATCCAACTAGTCAGCTCTACATCAGCGTGCATTAAGATTAAACCCTGTGGCTTGTTTTTCTTAATACCTGAAGGCACGGTTTGTGGTATGCAAATCAGAAGGTTCCCCCTTGCTTCATCGGGATTTTCCCACTGAAACTGCAGAATAACGAAACTGCTGCCACGCAAACAAATGCCTCTGAATGAGGTGGACCATGCAGGGAGAGTCTGTAGAGCAGCAGCCAGTTGCTTCCTCCAGCCTGTGCACATCTCCACCCAAGCAAAGGTTTGGTTGCAGTTGTCTGGGGAAGCCTGTTGCTTCCCTCTAATCTCACAACAGCCCTGGTTGCTCTGATAAACCTCAAACTCCAACAAATTAAGCCAAAAGACCACTTGGAGCATTTCATCCTTGATGCCCCAGGCTAGCAGGTGAGTTCACAGAAACTCCCAGCTGCTCCCAAAAGAAGTTACTGTGGGGATTAAAGTACAAGCATTGTCTGTGAGAGGAAGCTCATGGCTCCTTCAGCCTCACTGCCTCCCAGAAGCAGTCTATGGGAGGACAGACTGGGAGCACAGGGGATGGAGGGACTCAGAGATGCCAAGGCTTGGCCTTTCCCACCAGAAACAGCCACTGGGAAACAGTTAAATTTCCATACAGCGAGGCTTTCCTTTTCCAGCAGGTAAGGGTCACAGTGTAAACACAGTGCAGCACACCAGGAATGGATCTGCTCTGCTAGAAGGGCAGATTTTTCAAAGATATCTGGATGGAGAAAGGTGGAAAGAAGGTCATCTCAACCCTGTGCTTCAGCTTCTCCTCTCTGCCAAGAGTGATGATGCAAGGGTAAATTACCAGAAAATGGGAAAATAATATCCACTGCCCAAAGTGCTAAGCGCAAGGATTTTGGCCCAATGATCAAAGGAGCTAAGCAGAACTTGATGTTCTCCTGAAATGAGGTCTTCTCCCAGTGAGTAGGTACATCACAGACAGATAAGGGCACTGATCATGCAAATAACCATTTCCTGCCGTGCATTAGTTTGCAGCCGGACCCTGAGGCTACGGTGGAAACCCAGGCCTGGGGGAGGCTCCAGCTGATAGCAGGGGGAGCTGGGCCCACTTGCCAGACCGTGAATCATGTCCTCTTATCAGATTCAGCACTGAAATGACCTCGGAGGAAACTGTGATCCTCCAACTTTACAGGCAGTATTTCTAAAAACGAGCACAGATTTGGGGTTCCTCAACAGTTACGGCTACAACTAAGGCAGCACGATTCAGGAGAGATTTAGAGCAGGTCAAGAGTTTATCCAAATGGTTTGCAGGTTTTTTTTTTTTCTTCTTTTTAAAGCAGATACTTATTTGAAGGTGGGGACAGAGGGATTGACTCAAGAGACCTTCAGGACAGTGCTGGTTAAGCACCATCCTTCAAAAACCATGCCTTTTAGAGACATCTCAAGATGAACACCCTAAAATTCATTGGCATTCAAAATACGAGGTCTCTTATGACAATGCGAGCTAAAATGTCTACAGTACTCTGAACAAGTAGTGCAGACAATCCTTCATTTAAAAGAAAAAATAAATTCTTCGCTCCTGGCATGAGAAAGTTTACTTTCAGCTTAAAGAAATGATCGTGTGGTTTTGGGGATGGCATTCCGTTCTGCTGAAGAATAGCACCCTGCCTGCCTGTATATCTGTGGCTTTGTAGCTACATTACAATCCTGGAGAGCTCTGTTTACATATTTTACATGTTTTCTTGTGCAGAACATGAAACCAAATTACATAGTAAAGGCCATTATGGCTTCGCTCTTGCACCCTTTTCCATCCCCTCCTTCCGATCACTTGTTTTAATTCTATCCAAAATAATCAACTCAGTATTTTTATCTGCCCTTGATTGACTGGCAATGCTTCAGGCAGGTTTATTTGCTGTTGCACAGGGAAATCACGCAAAAGCTGGTGAAGCTACATGCCAGGGGGGTAGGGAGAAGACGGCCGGGGCGGGGGTGGGATGAGAAATGCTGAGAACCCTTCATGCATGAACAAAGCAGACGTGTCGATGCATTTATGCAAAATCGTTCTGCTCTGAATGGAGAGGGACCCAAGACAAACAACCCGGATGGGATGCAGGAGAGCTATCCCACGCTTACGGCTGGACATGCTCTGCATCTAAAGGCTTGTGAGCAGCAACGGCAGACGGAGAGACTGGCAGGTTGAGGGGCAAGGGCCGAGGAGGGGGGTCTCCTTTCAGAAGAGTGCATGCTAACGAGCATCGCTGCTGTCATGGGGTCTGGCTTTCCAGCTCACTGATGCCGGGGGGGTCCAAGCTGTTTTCTATTACCGCGTGTAATCTGGGTGGGTGGCTGGGTGTACGGCATATATGATCATAGAATGGTGTTACTTCCTAAAGAAGCACATAATCCTTATTATTATCCAAGACTATTCCTTTCTTGCCTTTCTTCTTGCCTCTAGCAACAACAAATGACATGGAATTCTATTCTCATTTCGTTAGTGGTAAATGTCTCCTGGTCCTAGGAAGATGGGACCAATTTCCGGCACCTGAGGATTTTTGGTTTGACCTTCATCTCTGAAAAGGTCAGACTGAACCTCTCTTAGAGCACTGATGGCTGCTTTGCTCTCTGCATCATCCTTTGTTTCTTTTATCTATTTTCTCTACAGTACACAAAGGGAACACAGTGTACCAGCCCCTGGTACTCACTGTTCTGTTTCCCTTAGATGACTTGCATATGTGTTCTTGAAAAATTATTCTAAAAACTAAGGGGGGAGGGGAGTGGAAAGAAGAAAATATCCCTTGAGTGTTTGGCAAAATTGCTTGGAATCTCCTCTGACATCTCATTGTGTTCTCTCTGTCCTCCCCTTACACAAATCAGCCAGAGGCTACGACACCAGCCATGGGGTCTGCTGGTTTACTACTGCCAGGAGCAGAGGAGCACTGGAAGACGTGGGGATGGAGCGGTGAGAGGGAGGGAATCACTGCCTGTCCTAGCAGGGAGCAGGCAGCCAGGTGATGGGCAGCATTCCCTTTTCTCCAGCCAGCTCTGGATTGACTTTAAGGGTAACGCTCTTTCTCAGCCATCTTCCTGACAGTCAGTCTTTTTCAAGCCAGCCTACCTAGAAATCCAATTTCTCATTTCATTTTGCTTCAGAGACTGAGCTCACCCCTGAGCAGGAGCCATGGCACTGAAGTTAGCATGTATCTTTGTAGCATCCACCCTTCTCATGGACCACCTCCTCCAACGAGGGAAAGCAGCACTGCAAACATGTGAATAAGGACCAGTGGAGTTCCTTTGGCAGAAGAGTTGCAAAATCCAGCTTTCGCAGCAATACAGGTGGGAAACAAGGTTTCTAGCCATTAGAGCAAGGAGTTGGTGGGACAGTTTTCCAGTCCTTTTGTACTGGGAATGAACTGCCAAACTGTGCTAGGATAAAGACTGATTAATTCACAAACAGGGTGATGTGAGGTGGCTGACAGAGCTAAAATGCAGATTTAATGACCCCAAGCCCCTTCCAGGCCTCTGGTCCCAGAAAGCGACTCACAGAAAGCCCTGAACAGTTTTCTTTTTATCCAAGATAACAACATTTCCCTTTCAAGACATCCTGAACTTCCTAGTCCTGGGAACAACTAGGCTCAATAATGTCCAGTGCCTGCAACATCTCTGAAGGATATTGAGGTTTAATCCTCGAACAGTAGCTTTACCTTTCTGTGCTCTGGTTTCCACCTCTATTAAAAGGAACCAAAACCAAGCGGCATGGCTGTGATAAGGCTTAATTAATCCCTGTGCATTGAAAAAATATGAAAAATATCATGACTTAAGCCAAGGAAGGAGTAATTCCAGCCTGAATTTGCCTGATGGTCAGGGCCAGGCTCATGATGCAACTCTCCAGCCTTCAGGCAAAAGACCAAATTGGCTGGTCTGTAGTATCCGGGGGAAGGCTGAAATAAAGACGAAGTTTTGGACCCCCTTGAACTAAGTTTAGACTTGGAGACTCTGTAACCCAAGATGAAGCCTTTTGGTGGATCAGCCAGTACTGGAAATGAGCTCAGATGCGTACAGCAAACCTACATTCCTCTTGCGACAGTCTGTGCACAGTGTCCAGTTCATCTTTTTCCAGAACTGGTCTCTGATCACTCATGGTTCCTCCATTAATGTTTTTTCTTAGTGGGATTCTGCCCTCATCCTCCAGAGATTAGTGGTTCAAAGCCTGGCTCGACTATAAATAACAAAGACATTTGCAAAGCAAATCATCTTATTAAAAATGGGGATTTTTTTTATCCCTCCAACCACAACAAAACTCTTACCGTTGAAGAGCAACAGGACTTGGCTGTGAATTGGGAAGTTCAAAAAGGGCCACTTGCAGAGCCGACAGACAGACACCCTCCCTCTTCTCAGCAAGATCACCCCAAAGGAAAGGAATGGCTTCTCCATTAAAAGTTGCAGGTTTCCTCTCTTCCCACTCCTGTTCAAGATTACTCTATTTGTTGGCTTTGCTGGATCTTTGGGGAATTATCTTCAGCATTATATTTATTAGACAGAATAAAACTGCATGGCAGAGAACTTCATCATCTTTCTTTTCAATTTTCTTACGGTATTTTCTTACCACTCTTGGAACCCTTGCTCTACCATGTTATTTCTTCTAGTAGTCAAGAGTATTTTTGTGCTCCTTTCTTCCCATTTTGTGGGCAATTTCAGACATACTGCAATTCTAGACATCTTTCTGCTGCTGGTGGAAGAATAGGTTTGTTGCAGTGAGTCTGGATGAATGCAATTGTGGGAACTGTAATAGGGGCAGGAGGGGGCCTCTGTTTGTGGGAAAGATGTAATAAGAATCCTGTTCCACAACATCTTACTCCATAGCAGCCCCTGTGGGGTACCCGGAGGAGGACGGGGTGTGTTTTTCAGTCCGGGAACGAAAACAAATCCCAGGATCTGCCTGTGCCCAGCAGCCTCAGGAAAGAGTCCCCTTTCGGTTAACTGTGCTTGAGCTGTGTGTCTTTTTCCATACAGGGGGAAACCAAGCTCAAACAATGGCATAGGGAGAAAGAAAATTATTAGATATATATGGTTACTTGGTCTAAACAACTTCTGCACAACTGGGAGGAAATGCAATGAAAGACGTAGCTACTGGGGGACTGGCCCTCTAAATCACCAATGCACACACCAACTTCCAAGTCTAGAGCACACATTGCTGTGACAGGAGTAACGAGGTCAGCAATAAGCCACCTAAAGATCCGTTAGTGCCTTATAATTCCCTATTATAAAGGTCCAGAAGGAAACTGTAGACGAATCAGTTTTCCAAAAGCAGGAGTGCCACCAGCAAAAGGACAGGAGAAATGGCATCTCCAGCCTCCTGTGGCTGCTCTGCACCTGCCTGCCTCTGCTCCCCTCGCCCAAGCCACAGAGTGACCCTCCTGAAACAGGCCTCTCAGAGGCTTCCTCCAAAGGCACGTCTGTATAGAAAAGACACTTTAGCAAAATATGCAAATCCTTCCTGCTCAGTGCAGCCTACTCTAGAAAGAGAGACTAACATATAAGCTAATGCACTCACCCAGAGTAAACTGGCAAAACAAAATTGGTGTGCAATGAGACCATGGAGACTGAGCGGACTAAGGCCATTGCAAGACCCTGGTTTCTTGAACCCTACAGGACAGCCAACTTTTTACAGTGACCTAATCCACGCTGCATGTTCCTGCTTAACGCTCCTCACTAATGCAGCTTCACCACTGACAATACAACAGGGATTGTCTGGGTAGGCCATGAGTTGGCTTTTTAAACTCCTGTCTTGCCAAGCCCACGTGTGTTTAACTTGGTGTCAGGAGGTCATGTCCCACCCCCTCCTGCTGGCAAGGAGGAGGTTGACCCTAGCTGGGTACAAACCAGACAGGGAAATAAGTCCCTGGGGACTTCCAATACAGAAAAAATTGCAGCTATTCACAAAACAGATCAGCTGAAGCACCCTTTGTCACTCTGTTTATGCCTACTGGATCCATCCTTCAGCTAGTATAAATCTGCCCAGTGCTACTGCCTTTTTGTAGTCTTTGCCAGTATACATCAGCTGATGACTTAATGCTAGCATCAATAATCTTTAGCAAAGAAAGGCCCCAAGAAATAAACAGTGCTGTAGAAAACCCCACACAACCAGTACATCAACACTGATAATATTTCACACACAGTGGATGGCAAGGAGAGGCTGTTTACAAACTCACAGCAAGACTGGTAGGGAAAAGAGCAGCTCAAGAGTGTGCAAAGCCCTTATTGCTGAATTCCTCCTGCAGTCGACAACAGGTAGCAGCGTCTGCTTCAAGATCTGCGGAGGACGCCAGATTAGAAATCAAACTGTAAAAATATCCTGCATCGGTGCTCGCATTTCTGTGCTGGTGCAATGTTGCTGACTGGTCCTCTTTGGCTTTAAATATGATGCTGTCAGTACTGAGAATATTTCTTAATCAGCACTGAAGAGTGGCTGCCAGGAAAGTAGAAGTGGCTGTCTATCAGTCTTGCTTCTGCAGAAAGAGCGATTGTTTAAAGGGGGGGGGGGGGGGCTGTTTGACCTTTCCATTTTTCAAATGTGTATCTCTTCGCCAAGACTGTGTCATTCTTTGTAAGCATTTTGTTGTTCAAAACAAATCTTATACTGTGAACTTTTTTCTTCCTCCATTAGTATGTTGCCATTCAGCAGCCTCATACTAACAAGTAACAAGATCCATCTCAAAATAATAAGCAAGTGTGGGCACCCTGCTTCTAAGGGACGACCAACTCTGCAGAAACGGGCGATGTCTTAGGTGAACTGAGCAAAAAGGTGTGGGGTGGTCAGTTTGCAGAAGCTACCCTACAATAATAAGGAAGTGTTCTCTGGCTAGTGCTCATAAACAATCCTCCAACTGTAAACAAGTGCACGTAGGCAGATATTGCTGAGATATACCACAACAACAAGCCAGCCTGAGATGCCTACTCCTCGGAAACAGCCCAGGTAAAACTATGACAGTCATGCAGAGAAACGGGTGTTGAGATATCTAAGGATAAGAACCATTTTAAATCATGAAGGACATGCTTAAAATGCTTTAAAGCACCTTGAGAGCGCTGGGGCAATTATGAGAAACGCGGATGGCTAACAAACAGGCAGCCTATGTATTCTGTATATTGCTGTACACTGCACTCAAACATATCTTTCATAGCATTCTTGATGAGAAGCCAACACAAATGCCACTCTGATTAATCAGGAAACTACCCAGCAACAACACGAAAAGTTTGCACAAGACCAACAAGCACACAACCTACTCTGAAAGATATCTGGGTGAGGAAAGGTGCTCCTTTCATCAATACAAAAAACCCCTAAGGCTCCATGCTTGTGCAGATAATGAAGCCAAACATGTTTACACACCAGTGATCATTACATGCAGTGATTAGAGGAGATCTTAGGTTAATTTTCATCTCTGCTAGCTAACAGACTGATGACCTGCTGCCCCACCTAACCTCTCTGGAGTGACAAGTCAGGTGCTTTGACAAGCCTACGAGGCTGACTTGTTCCTGGGGAAAACAAAGACTTTCTCAACATATATGATTAAAAAGGTCAATGAACCCCACGCACTCAAACTGGTGTAATAGGACCAGCTGAGCTAAGGCAAAAATTCCTTTTGTTGGAAGTAAATAGCACACTGTTATCTCCCCAGGGGCCAGGCAATAACAGGAGGCATGTTCCCATTCACTCTGCCAGTGTGTGATATGCTAGTGCTCTGCCTATAAATACAACAGCTTTTTTTTCCCTTTTTTTTTTTTTTCTAACAAGGCTGTGACAACTTCATCTCATCTGGGTACAACAAACACGCTTGAGTTGTGGCTACACAGCAGGGCTTTCTGTTGTGTGTGTGCGTGGTGGTGTTTTTTCCACCACAGGACCATATGTTACCTACTGCACGGCGTGGCTGCGTTTCCACCAGTGCATTAGGAGAAAATCAGGGCAGCTCTCCGTGGCGGCTGCACGGGGACAGAGTGCTTGGGGACGTGCAGATAAAGCAGCACCTGAACTGGAGACTGTGGGCTTCGGACTGTGCTACAGCACAGGGAGCTCCAATGAGAAAGAATTTACGAAGGCACTGGTAGGGGTCCAGAGGAAAGTTCCTTTTACAGTGTGAAATAATAAATGAGACCATGACAAAAAGGCAATACTGGGCTCAGGATTCTGTCTTGGTACTATGCCAGCTAACCACGCTTTGTGCATTTAAAACTGACCTGGTCATTAATTTGTTACAGACTTGTGCAATGTGAACAAGGCCAAGTCTCTTGGATAAAGATGTTTTCTCTTGCAAGCCAACTGGAAATGCTTAGCGTTTACTATTCATAGAGAAATCTGCCTGTCATATCTGTGACACGGCATTCCTCTTTGCACTGCCCGCTCAAGATACCTCCCAAATAATTAGACTGTAAGAACAACTTTGCTGCCTCAAACCGAAAGTCCACCTAATCCGCTGCTCTATCTCTAGCAAGGGACAACAGGGATGCTGAAGGAGGAATATACAAAGCAGCTCTCATATATGATGAGCCTTTCCCTGCTGTATCCTCTAAACAACCAACAATAAGCAATGTGGGCTTTCCTGAGTCAGGTTGCATCTGGACTGTTGCATCTGCATCGTGTACAGCTCTGTTTTCCAGGCATTTATCTAATGTCTTTTTGAACTCATTTGGATCTAATTCTCTCAGGGAGACAAAAGGTAAAGTTATGGTAACTGGAGCTATTTATGTTACAAAGGAGACATGTAAGAAGGGGGTTAAAGCTAATGAATGGCTTTGGGAATGGACAGGACCTTTCTCAGAATAGAACAATAGGGTGCTTTTATGAAACTGTGAGACAGAAAACACAAAACTATTAAAGAAAGAACACTCTTTTGTACTATTCGGCATTAGCCTTCAGAACTCATCGCCACGAGATAGTACCCTGTGCTAGCTGCAGAGAGCCTGCCTAGTATTTTAGGTGACGTTAGTCGAGGTGACTCCTACACAGCTTACTGAATCAAGCAGGCCACAACTTCAGCCAGTTTTTAGTTGGATGACTGTCACTGAATTTCAACTCATCACTACTAATCAGGCTCAGAAAGAGGGAAACTGCTGTCAGGGGCCTTCCTTGGTGAAGCAGCAAGTTAACAGGCAGGGGTAACATCACACATGAATGCTGACCATCTACAACGTCACTCCTTGCTGGACTTCACTTTCCAGGAGAGGAAAGGGAGTATGCTTCCCTTACCTGGGTTGCTGCTGGCTGACCAATGACCACCCATCCTGGACACTGCTGGTCACTGTGATGTGAGACAGAGACGTTGGAAGCCCACTGATCGAGGAAGCCTTTGGGAGTGTAAACACCACAGTCTTTGATGCTGGTCATTTGCTCAAATTCCTCGCATACTCCATCACCATCGTGGAAATAGCACCTGCTGGGTTCATCTGTCAGGAAAAGCAGAAAAGACAAATCACAAAGGACTGGCTACACATGCCTGCAATCTAGTTGCTAGGACCAGATAACATCAGTGGTCGTGTATCTGCTGGACCAGGTCACTGGGAAGTGAAAGCATTGGTCACTTCTAGGAATAGCAAGGTGATTAAAACAAAGCCAAGCAACAATAGTCAACTTCTATATTGGGCAATTCCCCCAAGATATTTCCTAATGTAAGGGGTTTTCTGCTTATTTTCATAGATCTCCATTTAAAAGGATTGAGACAGAAAAAAGCAGAAATAGAAAATACATAGAGAGACAATGTGGGTGTTGGCATAATTCCACTGACTTGGATGGAAAAATGCCAACAGAGGGTCTGGTCTACAATGTTTCCCTTTTTGTTTTAAAAAAAATATCTGCGAAACAACAACAGCAACTCTGAATTTAGGGATGGCAAAAATTGCCAAGTTCACGGTTGCAGTGACCAAAGGGCCAAACAGATCTGTTTATCCACAGAGCAGATACAGTATACATAGTGTGAGGGTAAGCTTGCCACATACACACACCACTTCAACCAACATGACTCAGATTTGACCTGAAAGGATCAAAAGCAGCAGAAGACTTTATTATCCTTGTCCATTTATTCTGTGGCTTCTCTAATGAGACTGCCAACAAAGATGCCAAATTTTTGAGGTTGTTTCTGTAACACTGGCCCATTAAAAACTGAACTGAGATCCATCTACTCTTTTCAAACAGACTGCATAGCAATAATGACTTTCAGTCATTAGAGTACTCTGTGAAATGGAAACCTTTGACCTGTTGGTATCCTATTTTGTATTGTATTATCATTGCCAGTCCCCAGAGGTATCCAGTTCTGACAGCCTGTTGTATTTTTGTCTGGCAAATAAGCCTGCTGAAAAAATGGTAGGAAATTAGCCAGGGCTGCTCACTGGACTGATGGAAATGATCCCTAAGGAGAGTCCTGTCGGTAGCATTGGACTATCTCAAGCTAGGTGTCAGAAAATCCAACGGCTGCTCAATTTTGAGCTACTTCCAAACTACTAAATCCCCTGTTTATTTTTCCTCCTAGTTTACACAGTGAAATACCATCATGAGCCAGAAAAAAAATCAGTTTATTGCAATTCAATTATTTAATGACTTTCACTCCTTTTCCCCTCCCTTCCTCCCAATCCCCTGTGCAAAATTCCAGGTTCTTAAAAGAGTGTGAGTTTGAAAGAATGGAGAAGTCTATCAGGGAAGAATGTCATTATGGTTTCATTTCATCATGACCTCTGTGGACAATTTGTGTACGTGGATAAGTGTGAGGAACTCTGTACTTGCTGGGCCACTACTCTGAGCTGGTGAAAAGGAGCCAGTGTGAATCTGGAAGCCGTCCAGCTGCATGAGCGCAGCCCTGTGTCTGAGCGAATATTCCCGGGGTGGTCAAACTTCTTGACCCTACGTGTTACATCTTAAAATCTTCATATGGCTGGGAGCCACCAAACATATACCACACACCTCGAAGAGCTGGGAGGAGGAGCAGCTTGGGAGAGTGCTTCACAGACAAAAGATGACAATGGCTCCCCAGGGTGTCCCATTACTCCAGGGTGGGAGGGGGCTCGGTGGATGTGCAGATGGGCCCTAAGGCAACCCAGCAGTGCTGGCCCCAGCGGCTGCTGCCTTGCCTCCTCCCACGGCAGGATTGCCCAACAGCCCTGATGCCAGCAGGGCCCTGCTACTCCTCATCTGGTATTGACCCAGCTGGGAACGTGTGCTTGAGCTACTCATGGACCATAGTGCCCCCACGGCCCCGGCTGGGACACCCCTGTAACACACCTTGTTTCTCTGCAGGGCTTATCAACGCTGGCACAGCATGACACCAGCATGGGTCCTTCACCCCTGGGAGAGACACGCTCTGTGTCTGGCCAGCTCAAGGAAGGGGCAGAGCGAGCGAGTAACTATGATGGCCATAGAGTCAAACTCTTAGTTCCCTGACCTTATCTTTCTGCATCTCTTGTTCTGCTCCTCTCTCTGCAGAGACATATCAAAGCGTAGGCCAGGTCTCTGCTGTACCCAAGAACAGTAGGATAAAGCTAAGCGGCTCACCCACCTCAAAGCACTATGTCCTAGTTTAGCGAGAGACTCAGTAGAAGTCTCTGAGAAATATTCAGCCCTGGAAAGACTGTGGTCAGCAATCAAAAATCCTCAAAAACAAATCCCAAACCTATGAAAATATGTATTTTCAGAAAAAGAGTTTCTTTGTCATTTTATGAAAAGGGGCTTATTTCTGTAAAAATGAATAAAAAAGAAAGGAAAATACCTACCATATTAAAAAGACCCAAACTTCAACCTATAAACACATGCACAGATATACACTTACAGTGGAACACCAGCACCCAAGTGCATCCTGCTACACACCCACACTGACAGAAACACTGACACCCAAACACATGTACGTTCTCTTTACACATCCCCAATGCAGCCACCCCACCGATGCAAACACCCAGAAACTCACAGCCTAATTTTAGGCATATGCATTCAGACAGTGTTTCCCTGGCCTTCCTGAAGCACTGACTTATTTTCACGACAGGCCCTGAACTAAGTACAACATTTATATAGCAACATACTCCTGCACTGGCTCCAAATGTTCCCTCCTAATGCGATGATAAACGTAATGGGCTTCTGATAAGATCATGTGTTTGGGATAAAAGAATACTCAAGACCTACTCCAATCCGATGACTTAATTCATAGTCACATGGATGGGAAGGCAGCCTTTGAATAGCTGTGATCCAGGCCAGTGTGTGATCCTAACAGAGGCTAATTTGTTCCTGATTATGCTTAAGACCCCAATAAATCTGTCTGCTCAGAGTCTGCAAAACCCGAGGGAGGAACCGAATGGAGAGCCTGAGATGTCTGAATTAAATGGAGACTGCCTAAATGATTAACAAAGTCTTACTGAACTGCAGTGTCACGAGCCCTTCTGCTGTGCTCGTCCTGGAGAGTCGCTGCACCCTGCCCTCCACGGCAGCGCTGGCTGGATGACACTGCGCACAAAGGCTGAGAGATGAGGTACCCGCTTGCTTTTGTGTGCTTTGAAAAACGATGGGGGAAAGCGGCTTTACAGCCCTAGTTTTCTTTTAAGGAAGATCTGTAAGTCCTACTATTGACACGCCATCCTGAAGCGTTCAATGTCATGCTTTGAGGGGAGTGTTGGTGAGAAGAGGGGAAGACCCTTCCTGCATATAAGCTTCCTACTTCTGAGTGATGGCAAAGAGGGGGACTTCTCTAAATCCTTCCCAGACGCTGGTGAGGGGATTGATGAGGGCATCGACCTATGACAGCCAAATGTGGTGCAACACTGGGTGTGCTGCCAAAAAGAAGCAGAGGCTCTTCCTTCTGCAGGTATTAAGCACCAGCTCTGACTCCTGATTCTTACTGTGGTCTTGCATACTTGGTAGGTTACACGTTGGGCTTTACACTTTAATGAGCAAAGTGAAGAACGACCAGATTGTTTCTTCCTACGATTGCCCTCACAAAATAAAAACTAGCAGGCTTTTTCCCTTTCCACAGTGGTGTGAACACAGCTCAGTTAAATCCGTAGAGTCCTACAGGCTCAAAGCCGGGGAGGGCAGTGTCAGGAGTGATATATTTCTAGGAAGCAGTAGCTAACATCTTTATTTCCATAATGGTACAAAATGCCTTTTCTGTTCTCAACTACTGTGACATGAAACGCATCCAGGGCCTTGATAATATGAGCTAATTTTTGTCTCCACAGATGTCTATAGGATCCCAAGATCTGGTGAAGGTCACGGTGATGTATTGGTCACGTATGGCCTGCATCATGGACTATGTTCATCAACACCATGGACTTCTCACTTCAAAGTTGAATCTGATTTGAAGGAGATGTGGAGGAACATGAAAGAAATCTGATTTGTCCTCAAGGAAAAATGGCTTCAAAAAAATAAAAAGCAGTTGCCTGGAAATCCAGCTGAAACCTAGAACAGTAACATGTCTGCAGGCGTAGCACCTGGCAGCAGGAGACAGCATCTCTGGGGACTGACAACAGATGCTGAAGGATCCTGAGCTGAACTCAGGGAACATGTATTCATTCAGGCAGCCTGAGCTCCTTTTCCCTCACAAAGTTCTTACCGAAGGCACAAAAATGTTGGGGCCAAACCAAAGTCCCTCTCTTGCCCTTGCTTTGAGAAAAGGCAGCCTCTGGTTCCACAAAGATTTCTGTGACATCTGGGAATCTCTGAATGCTCTGTGGCAGCCACCAACCTGGAGAAGGGGGATTTGTTGGGGAAACAGATTGGCAAGGTCTGGCCTGCTTATTATTGCAGTCGTGCTTCAAGATCAAGAATGATCTTGGGGCTTTTGTGTGTTACACCAGAAAATGATCCAAACTCTATTTCTCCTTGATCCTCCAGCTGCCCGAGTGCAGTGCAAAAGGCAGCCTTTTGTATTGAAATACAAACTCCTTCTCTGGAATTCAGAAATGGAAGGATGCACAAGGTAAAGAAGAGGATTCAGGGAGTATCTGGGAGGTGCCTGCCAGACCAGGTCTGGATGAGCAGGTAACTCCCCATCACAGTTACCTGTCTGAAGCGAGGCTAGAAAATCACCAGCGAAACGAATGAAGTCTGGTACAGATCAGGAAGCAGACATGCAGGATATACACTTATCTGTGATAGGCAGCCTTCCACCTCATTTAAAAAAAAAAAAAAAAGAGATAAAGAGATCCAATTCATAGCACAGGGCACATCCTCCAAAGAGGCTTTTAATGTCCGAGCTGCATAGTCAAAGTGCTGGGGACAGACACTTGGGGCGGCTTCCTGTTTTCAGCTAGAACGCAGTGATTGGCATCAGCATAGTCTTCTTTTGTGCAATAACTACTATTTTTTTAAAAGGCCAGACAAAAAAAAGAGTATTTTTAAGCTCAGATGTTTACTTAGGGATGTTTCCAACTATAACAAGCTTCATGCCACATAACTATTTGTCCGAAAAAAAAAAAAAAAAAAAAAAAAGAAAAAAAAAGGGGGGACAAAAATGCAGAAGCATTGTCTCAGAGTAACAAATTCTTGGAACAGAGCAAGCTTCGTATTTTAACCCCTGAAAGCTCTGTCCAGGGGTGTGCAGGCCTTTTCAGACACGATGAGGGCCAAATCACAGGCTCACTGAAGTCAGCAACTTCTGCAGAAGCAGGATTTTACCACCGCGTCACTTAATCGGAATCTCCAGCACTGGTGTTTATGTTCACAGATGAGAAGAAATGCATCCAGAGGTTTCTATCACAAAAGGAGAAATAATTCCACTGCAGATCACATGAACCCGGCAGCTGAGTGATCGCAGAACCTGCTCCATTTATTTCTATGGGAGTTTCACCTTTGGCTTCAGTGGGAAGAGAGTGAATAACATGGCCTGCTTCCAGGATATCTGCTAATCTCTTCTTTAATATTGAAGAAGCCAGAGACAGAAATGTTTCCTGCTACAGTAAAATATTCGAGAGTTATTTTCCTTCCTGGATGTTCTGATTTGAAAAGAGGAAAACCATTACACAGAGCTTGGGCAGACCTTTCCGAATAAAGTTGCATATCAATAAATTGTGACGTTTTCCTTCAATGAAATAAAACAGACACCTTGGAAATGAAGGCAACACGGGTGTTGCAATCTACTGCGGAACATCCAGGGGCCTTGCAGGAGGCTTTTTTCTGTACAATATGACAATCGTGTCTGAGCATCTCCTGAACTGAGCAGGCGGGCATAATGCATTTGTGGAGTGTGGCTCCCTGGTAATTCAGCTGCTTCGTGGAAATACATTCCTGGGCTTGTCCTTTGTCTGGCGTGACTCGGCTCATCGGTATGATATAGCGGTTGGAGCACAATAATTATGCAATTGATCTGCATGCTGCAGACAGATACAATTACAACTCCCTCGCAGAGCCCGGCACTGAAATTTGATATTTCGCCTCCAAGAACATAAGCCTTTGTCACTTAAGCGAAAGGATATTTTCCATTGCTGGCAGTGGTAGTAGGACCTTATCTGCTCAGTGGCTAGCCAACAGGAGCCAATGTGGCCTTCCCCCAACCCTGGGCAACCAGGCATGTTATAAAAGCTCTACAACATGCATTCTATCTCCACCTAATCTTGTTTCCCTCCCTGGGTGGTTGGATAAATCAGAAAAGCGATGCTGAGAATATTTCAATATTTCCTCAGACTTGCACAGATTTATTAGCTAAACTTGGAGACTGTTTGACTGAAAATCTTGAGGCTTCTGTCACACAAGGCAGCAACCACTATGACCACGGGAAGGCGGGCCAGCGTAGCCCTTCTCGACACCTGGCCCGCTTGCTTGGGAGGCTGGGAAGGAGCCCAAGAGAAAAAACCCAGCGGTGCCATTCACCAAGGAAAACAAACTGCTTGTTTGTGTGTGTGGTTGGATGTTATTGCAAAGGAAGGTCTTGTGCTCAGCATCAACCTCTAAGCACAGCAAGTTGCTGTTGAGTCACAGAGGATGGTCTACAGAGGGAAGTATGACCAGCCGTGAAAGCCTCTCTGATCCATGGAGAGTAATGTGTGAGGGATGTAACAAGCAAAGGAGTAATTCTTCTGCCGGGCTCTCATTGTAGCTTTGTCCTAAAAACCGAAGCTGGATTGAGCTGGGCTGGAGTCACTGGTCTAGGGAAAAATGCAGGCAAATACCACTCCAGCCCACATTCTCCCCCACAAAAAAGCATCTGTCCTTTGTATTCTACTGCCTGAGATGCCTGCTCTCTCTGCTCTGTGGCTCAGCTGGCCCTGCTAAGATTGCACTATTAATGATGACAATCTGAAAATCACTTTAAGAGACTTTATGACGATGCTATGATTACTAACTTGCCAAATGAGTGCTTAGACGTTTTAGAACATGTAGCCACACTCCCATGAGCTGCAGGAAACAGTCAGCTTCAAAGTATTTGCCTTAAGCTGAAGGAATCACGCAAATATCATCTGAATAGCCCCAGTTAGTAAATTCATTGCTATTTGCTATGAAATTCTGCTACAGAACCTCAGCTTCTTTATCGACAGCAATACTCTTTCCCCAGCTCCTTGGTCAATGCTTTAGTCTTACTGATGCCCTGTGAGATGCTGAGTTTCACTTGCAAGGTGGCTTGGTTTCTCCCATGCTGTTGTTCTACTGAAAGCCCTCAGCAGGGTCAGCCAAGGCCTATTTAATGTTCGTGAAAGAAGGCGAAATCACCATTAGCTGCTGCGTGGGGCCGCGGTTTCGACAGTCAAAGCTGTGTTCCTGTGCAGGGGTATGAGGAAGGGAGGGGGAGAGGATGGGAGCGAGCTCTCAAAGCATGCCCACAATGAATATGGATGGTCATCCATCAATTTATTTTAAGCACATTACTTCTCTGTCAGAAAGGGAAAAAAAGGAAAAAGAAAGAAAGGAAAGAAAAGACATATAAAATTAGGTTTGTGTCACTCATTTAACACTGCAATTTCCCTAGAGGATTATGCACCAAACAGAGATAGCAAGCTCATGAATATTAATCATTTCCCTGAATGCAATGCAGCCCACCAAACAATAAGATTAGGGGAAAGTGCTATGCTTAATTTATGGATAATGGGAGAGGTAAAGGATAGAGCTCCCACAAAGGTAAGGCTCACAGCTGGAGGGAGAGGCCTCTGAGGAGGAGAAGCACAGATCCAGATTTGTAAGGTAGCAAAAAAACATCTGAGGCCAAGCAGGAGCGAAAGAAAAGGTGCTTAAGGATCATTGTCAAATTAAAACCATACTTGTCCCTGAACAACCACTGGCAAATCATGCTTCAAGCATGCCAGAAATCGGTGGTAAATTCAAGAGCTAGATGTATTTATTTTATCTTTTCCTCTACTCTGCACCTTTTCTTTGTATTTTACATCTCTGAGGCCCTGATCTAACAAACTACAGAGACGTGTGTCTAACCTGAAACATTCATGTTCTTCAGTGGGACCACGCACATGTGGAATTTAGCGGAGGTGCTGCGCTGTTTTGCTGTAAAATGGCTTTAGCGGAGAGTCCCTTATAAGCAAAGGAGATAAAGTGTAGCAATAATAACACCAATAAGATGTGACTAAAAACCCCATAAATTACCAGGCAAACTTAAGGTAGATAGAAGTTCAGAACCTACTTCCCAGCTGTGCTTCAATGTGTCTATCAGTCTTTACTCATCTCTTTTCATATTACTTTCTCTCCCTCTCCCTTCTTTTTTATTGATCTCTGCATCTTTTTTATCGTAGCCTTCTCTTTCTTCAGCACTGGTGAGCTAAATCAATGCATAATGCACATCACACTCAACAAAAGGAATGCAAATGAAAGCAGCATTCTTTTTCAATGTCCGCACATATATCTAGATGCGTGTGTACAATGTTGGTGTGTGGGAGAGTGCATACCAAGGACAAGGTGCTCAGCTGCTTGTTAGACACCCATTTCTCAACCATCCGGTGGGAACAGATCAAGTGCTAAAAAGCTCTGGGTTCCCACAACTGCAAATCATAACTCTGACGACTGGGGCCTGTTTTACACAGGACACGTCGGCTTGAACTTGGCTGAGATTTGCAGTAATCGCCAAAAATCAGTTATCCCGGGAGTAATCAAGAGCAAGGTGAAAGAAAAGCAGCCAAGAAGTAGGAGAGGGGTGCATCAGTCACAGTGGACGTGACTTTGAGTCGCTTGATCCTACAAATCAAAAGGCAAAGTGAAACTTTCCCCATGGGACCAAATTCTGCGCGGAGGGGATAAAATATGCAAAATCTGCTTTGCAAAGGGGGGAAAAAAAGTAGAGATGATAAATTTCAGGATGGGGAATGGTGAGTGTATTGCAGAACTTAAAAAAGGAGTACTGCCAGATGCTTTAATTGATTAATTAATTAATCTCACTGTCGCTCTTCAGCATGTTGCAGGAGGAAAACGCTATTAATCTTATCTGTTTTCTGTTACTCGGCTTTGTGTTCAGAGAAGGCCAGGACAGCCTGACAGTAAGACCACACAGTTTTCTTCCCTGCCTCCCTCCTTCCTTCCCCCACACCCCTCCTCCCACAGCAGAGCAGATTGATCCACTGTTATCTGATTAGAGAGGAAAGGAGGAGGGAAAACAAAACCAAGGGAAAAAAAAAGTATAATTTTATTACAGGCACTAGTGTAAAGTGTCTTGAGAGCCTTGTGCCATTTATTCAGAGGGAAGTTGGACCAATTAAAAAAAACCCAACATAAACCTCATAATCCTAAAAGGCACAGGGAACAAGAGAGGCAGAGGGACACCTGCAGACAGGCTACCTCCACCCTTGGAGATATCCAGAATGCAACTGGACATGACCCTGAGCAACATGCTCCAACTTTGAAGCTGGATCTAACTTTGAAGTTGGCCCTCCTTGGACCAGGGATCCCCAGAGACTCCTTCGAACCTAAACTATTCTGTGATTCATGGCTCTAAATCTAAAGCTTGATGGTGTTCACAGGCCCTGCTTTGGAAGGAAGAAACCCTCTTGGGCTTTGCTATCAAACCTCCTGCTATGGACCCCCCACCCCCCCGAATGATGCCCCTTCAGCCCTGCCTTTGCAAACAAAATGTTTGGTGATTATTTTCAGCCATGTGGGACCCAATCCTGCAGACAATTTTTGACAAGCATTGCATTCACTGTTGTGGTTAGATTTGCTGAAGTCTAAAGAATGCCTTGTGGTAGTTCAGAAACATGCCTGGAAGGAAGCATTTGCAAGATCAAACCCTGAGGCCCCCAATTCAGCGAAGTCTCTGAACATGTGTTTGAGGCTCACTGAATTCTTTGGTGAAGGGGAGTGATTCCCGGGGCTCTAAACAGCTACATAATACAACAAGAACATCACTGCAAAAATAACACTGTCTGAAATAATTACTTGGTGTCCTACAGGATTATAACATGTGTTAGCCTTGTAAACGTGGAAATAAAGTACGCTTATTTTTCTGTGCTCCTCAAACAGGGACCCAAGCATTCCGTATTTTCCAAGAAAACACCACACCAGTCTCAAAGAAGACTTTTGTTTGTCTAAAGGCAGAGGATTGGGTCTGATATTATTACTTTGTGGAGAATGATGAATTTCTGCTCTTTTTAATTACTATTTGTTATGTAACATGGACAGCCACTCACTTTCCCAACATCTTAATGTTTTCTGGTGAGATTTTAATGCTTGATATGTTAAAACAGAACGTAAATCAGGACCACTCATTTGTCTAAAACATTAGCCAGCAATTTCTCTCTAGGTCTTGATGGTATAACTCATGGTGGTCCAGCACCCATAAAAGCCAACAGAACCTGTTTCACAGATATTACCTTCTCCAAACCTTTCCTAGGGACTTGATGAAGGCAGCGTTTGCCCAAAACCAACAGCAGCTGCCCTCGCAGACCCTGCCTGCACACTGAGGCCATCACCACCACAGCAGCTGCACCACCACAATTGTAAAGTCACACAACAAAACATTTGTGAGGTCTGAGGACGTGCACCTTTCCACTGATTCAGCTGATCTGATTCACCTAAGTGAGTCCTCATATTCAGTATTTCACAAACAATTTAATTTCATTCGCTTTTGTAATCCAGGACCTGTACAAAACCACAACCATGCAAAGCCCATGACAAACAAACAACTTTTTACCTCTGGAATTCCCCTTTCCTTTTCAACACAAGCAAATCTGAAAAATCACTTCCTCTGTAACAGCATAGAAAAATCTGTGTGTATGTTTTAGTTGCTTCATTTTCTAATCATATTGCTGTCAGACAGGTTTTTCCACACTCTTAACCAGCCCTGTTGCTGGTCCTGGTGATGAGAAGGCTCCTGCACTCACCTGGCAGGACACTGCTGTGCGGTCCGAGGCTCGGGACATCCCGCTCTTACTCCTGCCCATGGACTTGTTTGGAGCATGATACAGCTCCTGCCCAGCCCACACAACCCTGTTTCCTTGAGAACCCACGTACACAGGGGAGGACCCGGGTCATGTCCTAACGTAACGCTGGGATGTGGTCAAAAGTACAGACCTGGACCAAGGACCTCAGACCTGCTGTTGAGCAGGACAATACAGATGCAACCTTGCTGGAACCAGCCTCGCACTATGCCTGACTTTTGGAGAACCCAAAAAACATTTGCATAAGTGTTTATCTCACTTTCAAAATATTATGACTAATATCTTTCAGTGCTTGAGGCTCTAATGCAGCAAGTTACTTGAAACACAAATGTAACTCCAAGACCACCAATAGTCACAATTAGCCTCGACCATAAATACGCTCAGATTTCAATAGAGCTATTTACATATGTAAATATGTAAATAAGTACATCACCAAATTGGGCCTCAAGTCTCACTGCGTGGGATGCTAAAGTAAAAATGAAGCCGTTATGATGAGACAAGCAGTCCTCAGCCTACCACCCAAGGGAAACATGGTGCCTGTGAGGTCCTTTATATGTTGCTCCAGGCCCAAGAGATAATTGTCAGATTGCCAAAAAGAGCAAATTTCAGTCTTGCCAACATTATCTGCTTAGGACTGATGGTCTGAGCTGAAGGCATGGGATCACTAGATGGGACAGAGTATTTTCTTGGTCAGTCCAGATAAGGAATCTCATAAAATGTCTTGAGAAAAAGCTGACCCTTTATAAACATTAACTCTTCAGAAGCTCTGCATGCTTCATCCTTCCCCAGACCTCATCGAGCCCTGGTTGAGAAATGCAACCACACAACGAAGGGCTGCCCCACAGAAGGTTCAGTGTAAATTGGTCTCCATTTCCCTTCTCTGCCCCCAGCATTCCTAGAGAGTTTAATAAATATGTAAAGCTCACAACTGCAGCCCTGCTATCCCCGATAGCTCGAGCATCTTCCGGCCATTGTGCTTACAGGTTTTGCTAATCAGAGCAAACCAGGCTTGCAAATGAAATCTGATTAAGTAGTTTTCACCTCTGAAAAAGGGGATTAGCTAGACCTTTGATCCTCAGATATTGATTTGCAACTCAAAGGAGGTGTGACCTCAGCTGGACTTGCTTCTGGTCTCAGTCCCTTCCCCTTTCACTCCTCCTCCTGTTTACCAGAAAAAATCAGTTCATGTCTTCTCACGCAGCCAGATCTAAAGCCTATTGAAGCCAGTGGAAAACCACCCACTGACTTCAATGGGCTTTGGATCAGTCCCACAATGGCTGACTTAGCCTTAAGTCCCAGGCTGTTTCAAAGCCAGCAGAACCAATTTCCCATCAAAATGACCAGAAGCTGGGAAGATATGTTCGCCTTTCAAACCTACAAATTCCACCTTTTTTCTTTCTTCCATGACAACTCTCCAGCTGGAAATGCTGAAAATACTGTTGATTTTATCCTTGCACTCTGCATAGAGTTGTTGCCCACCGTGAGTGGAAGGGTTCTGAGCCAGACTTACCGATGCAATTAAAGGATAACTCCTGCAGGCAGAACAGGGAGCAGCCATCACCGTTGATCTTATTCATATCATCACATTCTTCTCCCAAGTCTCTGTAGGCAGGGCACACACATGCAAAAAGGAGTCAGATGGCAAATGGCATCATCCCGACAATCGCTGCAGCCCCTCTGCAGAACCCTAAAGCCCTGAAATCCAGTACAGTGCCTTTGTGTGTGGACCCTTAAAATACCTCTCCCTTTCTCCTCCAGCCCTGACTTTCATCATTCCTGGTTCACAAGCTTGCCTGGCCACTTCTCTCCTGCACATGTGGATACCACTTGCTGTTCTCTGATGAGGATATGAGCAACTTCCTTCATAGCTGGTGTGGCTGCAACTCAGCAGGTGGGGAAAAGGAGAACAGGAATCTCTGAAACTCTTTGTATTAAATCTGGAAGGGCCAGACTGTGACCCCAGCATGGGAATAACAAGGCATAGAGCCTGGTGCTGGGCTATTCCAGGTGACAGCACTTGGAGGAGAGCAGTCAATGGGGAGCAGGTGGTGTAGGGGACGGGGCCCTGCCTTGCGCCAGCCCACACGGTTGCAGTACTGTGGGGGGAGAAAAGTGTGAACCAGATGAGAAAGGGGTTGCCACAGCTGCAAGTGGGGCCACAACCAACCAAGCTGTGACACAGTCTGGTTCCTGCTCGCTCCTGAGGCAGCTCAGCTATTGTTCAATGCTTGCTGCAAAGCCACAAGTGATGTTTGAGGAATGTGCAAACATAACAGTAGGAGAAAAGTTATGGAAAGCAAAATTAATGTGTCTTTCTCCACCTCTCTCTCCAAGACTGCCCTGGATTCATATGTCGTTTGATTGTTCTCTTTGATTTCCCTGACTGTTGGGCCTCATCCTGCAAATACTTGCTGCCAGGTATATCATCTGACAGAGCTGTACTATGTGATTGCTGATCAGCATTATTTCAAGAAAATAATGCTGGCTGGAGTAAGCACTTGCTTGTTGTTACTTCCATTATTTAAATAATTAAATTATCTAATGCCAGGAAGCTTTGAAACAGGTGGCCTTAAGATCCAACATAGTAAAAGAATAAACCCTAACACAGTTGTAAATGATTGTTCTACATTTTCAGTAGTCTGGGGATTGGCAGCCGGTGAGCAGGAGGAGCTGACTGAGAACACAGCACTCTCCCTCAGAGGCCAAATCTATCACCTCCCAAGGCATCCCAGCTCTGGTGGTTGGTCAGACAAGAAGTTGCACCTGGCTCACCAGTGGCAGGGCTCTACCCTGTTCACCAGTTGCCAGGGACATGGGACCTCATGTGTAAGGACAGCATCAAAGGCTCTGTGAACTTTTTCAGCACTTACTTCAGCTCCATACAGGAAATGTCATATACATGTATAAAGATATTGATACACAAACAAACAGCATAAACAGCATACAGCGTACTTTCATATCGATCCTGCTGTCTGGACTCCATTATCTGTATCTCTGTCTGTATCTACTGGTGCCAGGATAGCAGGGCCTAAGTTCCAATTAAATGTCATCATCCTGGTAATCATCAAGCACGTGAGTCATTATCTACAGATGAGAGCCAGCCTAAACTAAGACGACATCAGAGGTCATCAATTCCTTTCTAGTCTCAGATTCTGGCTGAGGAGATGTACCCAGATTTATCTGTTTGCTCGCTCCAGACTTACGTTTGGATAATCCCGTCTCCACAGTATCCACTTCCAGAGATATACACAAGCGCAGGGGAAGGCTCGCTCTCCTCCATCCCAGAAACAATGATGACCTGGTACGTGTATGTGGTCCTATCGCTCAGTTCCCTGCAAGGCAAAAGGAAATATTAAGTGATCGGTACAACAAAGGCAGTAGCAAAGGGCAGAGCAGGAGGTACTGAAATGGGGGTTGGCTGCCAGAAAAGCAAGTTTTAGTTCAGTCAAGCCCTCAGAATATTCCTACCTCATTTTGATAGGATTAATTTTTGGTTGGGTGTTCTTTTTCTTGTGAGCACAATCAGCACTACCTATGTCCATGCTTGGTTTATGCACAGCTCTGAAATAGGTGCAACTCTTGACTATTTGACAGCTAAACTATTTGCTGATGAAAATCATGCAGTTGCTGTGTTGCTGCTTACATCTATACCCACTGTAGAGACTGCACTGACACCATGGCAGTGTATCAGCCCTCACCATGTGCAGGGGGAAATAGTAACAACATTTCCGACAGTCGATAGTACTGCAGCATTTGAGAAACCAGCCCTGTGCTTTGCTGTGCTCAGCCTCCAAGTACTTCTGCTCCTGTCTTTCCACGGCAGGGACAGGGTTACCTGCAAGTTTGTGCCATAGTTCATTTAAGGAACTTAAAATACCCTGCAAACACTGATTACTTCCTCAACAGCCCTGTGCTCAATGCAACTGCAGCTGGGACCAGTGGGAATTTGCCTATTGATTTAAGACAGAATTGGACTGGGGATGTTTCAGTGATAGATAAATAAGTTATCCACTTTGCATACAGGTATTAAAGCAACAGAGTTAAAAAGGAGAGCACAAAAAATAGGATCCACACCACAGCACTGCATCACGGTATTAGCATTGAAATATTCACAGAAAGAATTAGCATACTGTTATGTATTTATGCAAAGCCATCATTACCTAAATCCTGTGCATCTGTAAATGAGGAATAATTTTTTTATATGCAATACAGAAATAATAAAGTGCCTAATATAAATGTTTAGCTCTTTTACAATGTCTTTTACGTTATCAGAACTCAAAACGCTCCACAAAGAACCTCATTACCATTATCCTCGTTGTGCCGATTTGTAAAGCCGTGGAGCGGTAAAGGCAAAATGATTTGCTCAAAGTCATCAATCAGGCTAATTGCAGAGCCCATAACACAGCCCAGCTCTTCCCTAACCTATGCCAGTCCTCTACTTACTCACTCATATTGTCCCAATTACTGACAGTAATATACGTGTCTTTTTGTCACAGGAACTTGGTCAAAAAGCATGTATTAATGAAGTGTGTATTGTGAGAAATATATCTACTACACAGAGCAACAAAGTCATTGAAGTAGATATCAATGGACTGTAGTTACTGAAATCTTCAAGTTCATGAAATAACCATCTCCTTATAACATTCATTAAATTAACAAGCATGACTTAAACTCCCATATCACACATTATATTTTACAACAAAGCTGTTTCTCATGAATACTATGCCTACAAAATAACTGTCATTGAAAGAATTGCACGTGAACAGCTCTGGGATTTGATTCTTTGTTACCACACTTGAAATGGGGAGTGAAACTCAGTGGAACAAAAACACAACACAACTGGCTTTCTCGTTGCTCCTTCACCTGATTCCTCTCACCAGTAGGCCGTAGTTCCTCTTAGCTAAATTCAGGTAGCGCAAACACTATCTTGATTCACCTACAGACTGGGGAGACATCTACCTACATATTGGTATGAGTGTTTATTCAATCAAAGTGAAAAATTTCAAACTTCTGCCCTTGGGACCTGCTTAAAACAACTGTTTTGAGGAAAAAAAAAAAAAAAAAAAAAAAAGTAAAATCATAGGAAATCCTTTAAGTGGCCAAACACACACTGATGTATAATACTGAGGGTTTCCTCTAGATTTCACTCCTGGATAAATCCACTTATTAAGACAGGAAGTTTCTGATATTTACTGATGAAATGAAAGGAGAGGCAAGCTTTGATTATTAAGGAGCAGTTATTTCTCAAGTTCTTTCTCAAAACCATTCATAAAATATTTAAGATTAACTAATATACTTGCAGAAATGTGGATTTTGTCACTGGGGATCTGTTAACCACAAAAAAAGGTTCAATTCTTAGAAAAGATTGTTAACAAATGAACAGTTTGGGCAGCTGTAACAGCTACAAAATAAATAAATCCATGCTGCTTCCTGATGCGCTGAGATCACACGCATGAGTACGAAATAGTAGTTTTCAGATTCTGATTTTTCACGTGATTTCCACCGATACCCATAGGTGATGGGCAGGCATTTGGCTAACAGCAGAAAGCGTGCCTCTGCAAGCGAGTTTTAGTATGTGGGAGTGTTTATGTATGCTTGTGTGTACATGTAAGCAAAGGGAAAACAGGAAGAGTTCACATTTGTTTATGTACAGGGCGGGAAGTCGGCAGAACATAATGGAAGAAGACATAGTACTAAATTAAGCACGGGAGAGAATATGGTGTTTATGAATTATTAGGTGACTGGAGATGAATGTGTATGTGGGTAATAAGACAGAAAACTGGAAATGAGAGTTATTAGCTGGGGACAATGTTGGCATATTTAACTCTATGGATTGTGAATGCAAAACTGAGTATGGGGAAGAGGACCCTGGGGACATCGGAGAAGAGTGACTGCTGGTTTGTGGCAGTGAGCTTTGGTCTAATCCTGTCACCTGCTACATGCTGGCGAGGGGAGATTTCCAACTGCAGCCTGCTGCTCAAAAATGGAAAGCTTTTGGAGAAGCGTTATGTCCTAACACGCACATGATCCTTATAGTTTAGTGACAGGAAAAAAAAAAAAAAAAAAGGCCATTTCTTCTCTGAAATAGAAGTAGAGCAAAATACCTGACTTCTTACACATACATTTAAGTATTTGCACAGCCTGGCCTCCCTTACACAGCTTGGGTACAAAATAACTGTTAAGATATTTATGCTCACAATACCCCATGAGCTATGAACGTAATGTCCTTGTCTTAGGTTAAAATACAGAGAAAGGAAAGACAAACGCCTAGAGACATATGGTCCCTGTAAGCAACATCAGGACTGGGAGCCAGCTCTCCAGTCCCGCACTGCAGCCGCGAGGCCAGTCCTCCCCATCCTCCTCCCAGCTCCCCTCTCACACAGCCCAGTCGAGAGCAACCTGGAGCTTCACAACTTTCCCCACGCTGGGGACGGCAGAGAATCCCCAGGCTGTCACACCCAGGAGCAGCACCAACAAACCAGCCATGCCCGGAGGAGATCATGTGCGCTCCAGGGGTGCCCTCCAGCATCACGCAGTCATAGCTGGAGACGTGCCTGGACTGGGGCACCAGAAAGTCACCTTAGAAACTCAAACACAAGCCATCATGCTTTCAGCTCACCCTGGCCTGATGCAACTAGTGGCAAAAACCTATTTGAGCTGGATGTGGCATTTCACGTCTCAACAACTGGAACCTGAGATACTTATATCCTGAACTGTTAAATATATCATATTGGCAGCAACTGAGAGTCTTAGCATTCCTTCACAGTACCCACATTTTGGAAAAATATAGCTGCTAAAGGGATGATACGTGCAATACTTCAGGCAGTAATCCAGTACCATAGTGAGGGAGGGGGGAAGGAATGCAGGAACGAAGGGGGGAAAAAAAAAAAAAATAAAAAAATTTCTCTCCTATATAGTTATGGAGCACCAAGGTCGGTACTACAGACTGTATCCAGAGATGTCAGAAAACAAGCTCTGCTCCAAGTGGTGATAAAAGTGTGATTTTTGACCATTTATTTTCTCTCCCGCCTTCCCTCGGAGCTGATGGCACACTAACAGCGATATTGTGCTCTTTCCGCTCTGCTGTCAGGCAGGTCCAACACACGCCGGCTTCGTACGGTGCTACTTAAGGAAGTGAGACAGAAGAACATCTTTAACATTAAGGATGTGAACAAACACTCTTTTAAATTTATATCTATGGTCTTTTAATGACCTTTTCGAGAACTGAGTAAGCCGCATTGATCGCTGCAGCTTCCGCCCGTGGGGAGGCAGTCTTATTAAAAAGCAATGACTCAAGCCCTCTGCTTAAAGGGGGAATTAGGACGTGCTGTGTGAAATACCACAAGGGCAACTTTCCTGTCTGCTGTGGCGAGTGACAGATCCAGGGTCAGAAATGTAAACCCCTCTAATTCTTTTCCTGTTTTTACTGAGGAGGCTGGGCAGTTGAGTTAATCTTGCTGTGTCCCCCAGGCAAGGGACCTCCGCTTTCAGTTTGGGTGTTCCTGTAAAACTTACAGGAAAAACTATACCTCTAGGAAGTTGTTTTCTGCTCAGACCAAGGTGGGTTTAAAGAATCATTGAATTTACAGAAGCAACACGCATGCCCTCGAGTGCCAGCAGACCTGCAAGGGCTGACACTGCCCCAACCACATCTGCTCTGTGCCCACTGTAGGGCTTCAGCATCTGAGGACACAGCCCACACCTGAGATGCAGTGGAAGTACTGAGGGGAAGAAAACATCCCATGCTTCTCTCCCTACTACAATGGCATATATGTTTTTCCTACTACAAATAACAGCAGGGAGGGGTTTTATCCAGCAAAGACTTGTTTCCAACAAAATTGAAAATATCCTTAAGGTTGATACCAGCTTCTGCCCTATGAAAACATAAATGGCCAGAAAGCAATGAAAACAGACAGTGTTCCTGTTATTTAGGGACAAGACGACAAGGTTTTAGGCATCCCCAAATAAATTATGGCTGTCACAGGCAGTGTCATGTGAAACAGGCAAATTCCACATCTCAAGCACCCTCAAGAAGGACCCATCTTTCTTTGACCTTAAATAGCCACTAAACTCTTGAGCCAAAAGACAACATTTCCTGGACAGCTCTTGCAGCTCAGAATGAGCCCTGGTCTGCCAGCAACATCCCCCTTTCCCTCTAACACTGTCACCTTTGCTCTTCTTCTCTAGCAAGGAAGCCTTGTCAAGCAAAACAGGAAATCTGCTGGCAGCAAATAGCAGTGACCCCACATCTTCACTTGTTGCAATGCTTTGGATCAGCTGCTCAAGGTGGACTGAGTACAACCACACATGGAAGAACCGAAGGTCTACGCCGTCTTCTGTCTGGTCCTCCACATGGCCTGGAGCTCTCCACATGCTCCTCACAGACACTGAAACACCCAATGTCATTTACAGACGTCCTGAATTACCCCAAATATCCACTAACTCAGTGAAGTAGCTCTGCATCGCTCAGACATGTTTAGAGCATCCCAATCCTGGGCATGGAATCGTTTCTAGATTGGAGGAGCTAACACCTTTCTCTTCATTGCCACTTAGAGAATGGGTCATTGAACTGTGCTGGGTTTTACCTCTCAGCAATACCACTGCAGTGTTTGCAGGCTCCCCCATCCTCAGGTGCTCCAAAAGCAATTGATAAAGAGTAACCCAGGGGATGAGGTTGCTTTAGGACAGCCTGAATAGATCTGCTCCCCAACTCCCATCCTTTTTCCTGCATCGCCATTGACTGCACAAATACGTCTGTTTTCTTCTTTTATCTCCTTTCTTGCACATGCTCCCCCTCGCCTTGCCTTTCCTTCTTTTAATAAAAATGGCATGAGAAGCACGGCAGAAGATAATGAAGAGAATTCCTGCCCGGCTCTGCAGTCGGGAGAGAGGAGGGATGGGATGCTGTAAACAAAAGAAGGACGTCAAAAATCCCGAGCTCTTGCAACAGGCTGTTTTTTCAGCTGCGGTCCGATCTCTCGCTGTTTGGATAAGCCCAGCGACATGGCAGGTGCAAAGGCCTCAAAACAAAGTCTCCTGCCTCTCTCTCAGACACTGAGTTGACTCAGAAGACATATATGCCGAGGAAGCAGCCTCAGAGAGGCTTTTCTCACTACCCATGGTAAGATAGGTCCCAACAAGGGTGCTGGGTTTGCTCTGTGCCCTCCGGCTTTTTTTTATGATTTGTTTGTTTATAAGCAAATCAAAACAGGGTAATTGCAGTATTAAATGAATGCTCATGGGCTAGATGGGACAGTGGGGACTGGATGGTGGATTTCTGCTCCCAAACCCAGCTTAAATCTGAGCTGGGTATTTCCAAGGAAGAATGACAGAGCAGCCAATGACCTGAACAGATAATCTCAGCTGAACACTTTGTGGGGTGCGTTTTACACAATGAAGTGGCTCTGCTATCTGAAGCCCAGAGTCTCACCGTTCAAGCAGTGGCATCAAGATTATGCCCAAACTCAACATTTGCTTCTGCATCAGGAAGGTATTTCTAGCAAGACCTAAACCAACCACCTTATCCACTTAAGCAATACCATGGAGGCCCCATGTATTTGAGACTGAAGTCAAAGGTTGAAGGATTCAGTCTATTTGGAAAAGGAAAATATCTGTTGCTCCATGAAATACTTCTATGAACCAGTCACCGCCAACTCATAATCACCACAAAATCAAAACAGGCAATTAGTGTGCAGCTCTGCTCTTCCTTACACTGGTGTAAATCTCAAGCAACTTTAGACCTCAGTGAAATACTCCAGGTTTAAAACGCTGCAACTCAGCTGCTCATCTGTTCCTCTGAGTTGTCAACGTGTGCACTTGCTGCTCAGATGAGCTCCCTGCCTGCACAAGATGTCCTGGCGCAGGACTACACACCCGGCTATAGCACCTCTGCTCTGAAACCCAGGTCCTGTTTAGGTAATTGAACACCCTGAACATTTGTCTTTTACAGAGGAAGCTCTCTTCCATCCTTTTTGAAAGAACCATAAGGTTTTTAAGTAGCAAATATATAGATATATATGCAACTGATTAAGTCCAGCAAACTTTGATATAATCATCCAGGTATTTGCCCTGGCACCAATTTAAAACACAGTAGCACTTTTAATAAAAAACAAAGCTTTCAGCCAAGGCCTTAAAGATATTTCTTGGTTTTTCTCAAAAGAAAAAAACAAATATATGTCAACAGATAATTTTCTACTTTCATGTTTAAACAACAACAACAACAACAATTATGAATTTTTAAAGTGGACGATATAAATGGAGGATCTAACTGAGATTGGGTTACAAATCCCAGGATAAAGTAAATCCTAGAGGCCCAGGGCCTCACATGGGTGTTTGCACTAGACAGGCAATTTCACAGCAGCACACAGGTTAAGTGTCGGAGCACCTGGTTGCTATTAGAAGCAGGGAAGGAGGGGGAAAATCTGTTGTGTTTGCTTGTTCACCACTGCGATCAGACCCTAAGCTAAGACAGGAGTGCTTCTCATCATGAAGCTCAGACGTGGCCGCTGCAGGAGGGAAGGCTGTAATGTTTTGACCGAGGAAGGAAAGATGTGGGATATGAAATGCAAAAAGCCCTATTTCCAACCGGTGGAAGGCAGAACTTCTCTACTGGTTTCAAGGGAACGGTGCCAGTATCCACCACTTGAGGATAGTGCTCTGGTGTACCAACGCGGCAGGGAGAAAACAGTAACACAACTGGCAGGCAGGTTAGAACAGGTTAATTGCTTTAAAGGCCATCATCGTCACTGGCGAACCTTTGCCTGTTGCATCGTGCCTCTTGATGAGCACTGCCTGATTACTCACACTGTTAACGACGTCCCGGTTGTGCCGTGGCTTCTCCACGCAGGACCGCCAGCACCATCTGCACAGGCTCCACCATGGGTTCAGACCACACTGCAGAAAAGTGCCTGATGCACACCCTGCACAGAGTCTGGGACCCCAACAACCACCCCTCAAGTTTTGTATGTCAATTGTTCATCGCCAGGGCTGGGAGCACTTCGGCTGCTACCCTCACCCCTGTGCCAGTTCGTCAGGTTCGACTCTCCCTGTGGGCAGAAGGCTCTTCCCAATTTAGGGTCATCAGCTTGGCAAAATAATGTTCTTCAGCTTCTCTGAATCCAGACTTGACCTCTAGGATTTCCTTTCAACAGGCCTGAGCCAAGACCTGATTTTCAGAACTTAATACCCTCCCGTTTCCATGTAATCCCACCAAAATGGTAAACAGAGCCATGGGAGCAGACGCTCGCAGCGCCTGATCCAAAGGCTCCTGAAGCCAGTGGAAGTTATTATGTGCATTTTCAGTAGGGCTTAGATTGGGCCCCAAGCGAACACAGATGTTTGCAGTTTTCTCTGGTTTTACCTCTGCCATCCCTCCTCGCTGAAACTCCTCTTTGGAGGGTAAGAGGGTGGGGGCTGTGGCACTCCTGGGGCGCTGCTCCTCCAGAGGAGGGAGGGAGCCTATATGTACATGTGCATATGCGTGAGAGAGACGTATGTGCTGGCACGCACGCCGCATAGCAGAGCACAGAGATGGGCGAGGAGATGAGGTGACTATTCCAAAGGAACATTTTGTCATTTCCCTCCTTAGGGGCTCTGTGTTTTGCCTTAAGCCACTTCAGATTATGAGAAATCCTACTAGCTGGTCTCCAGTGGGATCTTTAATGGTTTAATAACTGAACATTACTGAACATATTTCCACTAGCCTCTTTCTAAAATCCCATCATGAGCTAATTTCCTCTATTGTCATTACATCTGCAACTGGTCTTACATTTTAAAAAAATCTGTACCACTGTGAATAAATGATCTGGTTTACTGCACTGAACTCTCAGGGCCAGCATTTTCAGCAGTGGCTGATAATTTGGGGTGTCCAATTCCAGGCACTCTCTCTGAGGTACAATTTGCAGAGAAGAATGAGCTTTATTTCTACCTTGCTCCTCCTATCACAAAAGCTCCAGGAAAATGCTGGAACTGGGACATCAGCACGGAGGTGCCCAATGTCACAAAACATTTAAAAAGATTCTGGCCAGAAAGACTAAGATCAAGTTTATGTGAAGTAATCACACGATGGGTGCCTTGGGCCCGCAGTGTGCTCAGCATATTGCATGCCATAACACACCTAAAAGGCTTCTTTCTGTCTTGTCTGTCACTCTATCCAACGAGGTATTAAGGACAGCACAGGTATTTTAGTCTTACTGCAGTGTTGTTTTCAAATCCTTGCCTCTTTGAGTGTATCTCCAAATTTAACAGAGACTTGGAATTTACTTCCTAGGAAAATATATTAAAATAAAATGCCCAGGAAATGATCAGGCCAATAGTTCAGTAAAAGTAGCTGAAAAAAGCTGTACTGGCTGACACTGCTGATAAAAAGGTAGGTAACACATTTCTGCTTCTTCTGCGGTATTTGAGGCTCACTCCAAGTTTTACAAGAGAGTTATTTTTAAATTGTTGCATAACACATGTCTGTCCAATATTTCTTTCCTCAATCAAGCAAAGAAATGCATTTGTTATTCCTGGGAGATTTCTGGTGCTTCTTATCTTATTTAGAGCCTAAAATAAAGATGCACACAAGAAGGCAAACATCAGAGAGAAATTATTATCCATGAGATAATGCACAGCCTAATTTACCACATATCTGAGACTGTTTCACCTGCAATAAATTATTTTGCCCAGCAGGAAAAGTCCTATTTGACCTTCATTTTTGTTTTCCCGCAGCTGAAAACTCTGCTACTACTTCTAGGTCGCGAGTTCAAATTCCACCCTGGCTGGGAGTGATTAAATATATCAATTTCTAATAGTATCTATTTGGCTAATAATAGGACAGCCGTTAATGTTCACTTTTTCAGGGACACTTGCATATGGCTAAGTTGTAGTCTATGGGTCTGATCTCTCCGCAGCCTCTGTGTATCACCCGAGAGGCACACTGGAGATGTGAATCCAATGTAGCAGCAGTCCTTGGGGCACCCCTGGCCGGAGCAGAGCTGGCAGAGCCAATCCCAAAGCAAAGTGTCATTCCCCAAATGGTGCAGTCCCTTCCCTGGCTCTTCCCATGCTCTTGAGGCATTTCTTTGAGAGAGGCTGGGGGTCATTCAGAGCAATCCCACCCTTCAAAGATAGACCCAGGCTGAAAAATTTCTCTGCCCTGCCCTGTCTCAGGATCAAAAAACTGTAAAGATTTAAACCTGCCCTTACTACCTTATTCTTGCATCATGTGCGGCCGAGCCAGAACAGGAGCTACGGATTTTGTCAAGTGCCAGCTATAGTTACAGCGTTACATAAGAAACCGCAACAGCGAAGAATCACAAATCTATCACTACAGCTGGCACCAAATGGCATCTTTGCACAAGTTTAGCAGAAGAGCTGCCTACTGAATGGGCACAGACAGTCAAGTTGTTCTTTCTCTTCTCCAGGGCAGGTTAAGGCAATTTGGCAGAGGGTGGTAAGGGAAAAAATTGATGTATCTGTTCTGTGTGTGGGGTCAGGAAGCAGGTTTTATGCTTTCACAAAGACAAACTGGCACCTTTAATGAAGAAAGCAAGAGAGAAGGAAAGCCATCAGAAAGTGGCTTCCAGCTGTCAAGTCACATCAGCCAAGTGGAGATGCATAACCCTGAGAGCAGCGGCACTGCTAGCCTCTAACATTTAATTGTGAGCTCTTGAAAGAAGGCACCTGGTGTATTCTTTCTGTAAAATGCCCAGCACGCTACTGGCAGCTATAAATAATAACAACCTCTACCTCGGTATTTAGCAGTACAACATATGTGAAGGAAAGACGCAGGAACAGTAGATGAGAAGAAGCAGTTTTCCTCTTCTTGGCTTACCAAGCCCTCAGTGTAGAGCAGGGTACATGCTCCTGTCTGGCACAGGGAGCAGAATCAGTCATCCCTGGTGCCTCCCTGCCCAGTCCCAGCTCCTTGCTGCCATGCAAGCCAGAGACAAGGACACACTATTTGGGCAGGGAAAGAATCTCCCCAGGGGGGGAATGTCGGTGGTGAAGATGCTGTTGAGTGAAGGACTCTTCTGCCTACCAGCACTTCACCTCTGTTGGGGTCAGATGAGCCTATGACCAGTTTCCCACTGTTGGAAGGGAAGGTGTGGGGCAGGCAATCGTCTTATATTTTTCTGTTCTTTCATCATGGGAAACTTCCAGGCTCATTAAGCAGAAACAGGGCAATCAATACCGGCTGCATGAGGAAGGAGCTGACAACGCAGCCAAGGCTAGACATGGCCTCAGAGAGGCGAGAGAACGGACGATGTTTGCTAGCAGATCGCCAGCACCTCTGCTGAGCTCTGGGACTGCTGCGCTGTCCTACACCAGCTGAATATTAACTTCACAATTTTGCCAAAACTGACCACAGGCAGCTCTGATACACTCCAAGCTCTTCACTGACACATGGAGGCTTTCGAACAGTGACAGCGCGGCTGTTAATCCAGCTGGGAAACTCGGGTCAGAGAGGAACAACTGAAACATTTAATTCCTTAACACAAGGACTCCAGATGAAGAACTAGTCAAGAACTAGCAGTGCTAGTGCTGTACCTGAAACTGAAAACTATACGGGTAAGAGAAACCTGGTGGGACAGAAGGGTGTTTGGTTCTTGGGAAAGCCCAAAATAGCTTTGTCCATGCAGCACTGCAAACTAATGATAGGGAAGCTCTTAGGAATGAGCAAGAAAGTGTGAATAAATCTGTTCCTGTTGAAGCTTAGTAAAAGTGTTTTTACTGGAGATGAGCTGTAAACTTTCATATGGATACAGACAGAGATCTCTAATACATTACTAGAGAGAAATAATACCGAGAACTATGTAATTATGGGAAAGAAACCTTCTAGATGCAGACTAGAGAACAAATGCTTTTAATAACGATAGGTCTCTGGTACTGCTAGGCGCGACAGCAGGCATCAAATGCTTAGGGACTTAACAAGAGATGACACTATTCTGCACTTACTTCTAGTACCTGTAATAGGTTGAATTGAAAGAGAAATTTGAATGAAACTAGAAATTTGTCTTTCAGTTATCACTTTGAGATTAAGTAACAAACATCTCTTGCAAATAAAGATCTGAACCCCAAAAGTCCAAGTATCCACAGACAACACAGGTTTGGTAAATAGGCTCAGTCAATGCAGAGAAGGATGGAGTTATATAATGTAGAAATTACTAATTTACAGGACTGGATGTCTACAAATGGTATAAGACAATATTGTGCATGTAGGATCAAGAAATTCAGAACAAGCTGGGAGCTCTTCATTGCAAGTGAGAGGGGAAGAAGCAGTTGGTTGTATTTATTCAATTGTAAAACAACTATGAAACATCAGTGGGATGTATCCACAAAAAAAAAAAAAAGCATACAAGGTCCTTGCACGCATCAAGGCAAGGCATTTCCCGGGTAGCTGGGTAAGTATTTGTGCACAAGGACATCTGGAATACCATATACAGTTCTAAAGCCTGTTGGGAATCCAGATGTGTAGCATGCCGATATCACACAGACAACCTCACAGCTCTTGCAGATAAATCTGGGCATGTAAAATGCTTTCTTAACATTTCAGTCCTATCTTAGATACTCCCCAGTATTTCCTGGCATATCAAGAGAGGTTTGGCATGGTAACTGTGGAGGAGGGGTGAGCAGAAGATGGTGATAATAAGGGCTTCAGCTTTTGGTGTCGGGAGAACATCCACCCAGAGATCTGTATCTTGTTTGGGTGGAAATATGGTGTTAATTATCTTCATGACAGATGGATCTGGCAATTCATTTCAGCTGCTTTAGATCATACATTCCTCTGGCTGGTAGACCTTCAGAAAATAGAGAAATTGATCTTCAAGATGAAGGAAGGAATGCCATAATAAGGACAGATGTCACCATGGAATTTTAGTGTTGCATTCAGCAAGGACTTGGGTTTACATATCATCATTATGATATTCTTATTTCTCCAGTCCTCTGTTCAGCTGGGCCTGTGTCATGTGAATTCAGTCTTTCTATTGAGTTCAGGGGCTAAAAGGCACACTAATAACTGGCTGTAATGAATTATTGCTCATTATGAATAGCCACTGCTGATTCTCCAACCTCTCTGCTTGTTCATATTTGTAGGAAGCTTCAGGCTAAGAACTATTTTCCATCTCCTTCAACTACTCATCATCTGGGGTTTCTGACAAGTCACTTACATGTCCTTCTGACTGGATACCAATAACAAATCGCAAATGCATCAATAACGCAAATTGCGAAGCAAACGATTGTTTCAGATAAACTACAATGCTAAAATACACAAATGCTAAGAACCCATGAACCCACGACAGCCCTCCAACTACCTGCAATCTTGATGATGCTAATCTCTCATTCTGCAATCACACCAAGAAGCTCGAGTGAGATCTGCGCTCCACCGTCTTAGGGACAGAGTTAAAGCACAGTAAATGACATGGAATTTACAAGTTTAGCGCTGAACAGGGCTCCTGATTCTAACAAAAATTTTTTAAATACTGTACTTACTTAAACAACTGTACACAGACGATGACCAGTCCCCTCCAACTATTATTGAGAATAGAAAAGGTTTAGTCATAGAACGTAGGTGTAAAATAGCCAAAACTGAGAATAAAAACATATTCCCTATAGGAGAAAATGCAGGTTTCTCTCTCAGCCTCTCTTTTTTCTTTCTTTTTCAAGTATGAATGCAGTATCTCCAGGTGTCATTTAGGTACTAAAGCTCTAGTCAGTGTAGGAATGGCTCAGATGAATATGTCACAGGACAGCATACTTGCTTCTCAGTGATGTTCAACTCTGCAAAACCAAAACTCATACCAGGGCTTCATGCTGGGATTCTTTCTAAGGCTATTTCAGTCAATGCCTTTGTCTTGAAAAAGCCTACGGATTAATACTACAAAGATGATTTGATCCATTGCTGTCCACCATGTTTTGAGGTTTCCTACAAAGTCTGTGGTAGAAAAGTTAGGAAAATTTCCAATTCTAAGAAACTTTTCCGGTTATTCTGACAGCTTTCCAAAGCTAACCTCGGTGTCTCTCGGCTTGGCCTGCCAGAGGGGTGAGTGTAGATCTCACGGGCACACCCAGCTGCTCTCTGCTCATAAATTTGGCTACTGAGAATGCCATGGGGAACACGAGCTGCTCACCCCAACTGTCCTACTGCCAGAAATGGTGACCCCCATGGCACCAACACCTGACTGTACCTGTGACATCCTCAGGAGAGCTTCTCTTTGTGGGCACTCTCTTCTCACTGAGCTCTTAAAAAAATCAGTGGTTGCTACAAACAACTGCAAGAGCAACGATTACTTTCCAGCTGCAAGGATGTGAGTGTAAAAGCACTACAGTAAGGGCAAAGTGAGGGGAAAACAATTACCGTGCTCACCATTGTGACTATCTCACACATTATTTCTAGAGAACAGCCAGAGTGAAACCATCTATGTAAGAGCACAGCCCGAACTTTGGATTAAATTGTGAGCTGAGACTTTGAGATTTGCAGATGAGGCTCCTTCCTTATCACTTGCTGCAGTGTGAAGACTCAGCAGTTCTGTGCTGCACCTGGCCTGACCTCTTTTTTTCCCCCCACTGATTTATTTAGCTTTCTGCACTCTTCCTAGACTCTGCGTCTCATTTTGTATCACAGATACGAGCAATTCTGGCTGATCATACTCAGTGGAATTGAGTGTATCTTGCCTGGTTTCTGTAAGGTCCAAGGATAAGGTCCCATCCCTTAGAAATGTTTGTTAGCGTCAGCTTGAGCCAAGAGCTGAGATTAAAATTCAGCTGGAGAACAGAAGGTCTGGCATTATTTTGCATTTCTTAATAAAAGGTTTCCACTGTTCGAGTTATTTACTCTCCTCTGTGGAGCACCCAGTGCTGACTAGGCAAGGGCTATCCGTTAAAGGCTGTCTCTCCTCTCAGCTTAAAGAGAAGTTCCCTCTCTTTGACGGGAAAAAGGTAGGAGAAATTAATTTTTCTTTCAGCATCACCACACCTGGGGAAAGGATCTTGCTCACAGATAACAGCACAAGCAAATATTTTCTTTGGGAGAAAAAGAGAAAGTGAAGATCAAGGTCAGAGGACGCAAGAGTAAAGATATGCAACTGCCTTCAAAATAACCTTCCACAGAACATGGGGGGTGTCATTTTATTTAATACAGAAAACATGCAAAAGTATAAAGGAGGGGTAACTGGCTTGGGGCTTACAGAGACATAAAGGGGCTGCAAAGTCTGGTTGCACAGATATGCTGAATTCCAGCTGCACAGAATGAGACAAACAGGCAGACGCAAACAGGTCGAGAGAGTTTGCATTTACCTCTACATACATATATATATGTAGGAGCACAGCTCAACACCTCTGTCCCTGACTTCCCTGAAGCATGTTCCCTCCTTCCTGCATACAGAGTATAAGGACTGTGTCTACCCTTTGCACAAGGTGCTAGTGGAAAATTCATCTTGCCTTTGCCTCTACCATACAACCACAAGCCCATGCAGAGGTTCAGCGAGTTTCCTGCGTCTCAAGGTGTGGCCCAGCAGCAGCCTGGACATACAGCATCAGTCTACAAGTCTGCATGATGACCCCCCATCACCAGAGGATACAGATCAGTGCTGCGCACATGTGAATATTAGGATAAAAAAATCACCCCACTTTTCAAATTTCAAACACATGCAGAAGTCTTGAATCAAAACCAACTATGAGTGCTGAAGAATCTGCATCTTTGACTCCTCACCCCGTGACTAAAAACTTCATTTTAGCTTCCCAAGTGTCTCATCGCAGCTCACTAGCAGGATTTTCCCTGTAGTCCCTGGAAAGACACAGACAACCTGAGGCCAGCTAGACTAGAGGGTTTGGTTAGATTGGCTGTGTCAGGCTCCAGGAGCACCCGTTTCTGTCTACTAATCACAGGTAGAGCCCAGAAAGACTAATGTAAGTTTTAGGTCTGGTTTTTAGCTGGCCATGTAACTAGGTGAGACATACAGACAGGTACAGTAACGTTACCCCATGCGGTTTATTCAATGACGCACGGGAAAACTGTCGTTAATCCCTGGCTACTGATTTAATTATTAGAGCACCCTTTCACTTCAGCTAGCTGTAAGCTAGAAGTGACCCACAAAATCGTAATAAAAGACAAGGGAGTAGAACTCAGAATACAAGTTGTGTTTTGGGCTTTTCTTTTTTTTTCTTTTTTTTCTTTTTTATTTTCACATTTTGTTATGAACTCGAAACTGGACCTGTTTCTGTGGGAACTTGTGCTAAGGTATGCAAATATTTCAAACCAAACCAGTCCCATTTTCCAATGAGAGTGGGCCAGGTTTCAGGCAAAGATGCTTTCACAGCAAAACCATGGGAAAATTCACCATTTTCCATGTTTCCAATATGCCAATATTCATCTCATGTTAAGTGCCAGCAATTGTTGGAACAAGGCTACAACCCAAAAAAGCACTTAAGCACATGCTTAACTTTTAGCACGAGTAACCTCGGTGATGTCCTAGGTCTTGTTTTTATATTCACTATTGTTGGTTACCTTGAATTTTTAAATCAGTAGGGACAATGTGCATCGTCTGAGATATATAATTGGGCCATGAAAGGGATGGCAGCTCATGATTACTGAATTGTTAGTTAATCATTTTTATTCTATTTAAATATGCTTTAGAAGACCATAATGATGTATGCTTCCTTGATATTAGCTGTACTAATTAGATCATCTTTTCTAAATTAGAGTGCAGTTTTCTTAGCAGGTTTCCTTTTATCTGGTGTTCATTTTTCAAAAGAGCTTCATGTTGTTCCCACAGATGAGTGAATCATTTCCAGGGAATCGTGTTATACAAAACATGTTTTTCTTGCTGCTGTAGAATGTCTACGGGTAGGTCATGGATCTCCTTGAAATCGTTAAATATTTTGAAGTCGGTCTTTGCTCAACAATCATACATTCCTTGACTAGATGAGCATAACTGCATCTGGGATGAAACTCCATCCCTATAACAATCTAGCACATTGCTATGTCAGAATAATCCTGCTCCAACAGACTTTGTTTTAGTGACACACAAAAGCAGAAAATGAAAGTGGCTGAAATACATTTATATACCTGAACATGCAAGTGCATTTTTTGAATTCTTTCTTCAGTGGTTAATTGGTGCTCCAGCACTGAAAGCCATTGTCTCCTTCTCCATCAAAATATTACTTCCAAAAGATTTCTAAGGAAATTATGACCATGTTACTCCAGAAGTCCCCATTTAGGTTATCTCAAACGTTTAACTTATCATAGCTCGGGTAGTTTGCAATATCCTTTCTGGTTAAGTAAAGCCTGAATTTCACGTCTCTGCACAACTAGCCTGGAAATTTCTCAAAAAGTATCCATGAAATCTCAGGCTATTTCACCTGAGCCTGATGTTCCTGGTTCCAAAGAGAAACTACAAGAATATTCTCTCTTGGTGATGCTTGGTACATCTATCTAGTTCAAAATCCTAACAATCAATTGTGATGCTGGACATTAACAGGATGAGAACAGGTTATTGTTTTTCTCTGAACAAGTCTATTCAACTCTCTGGTAAGCAGTACTTACGTGTCGACAAATCTCCTGCTGAGGTTTGAGATGACAACTGGAGATCCAGACTGGAAAGGAGGGTCCCGAACTACTTTGTACTGGATGGGTTTGCAGTCCGCACACAGCGTGCTGTGGGGGACAGAGCTCAGCATGGCAGCATCAATTTCCAGGTGCTCATCCAGAGTGTAGATCTGGATCCCATACACCTCCTCGCCCACTTGTCCTGCATCCAGCTTTATGGTCAGTGGGATGTCGCAGAAGACGTTCTGCGGCCCAAGAGAAATGTTCTTCCCGCTGATGGTGAGCAACTTGATGTCATTCACTGCTCCGCTGGAGTCCCAGTCTGGGGAAACAAATGTCACCCAGACTGTGAGGGATTCTGGAGTCAGGGGATAACGAAACTCCAGCTGCAGGTAGCAGCCCTGAGGCTCGGGACAGGCTGGGGGCACTGTGTGTTGGTTCACTGCCGAGTTGGGACTCCATGTTCTGACACTGGATTTACAAGGCTGCTCAACATCAGGGTGCCCTGGAGAGAAAGAAGGAAGCAAAGACAGGGCACAAAAGACGTTAGAGAACATGGATTATCACTGGCATCAGTCTTGAAAGACAATTGGGTGGCAGGAGAGCATATCTGTCCAGGAAACTAATTATTTAGTTGAGCAGAACAGGCACAGCCAGCACGGAGAGAAGGAATATAATGCCAACGTCCCTTGGCCGGGTGAGATGCAAAACCAGTTTAAGTGCCCAGCTGGACTGGACACCACACAACACACACTGTGCCAGTGCATCTGGTCCTGTATTTCCTATTTCTCGCGCCTTCCCCTGTGCCAATGATATTTTCTACCCCTTCCACTTGGTACTTTACCTGATAAACAGAGTCATTTTGCCTTCAGTTCACCTCTGTGCTCCTACTTGTTCCCTTGCCTCTCACTCTAAAATACAACCTTTTTCTCTTTAACAAAGACAAGAAAAGAGCTTTTGTTGATTCCAAGAAGCTGTTGCACTGTGCTGTTGAGGGGCAACTCCTGTACAATTTACAGGCTAATCCAGCACGTTGTGTGAGACCCCTTTTTTTGGAGGCACACAGAGCACAGGTCTGAGCTGTCTCTTTGCACTTTTTGAGATGAAACAACAGGCACTTGTACTTTTACATTTCTCACTGTTGGCTATGTTCAACTACATGGGAGGTATTACTAAAAACTAATGAAAGCCACAATGCTTGCTGGGTTCCCAAATACTATGGTAACATTACAATTTGGCACAGAGTCATGGACTGCAAGATCCAGAAAGGTCAGATGGGTGGAACAGTTGGTAACAGAATCCAGTGAGAGCTATAAATTCCCTCTTCCTTCCCAAATAATCACACGAAAAGGGAGCAAGCAGGACAGGGAGAAGGCAAAGTACAGACAAGAAGAAAGGGAAAAGATAAAGAAAGGTAACAAGAGGAGAGAAATGGAGAAGGCAGAGAAAAAAAAAGAAAGCACAGATGTTTGCAACTGAGGAAGAAAGCAAGATAAAGCACTGGGCAAACATGAACAAACAGGACATCACTACTAATTTAAAGAGAAAAGGGCAATGTGTGAAGGTTAGTCTTACTGTCTGTGATCCAATGAAGTGTTAGAAATGAGCCTCCTTTGTCAAGGATAAACAGCGCAAGGAATTCTCCTGTTCATACCAAATGAACCCAGATGCAGAATAGATTTCCTGGTATCTCAGGCAGTCCTCCCTATGACCCAATGCAATTGTCCTGCAGATGAACAACTTTTAACGCTTCTCCCTCACCCACACATACCCCATAGTCCTCCTCTCCTCCTCCTACCACAGAGTAGTAGGAACACCACTAACCTCAGCATCTGGAGAGACCACAGCAGCGATACATTTTGAAGAAAACCAGAGTTCTATTTAACATGCTCAAGTTTTTCCCCCCTGGCAAGCTTGGAAGTACTGCGTAAAATCATTCTGAGCAGCGAATACCCCTTTCGACTCACATTATCTCACAATGTCTGCTGCCATCCGCATGTGCTTGGCTGGGCCCTCCGATGACTTTCTCACAGACTCACAGCAAGCTCTTGACTGCAGCCCTAAGAAGGTATTTTTTAACCCTAGTATCTCAGAGGGCTTTGGAAAGATCTGTGAATCTTATTGCTGCCATCTTGCAGACAGGAAAATGGAATTGATTAATGGCTCACAGCCTGGTATGTTTTCAAAAGTGATCTCCACCTGGGTTCCTGCAAATTTACCTCTGCCAGTTCAAGGCCTCTTGTAAGACTGAAAGAGTGAATAAACCTACATGTTTTGGTAGATCAGGGTGTGATCCCTGGAACTACATGAATTGGACTCAGCCTCCGGGGAGTTTAATGCCGATCATTGCTCCAAAATGGGAGCTTGATTGTACTCATCCATAGACTAAAAACCTCAGTGAAGCCGAGATAAAGAGCCTCTTTCTTAAATATCATCAAACACTTAGACCTGGGTAAGGAACATTCATTTAATTGTGGAAGAGGATGGAAACCTTATTCCATGTAACTCTAGATTTCTAGAGATGGGCAAATACTATGAAAATTACAAATATTTGTATATAAAAAGAAATGGTGCAGTAGTTATTCTGCCCCCATGCACTCAGGTTCTGAAAATCCTTTGGCTTATGAGATCATCAGCAAGATCGGTCCTAGAACAACATCTCATACAACATCACGTCTTCCCTAACACAAAATGTGCATGTGAGGTTTGTGAGGATAAGCCAAATCCCATCTCCTGGTTAGAGAGCAGGAATGGCAGGCTGGGAGGGAGGCTTCCCCCAAAGCATCAGCCACAGCCACAGCCTGGTGTATCAACACAAGCCTTCATCACGCAGTTAGGTGAAGTGGCTGGGATGAACGTCCCTCCATTGCCCCGGCACATGGACAGAGACTGGACACACGTGTACGGGGAGGCCAGCTGGGATCTGCTGCATCTTGGAATGCAGCTGCTGTCATAACTACAACTCACCTGCTACATTTCTTAGGTGGTCAAGACAAAGGAACAATGCAGTGGGGCTCTAATGTCCAACACACAATTCCACTTGCAAATACAAAATGAATTGCTCTTGAGTGAAATATTGGCCACTGGAAAAGGCAGGGCACTAGAGCAGCCTAAGGCAGCAATTTTTTTTTTAATTCTCACACTTCTCTCAGTCAATAGTGAGCCAGGCAGTAGGAACTGACTGATATATGCATATATTGCACAGTAAGCAAAGGTACTTACTTGGGTTCAAGCCAGAATCACCTTTCATATATAAAAAACCCCTTTGACCAAGTTGTGGAGGTGCTGTAAGGTTTGTTTATCTAGCTGGTGTTGCTGGTGAGAATCCAGGTAGGTTAGAGCTGTCTTGCTCTACGGTGAAGGTGAAGAGTGAATCAGAACCACCTGATCTCCAGTGCCTTCCCACAACCACTGCCAAGGAGCAAAGAGCCCCTCGTGCAAGAGGCACAACTGGCTGAGAAAGAATCACAAAATATCTCAGCCCAGGCAGTTGGGCCCCACCACGCTCAGGCACAAGCAGGGCACCAGGAGGGACACAGTCCCCACGGCAGAGTTTTGCAATGGGCAAAACCACAGCAAAACCAGCAAGACCACAGCTGGTGTCAGCTACCTGGGGTAACTGTGCAGCATAACAACGCCATGAGACCTCAGAAAAATGAAATCAGACCAACCAGGTTCAGAGCTGCTTCAGAGACACGTGAGAAATGTGGTTTTCTGGTAAGAAGCTGGATGAGTACTACGAAACATTTTCCATGAGTGTCGTCTCAAATTTTAAAATGAGTTCATTTTGGCCATGCTTATGCCTCTTCTGTATTTACTTTCCATGAACATTCAAGCAGTGGAGATTTACACACATGAACGCTTGCAGAAAGTGAATTTAAAGCTTGCATGCTTGAGTACTCACAGATAGACAATTAAAAAAGCCAGACAATGATCTAACTGTGCTATTTGTAACTCAGACCAAGTGCAAATAGGCAGAGATCCTGAATGTCAGGGAGTGTGGTAGTGATGACAGAAAATTACAGAGCAACAAATACCATACACTTGGTATATTTTCTACCCTGAAGTGGAGACAACTTAGTAACGTAGTAAGAGGATAGGATTCCCAAATTTTCTTTCCAGAGCAATGGCACAACAGCAATTGAATGAGACAGATAAGGATCAGACTGCACCCTTCATAGCTAAGAACATGCAGGCACACACTGTAAGAAGAGGAAATTAAATGCAAAATGCAGCTGAGTAATAAATCTTAGAGTAGCTTAGTTTCTCTAGGAATGATGCCGCTGGCAAGACGTGTGAGATCTAGAAGTTTTCAAATCAGAGCTCGCTGGAGAAATTTTGATGGAACTGTGTATTTCAATGGAATATGCAGTTCTTTCAAAATCAAAACACTTTGCAAAATTGGGTTTGTTTGGCCAAAATTTTATTCTGGAAGAGAAAAGGGAAGAAAGTTCTAACAATATTGGAACATTGTGTTTTGACATTTTTGGAAGAAATCGTTTCACTTTTGCACTTTAAAATACTTTTCATTTTGATATTAAAAGTTGCTTTTGCCCTAGATTATATACTAAAGGGGATATTTTCAAATGTCATAATTTAACTGAAGTTCATGAAAGAGGAATTATATGAGCTAAACAAAACATTTTGGCCAGCCTCAAACACTTTTTGTTTTTAATTTTCCTTCATGAAGAATTTCAAAAGTTTCAGGTTTTGTTCCAAACGAAACGAAGTTTCAAAGTCTTGTAATCCTTGGCTAAGTGGAAATTCCACCTTCCACCCTGCACTACTACTGCATGTGATCCAAACTTTGCTAATCCTGTTTACTTGATAATCCAGTCACACGCGTAGCCAGAGCACTGCTTCCCAGGACAGAGCTCCTGAACAACATCCCAAGGGGCAGGTGCGCACTGCGCTGTGCCTGGTAGCCTGGGCCCTTCAATGTCTAAACTGGGGGGGTGAGTTGGAGTGAGCCGCAACCTCTTTTGGGCCCTCACCCTGGGAGATGGGCGTGTGGGGCTGAGGACACTTGTCCACACACCTTGTCCCATCACGCAGTGGGGAGCAGTCTGCTGCACATGCTGATCTTAGGACTAGGGAGGGCTCCTGGGTGCCAGCACTGCATATATCACCATATTAGCTTACAAAGAACCTTCCTGGTGGAATAACTCCCATGTACTCTAGCTGCAGGACAGAGAAGCCCTTAATGTAAGAAGGTATTTGTATAATGAGTTTGCAAAATCCAGGGATTGGCCTTTGAGTTCACTGAGCCCACCTGTGTGTTTACAGCAAAGTCTAGGCCCAGAGTGTGCTGCTTCTGAAAGGAATAGCTTGTGCTGGAGGGATTGAAATAATATTCTACTCTTTCCAAATTGCAATTTGTGATTATTGACCTCTGCCTGGTATAATCTTAAATATGCTTTACCACATCCACCTACTTATGTAATGGAAGATACATACGGAAGAGAGTTAATGATGGAGACCTAATGGCACTGTACGACCAGCTCTGCAGATCATTCTCCCTTCAACACGCTCTAAGAGGAGCAGTAAGCATGACTTGCAAAACACCCTGAACTAGACTGGGCTTGACATTGTCGCCTGTGTTCATGCTGTAGAGTACTTGCCCAAAGGGCAATCTCTGCTCCTTTCGGCCTGCCTGCTGGTGTAGCCCGTTGCGACTCAATGCAAGCGAAGGCAGCAGAAATCAGGCCCGCATAAATAACATGCAATTCCTCACTTCTGGAGTTGGAGTAGAAGGAGTAAACAGCTCCCCTGAGGAATTCATCTGGCAGATGTGAATGGTCAGCATTTCTTGGCACTCCGCTGCTTTCTGAAATTCAGGTTCAGCTCCCGGAATTCATTTAATTCACGGGCAGGGTCAGGACATGGGGGCCAACACACAGGTATTTCAGCCAGTGGCATTACTTCAGGGCACAGTGTATTCATCTGTCCTCTAGTTTTGTTCATGCTACATACAGGTATAATCAGTCACTTTTGCCCAGATTTTCCCACTATCTTTGTGACTCTCCTTTTGCTCTGTCTCAGCCTCTCCCCCGCCATGTCTTTGTCCCCAGCCAGGTGACTCACCTTCTGCTTCCCGTGGGCTCCAGTGCCCCGAGGGGTCGCAGGGCATGGGAGAAGAGGCGCTGAAGGCGTATTGCACCAGGACTCTTCCTTCTGCACACAGATCACATGCTGATCCCACTTCTCTAGGAGGCCAGGAAAACAGGAAAACACACCAACTTAGTAACAGCTGAATGAGCTGCTTATTCAACTATATTAAAAGCAATAAGACTTAGAATTCAGTTCCACTTAACCCTCTTTTCTCAAGGCACTGACAGGAGTGCTTTCTAACACTGACCCTCTGTAGGTTTGGGCTAACAGCCTTGTAGATGGCATCTGTGAGTCCGCCATCCAACACAAAACAACAGCAACCTGTGAAATCACGCCCAGCTATATCTTCTTCCCCCCCCCCCCCCCCCCCCCCCGCACTACAACTGGATCAAACCCTGACAAAAGAAAATGTGTTGCTCAGTGGTTAGAGCAGAGAAACTGGCCTCAGGAGATTACAGATCTATTTCTGCTCCCACCATGGACTTATTGCTTGAACTTGTACTATCTTCAGGATTGTGAAGGCCTTGGGCTTACTGGTGATTAGAGAAGAGGGTACAGTCCCAGACTCTGAGAACATCAGACAAAGCTGCTCTGTGAAGCACGTCTCTGCTGAGAATGCAAGGACCTGCTTTTGGAGGTGTATCACAGCCCAAATCATTACAAGCCTCAAAAAGGGGTGGGTTATGATCATAAAGAAAAGAACATGTCCTTAACCCTTTTCACAGCGGAAACTGGATTTGATATCTGGAAGCTCTGGCACCAGTGGATGGCTCTTTCTGAACTGGAACATCTTGCGGCTCCATGCCATCAGATGGCATGACATGCCATTAAGAAAGGCACTTCACTGCCCAACGCCAACCTACACAATACACCTAATACCAGTTACTGTCAAGAAAGTACCACCAGCAGAAGTGGTTGAACAGGAAAACCCAGTTAAACGCTGATTCACAAATATTTTTGCTAATACATTCACAAGATCAGGGTTTAAGCTGATGTACACTAGAGTAACTTTAGTATCTTCCATAACATTAGGCTGGTTTATATCGGCTGAGGATGCAGCTCACACAGTTCAGCCCTATGTTCCTTGGGGTCACAAAATTTGGAACTGTGTATGACCCAGAATGTGTGGCTATTGATCCCAGTAAATTGCTTACTATTCAGAATTCATTATTCTGCTTTAAGGAACGCTGCCTACTCGAAAGGAAAAAATTCATTATCTTAACGATTAAATGCACCTAGGAAAGGACAGAAGTTTTAGGCATACCATTTGTGCGTAACACATAGTGTACTCCCTAAGCTACCTAAGTATGGTTTGAGTCATCAGTTAGTATAATCAGCTATGCAAATTTTAACCATCTCCCATTGTGCAATTTATTTCAGCACTGCTTTGCGAAGGGCACTGTGATCCTCAGGCAGAAGTTATTTTGGATCCTCAATGAGGACACCAGGACTGTAAATTTACTCTCACAGCCCTCCCAGGCTGTGAGATCTCCTTTCCCTTTGGTGGTAGCGACGACACACACTCAGCTGCTCCACAGCTTAGCGTCTCCTATTTGTTGACAGGGATCTATTTGAAAGACAACTTTCTGTTGGCTTAATTAGGTGGAAGCAGGGATTGTCAATGGGGGACTTGGAATGAAATCAGTGGTAAAACTCGTATCCATTTCAATATGGCCCACAGCCTACAAAGAGATGGTAAATGACTGAACTTGCACAGTGCAGAAAGGGATGCACCTGCTGAAAACCTCTGAAGAATAAAATGTGGCAATGGGGTAGAATAAAGAAAAGGGAGGCAAAGGTGCCCTCCTCTTCCTTGCACAATCTGTAACGCTGGTCCTGAACAAATTTGGGTATGTTGCGAATAACTTCTCTCTGTCTCACTTCACCCACCTGCACTATTGCTATGACACTGCCTCCCTATTTCATTTGTCAGCTGTCTATTTAGCAGTGGTTTAAGTGTCTAACTCAGCTTGCCTAAATAATATATGCAAAAAAATTCAAGAATCCAGAATAAAAGGTACTGAGAAATCAAAATGAAGAATTATGGTGCAGTTGTTTTTCAGACACATCCACCGATAGTCAGGATAGAAGTCCCTGCAATAATAATCTTTCAGTTTCTCTACAAAGAGACTCCTGCATTAGCGCTTGGTCCTGGATGAGGACAGGGCTTTGAAAGCCAAGTTTCCACAATTAGGACTGCTTTTTACTCAAATTAGCAGCTATACAATTTCATCACAGGCTGCCATGGTGGAAAAAACTGTAGGCTTATGGACAAACATTTCCTTTTACCAGCAAGGACTTGGAGGTAAGAGAAATCACAAGGAGCATCATGTGGGAAAGGCTATGAGCAAACTTCTCTTTTTACTTTTCCAATCTGGGAGCCAAACTCAACCCTGATGTAACTCCACTGGCTGAAAGGAGTTATACAGGGGATGACTCCTGGGTTAAAGTTTTTGGTCTGCAGACTCTTGCACACAAATCCTACAAACAGTCATGCATGTCAAAACTAATTATGGAATCGCATTTACAGGCTTATGAAAATCTAAGCCAGATCCCTACACCTTATGCAGCCACTGACATCAAGACAAAATGAGCGTAAATTGGTTCAAAACACTATTAATTAGGAACGATAGCATATCTGACACCTTATACACCGGTGCACATGACTCCCCAAAGTGCAGGGTAATGGAAAATCTAGCCTTCTCTGTTTTCTAATAAGCCAAGTACTGGGGAAATTCCAGCTTATGAAGTTCAGAGCGCAGGAGGAATTCATTCCTACAGCATGATATTTCAGTGAAGTGGATTCAAAATCTAAAGATACCTAGTGAAAAACAGACAATTCTCTTCAGGGCCAGCACCAGTTCAGTGGGCAACTCAAAATCAGTAAAAATCTATCATTCCTTTCAGTAAAGAAACGTTTTCAGCCTGTTTTCAGCCTAAATTGTATCTGCTTACTTGAAATTCAGAATTGCTGCTCTCCCCTGAAACTTTTCCAGCGAGGTTTAAGCAAGTGATTATCAAGTCCAGCCGTCTAGATCTGGGACACCATACTGACCAAAATATTTGCTTGCTAAGAATGAGATAGCATCAGATTCGTGGAAATTAATACAGTCACCTCAATGAAAACTTGGAAGAGCAGATGCATTCAAAGTTTTCTGTCCAAGCAGTATTTGCTGCAGAGTCCTATTACAATAACTGTTTACATCCTGCCTACGCATATCAAACAGGAGGCACATGAATGGATGCTTAGCGACAGCAGATGAACGCATCTAATAGATGCGGTCAGGAAATGAATAGAGTTTTCTTTTTCTCACTTGTTTTCACTTGTTTTGTTGGCTCTATTATTATTTTATTATTACATATTATTATATGCGCATGTGACGTTTTTCATGCTGGTTTTTAATGGCAGGATGGAGAATAGTAAGTATTCCAATCCTCTGTGTAGTAGCTACAAGAAGAAATGCTGGTTCTTGATATATTTGATTATTAGAGATGTTTAGAAGCTCAACCAGCTGCTGGAATTTAGTGTCAAACACATGTTGGCAAATTTATGTGCAGGTAAATAACTCTCTAGAGTAATATAGCAGACACCAACTGAACGCACTGAACAGGTAAGGAGGGTCTGTCAGGAAGATTTTACTTCTGTACACAGCTCATGTAGCTACTCTTGCCAAGGTGTGAGGACACAGGATAGCCAATTCCAAATGTACAAGTACTACGTGTTAGCATTACTATCTGTCCCCAAATCCACATAATTAATTACGTAATTCCTAGAACCCTATGAGGCCCTATGAGAAAAGCACCTAATACTGTGGCACCTGTGACAAAGTCGCATCTAAGCAGGTAAAAGCCACATGGTCTTTACTTCCATGCTTCATCTCCCTCCAACCGAAGACCTGTCAGGACCTCACCCACAGACACAGCCAGCTCAGTGTTACATTTTTAAACACAAGGCTAAATTTTCCCTTCCTGACTTTCATTAAGCAGAGGTCACTGCCTATGCACAGCTCTAGAGAATAAAAGGGACATAAAAGGAACTTGAGTTACACTGAGTGTGCCTACAGTAGCATGGTAATTTGGATCAGGAGCAAGCTTTTGAAGTGAAACTCTTCATCTTCCCCACTTACAGCACTTGGAGCAGTCCTGGAGCATGGAAGCTGGACACAGTTTTGCCTGAAATCAGAGTGGAGATGTGCGCCAGGACCACACCTGATGTGCTCCAACTGCTGATGCCATGGGGCCAGGCCAGAGCCAGGCTGAAACAACCCCCCCAAAACTCCTACAGTGTTGACGTCAGGTCTTCATTAGCAACTGTTTTGCGCTAGAGATCTACTTATATTGGGCCACAATACTTGCTAATGTAGCCAGAGCCATTCATCCTTTTAAGGCCCTTTTACACTGTCAAAACAGCATGGAAGGGGCCTCTGTGCATTAGAAACCAGGCCCAAGGCACTCAGCAGTTGAGTATCAGTCTTCTGTTTTTTACATGAATAGTCCCATTGAAGTGAATGAGTTTATTCATTCAAGTGAGGCAAGTAAAATTTGGGCCATGGTGTGCACTTTGTGTAAAAATATCTGCAAAGATTTACAGTATTCCCACACACAGATAAGATTATACTTGGCCAATTTTACCTCCTACTTGTCTTGCACAGTGACCCAATTTTACAAATTGATACAGGCATGTATCTCTAACTGAGCAGTGCTGGACACATCGGTACTGGAAGTTCAGCACGCAAGCTTTTCCAGTATTAGTCACTATTATGCTACTATCATCCTTGTTTTGAGTAATATATCAGAAATTTGGGCATGTTTTAGACAGGATCATTTATATATTTCAGTGACATTTTTAAATGGTCACAGCAACATTTCTGTATCTGCTAGATTTGGGAATCTCATTTTAACAAGGAATTGGACTCAAAGTATTTGAGGCTGTCTCTTTAAATCTCTTCAGTAACACTGAGCACACGGATCTGAAAACCCAAAGGACTTTTCTTTTCTAGAAAATCACTATTTATTTAACATATGATAACTCTGTTATGAAATTTTAGATTTAGCAGGCTATCCACTGTATGTTATTTAAGAAGCAACTAACTAGGGGTTATTAAGAACATATTGATTGAGTTATAAGAAATATGTAATAAAGACTATTTGGTTACATAACAATTAACTCTGCATCAATGTGTTTTAAGAGGCAGATGGTATTTATTTAACACACAATAAGTATCTTCTGAAATCTAAATTAAATTGGAGAAATTTAATTTACCTAAAAATGATTATGGGATAAAAAAAATTCTGAATTAATTTTCAGAACTTCACATAAGTCCTTTTCACGCGTTTGGAATAAAAGGATTCGGTTGCAAAACTGCAATTAAAGCAAACACTGTTCAGAGCACAAGACCTCTCTTTATCAACTCCTAACATGATTTGATTGCCCTCCCCGTATTAATCTGCAATAAAGCTGGAAAATATAATCTGAGCAGAAAATAACAGCTATCTGACTACTCAGATGAAGTGCAAGTTGGCCACTGAAATGGCCGTGGTGTCCTAGCAGTGCTGGAAGGCGTTTCATCCCTGATGGAGGCAGTGGCTTTCAAGGTGCTCTCACTGATCAAAGCAGCAGTGCTGAGACAGCTCTTTGGGTGCTAATGTGCTTGTAAATTCGGCCTCCTGTGATACGTACTGCTACAGTCCTGAAGGACACTCGAGGTTTGTTCTCTGTAAAATAACAAAGTAAAAAGTGGAGAAGAAATGCAAACAGGGAAGGTGAGATAATGGTAATGCGAGAAGGTCAATCGTTTAGGAAGTTCTCTGCTAGGACTGCCATAGCTCCCGCGGCTCATCCAAGTGCTGCGTAAGAGTATTTACATGAACTACCCAGTTGCTCGGGTCAGCGGGGGGTAGAGTTGCTCCTGCTACAAATTGCAACGTGGTGCAACTCTTGTCCAGAGCCCTATGTTCATTTAAATTTTCATTATTGGTACCACATAGCTGCATGCCTATCAGACACAAACACACACACATATGCTGACCTACACGCTCTACTCAGGGTGCAGCAAGATGACACTCACACGATATTCAGGGTTTTAGGTCTTTGACTCTGCTTTCTTCAATTCCCATCTCAGACCTGCAGCTCAGGGAAGGCAGCAGCACTTGTCCCTCTCCCCGGTCCTGCCACCCCCTTGACCTGTGATACTCCACCATCCATGAACTCTGTGTTGCCACAGGAGTAGAAACAAGATTCACTTTGTCCTTGCATAGGAAACATGCAAGAGGAGGAGGGAAGAACGTGCAGGCAGAGCTGAAGCCCAAAGGTATTTGTGAGCAGAAATCACAGGGCCAGAATCGTTGATTGAAAATTCCTCCCATAACATATGGAAAAAGATTTGCCCTTTACATGTCAAATCAATGGCCCTCAACTGAGTGCTACAGGCTGAGAAAGGAAGAGCAGAAAACAGATCAATAACCTCCTCAGTATGACCAATTTAGGAAAGAGCCTTAATCCAGACTGAGCACAGCACATGATAAAGCTGCGCTCCTGGAGTGGGGCACCGGGTTGTTCCCCTGTTTCTCCCCTTTCCATCTAATTCAGTGCAAGAGTACAGAGCAGCGCGTGATCACCTTTCAAAGAAGTGGCCATCAATGGGTGGAAACCACTCCAGGGTGACAGAGGTGGAGGACCGAGCCACAATCTGGGGGGAAATTGCAATAGGAGCCGGTTTCTTCGCGGGCTGCCAGCTCTGATAGACGAGGTCCAAGTAGCAGTGCATCCTGGCCACTTGGTTGGGCGTGAAGGAGTCGGTGCAGTCATCATCTGAAATTAAAACAGAAGCCACATCAACCACACAGGAGATAAGGTGGGAGCAAGAGAGAGGATTGCAACCCGGTGAACGGCAGCTTCTTGCAAAGGCCGGCATGGATTCTTGCAGCACTCTAAAGTTAATGGCCTGTGAACAAATTAGTGTAGCCATCACTTGTGGAGGCAGGTGAAAGGAAACAAGTTAAAAAGGAAAAAATAAATCAATAAACGTTCCCTCCCTTTAGTCTGGGATACATATGAAGCACCTAGAGGTCATCCCTAGATGAGACACAGACACATGGAGGTGGAGAAAGAGAAAGCCTCAGTGCAGCACCTTCTGGTCAGAACTGGGGCTACCAGTGGACCTCCAGGATTAAAAGAATTTCATGTCTAAAGACTGTCTCTGAGAGAGGATGAAAGGGCAAAGGACAGCTACTGTTAGGATAAAGCACTGACTGAGATTCACACAAACTGTGTGCAAGAGACTTTGACAGATTTCTTAGATTAAAAGAACACAGAATTTTAAAAACAAATAATTTTTTAAAAGTTCTTAAATTTTCTAATGAACAAATAAAAATGTTCTGAAAGATCAATTAAAAAAAAAATCATTACAAACATTGATTAAAAATGTACATTTTTGGTGCAGTAAAATAACTTAATCTCTATTAAAAATATCTCCCATTACCATCATGATTCTAACCCCTTTCTGAACTTTTCATACACATGTTTGATATTTCAAATTTATTTTTCATTCAAAATGGAGAAATAATTTTGCTGGAGAATTTTCCATAAATATCCATTTCTCATTTCATCTGTTTTCCCCAAACATGATTTCGCAACAAGAACATGTCTAGTGCCTTCTGAAGACCATACAACTTTACAACTTCAATGCCCCGGAGAAGTAGAAAATGACTATTTCTCTATTGTGCAGATCACAGAAGGAATAAATATGTTGTGCAAAGTCACCCAGAAAAGCTATGCTGGAGAACTTGATGCTAGCACTTTAACCATTTTTCTGGTACTCTTCCCATCAGATGAAAAGCTCTTGAAAACAGAGTGTTTCTTCACATGTGCCTGCAGAGTTCGTAGCCCAGTAAAACTCAGTCCCAGATGGGACCTCTGCACGCTGTTGTGATACAAACAACAATGACAGTTTTGCACAGGTCAAGTAATACACTTTTCTGGGAAGATGCAGGTCACCAAAGGTTGTTCAGAGAGTTGCTTGCGTGCGTGTAAGTTGGCGGTTCAATATTGTAATAGTGTTACTAGATGCTCTGATGTCTTCAAGTCCATGCCCTGTGGAACTCAAGAGGAACAAAAAAATATGAATTTGTTCTAAAGAAAAGTGTGAATTTGCTGGCTAATTTAAAACCTTACCACATCTTCCCTGAGATGCAAGCAAAAGGAGACTGCTTCGGTTGGGATCCTGCTCAAACTACAGCCCCAAATGCAGTCTTACCACAGTAAGGACATGTTCTCCTGTGTCTCTCCTAATTCCACTGAGTAGTGAACCTCCTCTCATCAAACATGCACAGCAGATAGACAGACTCCACCAGCTTGAAAATATCTACAAATCCCCGTGGGTATGCAAAAATCTGCTTTAATATGACGTCTCTGGATTTCCTCAATAATTATTGATGGTCTATCCCTGAGCATGCTGTAAAAGTCATAAATATTCTTCATGGAAGCACAGAAGAAGACAAAGGCCCTTAATAGGCATCATAAAGGAACAATAAAATACATATAGGACAAAGCAGTGAGACAATGGCATGGGAGAAAGATGACCTGCATTCTCGATCTGTGTAAACATCAGCACAGGCTGTGTCCTGGGGGAGGGGAAGGGAGGAGAGGCGAGGGAGAAAGGTATTTCACTTGATCACTCGATTTCAAGAAAGGTGCAAGATCCTCAGATGAAGTAATAATTAGAGAAACTCAAGAGACTTTGCTGGGATGATTATTCCAACAGAATTCAGAGGCAGAATTCCTGCAGAGTCATCTAAAAGATTAACTTATCTTTTTATTTGGGAACACCATGGCTATTTGGACTCGTAAAAATAATTTACAAGTCCAATTTCTCACAGTTCTCGATCTTCTGGACATCGTAACTTGTGATTTCACAGGAAAATAAAAGTTACCCTTTAAGTCAGTGCTTTGCTACAGAGCTGGGGGTAACTGGACAGATGGATGTTAGACAGAGACAGACAGACAGACAAAGAGTATGATTAAGCTATATACAAACAGCAAAGCAGAAAGAAAAGAAAGGCAATGTTTAGAGCTGCATGACCTCAACCTAGGTGTTTCAAAGGTATTTCTACAGCAATTTGATATCCTGATATATTTTTATTCCACTGGCAACAACAGAAAAGCAAACAGATTCATGCATGAGCTCTAGAGATACCTATCATGTCGCTTCACTTGATTTTTCAGGAAAAAAAATAAAAGGTTTCTGCTCAGAACACCAGCACATATGTAGCTCCCAAGAGCAGATAGGTATCTCTGTGGTCTGCCTCTCTGTCTCAGCTCTCGAGAGAATTGGCAAGGCAAGTTCTCTTTGGAAGAGGAGACCTCAGCGTTTTGAAACAAGCACACTCCACCCCTCATCACACACACACAAGCAGATTTGGTGGAGGGCTATTGTCATCTGAAGTGGCACTGACTTATTTGTGGGATGTTACCAGGAGGCTGCATCAGGCAGTAAGACTCTCTGCCCTACCACATGCACAAAAGTGCACAACAGGCTGAGGAGCTGCCTCAGTGCGTGTATGCTTGTCCCTGAAAACACCCTCTAAACAAATAGAGAAATAAAGAGAAAACTAAGCATCACTTTTAGCTAGTGCCATGAAGGGCATAAAAGCATTTCTGTTATAAATCATTTCAATCTGTGCCCCAGATGACATTAAACACTTTGTTTCTCTACAGTTTTATTACAGAATAAGCACTCCTATGACCTTCTGAGTGGGCAATCTGTGTTTTTGCCTGGAGTATAAAGGTGCCCTTCAGTGGCTATACGTATATTGGTCACCTTTAAAATGTTGTTGATTCTGTCAGCTCAATGTCACAGACCTTCACCACGGCGAGACCCTGTGACCCAAAATAAGGGGTAATATGAGCCAAGGTATCCCCTGCTCTTTCTGGGAAATAACAAAAGATTCTTCAACTCCCCTTGAACTTCCAGGAGTGCAGCAAGGACCCCAGCCCACCCTTGTCCGATGGGCAAGGGTCCCAGGAGCTCAGGAGCTCTTTGTGTTACACTCTGTTGGTAGGAGTGCCACGAACCAGCACCCTGAGCAACAGAGCTGTGCCTACAGAAGCCTGCAGAATTATAACTACAGAATCAGGCTTTTGCTTAAGCAGCATATTCCTCTTGGAGGGGTGGTTTTACCACACTGATATGGAGCCTTTCCAGTTGCACTCCCAGCACAAACCAGCTCAGCACACTGGTAGTCTTTGACCAGAAAAGCAATCCTGATCCAGGTACTATCCCAGGATTCACACTCAGAAACTCAGATGGCTGAGGCGAAACTCAGATGTGAGTGATTCCAGCTGAACCACAGTGACTCCAAATCAAACAATAAATATGGTATTTGAACGGACACCCAGAGGCATGAGCAGTGTCTCAGTAGATGTCTACCTATCACAGGTTTATCTTACAGACTTGGTGGTATCAATATCCATCTGACATTCAATATCTCTTTGGGAGAGGGTAAACAATCTCTGAATTTGGGTTTTTCAAAGAAGACCTCATAGATCAGGCATCCAGATCCCAAGGAAATAGGGTGTCAAATTTGCTGTAGAGCCTTTAGAAGCTGTTTTCTTAATGCTGATCTCATTTCTTCCCTCCCCCAAACCTTCTGCCTGGTCTTCACATGCAACTGTGTAAAGTTGGGGAAAACTGGGAAAAAAGAACAGGAGAACTGGAAGGGATTCCTGAGGCCATCAGATTTGATCCCTCCTCCAGTCTGGTCCTAGATCAATGGACACACATGTCAGCATGAAGCCTCGCATGAAATGGACTGTAAAAATCAGAGGTAATACTGCTATTCTTTGTTCTTGCCCAACCACAGACACCACCAGCAAACCGAGGAAACCCAAGTACCTGCATAGCTCATGAAGTTACTGAACGGTGTGTTTTGGAAACTGTGAAAACCACACGTGTCATTGCCAGGTCCAGGATCCCCACAGAGCTTGTGCTTAGGAGCAGGGTTGGTGTCACTGCAGAGGTCTCCAGTCTCGAAGGAGGGCTCAGTTTCCATGCATGGATCGCTGCAGGAGAGGATCTCTGAGATTCCCCGGAAGACGTGATAGAGCCCCAGGCTGTGCCCAATTTCATGGATCATTGTGTGTGTGTGGCCAGGGATGCCATAGAAGGAGGGATTCAGCACAATGCCACCTGCAAGGGGAAAAGAGAATAGCTTCTACATTTGCCTTGTTTTCCTCAGAACAGCAAGAGAAAGGGAAAAGAAGACAATCCTAGGGGCAGATCCTCTATGGCATCGACTGCTTTTGGCACAGTCAGGCACATTGCCTAGCTCAGAGAAACTGCACAGCAAGGTTTAATCTCACCCCTCTGAGGGTCTAAGGATGAGGAATCATGGGGCAAAGCCACAATAATCCAAAAACACAGTGTCAATCGGTCTTTCAACTGAATATGCTCAGTTTGGTTTGTTTGTGAACTTAGAGAAAAAGCCTACATGCAATTACTTCATACTATGCAATTTCAAATAATTGAATGGGCTTAAAGAGAATGACTCTGCCCAGATAAGTGTAAGCAATGTATTTGATATCAGGAGTCAAACTAAACATAACTGGAGAATTCTCTGTATATTATTCCACAGGGTAAAGATATAATAGAAGCCTGTTAAGTTCTGAAATGCCCTAAAAATCACAGTAGGTTGCACCAATATTTGCAAACTAATAGCTGGACAAAGAAAACAGAATACACCCAAGGCTGGAACAGTTTTTGCAGGGTGTGCTCTGATCATACAGACAGCTTTGAAGTAACTGTCAGAAACACACTCTGTTCAGAAACTCAGACAAGCCTAGTTTGATCTGAACTGCACAGTCCACTAATGAATATGCATAAGTCTAATGTGTCAAAAAATATGAAATCCTGGAATGTGATAATTCTAAAAGAACTGCATGGTTGTTAAATGTGCGCAAAGAAAACCAACAGTGATTTTTTTGTTGTATAAATTATGGGATGTGTAGATAAGCAAATGGTAAATTAGTGAGGCTTTACAGTATATTGAATTAATCATAAGAATTATATTTTTAGCTCAGTTAGATGTACCTTTGGATTTATGATATGCTTCGTATTTTCTTTATTGAGCTTGTTGACCTCAACTTTTCCAAACCTTTTGTTTAAAACCATTTGTGTATACTGCCTACCGTGAGAACAGGAGACTGCTTTGTAAAAGTTACAGTGGGAAAATAAATCTTGGACGTGGTACACTAATAATTTAGTGACAATGAGGAGAGAAGAGGTTTTGGCAGGAGGAACTTTATCAGTGACTGTAGCACAGGGAAGATGAGATCACCAGGTTCTGATGCACCATAGACTCTTCCTTCTCATCTGCCTGGAGACTTGCTTGCAATAACCATGGAATTAGAGAAAAGTAAGACCGAGAAGATCTTAAGAAGTCATCTAAATTCTACTCTCAAACAATGCAGGACCAGTTAGGTCTACACCATCCCTCACACATATTGGCCTAACGTCTCTTTACAACCCCTGATGACATGACTGCCCCAGCAATCAGTGTCAGCCCTCAATATCCCTATGGCTGCAAGGATTTAACTCATATCTAACCTGAATTGATTTTTTGGCAGTTTAAGTTCATGACTTCAAGTCCTGCCTCACACGGATACGAAGAACAGAAGATTCTCCTCCCCTTTCATCAGCTTTTATGAGATTGTCATCATCCCCACTTTAGGCTCTTTTCCTTCAGTCTGAATAACTGTAATCCATTCAACCTTTCCTTGCAGCTCAAACCTTTTTCTAGACCTCCCTGACTATTGTTCTCCTTTGATTTTCCCAGTTGTCTCACATTTTCCTCCAAGTACAGTATCCAAACACAATACAGTATTCCAGCTGAAATTTTATCAATGCTGAAGAGAGAGGAAGGACCACTCTGGATGTCTTGTGAGGACACGTGCACAAATAGCAAGAGAGAAAAGACTTTTCCTTTGTGCATGCTCATGTGAGACTACATGCACACAGTAGAGAGGAGTCACATGTACAAATACATATATAGTATCCAAAAAAATTAACTGAAATTTTAAGTACAGACACAAAAGAGTGAATAAAATCAATCACACTGCAACATCATGACTATTATGCCACATGTAGCATCTGCACATTCTTTTCACAGCACTGAACTGTTCCTTACATCAGTTCCCAGCATTCCCAAGTAACTGTGTACAGACCTACCAGTATGCAACCACTGTAATCCCCATGTTCCTTGGATCCCTCTCTACCCCTTCATACGATACATGCTCTGATTCCTCTGGTGACTGATCTCTACCCAGGTGGAGCCATTTACACCCAGAGAGCACCCTGGTATATTTTGTGGGGGTCTCTTTCCCAAAGATAATTTCAGTGTTTGTTTTCCAATGGCAGGAATATTGGTGAAATTCCTCAGCAGGACATGCCTTCAAAATAAAGGCTGGGTAAATGGTTCTGGCATTGGACAGCCCCGAGGCAGCTGGAGAGGGAGATTTTATTTTTGCCTTTGTTGAAAATTTATATTTTTCACAGCTGTCAAGAATCTAAATCAATTGCAGTTTTACAGAAAAGATAAACTCCCTCACCCAGACAATCTCTATCCCAGCCTTTAGATCTGCACCACAGGACATATTTCATATTTTTTATTAAGTACATATTGGATTTATAGAAGAGAGTAAAAAAGATTAAAGATGAATTCTTACAGACCAAGCACAGGTCTGGGAGGGCTATTATGACAGGAAATTATGACCATTATTTATTTATTTTTACTTTTTTCCCACTGCAAGTCAACTTTAAACTGTTGGCTAATGTCTTTTTTTCTTGTGAGATCTTTCTTTGGTCAATGAATTCTGTCAATACACTGTAGGAGCTGAATTTAAATTGTTTTGCTCAGGCATGATGTTGACAATTAGCTTAACGAAGTGACAGAAGAGCTCATCAGGGCTTTGGGCAAGCCCCAACCCTCTTGCAGAAGGTTCTTCTTGGCACTCTGGAGCTCTCCCCTTGTTCTCTGCTCCCTCCCATGACAACACCAAGGGAAGCTGTGAAAATATTCATTTAGGGGACGATCGGCTATATTGCAGCCTTATTTCACTCCAGCAGTGGCACTAGGGCTAATGCTTCCCACCAGCAACCCATACTGTTGCTCAAGCAGAAGCAAACAGAGTTACTGTGGGGTTAGTGCCAGAGCAGGGGGCTGTGATACTACAAAGCGTGGGTGCTGGTCGAAGCTGGGGTTAATATCTAGCTTTGGTTTTGCCAGAAGACGTTGCCATGGGGAATGTTCACTGGCAGGCATTTACAGCATCTTCTGGTTTGGGTGCTCCCAGCAGGAGCCCATGGAGATGGGGCTGGAGGCAAGTCAGAGTGGAAGTGGCTTCTCAGCAGGAGACTGGATGTGTGTCAGTGCCACTCCTTGGGAAGGGAAGTTTGCTCACACTTCTTCCAGAGCAGCTGCAGAGCTGGATGTCATAATAAAGTGTTTACTAACTGAAGTAGGGCAGCCAGCTTCAACTGCTTGGTCTGACCATGGAGCCTCTCTCAGCTGTGGAGACAGATGACTATAAAGAGATGTTAACACCTAGGTCTTGGGGTAATGTATTTTTGAACATGGAAAAGCCTTCTTCACTGATGGCTCGAGTTGTAGTTCAGCTCTCATAGTATGCTTTAGAATAATAAACACCATATTTTGCTCTCCTCATCTAGGTTTACATTTGTCTTTTTTGTTTTGCTCAAAGTGGGGTTGAGTAATAGAAAAACTGGCTGAAACAGCCTTTCACAAAGACTGAACTTGGCTGAAACTAGACTTCACTTGCAGCCTAGAAAGGTTTGGACAAGCTGGAGAAATATCTGGAAAAGTTGTGGGAATCCCTGCTCTTATAAGATGACCAGATCAGGTTTGCAGCTTGAGGGAGGTTTGTGCAGTTAAGAGAAGTACATACAGATTCAGTCAGGGCCTTCTGAACCTTTTGAGGTTCATCTGACATTTTGCAAGGAACACAGGTCCAGTGGCACCGCAGGTGTCAGGGCAATGAGTCATTTGGGAGGTTGCACAGCTTTGTCTGGATCCCTGGGCTCCAGCAGCCGTACTCAGCAACCTAGTTATGAAACATGCAGGGCAGTCTGCAGGGTAATGAACTCTTTCCAGTTCCACTCAAATGAACATTAGAAATACAATCTCTCAGCAGTTTGCTCTTTTGCACATTGGTAGAGAAAAACAGCAACAAATTTTAAGTATAGTCTGTGAGGAAAATTAACTGAACACGTACTAAATAATGACCAGAATGTAACAGGCTAAGGTTAAAAATTCACTTCTGTCTAGCATCCCTGCACCTATCCCCCCCAATCTTCTTCACAAAGTGCTCCCATGGAGTGAATGCCCCGTAAAGTAGCTTCACTTAAAAGGTGAAATACTTTCAGCTTGACATCATTTACAAATACCATAATATGCTTTGGGTTTATAACCTAATATTTTCCTGGTTGTGAGCCAGTATCTGGGAATCGTGAAATACTTTTTTTCCCCTGACTATATATTAGAGGAATGATAAGAAATCAGAACAGAGCTTAACGCATATTTGTCTTTCCTTCTTAGTGCCTCAAAAGAATGCTTTACAAAGAAGAAACATCTTTATCACTCACCTAGATGCATCAAGGCTTCCTTGTCCCAGGGCCAAGTTGCCACTCCAGCCAGCTCTTCCTCGGAGGAATTGGCAAAGAAGATGTTGAGGTGTGTGGATCCATCCAGTTTGAGTATGTTCTTTAGTTCATTGACATCTAAGTATGCTCTGTAGAAGAAGAAAAGCTTTTTTTTTTCTAAAGGTGACACAAAAAGCAACAAAGTATTGAAGAAGTGCTGCAATCCAGGCAAAGATCTTACAATATCCTGCGTATCAGTCACCTGAAATATTTTAATAACCCACTCCCAAACTTCAATTACATTCATATAGTGAATCTCATCTAAGGACTTCAGGCCATTGATTAACTAAGGCCACAAAATCCAAGGTAAATACATAAAGCTGTCTACATTCCTAAGATAAGTATAGGAATCTATTTATTATGAATGTAATTAACCATGTATTATGGCCAGTAAATCTTTTTATATCAGCAGTTACCTTGCACATTTCCTCTAAGCTGTTTATTATTGTTACCTCTAATTTTCCGCCACAATAACAAGTTTCACATCTTCAGGCTGGCACAACAACTAACACCAGCTCAGGAAGTTACTCCTTTAGCACCAGTGGCAGTCACTTGTGCTGAGGTGCACACGGTCTAACCCTGACACAGGATGCTTGGTTGGGAATTGCTATTTCCAGCAAGCAAAGTTGTGCCAAGAGGTCTCCTTGCACGAGATCCCCGCAGGAGTGGTACTATACCACGACATAAATTCCTAAGGCTCCCTAGGTGTCCCCTCACCAGGTGAGCAGTGTTTCTTTTAGCTTTTGGGATCTCTGGAGGTTAGTTACAGAGCAATCTGCTTGCAGACAAGCAAAGCCAATCCCTTAAGCCTGATGGTTGTTGGGAGTGCTTTTTGCACTCCTTTAAAGGAGTCGACTTTGTCGATACTGGAATACCAGAGCTACTTGGCAAAGTATGTACCATGGTGCCACACTGCTTTCAGTGGCACCATGATGCTCTAACTCAGAGTAAAGTTGGAGAAAGTGAAGTACGAGAGTAAACCCATTGGTTCCCTGTTTCTAGCTCACGCTGTCTTTTGGTATGAAGTGTTGTGCTAACACAAGATGTAAAACATGGATAAGTTGTACTATCTTCACTTGACAGGTGAAAACAACAGAGATATAGATCCCACGGAGTCAAGTACGGTTGACTAGACTGTAAGGCAAGGACACCACGATGGTCTCGAGAAGGTTGATTCCTGCTTCCTAAAGTCTCCCTTTCCATGTGTGTATAGGGCTCATGGAGCTCTCACAAACCAAACTCACTCACATTCAGTAAGTAAGGGTTCCTTGCATACTTTGCAAGGCTTTCGTTCCCAGAAGGGTGAAGAAAAAATAGGGGAGTTGGCTCAGCACCAAGATCTTTCTGTCCTTCCCTGGAGGACTCCCCAATGGAAAACACATTCATATTTCCACAATAGCTTCCCCTGCCACTTGCTGAAGTCATTCCCTCCAAAATAGTTCATGGCTGGGTGTCCCCAGGCCCTCGCTGACTCATGGAGGAAGACGTGCTCTTTGGGGACACCAGTGGAAGGGTATGTTTCCATTCCATACAGTGTTTATCTTCCGATCAAATGTGGATGACATCCTGAAGGACAGGTCAGCACTGTGACCCTATACACATTTCTCATCTCTCCCCTGTTCCCAACACGTCTACGGAAAATACACAGATCTTCCCCTTAGCTCCTCAAGCTTGATGTGCGTGTATCTGCACAATGTTCTGAGGCTGTGCGTAATCTATTTCCAGGATCTTCTTTGTGCCTTTGAAAACATCTTTTCCAAACATGGGCTCATACATGTCCACAAGCAATCGTTTGAAATTACATATAAGAGCTAATGTGCATTTCCAAATGAAAGTGTAAGCACACTGGGGGAATATGTGATGGAGGGCGTGTGCATGTGAAGGGGACGATGTGTAGGTCTGCACGTATGGCAGCATCAGTAAAAGACAGTGAGCAAAAGCGTAAGAGAGAACGTGGGAGTGATGTGATACTTCATGCAAGAGAGAAAAGGACAGAAACAGAAGCACTGCGTACCTCTAAGTAGAAAAACGTTTGTGTGTTTTGTATCACAGTGGGAAGGAAAGGCCCACTGTCTGTATTGAGACTGCGGTTGTTGACTCTGGATGCAGATGCTTTACGGCCTATGCAAATCCCTGTAGGAGTAACTATAATCAAACTCCCCTCCTGAGATTACCATTTTTAACCTCGCTCTTCTCTTATGGTTTCAAATAATCTAAACTAATATTTCTTTATTCTCAGCTGACTCTTTACTTATTGTTTACACAATCCAATCCCCACTTATATCCTCAGTGCATGGCCACAATCGTGCTCTCACTTGCACACAGGCTATGTGCTTCAGCGTCTAGGGCTGTTCTGTACATGGATTATTACGGCAGACAGCATCCAGAGCAGACAGCATTTAACTAATTGGCCAGTGATGTCAGTGCATCACCGAGACTGAACTCATGTCTTACGTAAATCCACTGTACTAAGTCAATTGAACTTGGTTTTATAGTATTTCTCTGACCACTGCTTCTCTGCTAGCCAACAAAAGTCTGTGAATGAGCAGAATATATTCAAACAGTGTAAGAACAGAGTGCTAAGAGGATTTTTAGCAAAGAGTCGGCACAGGAGTAGGTGTAAACAGATCATGCTTGGGAGGAAGCAAATGCAAACCCCTTTGTAAAAGCAGTCAGCAACCCCCAACACATAAACATGCTCAAGCATTTAGCTCAGGCAAATCCCTTGTAAGCGTGTGAACATGTGCCTGCATGTGCGTGCATGAAGGCAGGCGTGAGTGTGCAAGCAAGGGCTTGGATTGTGCACACATGCAAGATAGCCAAGAGTATGCATGCAAAGGATCCAGCGTGTGTGCGTGTGTGTGTAAGAGATAAAAACACAAGCTGGAATTCCATCCTCTCCTTCCTCCCCATGTTTCTAATAACCTCCCATCCCTATCCATCATCACCACATTCCTACACTCAAGGAGGCATAAATTAACTACTTTTGCAGTTCATGTCCAACTACGTAGCCGCAGGCAGCAGACCCAACAGTTACCAGGTCAAAACAGTTTTCAGTTATTGCGTTGGACTAGGCTGACTCCCCCCTGCTGCCGCGGCTGCTTTGTTATCAGCCCAGACTATCTGACCCAATGCAATCTGCGAGCATTGCTTACACTTCTCAAGGTTATGTGGGTCCCCTGATAGAGGACATAATGTCTGTCACATGGGTTCGTGCCAAAGAGAGCCAAAGAGCCCAGCCTTTCCAGCACTGCCAAACTCACATTTCAAAGACATGAGTGCAGTCTTGGAAAGGGATCAAAGCCTTTCCAACTGTCATTAGAATATTTCCTTTATGCATCTCTCCGTGAGTGCCAGCAACATATTTCATAAAATTCATTGGCTCGAGATGGTACCTCCAATATAAACCTGAATGGGGGAACTGTCAGGGCAAGTCTATGTGGAAAACAAAACAAAATCCAAAGCACAACAAAACACGTGTAATTCCTGTAATGGAAAAAACATACGATGCTGTGAGTGTGCCTTGCTCAAGAAAGCCTAATGAGCCTATTAGTGCATCATAAAAGGTCTCCTTTGCTGGAATCTGGTTTAGACATAGAAATTCTACGGGCTGTTTAAGGCCATTTGGGACACCAAATCATATCAGGCAATGTGCACATTCCCACCCAGATCATTTCATCGACTTATTTGTCCAGCGCACTGCTTCAGTTTGCTTTTTTCCTCCACTGCAGTGTAAACAGCCCACTGAAACTGTACTGTACAGCAGCTCGCCCCAGACCTGGAGCAGTAATGTGTATCCCGTGCAGTGCTCCAGTTTCAGTCTAATGGAGTCTTTAGCTCATCCAGCAGTGTCTCGCAACTGCCCTACCCACCACACAGCCTGGCCCATCAGTCACACGAGCCATTATCCCCGGGCCTGTCTCATCTGTCAAGCCCATTTCCTGTCCATATGGGCTGTGGCTTCACGGCAGCAGGACTCGTCCCTGGGCGGCGAGGTGAAGCCCCCCCACCTGCCCGCAGGGGCCACTGTGAGGAGCTCCCTTCTGCTGGCCCTCAGCTCCCAAGCCAAATCCAGCCACAAATCTCTGCCACTTAGCTACAAACACATTTGACAATGGCTTTTAAACTCGGTTGGTATCAGGTCTAATTATATTAAATCTGGCCTTGGTGACTAGAGTCCAGCAGTTTTGTAAGTGGGTTGGAAACTCTTCCTTCCCCATTTTCCTCCAGGTCAGAGAGTGGCTTTCCCATGTTTCCCTAATGTGGCTGGGGTGCAGCCTCTTGCACTCGTGGTTGTTTTTGCAAGGAACACAGAGCCTTCCAGCCCTTATTGTTAGGAAATGTTTCCTACTGTTTGCTCTGAGTTATTCTCTATTTGACTTTGTTTTGTTTTTTTCCTTCAAAGACAAGTGTCCCTTTACAGCAAGAAAACAAACAGGGTACTTAAGGGATTATTTGCAAGACCCCACCCAAACACAGAGCAAGAACTTTGCTATCTGCTCACTATGGAGTATGGTCTCCAACTGCCTGATGAGTTTGTTAGGAATAAAAGGTGCCGCATTTCATCATTAAAAAAAAAGAAAAACAAACCAAAACAAAACAAATCCCCACCAAACCAAAAATGCCAGCATCTTCTGAATGGGAACATCAGCCTCAAAAAGTCTCCGTTTTATCTCTTGACAGACAATGTCCTACCCTTTACCTGGCAGGTTCAACATATGGCAGGACAGAGTAAATCTGCTGGAATCATAAGGACCCAGCACATCACTCTCCTTCCCAAGACTCCTTGTTTGTGCTCTCACAGGAGCTGTCAGCCCAGCTTAAACCATGGTATACAGTTAGCAGACAAAGAGAAAGCTTTTCTGGACAGCCCTGGCAACACTCGCCAGCAGCCTGTGACAGATCCAGGTGTGGTTCCCAATGTGGAGTGGCTGATATGTCTCAGTGTGTTCCCTTTGTCCCTCCAGCTCTGATCTTGGCCCCAGGATTGACACTAACTCATTAGAGCAGCAAAGACCACAGCAGTTGGTATGTGGACAGGCACTCACCAACTGTCTGTCCTGTTTGTTCAAGCAACATGGGGGGCCCAAAGTTTTAGGGTGCCGTGTCCATCTAGAGATTTTCAATATCTGCAGTGAACAGCAAGGACAGTTTTGAGATAAATGGTGTTCTTCCTGAAGATAATGGCAAGAGCTGTGACTTTAACAGCACTGAAAGCTGACCTTGAAGTGGGGCCATTTGGCAGATGCGCACAATTGTAATTTAGCTTTTCCCCCTGTGATTTCTCAGTCTTGGGTGGTGAGACATGGAACTCTCCTTTTGGAGACACAGTGTTGATGCCAGTGCACAAGCTGCCTTTTGCCTTCTATCATAGAGTCACAGAAAAACAAGTCTGGAAAGGGTGTCCAAAGACCATTGCTGCTAGCCCTCCACTCCAAAGCAGGGGCATCTCTATATGTCACACCAAGCAAATTTTTAACTAGCTCATAATTAAGACTACACATGAGAAGGACTCTGCCACTCCCCCAGCAACCTGCAGCACATGTTTCAATACCTCTACTGTCAGGAAATTTTTCTGAAGGTCTACCTGAATCTTTTCTGCTGCAACAGATGTGCGTGACTATTTGTGCCATTCCCCACAGCCAGGAAGATGCGATGATTCCCTTCTGCTTTACCAAACCTATTACTTACTTGAAAGCTTATTATATCTCCTGTAAACCATCTCATTTTTAGGCTAAAACCACCTTATTTCTTCAGCCTCTCCCCACTGGTTATATTTTTTAAGACCTCCGGTCATTTCTGATGCTCTCATCTGCACTCTCCACATCTTTCTCAAAGGCAGGTCATCAAAAGAGGACACAGTCCTCAAGCTGAGAGCTTATCAGTGCCATGTAACTGCTACATTTGTCCTGTCTATCACCTCCAACCTGACATAAAGTACACAGTAGAGATTTCAGACCTACAAACATTTCTAACATTTTTTCTTCTTTTTTGCCTAAAGTGCTGCGGGTCTGTCAAAAACCTGAACAAAAAAAGACAAACTACAAACCCTCTTTAGCAGTGGATTTGCAATAAAATTTTTGTCTGACCTGATGTTAAAGATCTGCCTTTGCTGGCAAATTTAATTTTGCTCCTCATTTCAGACGGATTGTCATAAATCATGTGAAGCAGGAAGCGTGCCTCATCTACATTTAGTTTAGTGTTAATTTAAGACACTGGTGTAAGTGTAGTAAAAGTCATGATAATTTATTGATAAAGGTATAAATCTTTCAGTGATTGGGACAGAGCCTGAAATAGAGTGGAGCCAGAATATTACAAGTGAAAGGCTTCAGGTCCCAATGTAGATCCAGATCACTGCCTGTGTTCACACTGAAATCCAAATGTGTAACTGCAGTTCTGACCGCATCCAAACCAGGCAGTCACTAGGTCATGTTCACAAGCATAAATTGCAAGCACTGTCAGCACATGTAGGCTTGGCAGCTTTTAAAGAATTTTGGTTTATCCACTGCAGCAAAATGTCCTCTACAGCCCCCAGTTTTGATCTTGTGTTGCAAGAAAGGAGGAATGTTTTGGCAAAAAATAATAATGATAAGGATCCAAGAAAAGACACTTGGGATAATTGTTCAAATATAAACCCAGCTTCTTAGGTAGGTTTGGTAGCCTGTGCTGAACTCTGTATCACGCCCTGTGACACTGCTAATGCATTCAGGTTAGTCGTTTAAGGCTGGACGAGATTTTTTTTTACATCAGTGGCAGGTCCTACAGTTAAGATCGACCCTAAGCAACACATATTACAAAATAAAAGCCCACATGGCTACAGAAGTCTGGGTGTTCATTGATCCTAGGGTGCCCTCTTTTTCAAACTGAATTAATTCCACCATGAAGCTAGTGAGTCAGGCTTTAGTCACTCTATGAAAAAAGATTTATTAAAAAATATAGGAAGAAAATAAAGAGTTTTACTGTGCAAAATATGGGAATTCTTTGGGTCTGTGATTTCTTTATCCTGCAACAGAGACCGAGAGCAGCTCCTTGGTCTAAAGTAGGGAGTTTTTACAATTGTCAAGTCATCAGCCTCATAGAATTTGCTTTGAAATGCTGGCTTTCCAGCAGGACAGTCCTAGAAATAAGCACATTCCTAGTGTAACGTTTTGCACTATAAATCTATAGGACTGCAAGGAAAAAAACCGCCCCATACATAAAGGAAATTATTGGCTACTAAGTTCTAAAAATCAATATTATCATCCATAGAACCCTAATGGTGCCCCCTTGCTCAGCCCTATCTGACTTTCTCGTGAAAGATCTCTGAAGAAACGCTACAGCTTTGTTCCATGCAATTGCTTATAGATAGCTTCTGGGTACTGTAAATGCAATATCTGTTTAATGGGCTGAACCACAGCAACAGGTTGGAATAAACCTGATGACTGGGCTACTCCAAAACTAGCTCTGGGTCCTTTTGCTTTGGTTCATGTGAGCTTCCACTTTGAGCCAACTTCTGTTCTCACTGGGCTGCACACATGTATCAGCGCTGACTGATGTATTTGCTCCAGCGTAAATCTAGAGTTACTCAGAGCAAAATTTGATTCTCAAAGTGCAGTTTCAGGTTCAAATCCAAAATCTCAAAGGAAACCTCAGTTGAAATGACCAATTTTTGCCCAATTTCTGGCCAACGCAACTTGCTTTTTTAAGGAGGGAGGCGGGTTTCCTCAGATCTCCACACGGATTCTCTAAAGGTTTGTAAATCCTTGCCAAATCCTTCACAAACCTGGGCTGAGATTCAGAAATACAGTGAAAACAGATTTTTTTTTTTTTTTTTTTTTTCCCGGCACTTTTGCTGCTGGTTCTGGCCAGGATAAGAAAGAGTAGAGGCTCAGGGAAAAAGAATGGGGAAAAAGATGATGCAAAAATTTTCAAATGTCAAACATGTTCTGTCTGAGCTCTGGGCAAAAATTTGAGGTGGCTGTTAATGTACACAAAATTATTTGTTCCCTCTCTCTCTTTATCCTCCCAGGCTTTACTACCCAGTTCTTATACCAGAGACCCCACCTTTATATAACCTTTATGTAGGTTTATAAAGAGTTGCAGTGCTACAGACCATAAATATGTAATCACTGAGCCTTCTTCCTTTGCAAGGTCTACGTCCAAGAGCGGAGCAATGTTTGAGTTCACTCGTGCAGCAAGAACTGAAAAGCCCACTTTCCTCACACAACCATAAAAATAATTAGGCTAACCAACTACACAGAACTAGGAAAAGATATGATGCTTGGCCAACTTGCAGGAAGAAAAAAGAAAACAAAGGGAAAGCCTTGGCAAAGAGAATTGTGATCTTACTGTACAATTAACTTCTGAGACAGTGAGTAGGATTAAAGCATGGAAGATTTCAAGACGCATCTCTTTAAAACAGCAAAGCATTATGAAACATATATGCACATTTTACAGACCTTTGAAATCAGCAACACTGGCAGGTTTATTTGTTTTGATTGTCTCTTTTTCTTTCTTTTACTACTTTGGTATTTTTTTCTCTCCTTTTCAAGACTAGAGCCAAATGACCCATGAGAAATGTACTGTAATTTGTCTCTTATCCATCCCTCATCTCCATCTGATATTCCCTCTGCCCTGGTTACCCTGATGTTTTTCCAGACTCTACAGGCTGAACCATTGTAACAAGGAGAAAAGTCAAACGATAAAGAATGAAGTGGCGTAAGGATATTTTCAGGAACCCGTTCTGTTAAAACAGATTTTCTTTGCTGCTTTTCCGAAAACCTCTTTTGGCTGCAGCAAACCTCATTCACGTATACTCAAGAATTAAAATCAGTAAAGGAAGGTGTGTGTGTGTATATATATATATTTCAGGCTATTTTAACCATCAATTATACTGCTTGGCACTTCCACAGTGCTTCCCCTCTGGGCCTCAAAATGCTTCCTAAACATGAAGAGAGAAATTCCACTCTGGTCAAAGCCCTGACACAAGCCCTCTGCACCGCTCCAAACCCCGTCCAAGGGCTTAAGTGCTACTAAAGTGGGACAAAACCCCTTGCGCTGGGCCTCCCCTCAAGAAATTTTACCATGACTAAAGAAGCCATGAAATAGGTAAATGGAATAATTTTCCTTGTCTTCCGAATGGGAAAACTGAGGTAGAGAAATGGAATAATTTGTTCAAAGTAACAAAATCATTCAGTGTGACAGCTAGGATTAGAAACTCGATCTCTTGAGCCTATGTTCTGTGATAATATGGATCATCTTTCTTTGAAATAAGCGGTGGCTTGTGCTACTGATCCTTTAAGTTTTCTGCTGGTGGCCACTAATCATATTTTACAAGCCTTCACTCTTATTTTATAATCTTTTACTCATATTTTACAATCTCCAAAAAAGTCCTAAAGGTCTGCTGCTCAGCACATGGAAAGTCAGAGCTCCCTACAATAAGCTGGTCCTTCCTAAATCCCTTGGCTTTACTGTATCTGAAGACAATGTAGCACATTCACTTCATAAACAGATTTTCTTGTGGAACCAGGGCTCTGCTTTCAATGAGTGAGCAGCCACCGTTCTAATAATATTTGGCATTTACATATCACCTCTCATCCCAAAGCTTCCAAGAACAACCAACAGATACGTGCATAGCACACTGCACAATAGTTCAAGTAAAGGACATCTTGGTTTCAGTCACCAGAACAAACCTGATTTTTTTATGTAAAGCACCAGAGACCAGGAATGCAGCCTGTCATCACTCCCTTGAATCAGGTCAAGAGTTAGGTAGAGCCTCTCTTAACCAGACTGGAAATTAGAGATCAAGAGGAAACTTGAGGCTCTGACACAGAATTTTCTTTAATTACAGAAGCAGCTCATAGCGACTCTCTCTATTAAAGTCATCTAACTATTTCTACTACTAATATTCAACTCCAGCCTGTCTGTCTCATCTCCATCCTACTGGCTGTGGGGTCAGGCTTGAGGTCACATTTGCCCAAACAAGTGCCTGGCTGGCATGACCCTTGGGAGTCATGGTTGGGGCGACCCGGATTTGGCACTGCTGGAGCACTGGGGAATGCTCTGTGTCCCCTTCAGAGTCCATGGAAAGCATGGCGTTACCCTACTGTGTGGGTACTGCTCTGTCCTGGGATCCACCTACCTGTGCCATCTGCCCTTGCCCTGCAGCCGCAGGCAGGCAGGATGGGTCAGGACCCTCCCTGGGTGGGCTCCGGTGGGAATATTTGGGATTTTTAGGGAGCTGAACACAGGTCAGGGTAGGGAGCACTGTGGCCCTGGGGTGCTTGCAGTTAGGTTGCACAACTACTCAGCTCCTGGAGAAGGGTGACACGTGGCACCGTCCCTGCTGTGGTATGCAGCTGGGACTTCAAGGGGCTGGTCCTTTAGCATCTTCCTTAATTAACACACAGTAAAAAAATGCAGGATGAAAAAAAGAACATCAAATTCTTTGCTCCTTTCATTTCACTTCTTGACACTAATCCTCCCTGCACATAAACCCCATGCCACAAAGTGAGATATACATTGCTATTGGAATGAACAGCGACTTGGAATCAGGCCGACATCAGCAAAAAAAATAAAATAAAATCACATATAACCACAAAGGACCTAGCATGTTTATTACAGATACTTCTGGAGTTGATGGGCCAAAATAGCCAGTCCAAATATGCATCTTGCAAAACATCTCTTCTGCTTTGGAGATGCCGCTTCTCTTCTGTTTTTGTTTTTACAACTCAGGGACTTCCAAATCTCATTTTTTAACCTCCTGGCAGCATTGTGCATAAAGTTGGTCCTGCTGCAGTGGGCAAATCATCAATGCCTTATGATTAGGGTAATTCCGATTTTCCTCTTTTCTGAGGAAGAAATGAAAACCTGAATCAAATGAGACTGGTTGAGATTTCCTCTTATATCATCTTATGCAACAAAGGGTAGGAGACACCAAAGTGAGATCACAAAAACCACAATCCAGTGATGGAGATTCCCATTCAGGGAAACCAAGAAAAGCTTGGGCCCTGGCACTAAAAGCCTCACATTTTCAAAATTCATGAGATTTTTTTTCTGCCTGTTACAACAAATGACTAATATTTAGCTCTTCTTGTTTTCTGTTTTTCTCAAGGGTTATTGATGGATCATACCAGTAAGTCTTTTTCTTCAACAGTTAAGTCCTGAACGTACTTTTTAAGGCAAAAAAAAAAGATAATTGAATAGTCTGATTCAAAGAACCACTAAATATTATGAGATCTGCGAAAGCTGGTTACTCTTGTTCTTTCCCAGCAGTGAAGAGATTACAAGGAAACAGAAAATGTCAGTCACTGAAACAGAAATTTCACATAAGAACATTTAGCTTTGAAGTTTCCAGAATCCACAGTAAATTGCCAGGTGATCTGGCAGAAACACCAACACACCTGAAATGAAAATAGCTCAGAGTTGCAGAAAGAATATATTGTGGACAGTGCTATTTTTTTTTTTTTTTTTTTTTATTTCTATTCCTGTTCACTAGGAAGGCAGAAAGAAAGGAAAAGAAAGAGCAGGAGACAGGACCTAGTAGATCATGACTTTGTCAAGTGACTACTACTGTTGGGAGACGAAATGTGGCAGCAATGGGTGTAACAGGTACTGCTAACACAATCAACTCTCCAACACCAAAACCTTGCCCCTCATTTCTCTCTTGAGGCAGAAGCAAGCAGCCAGAGGAAAGATGTAAATGTGCCTTTTCCAGACACTCAAGAACTTTCAGACTCTCTGGTTTTTAAACCCACGCAGGACCTGCAACTTCTGCACAGATACAAGGTAAAGCAAATAACGTTGTACATGTGTGCTTCTCAGAGTGGATGTTTCTTGAATGGAAGGATATATCAAGCAGAAAAGGTCCTCTATCCCTTAAGTAAAAAGTGGGTAGCAGACGCATCTAAAACCCAGGTTATTAGTCAGATGGAAGGACATTTGGGTTGCCTCACATATGGATCTGCTAACATGTGTACCAGAAAACAGGCACTATCAGTCCAAAACATAAGGCTGATTGTAAGCATTCCCTGGAGAACACATTTCCCAAGACCCTACAAAATTGGACTGGCAGCTTATGAAACGTACAATACTGATCCAGCATGTAACAGTAAACTATAGGAAATCATACCCATATATTTGGCCTTCAGACATGAGTGCAGAAATTGCCTGATTTGGCACCACAAGCCTGTGGATCCACTTGAATCAAACACAGACCTCTAGCAAAGGGCTACGAGAATGCAAAGATCTGTTCTCCATTGTCGAATACTAACACAAGAAGGGGAAAACTCTGAATTTCCTTTATGACCAACTTCTGCCATGAGTATGACTGCTGTAGACAGGCCATGCATTAATTTCCCCATAGCATTTGCACCCTCTGACACTCTATTTGCATATCTCAACCACACATCAACTTTCGCTCTCGTTTGCCGCAGTAATTTATTGGTACCGCATCGCTAACAACTACCACAGGACCTAAGATCTTGATGACTACAAAACTAGCTTTGCAAAGATCCAGCAAAAATTGCAGGTTGTCATTTTTGTCCACTGATTCCCACACATAGACCCTGAATTATACAAACCCGCATTTATAAAACGTATGTTAGCGTGAAATGTCTTGCAGCTCACTGTCAAAGACAGAGGGGGGCTGTTATGAATTTCCTCACTTCCACAACTCCTCTGCTGCCAGCTCAAGTACATCTCAAGAACTTTGCAAAACCTGACATCCTGCCTTATTCAGTTATGGGGGAAGAGAAGGCATTGCGGAACCCCCTTTTGGACTATCTCCTTCTGATGGGTTTCTAGATCAAAACTGGAAATGCTTCAGGTATTGTTTCCAGATGGATAAAAAAAGAACTTTGTGTTTGATCAAGATGAGGATAGCTTAAGGTTTGAGCCTACATTTTTAAGACAAAATAAGATATTTTGAAGCAAAAACACATGAATAAATCTATCCCCAGAAGTAAAACTATTAGAGGAATCCTGAGTGTATGAGGAGGAAGCCAGGAACTCCTAAGCCCTTTTCTGAATCCAGCTGGGTACAGGGGGGAATCAAATGGCACAGATTTCTTCAGGCAAACTGGGAGAAACACTCTGATGTGTTTGACGGAAGCACTTTACTCTGTGTTTGGAAGTTTATCATGACCGATCAATTCTGGAAGAATTAGTGAGTGAGCTCCGGTTTTTGGCAGTGACACAGTCGTGGTAAAAAGGCTGGAGGCAAAAGGGAAGTAATTTTCATAATGCTGTGAACTGTTGCCATCAATCCTTACCCAAAACATTTCTTCTACTTACTGTAGTGCAGTGCTGTTCTGTAGGAGCTTTCCTCTCAGCTATTGCCCTTCATCTCAGGAAGGCTCTTGACCTCACTCGTGCTCTGGATGTAGAGATTCAAGCCAAAGACCAAAGTCTTTGGGAGTTCAATCTTTCTATGGACTTCAAAGAGCTTGGGATATGTAACTTAGTCCAGACGGAAAGCATAACATACGTTTGGAACAACATTATATATGTAAAAATAGAAAAGATTGAATGACTGTTAAGGAATGCAGTGTGATGGGGAAGCCTGATGTAAATTGTGCATGGCATTTACATGCCTATTTTCAGCCTCTAACCTAGGTGCTCTGAATCCTAGTGGAAGCACCTACCTTTCCTCCAGCAATTATAAAGACTTTAAGATTTAATTCTCTAAGTCATGTCTACGCTATGTGTCTATACCTGCTGCGAGCAGATGGAATGACTGTTCCCCTAAGGAACTAACTGAGCAACAACTACAAATAGCCAATGCTTATCCTCAGCACTTAGTGCAATAACATTGAGACTACACATTTTGTGAGGAATCAGCAACTCACAGAATTAGTCCTTAACAGAAAGCAAGCCAAACATGAAAGCAAAATAAAAACCCTTAACCAGAAATGCCAAGCCCAAACATATTCAGGTATTTTGAATAATATAAGTTTGTGTCATTCTTAATATTTCTCAGGCATGCCTACGTTTGCGCTCGCTGGGATCGAAGATGGGAATAGAGCATCATCAAGCTTGTGGAAATCAGGAGATCACAGAAAAATGCTGTTTTGTAATTGTTCTCAAGCAGTTCTGCAAACCTAAGCAGTTCAGACAGTTTGGAAACATTTCCATACTCTCTGATGCTCATGTGAAGCAAACTACGCTCTGGCCTTTTTGACATCTGCCCATGTTCTCTAAATGAGTGTATCGTATTTCTTTATTTGCTTAGAATTTTTCAGCAGTTAATCTCTCTCTGTCTCATTTTTAATTAAATGAAACAAATAAATGAATCAAGGAAACACAAAACAACTTAAGGCAAAGCTTTTCAAAGTGCAAAGGGGATTTTGATACCCACACGCTACTGATAGTCAGTGGGTCTTGTCTTGGGAACATAATTCCCTTTTGTGCCTTTGGAAGGTGCACAAAAAACATAGATGATTACAGTGATGGGTCTATTAATTGATATCATCAGGACTTTATGTTACTTAATCAGTGAGCTCTGACTGCAAAAGAAGCTTAAACTGGCATCGCTCACTCCTTTCTGCTCAATGCTCCCAAACCTGTCTTCTTTCATGTACAAATATAATTTGCGACTCCGACTCGGGCACAAATCTCATTACATCATATCACGGAAATTAGAAATGAATCAATAAACAAAGAGGCAAACTCCCGATCAGCTCATTCCTACCACACAATGTGGAATTCTTCACATTTTACCCCTAATCCCACGTCTGATCAAACTGAAATGTCTTCAGGGTCAGGAATGCCTCCGCTTCCTTTTGGTATTTCTTTCACAGTCTAATCACATCTCAGAAAAGCTGGTATTTTGTGTCTATGTGTCTTATCTTTATCCTTTGTATAATTTGTGTTGTTTAACGCTAAAGAAATAATTCAGCAACATACTTCATGCAATGGGGAAGGTCCTTAATGGAGGAGAAATGCTGGCATGGCCTGAGTAACAGATTAAATCCCCGTCTTGGCATATTCATTTTTACTGTGTCTTTCAGCATAATTTCGACATGGAATTTTCCTGGCATAAATCACACAGGTCTCCCTCTTCCCCTCCACACCACGCTGCGTAGCTCTGTGTTTTGGTAAAGCTCATCTATTAATAGTTGCCCTCTGTGGCTATAAAAAAATACCTCAGTAGTCAAAAGCCAACCCTTGCTAGGGAACAGCTGTGGATGCCTGAACGCACGCAGGACCCAGCATCACACAGCAAAGCCCTTTCTTGGCTCCATGTCACAGCAAACCGATTAAATAAGGCCATAGTCAAGCTAACGGAAAAGGAGCCCCTTCCCTGCAACAGAGGGAAAGAGAGGCCAACTCCAGCACTAGGCTGGAGAAACATCAGGCTATTTCCATTTTCTCACTGACATTTTCTTTTTCCTTTTTTAACTCAGCAAACCCCCCTCCCGTGTCTTCCTCACTCCACCCTTTTGCCAAGTCCCAATAAAATCTTGCACTTAAAGAAATAGGACAAAGACGTCATCGCAGTGAGTATCAAAGGTCGCGGGGTAAATTTTAAGGTCTAGTCTACTTTTTTTTGTTTGATTGATTTAACTGATTAAAGCATTTCTGCTCTTCCTGTGCTTTCAGCAGCATCCTGGGTAACTCAGGGGAAATTCAAACCAACCAGCTGTGATCTGTATTACAAAGTCAAGGCTGGAAATACAACACAAGGATGTTGACGGGACCTTGTCTCCCAGTTAAGTGACAAAGTGCTTTTCTGTGTCAGAATGAGAAATATTCAACTTAGCAGAGGATACAGGGTGTTCCTCATCCTCTCAGCACTTCAGGCTACCAGTTCCATCGCAGAGGGGCAGGTCAGTGTCAAAGTACCAGGCTCCAGGCAGCAGGAATCCTCCCCGGATTTCCCTCTGAATTTTCATTCGCATGAACTACAGTTCTTGCAAATCCTCAAGAATTGCTGAGTTTCAGGGACTTCCATGCAAAGTGTCCAATGCCACAGCCATCATGAGGGTTGGTAGGGAAATGGTACAGGAGCCTCAAGTCCTCTGGAAGCCCAGGCTCGGGCTCTCAGTACTTACAGCACACCTGGTCTGAAGCTGCAGGCACTTGCAAAGTCAATGCCACGTAACTTCAGCATTTTTCAAATTTCCCTAGGGACATTTCACTAAGATAAATTCTCCTTGCAAAGCCGATGGGAATGATTTGAAAAACCAACAGAGTCTTGTATTGGGGAAACTACCACAGCTTCTCACTGAAGTCCTCAATTTATTGACACGACAAGGACATAGCATGAGAAGCAAATGCATTCCATATTATCTACTGGCAGTATGGCTCAAAAAATGCATTTTGAGGCAGCAGAAAGAATTTTATTCTCCAAAGCCTTGTAATTCAACCCTGCTGAAGCTGCCGTCGCACAAATCAGTGATGACACATCTTTTCAACATCTAGGTCCAAAATTATTTTTAAAAGCATTGCAGGTAATTGCCACTGCTGTCATTCCAAACCACGGCTGTTTCCAGTATTTTACCCTCACTGATGTAACCCAACAAGTGTCAACAGCAAACATGGGCTGCTTCTGCAATTACTGAATTAATGGAAATAATACATTTCACAACAAACAGCTCACAGATATTGGTGGCCATGACCAGACCTTTAACTAGAATTTACATGAGATGTTCTATGTTTCCAAGGTTTGTTATATACTACTCAAACATCTGGGTACCTTCTAAAATAACTGGTCTGCAGGGTGCAGATTTTATCAATCTTTTTCACTGGGGTGGATTGGCCACAAGAGTCTTTAAAACAACGGTAAAAAAAAATTTGCTGAACCTAGTTCTCCTGAAGAATTTCAGAAAGATCAAATCAGGCCAAAAACTCTAATCTTGGTTTCAGTGGGGTCCCTTTTTAGCAGGGGTCCCTCTAGCAGGGTCCCTCCTTTAAAAGAAAAAGGAAATTAAAAATGAAAAACAGCACTGGGGAAAAGTTAAGTGTGTACTTCTAACTCACACATGCCAGGAAATTTAGAGTTAAAGGTGAAACTCCACCCTAAAGAGCTCCATACTGCAGATATTTCAGTGAACAAACATAACGTGTTCTGAAATACAAAGACCCAGTAGGGTGCACTAGGTATGGAGTTTCAGCCTTCACTCCAAATTTCCTGGCTTTTTGGAGCTTTATTAAGAGTTTCATACCCCAAACATTTAAGTACTCTAAGAAGTCTCCTCTGTGCAGCTCACCCTGATGCTTTTGGAAGCTGAGAACAAGCACTCCGATAGCACAGCCATCCATCCATTATTAATGAACCTGAAAACACTTTCTTGCAAATTTATGTTAATTTGGAGTGCTGAAATTATGTGCAAACAAGGTAGTTTCAGTTGAGTTACCCCGAGAAACTCCAAAATTGCAAATCTACTCAGAATAAAACTGAAGGACAGGATTTCATTGACCCAGGCAGAGCACGTGCTCCTAATCTTCCTCCACTGTATGTGGGTCCTGTAACTTCGCTTCAGTCAGGGCTGCAATCAAGCAAACACAGAATTGCTTTTGACAGCAGTGGTTTGTATTCCTGGTCTAAACACTCTACCATGTTGTGGGGTGGGGATATATCCATCCTACTTCTCAATGAATCTGGCTCTAATGGATGAAAAATTACTACGGCTATCAACATCACACTTTTTTACAACACAGCTTTTGTGAACACGTTTACAAATATTGAAGTGGTTCCAGCGTATCTCAGTAATCCTAAAAGATCTGTTGTGAGGCTCTGCATCATTGCATTTCTGGATAGCTCTAAGGAAATTATTACCAGCAACATTCTGTAGCCCCTCTGATCACCCACGCTCTTCATCCTTCTCAAATATGTACACGGACAAAGTTTTAGTACTATATGATGATTTCAGTGGGTGTCTTGACGTATAGCTAATGGAGAAGACATCACACGTACTTTGGAACTGGCCTCGCCAATCACTCTGCACAGCATATCTTAGTGGTGGACAGGTGCAAAAGTGATGGGAGAGCTCCCCACTATCCTGATCCTGGGGTGTTTGAGGGACAATTCATTCTTCTCGCTGCAGTTAACAAAAGATAAACCAAGACATCCACTTCTTGGGTTTCCCCTAGTCCCAAACTGGGCAGAAGAGAAATTAATGAGCGTCCTTGGGGAAAGAAGGAAGACAGAATAGGGAGGAGGCAGACAGGGACTTAAAACATCAGGAACTGGTGCCAAAGAAGTTCAAATAAGGGCCAATAGACACAGACTGTGCTTCATGCTGTTGCCTACAGATCTATCTCTGCATCCTTTCTCCTTCAGTCTTTTACAAGACCTTCCTCTTTTCCATCACCTTTCCATTTAGTTAATCCCCTCCTCACTCTGTTCCAGCTATCAAATTTAAACATCTATACATACCCAAATCCCCTGACTCACAGTCCTCATACCTCTGAAATCCCCCAACAGGCCAACAAACTAAAAAAAGACAGATTACCAAAAAATCACAAGCGACAATTTCTTGAGAGATTTTTTTTAACCAGATCAACTGATTAATTTTGGGGAAAAAAGGACAAGTTTTCAAGCTCATAATCCCTTCTTTGTATTATTCTTATCTTTTCTTCCTAACACTATTAATTGGCTTAAGGAAAGACATCCCCCCTGCTGCTGAAACCTGCCTTATTGTAAGCTTCAGTTCTCCCAGCTACATCAGGAACATCATTTCTTTGAAAATCATAGCACTGGGACACAATTACCTGTTTCTTCTGTCCAGAACTTGCAACACTTCCCAGTCTTTCCATCACATCTACTGAGGCTGCAGGCAAGTCCTCATGGCATAAAGGTATTTTTTTTACCCAAAAATATAAACTACTTACAGAAATTGCTATTTTCTGAGTAATCACACTTGTGGGTTGGCTTTCTCCCCTGGCATTAAGTTCACAGGTATCGGGCAAGGGAGAGCTGCTAGGCCAGTATTCATTCCTCTGCTCACATCAACATTTTCAGCTGAGACTATATAAAGAAAATTCACCTTATCCCTCTCACCCCTTCTCCTGAACCCTGCGAACCCACTATGTGAAGGCACCAGTAGAGTCGAGGGTTTGAAGTGTGGCTGCACAGAGCAAACTCCCCCAGGACACAGCACTAGTCAGCATCATCTCTTCTGAATTATTTCTGTACATTTCCACTGGCAGCAGTAGTGAAGGGATCGTAAGGAAAAAACCCTCAACTGAGGTAATGTTTGCCCAAGCCCAGCAGTCCACGTAAGAGGGAAAGTCAAATGCACTGTGCTTACGGATGGTGTAAATGGAGCACGGTGGAGGTGGCTGCTCAGTATTTCCCCAGGGAGCAGCCACTGCTTGCAAGAATTGGACTGACACTTATCAGAAAAGAAGTCCAAAAGATAGAATGGGGATTGCAAATATAAGTATTGCACCTGGTTAAGCTTGCCACAGAAATAGCCTGTGCTTTGCATCTTTCTCTGTGTGAAAGGTGCAACCTCCTGAATTTACAGAAGGTTTCAGCTGCCGCTAATTAAAAACGCAAAGGGCACCTCACACCCACTACTGAAGAGAGGTTGTACACAAATGGATATAGGAGAAAAACAGGGTGATTAATGCAAAGCCCCACAGCACTTGAAAGAGGCACGTTGGACGTGATCAAACTGTGGGTCTGTGTGTGAGACAGTATAATTTGAATTGATCAGCAAAGAGAATAAACCAGCTTATATACACTGCTCCTTTTCAGAGCATGGGAGGGGATGAGCTCCACCTTGTCTGCTTAAGCAGAGGCTGGTGAGGGGTCGCCGGAGAGCGGCTGCAGGGCAGCGGGTCCTGGAGGATGCAGTGCTGCAGAGCAGCAAGGGGCAAATTCAGTCCTTGCCAAATCTGCAGACTCTGCACTTGCAAATCTTCCATGGAGTTCCAGAGCCAGAGCCAAATGGGTCTGCATTAGCACTGGAGAGTATAATAATACTTTAATCTATTGTCTCCCACAAGGATTCTTAATGATCTCTGATAGTTTACTCCATAGATTTTATAGGCTGTCTTCATTCCAAGCATCCTGCAGTTTGACCAGACAGTGATCTTTTTACATAATGGATAATGTCCATGAAAGAAACCATGAGTCCTATGAGTCTTGGGGAAAAAATGTTTCTTGAAAAAAACTGTTGGAAAAGATGACTGTGGGTCAAGCTAAATTGAGCAAACTCCTACTGTTTCTAGGGTGTGCAATCGTATATGTAGAAATAGTTTCTTTAGTACTGAAGTCCTGTCTATAACAGAATTCAATACTAGGCTTATAAATGTCAGTTGCTAGCATGGGAACAGATGCAACTCCTCCCAGCTGATTAACATCCCTCACATCTGGAATAGAGGACAGAATAAACAGAGAGAACAGAGGATTTCCTGTTGGGATGTGGCTTTTGGGTGACAACTACCAAGATACAGCAACTCGGTCCTTGAGAGTGTTATCTCTCCACCTTCTGAAACAGCCCTGGGGATGGTAATTAAAGAACTGGACATTTAACACTGAATCCCTAGACAAAAACTCAGGTATTTTCTATATGTCTGTCTGATACCTGTGTGAATGCAGAAATCTTTGATGTCAAGAGCTGCACAATGGTCTCTTCGAGGCAGGGGATTAAGTTCTCAAGCTTCCTGAATTGAAGAGCTTTGATGAATTTCTTCTGTTCTTTTTAGTGTTTAGGATTAGGTGGAAATTAGTCCTTTATTGGGAATCAAGGAGTATTTCTTACAACTCTTCTAGCTCCTAGAAAAGGGCATTAAGTATGCCTCCCTCCTCCAGAGTAAGTTGACCATATTTTGCAAAGAAACCCCATGAAAAGATTTCCAGTGGAAGAGAAGGAAAAAGAGATAAGAGCCTGATCTGATCAGAAACTCCATGGAGGAGCCCTGAAGTGCAGCCACAGCTCAGCTATCTGTACAGGGTTGACCTAGGCTGTCGATTAGCCGGCCACCGTCTTCTTCTAACACTACTGCTGTGATCCACATGGCAGAGCACAGCGTGCTCTTCATACAAGGCTCTGCAATACCCGTTGCTGTTCAAAACCACTACGGAAATTTCTACAACTTGTTCAAACGTGTATTCAGGGTCTAATTTACGTACGCCTGGAATGTGCCAATGCCCTTAATCTTGAGCGAGCTGATGTGGTGCAACGCTAAGCTTTGCTGAACTGCACAATACAAGTGTTGGAAAAGGTCACCGAAAAGGGTGAGATCAGCAGGACACTGGACACTCTTAGGTTTGGTGTCACCCTGAGTCTGCAGGCAGGTGCTGCAAATAAAGAGTGTGGAGCTCGTACAGCTCATCCCTGCCCCTTGTTTAGGCAGAACTGAAGGGTTGTGGGAGCCTTCAAGGCACACATGTGGATGTTTAGAAAGCCTGTCCCCAGGGTCAGTTATTCTGAGGGGATTTCCAGCAAGTGTTCAGTAGATTGTATGAATCGAGGGAGTTTGAAGAGACTCCAGTAGCTTTTACTGTTTCAGGAATTTCATCAGTGTTTTCCTAAGAAGGCATCAAGGGGAATGCTTTCTTATCTGCCCATGCGATCCTGTGGTGAAGCCTGATGTGCAAGCCCAATATTACATAAAAGGAATGGCTCAGTTAACCATAGTATGGTGCAAGAATTTGCCACATCAAATGGTACTTACGGAGCATGATTTCCTATGAACCCTTGCTGTTTGTTTCAAGTTTTTTGAAAAGGAGCCATGGTAGGTGTCATGAGCTCAAAGTCTTCCCTATTTTGTAACCAGCAATACCCCCAAAAACACAAGGAATGTGTCTCTCTGGCAAGTGTGTTTATCCTTGCTTCTTCCCTTTGTATTGGGCCAGACTGTATGATCTTAGCATGTTCTAATTTCCCAGAATTAGACAAATAAAGAAAAGCTGAACAATATTTGTAAATCTTGTGCTGGGACTAAATACACTCTTATGAAATTAATAAAAAGAAGTGAGGCAGATATTCTTGGATAAAGCCTGCTGTGTGGCTAATGATAACCAGTCCTTTGTTTTTTCCCTGTAGGCTATTAAAAAAGAGGAGAGATGATCTAGTCGGTACCACAATGTTTCCAGATTTTCTGCTGAGCATCTCTGAGAGGAGAGTCCCCATCCATCCGTGCTGTCCCTCTGAACTGTCCCTCTGGCAAACTTCTTTACAGATATGTCACTGTACTTAAATCTCTATGCACTAACATTGCTGCTACCTGACCATGGCACAGGATCTCAGCTCTTCGGAGGAAAATGTTTTTGGAGAGGTGCCAGAAAGAGAGGTTGGAAACAAAACAAAACAAAAAGCTCTGCTGCTGGGATCAACTCTAAAATCACCATAGTTGCACCACAACAGTGATTGAAGGACACCATCAAAATAACTGAGCACTTTGTCCAAGGTGCCAAAAGGATCACAAGAAATTTGTAATGCAGATTGGAGGTATCTTGAAATTGTTCCAGTGATATCACATCTGTGGTTGCACCAAGGCAAGATTTCACAGAGTTTTTTGTAACAGGACACATAGCAATTTTGTCCCAGGATAGAGGTTTGATGGACTGGGACCGAGACAGAAGAAGGAAAGTGACTGGAAACATATACATCTTCTTTGGGGGATGAAGAGGGTTCCTGTTTATAACAGCATTAATCAAGCATTAGCACTTTTTGGTTGGTTCCAAAGGACAAAAGTATTTCAGGAATAAACTCTGTGGTGAACAGCTGGCTACAACTGCTGACACTAAGGATGCAGAAGGGACAAAACCCTGTAGCATATGAAGGCCCCTCCAGTACTAAGGAAGACTGTGAAGAGTCTTTACAGCACAAAGCTCAGGAAACCTTTTATTGGTACCATTTCATCTTTTTTCCCCACTCTTCTCACCAGACTGAAGGCTCTTTCCCTTTCTTCTGCTATTGTTAAGCTGAACTTTGGCAGAGGAAATACCTGGAATGAGCTGTGAGCTCTCAGTGGCTACGGAGATGTCTTCACTGATGTGGTGTGAGGCCTGAACTAGAGAGGACCGAGGACTCTTTGCCAATGAAAGTGATGACAAGAGGGACTGGTGATGCAAAATGGGCCCAGATGGTGCCAACTGAGTCACAGATTTTGACTGAGTCACTCATTGGCATGGAAATCTCTCTCAAGGGGATGATGCTGAGGGGAATACCAAAGAAAAACATAGGGCTAGAATCTTCACCCTTTTAGTCAATGAAGGCTTTGCTGCCAAAGCCACTGCCCTAAACCTGTATTTGTTAGCCTAAATATTCAAAGCAGTGTTCAGCCTTACAAACCTCATTGATAAGTCCACAGACCTAACTGTTCTATTTTGCCATACTGAGTGCAAACACCCATCATAGTGGTGGGTATGAGCTTAGCCTAAGCACATCAGCCACCAAATAAAGGCTCCAGAGAGATGGAGTATCTTCTAGTGCCCTTCTTGGTTTCATTGCCCATGATCAATGCTGCCTTACAACACGCAAGGATAAATAAATAAAATCTAACTAAGGATGAACTCCAACACCTTTGGAGGATCTATGGATTTTGTCAGGCTCTACACTGTGGAGGAGGACCTTCACAGGACCTCACTCACTTCAGTGTGTCAGTCAAGAGGAGGTGCTTCTCAAGCCAGAATGAACATGTAGAAGATCTGTGAGCTCAATGTCATGAAATGCAAATCCTCCAGACAAGTTCAGCAAGGTGGTTGCCTCCAAAAGGAACATAAACTGCGTACGAAAAGCAACTATGATGTGTTAAGGTAACTTCAGATTTTGGAACTAAATTTCTTGCTTGTGCTTGTGCAAGCACAATCTGTGCAGCAAAAAGACTTCATTTGAAATAGAAACATCTCTGTATGTCAGAATAACTTTAAGGCACAGTCTTAAATCTGTCAACTAAAATTTACAAGGCTTTTCTTGTTTCATTTTGTATGGGTATTATGCTGGTCACAGAACAAGTGATAAAAGGGTACTATCAGATTAAAAATAATGTATTTTTCTAAAAATTGTCATAGCTGTTATAACTAACACCTCGAGTTCTCAGAACTACGGTGCTAAAACAATCCAATTTGCATTATGCCTTTGATGATATTTGCTTAGTTGTGTTCCTCTCCAGTTGAACGGTATTAAAAGATTGGTATTTTTCCTTTCGATATTTTCAATCATTAGTATTTAAAGTATTTCCTCATTTGAGCTTTGTTCACTGGCAACTGACTGAAGTCAAGCTGAGCTACAAGGATTTTTTAAAAAACAACCTCACTGGAGTTTAAAAAAAAATAAATGGAAAGGAAGCATTTCTTTGCAGCTTAATTATGTGTATTTAAGGCTCCAGTAGAGCTGATAATGTTGTTTAAAAACTTCTCTCTTCTAAGGAAGTTACAAATATAGCCTGAATTGCTATAATGGAAGGGACTCCAGAACAGCACATACTTTCCCTCTTAACCTGAACTTTAGTGTTGACAACACAGGGTGTTCTGGCCATCTAGAGGTTTTCCCCCATGACTCCATGAATTGCCCTAAACAACCTGTAACATGGGATACAGACAACAGAATTTCAGCTTTAACCTTCATCTTCTGTATGCTTTTTTACTTAAATATACTAACTCTTATCTGAAGATGTCCAACAGCAAGTTGGAGAATTGTGGGTACATGGTACTCAACTGAGGCACATTATTCAAGGATGCCTCTCTTCAAACTACAACACAAAGAAGCCTTTAGCTGAGGATCTCAGGATTTTATAAACTCACTCCACCCACAGAAAGTTGCCCTGCCATTTGCAATGAAGTGCCATTAACCTCGTTTCCATATATATAAAAAGGGGAGCAGAAGAGTTCAATTACCCACCCAATGTGTGAAAAAGCACTGCCAGGAAACTTGTACCCACCTCCCTGCTCATAACCCACAGACTCCGCTGTCCCTCCACAGCTGTGCTTACAGAAAGCTGTACTCATAGCACTAAGAATATAGAATAACCTACCTACCTACCTTCAAAGAAGTCCTACAGAATTAAAGTCTACCTAAGAGTATTTATGTTCTGTTCCAAGCCTGAGGGGCTCTTCCCTCTCCACATACATATGAGCTTTCTACGACATCCAATCCCCACTCCTAAGAGTCTACAGTTAAAATAAACTGTGCAATGCTACAATATACTGCTCATAACCAACAACTAATGGGTGTCCCCAAGTTGGCTGCTTCAGTCTTTAGCACTAACTTTCTTTAGCCTAGATGGAGAATACCAGCTCAACGGTAAGACACTCTTGAGACTATTACAGAGATTGCGTTTGGATAACTGTAATGCGAGCCTAATACTAAGAAAAAAAAATTAATTACAAACTCCAAAACCCATAATGACAACAACACAAGGGTTCAACAGGCAGCAGGCTGATCAATACCTAGGCAGATATTCATTAATATGATCATAAAAAGTTTAAAAAATTGCCTACCTGTAAGGAGAATATGGGTCAAAGCACGTCTTGGTGACTTCTGTTATCTCTGGGTTACAGCATTCCCCACCATCGAAGTTGTATCTCTCGTAATTACAATCCATGTCACACACACCATTCTGCTTCTTCTTGTTGAAGAGCGCGTGCCGTACATGTCGGCAGTCTCCACCATCGTACCCAGTCAAGGTGTGGTTGCACTCAGGATCACAGTTCTCATCTCCGATCTTGCTGATATCACAGTTGGCCAGGATGAGTCGGTGGCGAAGGGAAGAGTTCTTCACCTCCAGCACCTCCAGCTCCCAGGTGATGTTGTAGCGGCTGAAAGCCTCATTTAAATGCTGATGCTGGAACTCAATCTGCTGCCTGCTGACGGTGGGGTTCTGGTGCTTGTCATCATAGAGATTTACCACACGGTAGCGAACGATTTTGTTGCGGCGGAAGCTGGGGAGCTTGTTGTAGCTGGCGATTACGTCTGTGTTGTCACAGACTGTCTGTCCACAGAGAGGAGGGTCTAGGCTGGTATCCAGCAAATAGCCATGATGATAGCTGAACTTGCTCTGAGGACTGCTGCCATCCTTCATGGGAGACCAGGTGTTTTTCACATTCAGTAAACTGTCTTGAAGAACTAGCTGAGGTAGAGGCGTGTCTTGTCTGTGAATTGCCTGGCCCATGTCCAACAAGATCTCCTTCTGAGACCGGGCTGTCCTCCAGAGGCTGAAGTGCTCTACGTAACCCCGATAGTTCTGGTTCAGGGCATTTCCTCCAACCATGAGCACCTTGCACTTCAAGGTCAGAAGACTGAAGATGCTGCCCACTTGCTCTCCGCTTGTGGCCACCTGGGCACCATTCACATAGAGTTTCATCAGGTGCCCATCATACGTGGCAGCCAGATGCACCCACTGGTTGGGGAGGTAGCTGCGATGTGCTGCAATGGTGGTTACTTTGCGAGCACGGTCCGTCTTCAGAGAGAAGAAATAGCGGGGGTCTCTATTCCCCTGGTCACTGACGGTGTTAATCCCCAGGACCCATCCTCGGTCACGGGAGGTGTAAGAACATTTGTCATACAGTCCTATGTGCCCCCAAAAAAGAAATATGAATAAATAAGATGACAGGATAAAGAAATTACTCCTTAAATTTTATCAGTCTCTCTCTCTATGCATAGACACACACTCACCTACATGTGTTAGAATGTTAGTGTATGATTGTGGGAGGTCATGGTAAGACTAGCTATTAAAGGTCAATATTTGCCAGTGGCATGTACAAATGGCATTCCCCTTTCCTGACCAAAAACGAAAACTCTTTTGCAAATTCCTATCAGCAAAATGTTGTACTGTGCATTCGGTTCTCACCTTCACTCAAGCCATACATCATTGGCTGAAAATAAGAACAGTCTTGAGAAGTAAGCCTTGTTGATCACACTCATACCTCATACCCCTGAATCCTGTATTCTAATATGGTCCAGGGGAGAAACAGGTATAAAATCTAAGTACTGCACAGTTTGAGAGACACTGAGCAGCTGCAATAATCTGTATGGTTTCAAGCACCCAAATCCTACAGAGTGAATGGAACGTGTCCAGGCTACCTTCAAATTCATGACCAATAAAAACCAGTAAGGAAACGGCATACACTGGTATGCTGGATGTGCTGAACAAGGTACATACTACACCAGGAAAAGGCAAGAAACATGAATGGATGGACAGACACATTCAGAAAGATTCCTGCTCCCTCACACACACACTTACTAACAATTTGGTGCACCATGGGGAATATGCACTAATGATTTCTCTCATAGACAAAGCGTGGATCCACACCTAAAGCTCTCTCAACCAGTCTTCAGACAGCTCCAAGTGGTGAGAAGAGCCCACTGCCTCTCAGTTTGGGACATGAGATTTGTCAAGTTAAAGACATAAATTTCCATCTTTCAGTTCTCAAAGGCCAAGGGCTGCAGGGACACCTCTCAACTGAAAAAAAATAATCGTTGGAGCCTTCAGCACCAAACAGCCTTTCTACTATCAGTGCATAGAAAACAATCCTTCCCCCAAGCCTCCACTTCCAAAAGCCTAAACGAAAATCATAAATCTCTGACAGTTCAGTCCTCATGAAAAGACTAAATATCCCCTTACCTCACCCCTGCACCCTAACCCTCCCAGCACTACCACCAAATAACATCTTCTGCTTCTGACGAAGTTGCTCAACAGCCATCTGTTAACAATCACCCATTAACAGTGCAGTCTTGTCTAGTATCAACAGAGCAAAGGTTACAGGAGCATTCACTGTATTTTTCCTCCCCTCTCCCAGCACCCACCTTCCCCCCACTCCTCACACCCTTCCCCTCTCCTCCTCCTCCCCCTGTAAAAAAAGTCTTCTGATGGGAAAGTTAAAAAAATTTAAACAGGCCTTTTTTCTGCATGCTGGTATTTTGCTAGGGACTCTGAGCTCCCCCTTTTCCTGTTTCCTTTGGAAGAGAGATCCCAGGGTTCGGAAGGTAATGTGTTTATTCATCTGTAGGGCGCACTCAGTTCAAAACCTTTTCGAGACCAGCTTCTAGTTTATACTGCTACTTCTGATCACGAGAAAGGAGAGGAGGAGAAACAGGGAAGGAAAAAACAAATATGCTAAAAAATATGGCACTTGCTGGGATGGATATTTACCCGAGAAATTTGTGACACGAAAGCCAAAGCTACCAATGACCTTCTGGAGTCTGTTTTTAAAGTGTTTTTAAATTTTTCTTTATGGAATAAATATTTTTACAAAGCATTCATTTTCAGATGTATGAGAGCCCATAAACATCTGTATTTTTATGAACCTCAAATGAAGGTATTGTCCAGTGATAGTGGGTGGATAATACTGCAATGAATGAGAAGACAGCTGGCGAGACAAGTCCCTCTTCCAAGTAAGTCATTAAAAAATAAGTTATAAAAATTTCAACTTATCGTAATATGACCATTAGAGCTGGTCAGACATTTTGTAAGAGAGTTTTTGCCTGTCAAGAAATGCCAACATGGTGAGAGCAGGAAAGGTGATGCAGAAATGGGCTAGTCCCACCAAATCTCTCTGAGAAGCTGCGGGTCTTCAACACGGCCAGGGGAACCCCAGGGACTCCCTCAGCTGTTTTGACTGCAAGCACAGAAGGTCAACCCAGCCCGGCCATGCTCCCCACTATCTCCTGTCACCTTTGCTGCCCAGCGACCTGCAGACCACAGGGCAGTTGCACACGCAACAGCTGCTCCACCTGTTTCTTAAGGCATCCAACATTCCTGCTGTTGGACGGGCAGCTGGAAGTCCTCAACAGGCTTCTGGGGTCTCCAGCTCTGGGGAAGTCCACCACACAGTCTTTAAGGGTCACTTTTTTTGTTTTTATGTACTGACCAGGGCTGGAAATATTTCCCCAAAGAACTAATAAATTATTGTGGAATGGAAATTCAGGTTCCTAGCCAGCATTAAAGAACATCTTCCTCTCTCTCTGAAGTGCTGCATGATGCTAGTGATTGACCTCAGCTGAACAGATGGAGCTGCTGGAGGAATACTACAGAATAGTAGCAATCCTCCCTTGCCTTTGAGCATTTAAACCCTGATGTGATGCAACGTGTCTTGAGTTTGGCTCAAACAGCTGCCATCAATTCAAGATTTACAGGGAGCCAAAGGAGGGCAGAAAAAGAAAAAAACCAGTGACAATAGGGACACCACTGAACATGCCAGTATGAAAGCTGCTGAACTAAAACAGTCTACTATTCCAGTTCCTTACATTTTCTAGTTTAGGGCAAAGGTCATTACTGAATCCATGTGCCACGTACGGTATTCTTTTCTCAAACTTTTACTATTACAGACATCCAACTCTTGATGAAAAGATGGATTGAACACAATCCCTTCAGCAGCAAGACTTGTTTTATTCTTAAGAGAAAGGAAAAGAGTAAGAAAAGGGATAAGAAACCCACACTCCCTATAACTTGCAAAGTTGTGCCAGTTCTTTATGACCTTCTTTTGCTTGTGTGTTGTACCTACTTTCCCAATCCTTCACTTACTTTTGGCTTCAGACTAAGAATCCTCCGGCTAAGGGAGTGTCACTTTTCCGTTTTGTCCCCAGCACAATGAAACTAATTTCAGATGGGACTTTGGATGTCATAATAAAAGAATTTATTGCTTCTTCTATGACAACTAATAAGGGCAAAGCCATTGGAAGAGGGACATGTGAAATAATTGCCAGAACTTCTGAAAACTGAATAATTTGATGTTTTCACAATTTATTTCAATTTAGTAAAAGGTTCCATAGCCATGAGTTATTTCTCAGACATAATTAAGAACATTTTAAACAAGAGGAGGCCTCTTTTACCCCAAACAAGGCTGGTTTTGAGTAAAATCACCCCTTACAATGGTTGACACTCCGAATTTCAAAATTCAGCTGTGACCACAACCAACATTTACATAAAAACCATACAGAGTTTAGATTCTCATTTGCACTGAGAATTCTTTACAATAATGTGGTAAAGGACATTTTTAGCTACTTAATATCCCTTTACAAACCAAGAGTGGTGTAAAGAGGCCTCATGGTAAGTGAGACTTAAGCCAATGACTGCAAAACCACAGTTTGGCGAATATGCCTGCAGTTTCTGAGCCAAGAAATGGTGCGAAATAAAACTGATGTTTGTTTTCCCCACAGCAATTAGATTAAAAAAATATGTACAAGCTTCATACAGCAGCAAACAGTTTTCCTCACTTCTGCTTGCCCTGAGTTGCTAGAAAGGGATGGAGCTACAGCTGAGAAGGATACTGACAGCCCTTATAAGTTCTTAGTCTGAAAGATCTTTTCCCTGTAAAGCTTCTGTTTCTGAAACCCAAGGGATTAAAATGGAATTTTATTTTTTATTAAAAAAAAAAAAAGAAGAGGTGCTAGTTCAGCTTTCCAGTAAGAGGCATTGGTAACCTTCCTTCCCCACAGAGGAGTGAGTCACTTTACAGACAACTCCAGAGAAGTGCATGAACAGACTAAGATGCCACGTTCCTCTATGCTTGGCCAAAGACAGACTTTGATGGCCCACGAGGCTCCTTCCAGTCCCATGACATTTGTCCCTTATAGCAAAAGTAAATTGCTAGGCATCCAAAGAGTGGGGAAAGCTGGAAAATTAAACTCCAAAGGCCGAAAGCCAAAAGCCAAACATGGAAAACCAGAAATATAGTCTCTCCCTTTTCTTACAAGTGAAATCTCAGTTCTCTGGCTACTGACCCACAACTGCTCCAGTAACAACTGTCCATCTGAACTCTTCCAGGAGGGCCTAACCAAGTCCAGTGTATGATTTATATCCCAGTTTGCTTTCAGGACTTTGCTGGGGACTTAAATAGAGCCACATCCTCGCATGGGCCCTGTGCACTGGACAGGATTTGGCAGCGTGAGCACGGTGTGTAGCATCCGCTGCTGAACTTATGGAAGAAAGTCCTGGGTGAGGGCACGAGGCACTGCTGTAACCAAACGTGCGATGCTGACATTGGAGCAGATGTTTATCAGCAGCAGCCACAGAGAAACGGGAACTCACAGCTAGAGGCTGTAGCTGCTGGAGTCATAAGTAGCACTCTGCGGGCAGAGTTTGAAAGAAGAGAGGCTGAAGTAGCCCATGCAAGCTGCTGTAATCCACTTTAATATTATCAGTAACAGACTCTAGGCTTCCCTCCCTCACTTCAGTGCCATTTCTTGCATCTTGCTAACAGCAATCTTCCTGCTAATCAGCCTAGCCATAGAATTACCTAAGAATTTAATTCTTTATGCAGAAAAAATTTCCTCACTTTGCTGCACAATTGGAAAAAGAAAAAAGAAAAAAAGAAAGAAAAAAGAAAAAAGGAAAAAGAAAAAAATAAAGAGAAAAAATAAAAATAAAAAATGAAAAAGAAGGACTTGTTATGTTTTCTGTTCCCAGAGCTGAGAGGCTGGGGGAAGGGGAAGAAGGAGGTCAGTTTGACTTTGAACACATCAGGTGTGCTGCGGAGCCCGTCACAGCCATGCAAGGCAGAACGGAAAACAGTGCCCTGCACTTCTGAAAGTTGGCCGTGCCTGTTTTGCTGGGAGACTCCAACCAGAGGTGACAGGACTCAGTTATGAAAGGGGAATTTAGGTCAACAATCAAAGCTGCAGTCAGGGGGCCCAAGAACAGGGAGCTAAAGGTTGGGGCTGTTTTTTTCTTTAGCATGCTTTAATCGTTTAGTATCAAAGCACAGAGGAACGCTTGAAAGAGCAAATATTCTACAGGAACCTATAGAAAGCTTTTATCTGTCCAGAGGAAAATAATTAAAACCGACAGATTTGGGTTAAGTATCCCCATGTTCCATGCAATTGGATAAGTCAGCGAAGATCCACTGGAGCAGTTCTTGAGTTCTGCACTGGATATTTCATGGTATGACGTTGAACCCAATATAGTTTTACAAAGGGGAGAAATAATCTCTCCTTTCCTTTGCCGTGCTTCCCCCAGCCCCCACTTCCTTCCACAATAGTTAAATAATTCAAAGTCCAGAGTACTTAAGGCAACATCTCTGTCTATACCATTTCCAACACAGCTAAGAGGCCTCCTGAGGTCGCCCCCTGAGACGAGGAGTGGCTCAACCAAACCACCTGAGACTTGCTCAGGTGGCAATGTACTACTTAAGCGAGCAAAAAGGGGATGTTTGCTGCTGCTATCAATCTAGCTGAATTCACACCAGATATTATCATTTACAAGCTATGCAATAGGATTCAGATCTAAGACAGAAGGATGGAGTTCCTTTTGTTTTGACATGAAAGACAAGATCTTCATCATGTAGAACTACAGAGTCTAATACAGCTATGCCTATTTAACATTGAGAATTTGGCCCAAGGCTCTTTGCAATATCAAAATCTTTATATCATTGCCATTTAGCATTAAATTAAGCATATATTCTGTACTGTTTCTCAAATTCCCAGTCACTCATATGCTCAGTGAGATACCTTGAAGCCTGAAAACAGGGAGGTGAGAACAGCTAAAACAGCAAAACATGAATTTGTAGTGGCTGGTTAGTTATGAACATTACATAAATCCTTCCCTTCTGATAACAAAATCATGTAGGCTGCAACAGAGCAGCCACTGGCATGGACAATCATATTAGTGACACTTCACTGAGCCTATTGTGAGAATATACCCACTAACAGTATATAAGAGCTTACTGCAGATAGATCTGGTAGGCAGGGGCTAGTGAGAAATTATTAGATTGTGAGGATTTTGAGGTGTAAGTGAACACACAACACTGCATAACCAGATGGCACAGAGGAGCAAGCTTCAGTCCTTGCAGTGTTATAACAGGGTCACCCTCGGACTGGGTATTGCTTTTGCAAGGGCTCCTTTGTGTACAGCATCAGCGTAAACAAGTATTAGTGGGAAGGTTGGCTTCTTATCTACATCTCCCTAAGCATTTCACAATAAAGCTGCAGAACCAGTGGAGACTGGTACTTGGTTAACAAACTGTGACTGTTTATGATCTAATAACTAGGTTTAGGTGGGCTTTTAGATGGATAGCAAAAAGCACATCCTTTACAAGGGTCAAACTTCAGTCCCTGCTATAAAGTCTGGGACCATGGGAACATTCCAGAGAACAAGGGTAAGGATTTTCTAATATCTACAAAACAATTTATTTCTCCTGCCTTGTTCTCAGAAACAACTGAATATTTTTGCTTGAAGCTTGGAAAACCAGTATGTGTCCATGTTATTAGAGATGATCATAACACTTGCAGACATAGGGACAGTATTAAGATAGTACAGGCAGGCTTTGTTTCAATACTACTTCACTTAAAGTCATAAACTCTGCAGCCATCAGCATGTTCCTTCAGAGAATCACTGGTGTATGTCATAAATATGAGAGGCTTTGCACCAGGCTTGAGTCCGACAAGCATTCAGGTTGGTGGCTGCCAGTTTTAGACACTCTACTGTGGCCCACTGATAATAAAGCAGAGTTTAGTGTTTACGAAAACCCAGATATCCTTCAAATACAGGGAATGGAAAACCCTCAATAAGTTTGTCGGTTTGGCTCAGAGGGACCTTAACACACCTCTCAACTTCCAAGCTTATCTCTGCTCACTGATCAGCAGAAGCAGGTTACGAATTAACCATCCTATTGTAGCTGAGGCAGTGTATTCACCTTTAGAGAGATCCAGCATTGACACCATTCTCACTTTAAAAGCAGAAGATGCAAAATACACGGATGCATATCAAGAGGCATGCATGAAGATCATCCATCTTTCAGACACATGCACAACACACACAAAACCGGAAGCACACACAAGCCTGCAAAAAAGGACATAAATACAACGGCACACCAGCATAAGGGTCACTCTACACACGCAGACAAATGTACCCAGCAACACGCTTGGTGGAACATACGTTATCTCTGCTTCCACGTCTCCTCCTTCCTGCACTATTAGCCAAATACTGATTAGCTATCAAAGCTCTACAGAGAAATTTACTCTCGTGCATGCTAACACGGAGTGGCTTTCCTCCCTTTGGTAAGAGTTAATGCTTGAGAGCAAACATAGACAGTATCTTCTACGGAAGGAACAGACACGCAAGTACCATAACTTCCAGGCAATCTAAATGATAAAGGGGTATTTCTGGGCTCCTTTTAGAAAATAGCAGAGAGAATTGATCATAAACTGGGTCAAGATAGGTCAGCATACCTCAGAGCAGATCAGATGGCCAGAGCATCCCAGGAGGAAACGTTCTCCTGGAAGGATTATTAGGGGCACATCTGTGCCATCAGATGACCGTGCACAGTACCCATCAACGCACTGGGAGTTCAATATGGCATTTCCTCTCAATATGTGCCTTGTGCCTGACAAGCACCGCAAGTCAGTCAGCTGCAGTGGCGGCAAAGCCCCACAGTCATGCTGGAAAAATGCCCGACATGCTGCCCTACGGAACCCCCTCGATGGCCAGAAACACGGAGCTGTGAGAAGTGGAGGTCTACACGTGAGACTGCTTGTGGTGCTGATCAAAATACACAGCCAGCATTGAAGGGGGGACAACAACACAGCTTGTTTTGCTTTTTAGAATTCCCTTGTCTCTGACCTTTACAGCAGCTTTAGGGCAGCACTGGAACCAGCTGAGCAGTTACTACTCCCAGCTGCAGAGAGAAGAGCTTTTACACCATTGCACAATGCATGTGTGTTTGTGGGGGGGAGGTTAGGGCTAGAGAACAAAGAAGGAAATCTAGTGGCACCTAAATCAAACATTATGATCAATGAGGGAGTGGGAAGAGAACCTGGGGAGCGGGGACAACCTTACAACCTTTCCAGGATCAGACAGATGGCCAACATCCACATTATTACAAAACCAAAACAAAAACAAAAAATTCCATGAATGCAAACTAGGGCACCCTGCAAGGAGACTGTAAAAATCACATCATGATACCTTAGATTTGTCTTTATAATTGAGGGGCATTTCCACATGAAACAGTTCTAGTTATTTAATTGGATTTTGAGAACATTCTTGGGCAGATACTTTGTGAGCGCAAAACTGAGTAGTTCCAGTGAATTTACACTGATTTATATCATGCAAGGTCTTTGCCTTTGTGAGAATTAAATATCTTATTGTAAAAATATCTTAGATCTTTTCCAGACTCAAATATCTTATTGCATCTGGCTTTCCCGTATGACTGCATCTTTCCTGTACTAATAGAAACAACTGAGGAATTTACCAATCTTAAAAGGAACGTCTCCGATGCAATACTCGGAACAGCATGCACTAACAGCAGGCAGAACGGAGCTCATTGTGCCTGTTTTCTGCTGTCGCTTTTGAAAGGGATCTGGGCCTTCTCTAATCATGACTATTTCATGCCTCAAATTCCCCACTCCATACTTGCATACAAGTTCCAAACCCATACACAAACCACAGAGATATTTCTGCTTTCTAGGAAACATCCTGCTGAAAAAACCTGCCTCTCTAACATCATATAACTATTATAGTATGCATTCCAGATAGGCTGTAGTCACCACATACTAACCTAAGTATATAATTATAGAGCTCTATTTTTCTGCTCAGTTTGAATCCAATTTCATTTGTTTTGGTATGATTTTCCTCCTGGAAATACCTGAGCCTGTATTTTTGCTCTACAAATATCAGTGATCACTTGATCTGTGAGCACAAATAAATAGACATCTAAAAGAAAATTCTCACACAGATACTCATGATGTCTTAGAAGTGTACAGAAACAAATTCACACCTATTAAACCAAAGGCTGTAGCTGAAAATTCAGGCTTTAGTTCTTAAAGGACAAGACGGGACAGCGATGGGCAAACCTCCAAAGGGTCATAATTCTACTTCGCTTTCCATAAGCGTTGCCAAAGTCAAATGCTTCTCAAAAGTAATTGACCTTCTCAAGTCTGCAGAACTCAGAGAAAAATGTAAAAGAAACAAGCTACCTTGGAAGATTTTTGGCAATTCTTGTGTTTAGCTGAGCAGCAGGAAATATCGTATGTCCAACCTTTCTTATGTTATTTCAGCCCTTCCACTTCTGGTTAAATTTGGAACCAAAGAAATGAAGACTAACAAAATAGCATGTACATGTACTACTTTCTCTGTGCATAGGCCTATATATACACGTGCACATGGGTTTCAGGGAGCAGACTGAGGCATTTTGAGCACTTGGCTTAAATCTGAATTTTGAGGAATAGTATCCAGCTAGGGATGGCTCAAATGAAACAAAATCCTGTCTCAGAGCACTAATTACCTTTGATAGGTCTTTGGTCTATATTTTCTGTTTGCAACTGAAGCCAAAGTCACAGGAATAGGTCATTTCAACATAGAGCCTACATATCCTTCTGGACTGCTGTTCTGCCCGCCCTGAGACTGTGAGACAGACCACCCAACAAGGAGATGACAAGCAAAAGTCACTCCAAGCTTATTCTCTGCTTTCTCATTCACTTCTTTGTTTTTAATAGATGTCTGCTGTGTCAGCTTCACAGTCCTGACATTGTCAACGCTCCAGCTTCCAGAGGGAAACCTTGATTTTGCTCCCCGAAGTTTGTATTCTAGAGGTAAATTCTTGGCTTCATTGAAGTCAACTGTAGAGCTCTTACTACCTTCAGTGAGAAAAGATTTCAGTCTTGCTTTTCAGCTTGTCTTCAGACTAGCACACTGGGCTGTCATTGCTGAGCACACCATTCTGGTTACAGGTGACAAAATATAAACAACATTAACAACATAAGAAACAGAGCCTGATAATTCAACTATAGTGATGCCCAGGAGACCCTACAAAGAGCTGGAAATATTATAGTGATTAGAAATATCCTACCAGTGTCAAGGAGAATCCATAGAAATGCTGGAAAATTAAAGGATTTGAAATTAGCATCCTAGTGCTACCTGTGCTTTACTGTTGACTTCAATTATTTTTGCAGTAATAGCTGAAAACCTCAGAATAATCTGACATTAGAAGTACTCAGACACAATACAGGTGAGGACCAAACTAACTCCTCTTTAAAGAACTTTTAATTGGGAAAACACCCAATTTTAATTTGAAAGTTATGGTGACAGATATTCCACCATTCTACTCAGAAAGGTTTTTCAAAGATTGACTACTCTGACAGCTAAAATACTGCATTTTCTCTGTGTTCTGAAGTTCCTTAGTCTCCATGTGCATCCATCAGATTTACTCGTGTCATCTATCATCAGATTTCCAACCTCAAATTATCAGATTAATATTCCTCAAACATATACTTAAAGATTATGATGATCAAGTCCCCTCTTAAGCTTCTTGAGGCAAATACTTTAAGACTTTTTACAAATCATATAATTATTGTCACTGTTAATTTTTTTTTCTCTAAATCCTCTTCCATACAACATTCTTCTTAAACTGTGGACACCAGAACCGGACAAAGTACTTCAGCAGCAGCTACTCCAGTGTCAATACAAGGATAACACAACCTCCCCAGTCCCGTTCAATGCTTCCTTGTTTACATAGCCAACGATGACTCTAAACCTTTGGCCACAGCATCATATTGGCAGCTCACATTTACATGCTTTATCTCCTCCAACAGGCAGTTACTCCTACACATTTAGCTTCCAGGTGAAAGACCCTTCCCCCACCATCCACCCTTCATGTATGACCTGCCACCCGTCTTTCTGTATGTATGACTTCACATTTGGCTTTATTCTAATGCATACTGTTTGCATGTTCTCAATTTTTGAAAACACCCAAATGAGAGTCCTGTTTTGGTCATTGTTTACCACTCCCTGAACTCTGCAACATCTGCAAATTTTATCAGCACTGATTTTATGTTTTCTTGCAGGTTGTTGACAGAAAATATTAACTAGTAAAGAGCCAAGATTGCATTGTGCTGAATAGGAGGGAATGTGGCCTGAGTCACACTGTTCAGGCAACAGCTCTGTTTTTCAGTGGGGAAAATAAATACCTGTGATACTCATGAATACGAGCTTACACAAGTCAAGAGAAAAAAGATGGGACAAATAGATAAGTAGGAGATTGGCAAGATACATCTCTGTCTTTTTGTCTCTTTGGCATTCCACAACCTCGGTCTTCTCGTTATAGCAGCAGAGAGCTGCAGGGACCTAGCACGACCCTGGCCAATGGGACTTCTTGGCTGAGCATTTCTTCTTTTTGGTACAGTAGAGTGGCATTTGCTGTTTACAGCATCATGAATGATCAAAGCACTGCACTGATGATATTATCTCATCCTGACAAACAGCATCTCTCTGCTGAGAACCATTACCCACCTTCACAGATGGAAAGGACAGAGCTGAAGGCACCTCAGAGCAATTGCAAAGTAGCAACTAAAACCCCAGAGCAACCTGTGCACCTCCAACCACTATGCCACAAAATAGCAGCTTGAATTAGCAGAAGAGGGAGCCTGCTTCTCTCTTGCACAGCAGTTTCATCACAGCTGAAACAAACACCCTTTCTTTCTCCCAAAACATCTAATTTATCGCTGAAGGAAATCTCTGTTCTCTTTCCGAAACCACCAGCCAAAAAGAAACCTCTACCCTTTGCAACTGCCGCTGTTTTCTTCTCTGCCAACTAGTCTCTGTTTCTCCTTCCCTTACAGAACATCTTGTTGCAATGCCCTTCTATAGTAATTTTCATATAAAAACATGGGTCTCGTCAAGCTTGCCCTGTCACCAGTGTTTGACAAGTGTCAGAGAAACCCCATAAAAGCCAGACTGTGAGTTCGTCAGTGCAAAGGACACCATGTGTTGAACACATTGACAGTTCTCAATAAATAACATCCCTGCTGAACAGCTGGTTGGATTGCTTGGGTTTGGAAGAATGTTGGCCACATTGCCTACTTACGTGCATCGTCCTTGATGATGCACAGAAGATCCTGTGCATGGGGAGCGGAAATACATCACTTCCAGAAGATACCAAAGTATTTTTTTAAAAAACGTATTGGGACACAGGTTTAGATCCTGACTCAAGGTTTATGGCCACTTTCAGACATAGAGATGTGCAATAAGTGTTGGTTTCTTGATATAGGTGCAAGAGACATTCATCCGGAGGGAGGGGACATGAGATACGGGCGATGGTAGGAAAAGCTAGCCTAATCTCATTTCCTTCTTCCCTCTCTCTCATGAAATACACAGCTCCCATTTCAATTAGTGCCTTCTTAAGTATCAGAGCACAGAAACTGTTCACCAAAACAGCTTGGCCTTCACAGTGTGACACAAAACACATGCTGGGGCATAAAGGCCCTTGCTTCTGTCTCTATCATCAGCACTTGAGGCAGAGGGAGGAGTTTGGTCCAGTGCTCAGCCTCCTACCGCTGCAAGGTGGCTTCTCCCATGACCGCAAGTGCTCCTGGAACACCTTTGCTGCCAACTCCCAACCTGCAGAAAAACCTTTGGAGAAGAAACACAGACCCCTCGCAGTATCATTTGCCTCTGCGAGATGCAGCTGCTGTTGCTTCCCTCTCTGGCCTGTTCCATGGAGCCTGCAGGTGTCTGGATGCAGCCATTTCCCAGTAAAACTGGTGGTATGCTGATGTTTAACATAAAATAAAATAAATCCCTAGTATCACAGCATATAGATGAAGACCACCCCTGTTTGAGCATTGCCTCTGGTGAGACATAGAATGTAAACAGTCTGTTTGATTAAACCATCTCTAGCAAGAGGACTTTGGGGAATTCCAGTCTTTCCCAGTGCAAAGAGCAGAAGATACTCTGCTCTTCATTAATTCAGAGCTCTTCAAAGGGCAAGAATGAATCGCTCAACTTTCCTCCTAGGAGAAACTGTTGATAGTTATCCTGGAATTCTTGGAGGAAGCTCACCAGTATAAATGAGGTCCATTTCCACCACCACCCCATCCCCTTTATTTAATCTGTTCACAGTCAAAGGGATTGTGCAACAACTGATAAACTTTGTCCATTGCTGCAATACAAAATGCTCATTTCTGATTGCCTTCCCCCTGCTTTGGGATGGGAGGTGGAGAGACCACACTGGAATAGTCTTACAGATAAGGCTATTAATTACATGACAGAAAATATTTGTTCAATAAGAGAAATTGCTCTTTCAACAAAAAGCAACAGATATGACTATTTTAAACCATCACATTTTAAGGTATGGAGATTCTGCCAGCACTGGAGACCTTTTGTAATACATTCAAAAACTTCAAGACTCTTCAAACTAGTAGTGGGACCACAACTATCACATCTATTATATCTGTATAAACCCCCTTATTCCCAATTTCCAAAGCTACTCCTTATGGAAGAGGGGGAGCCTGGGATGGTGACTTGAGTGCTGCCCTGATATCACACCTCTGCACGAGTGCGGAACCACAGCCCCGACCAGTGCTGCCGCCTTCACTCCCAGAGCTTCTCTTTATCAGATGATTTTTCCATGCATTTTAAGTAGCTAGAAAAGCTCTTTAGAGGATCCCAGTGTCTCCTGGAAGGAAACAAAACACAACACCTCCTATCTGAGACCACCAAGGTGTAGTACTAAAGGCACAACCCAGGAGCAGTCACAAGAAAATGGACTTTTTCTTGGGTTCACCCTGTGCTGTAAGGGGTTTTGTGGATCTCTGGAGCAAATTAAAGCATTTTGTGTTTTCCAGCTGACAGCACCATTACCGTGCCCATCTGTCCCTTGCTCCAGAGCTTATGGTGACTACACTGTCCCATGGTATCTACTTCCTTGGGTCCTGCTCACTCCTACCGCCTTAAGCTGGTGGTTCTGTGAGAGTGATGTGCAACATCAGATGTATCAGCCTCGTGCCCAGACTATAGTAGGACAATTATCCTTTGGGCTATTTTAGTCCTTTTACAGCCTTTGCGCAACTCAAGAGCAACAGTTTTGCCAGGAGCCAGAATCTAGATTTCAGTGTTTAAAAAAAAAAAAAAAAATCAGTGGATTTATCAAGAAAAAATTCTACAAGTTCATTGAAGCTAGTCTTCCTGCTCGGGGTTCCCAAATACTGTCCACGCTGATTTTATAGCAAATTGAGACTAGAATTTTACTCCCTCTTTTTTCATATTTTCCGTGACGGAGGGAAAAGAAGAGAAAGACGCATGGTTAGACAGACAGGCAAACATCTCATCAAAGAAACTCCTACAAGCAGATGCAGAGTAGGAAACATCCAGCAACCCTGCTGGCTCCAACCCACTGCCTGGACCTGAGCGCATGGTTGATTTTCATTAACTAACTTTTCTTCCTGTGAACTTCCTCTGAGGGTGTTTGTTTATAAACAGAGGAGGGGATATTATTGCTGGAGATGGGACAGTATGGGAGGGGGTGACAGAGTTTAGGGCCACAAGACTGAAGAGTAGAGTTCAGAAGTGTTTGTTGTCGGAAACACAAAGGGCTCACTGTAAAACTGGTATATGGCCTAATTTCACAGTCTAGAGGGATTACGATAGGTATATGCAGAAAATGCTCCAGAAAGTAAAAACAACCCCACATTGTACAAATGTTTCCCACTGCATCACCATAACCATTACACACCCAAATTAAACCATCAACAGCAGTGACGGTGGTTGGAGGTTGTTCTCCATGACATCCACTTCTCAGCTTGTTCATTTTCCCCATTGCATGCACTCTGTCTCTGCCCCAAATTCTACATGTTCAGCAGTCTGGAGCAGCCCCCCTGATTTCCTCTCCAAAGGAGTTACTCTAGGTTTACATTGGTGTGTTCAACAGCAGAATCTGGCTTGTACTGCTCACCCTTCCCTCTGCCAAGTACATGTTTCAAAATCGTGTGCGTAATGCATTTAGCTAACATTTGCTTTTTCTCCCAGTACTCCTTTTCCCCCTGAACATCTCCATTCATGAGCACAGGAGGCTTCCAATTCTTGTCTAGTTTATGCTGAAAATAATTCTCATTAAATTATCACTGGTGAAAGGTGCTGTTTTGACCTCAGAGAGGCTGCTCTGTTTATCCGCAAGACAGATGCAATGTAAGACAGTAGTAATGCGAGCTCCAGATTTCAACCTTAGCACCTCAGACTTTACAAACACAGATGCTGCTGAATTCAGAACAAAATCGTGTGGATTGTATGATGTACAGCCTCCCTGTTGACGCTCCTGACAGAAACACTGGTCAATTAGCCATGAGGGCGTGCACTAGATGATGATCCCTCTCCAAAACAATCTGCGGCACTAACATGCTGTGTGCAAAGCCCCTGCTGCAACCTCTCACCTGGTCCGTATTTAACTATAGGGTAAATGAGTTGCTTTTACCCTTAATTAATAATCTGAGATATCCGGAGACAGATTTTCAGCATTTCCTAGGAAGATAAGCAGTTATGACTTACATATTTTACAAGCTGTTTCGACAAGTCAATATATTAATCAATGTGCAGATGTATCAAAATATCAAAGTATTCCAATTTAAATAAGAGTACTCTGAACTAAGGGGCTTTGGTGATATTTGCTTTTCTCTCCCATTATGGGCTGCATATGCTGTTCCATTTGAGAAATACAGTAATTCGTGGTGATTCAAACATCACCAGCATGTCTGGTTCAGAGATATTAATTCCAGACCATCTGATTTTCTGTCACCTCCGAAGAGCTCATGTCACAAATGGCAACTGCCTTCTTCACCCATTCCCCATGCTGCCAGTGCTTTCAACAGGGTGACACCAGGTAAGAGACTTCATCACCACCATTAGCTCAGTACAGCAATTACACAGCGAAGAACCATCAGCAGCTACAAGGAAACATCCTACAGGAATTAAGGTGTGCTGATTTCACATGGAGAACCACCTAGGCTGAGGAATAACTGCCATTGCCCCTAAAAAAAAAAAAGTTTAACAAAAGGCCAAGCCTGCTGGGCTCTGTTTCTATCTCTGTCACCAACACACCACCACATCTTGGACAAATCAGAGCATCCCTCTGTTCCTCAGTTTCCCTGATTTTAAGGTCAATGTTCTCTCACATCTGAGAAACTTATCACCGCCATCAGCAGGATGTTTTGAGTTATTTATCAGGACTACAAAACCACTATCTTACTGCAATGATAAAGGAAAATAACAGTACTAGGATACACTAGTACATGAGGAAAAAACCCCCTACATTCAAAACTAAGTAACACTGGTAACAGTGAAGGCCTTTCCTTTCCATTTCTTTCCTTGTCTTAAATAAAACAAATAATGGTGATAAGATCTCTTTCCTCAATTCAGTGGATGATCTTTGTGAGTATGCCTCCAACACTAACAGCAGAGAATAGGCAAGGGAGAAGACGAAGGAGGAAAGGAGCCTGCAGCTGATGCTCGGTGTCAGGAGCAGGGCTGCTCTTCTCCCAATTCCATGACGACAGAAGGCTCCTGGGAATCAGATGAGGGAGGGGAGGATGGGTCAGAGGAGAGAAATCCATATGGGAAAGTGATTTAAAGCAAATAAAGAGACAATAAATTAGATAAGGAAAAGGAGGAAAAACACAGCAGAAGGGAGGAAGGAGAAGAGATAAAAGAGTCCTAAGTATCACTCAAAAGGAAGACTCAAGGAAAGCCTACCAGACCCCAGGAGTGGATCAGCAAGGAACAGAGTGGTTTTCTTCTCTAACACAGAAATGTTTTGCTTTCATGAGCTGGTATCATATCTCACAGATGCTGCTTCACCAGGCCCATTCCAGATGCTTCTCAGTTTCACTTCACTCTCACTCCCTCTTTGTGAGAACAACCGCTCGCTCCTTGTTTGTGTACCACTAGGATGGATATTAAACAGAACAATATCGATAATTCCCGGAAATATGCATGAGCATATGCCTAAGCACACAAACACACAGCCTGCTTACCCTCTGTTCCCACAGCGCTTCCAACACGAGTTGGCTGAAGCCACCAAGCTGATGGCCACCCTCGGTCTGCAAGGAGGGGACACCACCCTCCTGCGGCAAAAGAAGATGAAAATGATGGGGAGTGTAGGGTTACCCACGGCACACGCTTGCTAGGAAGGAGGAAACCAGCAACTGTGTGGAGCAGGAAGAAGGGAAAGGCGGGGGAATCAAGGACACCAGATAGTAGAGAAAGAACTGAGACTATGATGGTGATAAGAGAGGGTGGAGAGATTGGACGGGAAAGTTACACACTTACATCACCCAGCAAAACAGAAAACTGGACAGTGTGTTTTGAATAAGTGCTCTCTTTAACACTGGAAAAAAAAAAAAAAAACAAACAAAAAAAAAGAAGAGAAAGGTTGAAAGAGACAGAGGCCAAAGTAGAATTTGGAGTATAGCAAAAACCACGAAAATAAACACGTCCACTTCCCCTGGCCAACTTCTCTGACGTTAGGGCTTCACAATTTTTCTTCTCTTGTGTCCAAAGCAAGAAAGGACAGCAAAATAAAGGATGTTAACAAGGACCATGGAAGGGTCCAGCCTGTAGAGGAGGGATGCAGAAGACTTTCTGAAATCAGAGCCTACGTCAGAGTCAGACAAGGCTAATGGTATTTTTTCACGATCTTGAACAGGTTTAGGATCAAATCCATGCTGCCTGCATAAATATAACATCATGAATCCAGCCCCATTCTCATCAAGGGATAATCTGACTTATATTTATATTTGTTCACAGTTTTAACTGTGATACATACTGCACCCTCACTTGGTGCTGGCAACCTTATGGATGTTGAACAGTTGTAAACTAAGAAAATTATTCTGATCACTATGAGCAAGGATCGCAGAAAGCAAAATTCTGGGGTAATACATTCACTCTTGTTCTCTTTTTAACTCACCTTTTCAGTTCTGCTCTGCTTATGTTCAGAGTAAGAGTACTTTGACTTCATGGATGGCTCTGGGGAGAGTAAACTTTATAATAGGCACTAACATCAAATCAAAGCAGTTTACAAGATCTGCCACTTGTGTCAGAATATGTGGGGAAATAAACAAGCTGCTCTTCCTTGATCATTGGAGTTTAAATGCTCTATTGATCTGGGAAAAAAATCAAAGGTGCTTTGGAAATTGTGTGTGTGTGCATGCATGCTCACACCAAGGAAAATGAAGAGAAATGTAGGGACAAGAAGAAATTAACAGAACAATCAAGCGTTTCTTCTCCACTGAAAGCTGAAATAAAACTAAGAATCATATCCAGATGTCAGCTACCCCAAGGTAGGGAAATACCCATGGAGCAATGTAAGTATAAGGTCAGAAGAAAAGTACACCTTCATCTTTAGAAGTCCCATTTTGGGGGAAAACAAACAAACAAAAAGGACAGCACAGTCAATTGTTCTTCACCCAGAACAATGCATGAAGTAAATGTCCAGATCCTAGGAAATAGGAAAGTCCAATATATTTTGCATATTTGAAATAAGAAGAGTAATATATACTGATCACGTAAAGGCAGTATTAGATGAAAAATTTAGTAGTGTGGAGAGAGGAGGTTAAATGAAGAAGAAAGATGATATTAGACTAGCTGATATAGTTCAGAGAAAAATGTACAGGGGTTTTCTCAAACAAACATTTTCAGAATAATCTGGAATACAAGATTGGAAGAAGTAAAAATGTAGTAAAGTGAACGCGTTCATTCTTACTATGACGGGATGTAGGAACTGCCACACAGACTAAGACCAGAAAAGGGTGGGAAATATTTGATAAAATATTTTTCTCAGGAAAAAGGGAAATTAATCAAAACAGTCTATCTGTGGGAAAAGATCAGTTCTGGCAAATATTCTAACTTAAAATTTCAATAGAAGTTTCATAACTGTCAAAACACCTGATTCTTTTTTAACTTTCTGAAAATAAGAAAGCTGATATCTTTTACCAGCAAATGTTTTTCTTTCTCATATTTAACACTTTTCTAAACCAATGCTTTGGATTTTAGGTACTTAAGATGTTGTCAATCTGTCCTTCTCTTTTCCTGTCTTACGTTATAGCGGTGACTCTTGGTCTTAGCTAAAGATCTTTGGTTTATAGTAGAGCACTGGGAAATTTTCTGTGGCCTGTGCTGTATCAGAACCTACAAAGTGGATATTCTGTGAATTTTGGACTAATTATCTGCTGTTATATCCCTGATGCTGCAGGGGACTGAATTTGGCAACCCAGGTGGTCCCTTCTCTGCTTCTGCTCCTATAATTTCTATCAAAGAAAAGAAAAGGGGAGCTGAAAAAACAAGGGCTAAAATTGGAAGCAAAACTATTATATGGGAACATTTCAGCTGACCCCAGTCATGGAAGGGTTTATTTTTGTTTTTTCAATATGTCTTTTTGAAAAAAGCCACTATATTTTGGCTCTTTTTTCTGGCTCAGGCCAGCATGAGCAATGAAAATCCAAGGTGAAAGCGCTCAGCTAATCCCATGGTCTTGAGAGCACCTAAACCCCATTGGTCCTGCAGTATTTCTGTGTTAAAGCTGCTCGGGCAGGCGTCATGGCTGCACCTCTCTTGTGACAGACCTGAGGAGTTTGGCACCTACGTCCTGACGGAGCCAGACCTGGGCTCCAGAGAAGGCATTTCTCCACCAAAAATCCCTGCTCCACCCACCTGGCGTGACCCGCCTGCGTTTAACCGGGGTCGGGCCCCAGTCACCAGGGAGGTGTCTGCCAGCGGTTCGGCTCTTTGCTGTTGGACGCACCCAACCGAGGATCTCTCCCGCCCTTGGCAAAGGCTGACGAACACACGAAGCTCATGCAGCAGCATCAGCAAACTCCTGGGCCCGCTTTGAAAACAGAGAATTGTCGCATCCTTCGTGAGAAAGGTGAGTGGCACGTACCTTTGTGGGAGGGTCAGGGTTAGCGTCACCCCTTCCAGCTGCTGCAGTGCTCAGTCTGACCTCTGGGATTTGGGATTGAAAAGTGCATCCCTCACTATGCCACGTGTGGCTGGTGCTGATGGTGGGCATCTCCACCTCCGCTCGGCATAGCCATGGCCTCAGGATCCCCTTGGCCATCTGCAACGCTCCCCTGGCACCTCGTGGGGAGGCGACGTGGGGACCCAGAGAGCAGCTTCAACCTGATGCAATAACTTTAAGGCATCCAAATCACCGACCAGATCTGTCTTTCTGTGATGGCTTAGCGTGCGAAGGCTCTCCAAGGGCTTCTTCTCGCCCTCACCACCGAGGCCTGCCTGCTGCAGTTCTGCTCTGCGCTTCTCCAGATGTCTCCACAAATCCCTGAGGAAAGCCCTGCTCCTGTTCTCTCTCCAAACACCATCCCCTCAGCTTGATTTCTTCCTCGCACGAGTTTTTCTAACTGAAACAGGCTGGCTTGAAATAAATCAGGCCGAAATGAAGCTTGGAGAGGTGAGCTCAGCCTGGGACACATCTCCGTGCCTACAGGAGACAGCCATACATCATTTAGGAATCCAAATTTGCCATCCTTCATGCACAGAGAGTCAAATTTTCCTCTTTCTTTTATTACCTTTTTATTAATTAGAGCAGCCTACATGTAAGTACTTTAAGAAGAAAAAAAACAACTTTCTTCTAACTGTGCTGTTCTGACTCTAGTGTGTAGCTGGTCAAAAGAACGAGATTGGTTAAAATTGGAAATCTTATGGAAAGAAAACTTCTTTTTCTTTTCCAGTTTCTGCCTGTTGTCCCGGCTTCCGCAGGCTGAAGGAAATGTGCTGTTCAAATGTAAATATTTAGTAAATGATAAGCTATGCTGTACTTTTTCAGTGGCCTATTCGTCAAGCCTTATCCAGATCCATCGTCATGAAGTAGCTAATCATTTGAACCTATCTACAGGGAAGCCAAACCCACACAGCTACCTGTAGCCTTCAGCAGTGGTGTGTTGGAGGCTTGTCACCCTGGCGGAGCATCTGGGCAGGTGTCCAAGCTCCTGTCACTTTGGTCCAGCCGTTATGCCACTCCACCCATCATGCCCATCACCCTGGGACGTGCCAGCGCTAATTAAACAACAGAACTACAAGCTCTGTGTTTGACTTGTGCTCCAGTCCTTCATTCTAGTACTTCGTTACAGATCAAACCAAGAAAATTCATGCAATTAAAAGACAACAGGCTGTTGAAGATAAGAAAATGCTGCATTATCTACATATTATTTTAATACCAGTGAAATTCAGAGCAAGCTCCTCTTGAAAACGTCCTCAAGCTCCCAACATACCCGCTACAAGGATCAGCTCCAGGGACAGGACTCACTTCACTGATTCTACCCCAAGTTTATTAAATCAATATCAGGCTCCAAAACTTCAGAAGTGAATCAAACTAACCCCCAAAAGTAAACATATATTCTTAAACCCTGTGGAGGGAACAGACGGATGCAGTGACAATTACACATCTTTATAATTGCCCACTTATTGGACCCCGACACAGATGTTTCTCAGTCTCTTACACGCAAGAGCTGTGGCTTTAAGTGAGCTCCACTGTGCTGATTTTGGCATTTCTTTCCCTTTGGATTCTGCTGCAGTTTTATGTTCATCAAGGACTGAAGTTGGGAAAACATAGGCACTCCCTTACATATGAAGCTTTATTAAGTTGGGATCATGCTCTCTGTTGGCAGGCAGAGGAATAGAGAGACAGAGGAGAATGAAACCGGGAAGGGAAAAAAAAACCAAAACAAAACACAAATAACTTTCACTCTTCAGAGCAGGCACGCCTTCTTACTCCGGTTCCCGCTACCGATCATTCATCCCGTTCCTCTCAGCTCCCAGCCAGTAAAGAGTCAACATCTCATTCCTACGAAAACATGAGCTATCCTGCTCCCGAGCCATATAACCAGAAAACGCACTGACAGGGACTCGGGAGGATCCTGTTTCTTAGGATGGAGTTGCATTTCCACAGAAGAACTGAAATACCTTTGATTACAACAGAAGCAAGGTCAACGGTGCTTTGAAGCGTCTTATTTTGCATGGCATGTGTATTACCTAACTTGACTAGAGTCTGGACCTTAACTCCTTCCTTCACAACTAGAGATGCATTCAAAGACTCTACAGGGGAAAGTGCACAAACTTGCATGATTAATACCATGTGCACATGTGTGTGTTTGTAAGAGGGATGTACTGTGCTGTGTGGTAGGTACGCGCATCCAAGGAGTGTTTGTCCAAGAACTATGTGGCCCGGAGAAGGAGGCAAGAACGCAGGAGCTGAGAGCTGGCTCTGCTGGAGAGCTGCACCGCGGGAGCTGCGCAAAAGAAGCACAGCCCAGCTCCGAAAATGCTTCTGAGCTTTTGCGTAACACAGATCAATGGGTCAGACTTCTACTTTCCCAACAGCTTCCCCTGACAAATGCCAAAACAGATATCAGTGAAGTCAAACAGGGCAGCAATAACATCACTGCCAACCAGCGTGAAAATTGGCAGAGCCTGGCACCAAGGACTGCCTATCATCAGAGACAGGGCATGGCCCGGCACAATGACGAACCCACTTAACAGCGCTGTAAAATTAGCCATTTATGAAAACAAATTGAATACTGCAGCAGAGGGTGACGTAAGGAGAGTTGGCTCCAGACAGAAACAGAAACTCCTGTAGCCTGGATTAGCAGAAGAGCTCTGTTATATCAGGGCTCAGGCGTAGAAGCTGATAACAACTTGGGTCCTACATGAGATTTTTAACAGACACAACAGGCCTCCCCTATAGGCACACATGTGGCTCCTATACGACCTGCAGTGACTACTTACATGCCAGCAAGGAGGGATGGAAGGGGAGCAGTCAACACAGGCAGAGGTTGGGGGGGGCAGAAAGGAGATGAAGATACAAGGAGGACTCCAAAAGAGAGATGTCTTCCAGTCAATCCTGCGCTCTCCCTCAGATCTGTACAGTCACACCGTTTCCCACTTTGCAACTGGGACAGAAGTTGGGGAGAAACTCACTTCTGGCACTGTCAGCAAATTTGACCCCGTCCCTGGTCCCCCCCCCACCCCTACCAAACACCCAGAAAGGCTCTTGATTTCAGTGGGGTCCTACAGATGCAACTTCAACAGCAGAACAGGGCTCCTGAGTCTGTCACATCCCCAAACAGTGAAAATGAGAAAGCCAAGAGTTTTGGCAGCCAGAACCCTTGATTTCCTCATTGAGGGAAGCATAATCTCTCCCTAAGCTTGCTGCAGGTCTGGGAGGCTGTGGTGTGCGGAGGATACTCCGAGTGAGTTCCTCTTGGACCTCTTCCAGGTGTTTACACACAGAGCCAAACCTGGCTCCTCTTCAAGAGTGCGTGCGAGGAGGGGGAGGGGGAGCTTAAAAATAAAATAAAAATCACAAAGTCCTCCCGAGCTGAGCTGCAAGCTCTACGGTGCTAAACTGGGGCATTTCTTTTCATTTTTCACAGTGGAATATTATATCCATGCATAAAATGGGTCAAGTGTTATATACAGGCAACAACCCAACCTCCCCCATCCAATTAAAGTATTTTACTACAAATGATCTTTGTGTGTGTTTGTTTAGGTTCCCTATTGTGTGAATTAGAGATACTTGCACCAAAGACAGACACGGGGTCTTAGATGTTGGATTAAACACATTAAAAAATACACTGACCATGTTTTGCCACTGATGAGATCTGTGTAAACCCAAATTCTGCCTTTCCTAACTTGAAAGGGAGGCACTTTGAGCCCTGGGGCTTAAGTTAAGATTGGGAACCAAGAAGAGTGGAGTATGAGAAAGCCAGGGGAAATAAAGCAAGTAATAATCTACTTCACCTATGGAACGACTCAACTGCCTGTCCTACTAAAGGCAAAAGGGACCAGCCCATGCCCAGCACCTCCTGCCCACCCCGGCAGCCACACACACACTGTCCCCCTCCCCACAAGTGAGCAGAGCAGATGGGATTGGGGAAAGTTAAGGAAATACACTGCTGAGTTCATCTTAGGTTTTGTTTTCCTTAGGACAAAGCAACTTTCTTACAAGGGGAGAGTCACGCAGGTCAGGGATGGGGCAGCGGAGATGGAGAAAATCGAAGGGCAGAGGCGAGCTGGGCTGGCGGGAGCAGCCGTGGTACCACCGGCACAAGCATCTGCTGCCTTCTGGTAGGAAGTGACTCCGGTTAAAGGGGAAATCCTCCCTGTCTCTTTAAGGCATCCTAGGACATGGAAACTTTGTACTTTCAGGGAATCTCCTTGCCAAAAGAACTGTAAAACATGTCTTCCTCCCCCCCCCCCCCCCCCCCCCCAACCCGTTTCTCTTTGACTTGTTTTCTTTTTTTTTTAAGGGCATTTCCATTTTCTATGACTTCCTTCAGAGCAAAGATGGATGTGGCGACATTTATAAGGGTTTGTAACCCTCCGAAAAGTATCCAATTTCACGACAACTTTGCTGCACTTTATCACTAAAGCGAGGAGAGGGTGGGAGGTGGCGGGGGGCGGGGGGGAGAGGGAGTGAACGCAGGGGAAAAGGACCCAAATTCATGATGGGCTCATAAAATTTAAATAAGAAAAGTGCAATATTCTGCATTATTGTTCAGCTCAGACAGCTTAGACTGGTAGCTGCTTTGAGTACTAAATGATTTTATAGGGCTATTTGACCTTACAATCATTTGTGTTACACTTGCCATTTCTAAGGGGAGACAAAAATACTCAACACATCCTCTAGCTGCAGTGCTAGTCCCAGCCCTAGCTGAGTGTCGAGGGGTTGGGAACTTTATAAACTCATTTGATTCATTTGAGGTTTCACAATAGCCAAAAGTTCCTTTATAGCTTTTTGGAAACCACATGCTAACATTGCATCTGAAAAGGTAACAGTGAAGTACACTCAAAAGCTAATAAAACTAAGGAAATCGTATAGGGACCTTAGATATGCATTTCTTTGCAGCCACACACTAGACACATACGTTTCTTTTCATACATACATACAAGCTACTTTCCAATGGTCTATTTACAGTTTTCCAACCTGAAAATTAGGTAAAAACCCACCGTAAGAGCTCTCTCTCCTGTCTGCATCTTAATCCATACACACAGAAATAAAGAAACTACCCAGGATACTGCCATTTCCCTATGCAAAAGTTTACATAACTTTTTCTGAGAGCATATACTTTCAGCCAGTTTGCCGAGCTCCGGTTATTTCACCAAATATCTATAGAATAAGCGCAGGCGAGCGTGTTTACACACGCACTCCCATCCATCTGTCCGTTGCAAGGCACACACGCACATTTCAACGTACACACACAGACACTACACACACGCACGCCTACAGCTGGCTGCTCTGCCGGCTCCCGAAACGTAAAAGGGATGCTGCAGCCACAGGCACCACGAACTACCTACCTGCAATGACAGCCGGAGATCTCTGTCCTCCTTCAGCTTTCAGCCACACTTGCAAAGTGAAGGCATCTCGGGGCAGCTCAATATCTGCCTTCAGCCGCAGCTGATCACCTTGTCCACTGAAATAGAGCGCCCTGCTCGGGGTAAGGGACTCCTCGGCGTCCTTTACCTCCCGCTGTTGCCTCCTGCGGGGGCCGTGCCCCGGCTCCAGCCCCGCAGTGGAGCGCCTTCCTCGGGCTAACCTGGTGGCACAGGTGCCCGGGGCAGTGTGGAGGAGCTGGCGGCTCTGCCTGGTGTCCCTTCGTGCCCTGCGGGAGCGCTCGTCCATCCCACATTCGGGTCCACTGGCTAGGGCTGTACAGAGAAGCGCAAGAGGCAGCAGCAAACTCCAGAGCTGCATTTCCAATCTTCCCCCCCCTTCTCCCCTGCAAATCCTCCCGATCTGCCAGCTTTGGGCTCCTCCTTGCCTTGACTTTCTTCTCTTGTTCACCCTTCTTGGTATTTGCTCTTTTTATAACCCTTCTCAGTTGCTTTTTCTTTTCTTTTTTTCTTTTTCTTTCTTTCTTTTTCCTGCTTATAGATTTTTTTTCCCCTTAAAACAAATAAAAATGAAATAAATCAAAACTCCTTCTTGGTTGAAATGTATTTCTCTGTTCTTCCTCCTCTATCTGTCTTCTTCTCCTCTATTCCTCCACAGCTGGAATTCCTCTCTCTCTTCTTTTCTCTGCTGGATTTTCTTCCCTTTATTTTTTTCTTCTTAAAAAAAACACACACACACTCTCACACACACACAAAACAAAACAAAAAAACAAAACAACCCCCCCCAGCTTTCTCCAAGACTCAGACCCACTGATTTCCCTCCCCCCAAAAGATGCTCTAATCTATTTATTTTTTTGGCCTCCTTTATAACATAAGCCACAACCCCCTCCTTCCCCCCAACCTCCCCCCCTCCCTTCTTCTCCACAAAATGAAAGAAAAGAGAAAAAGCCCCTCAGAAGATGAGTAAACAAGAATATGCTAATCTACTCTAGGGTGCTCCACCTTCCCAATTGAATGATTCCCATTAAAACTGCAGGGATCATGACTAATCAATCAGCTTGAAGGAGCAGATAGCTCCAGAGGTTCAAACACTTTTGCTGTTTTCTTTTTCCCCCCTTCTTTTCCTCTCTTCCTCTTTCCCCCTATCACTTTCCCCCCTCTTATTTATTTTTTAAAGAAGACAATCAAGATGAATGGATCAATGTGACAAAAATCCTGCACCCCCCTTTTTGCAATCTCCCCAGCTTTCTTTCTCAGTCCAGTCCAAAACACACATTCCTATTTTTTTTTCTTGGCAAAAGAGAAAGCTATTTCTCCTCTCAGACTCCCCGTTGCACTTTGCTGGTAAACCTTATGCTCCTCTGCAGCACATAAAGAGTCTTGAAACTTGAGTCTCAGATATTTTTTTAATTGCTTGCTTTCTTTCTTTCTTTCTCTCTTTTTCACTCTCTCTCTTTTTCTAATTCTTTCTTTTCCTCTTATTATTTTCTTAAAGTTATGCAATCAGCCAGGCTCCCCCTTTTGTGGTCCCCCTCAGTGCAGTTGTGTGCAGCTAATCCAAATGTTGCATCAAAGGTCCCCATCGAATCATCAGGAGCTAAAAGGAGAGAAGCTTTTTGAAGAGCATTTGCCTTCCAGAAGCTGTAGCAACAGAGCAGGATTTGGCTTTTGAATGCTCCAAAGACTCCTGTTTTTTTTTCAAATAATAATAAAAAAAATTATTAATTTTATTGGTGAATTGAGTCAAAAAATCCTCTCTCAATATTGCTAATTTTTCAGTCTAAGGAATTCTGCTCCCCTGGTTTCCTTGGCTTAGTTGTAGCCACAGGTAAGGTTCTGGCTGCTTGCTGGTTTGTAGATCTCTGTTTCTGAGCTGGGACGTTTCTTTTTTTTTCTCCTTTCTTTTTTTTTTTTTTTAATATTTTTTTTTTCACTCTTGAAAGATCTCAAAAGCTCCCCCTGATGGCAACAAAAAGGATTTTTCCAAGTACTTAATAAGTGGAAATGACTTAGCAGTAGCACTCTCTGAATCTACGGGCCACTATTCCACTCGGAAGAAGTCCAGTAGAACCAAGTTAAATTGCACCAAATTCAGTCACAAACCCAGTAACCCACATCATCCCCTTCTTCCATCTCAAAATTAACGACTGTCACACCTTATCTTCCTATAAACTTTTCACAGCAATCACGCAAGAGAGTTTTCCTGGGACTGTAATCTTTCTGCTTTTGCAGATTACCCTATTAGTATGAGTTTGTTATGACTACTTACACTTAAAATATACATGATAAAATTAATTTAAGTAAATTTTTCAACAAGAAAGCCTTGCATGCTTGCAAGGCTTCCGAGAGATTTATTTTTTTTTCCGTTTCTTACTAATTTGCAAACACTCAAGAATGTACAACTGGCATTTTCAGAGATGTTGGATATATCCACAAAGTCCCACCAGAAGTCAACAAGAACTACAGCTGAGCAGCTCCTCTCCAGCCATGCAGACCTTCCCTCCACAACAGCTCTACTTACAGGAAAGACACAAATTACTGGCAACATCTCCAAAGTTTTTAACAGAAGACCTCAAAGCAATTAAGCCTCTCAACAACCAAGAGGAAAATGTTAGCTAGGAAACAAACTATACCACGGTATAAACTCCCATAAATGTCCCGAGGAACTCAGTCGGATGCAAAAAAGACACTTATGCATATGTGCCTGCTTGGCAGAAACAATTTAAGATCAGAGCTAAAGTACTGCAATTTAGTATTCTAATTTAACACATAGAGGATAGTGCAAATCAAAGAAAAAATTCAAAAATTTAAAGTGAACCTGTTCAACTTCAAATAAGAGCTAAAGCAGGAAGAGTCCTGCTGCCGGGACACTGTTTTCTCCACTTGACAACTCCCCCAAAGTCCTCGGGAACTTTGCCCACGTCGAGTCTGGAAGAGCAGGCTCTTTAAGGCTAAATAATGCAGGTTCCAGTTTTTCCAGTGGAAAAAGCTAATTCTGTGAAATCACAGTGTTTCTTAGGGACATTATGATTTGGCTGAAATCATCAAAGAAAATAATTGAAACATTTCAATCTGATGGCACTGCACCATTTCATTTTGAATGCATTTGACCTTCTATCTCTTACAGTATTACTGGAAAAGAAAGGGCTTCACTGTGACCAAAACGCAACACTTCAATGCATCTGACTGAAACTCCAGTAACAAGTTCTGGGGTATTCTTGCTACAAAGGAAAGGCCCAACGCTCAGCTTTCTGTACTCACAGTAGACAGCGAAAGTAGGAAAAGATGGAATTTACTTCTAGAGCATGAATTACATGCTCTGTCAGTTTTATTTCTAAGACATGGCAAAAGCATAAAGAAAATGTGATACATAAACTCTTGAGTCCTGAGTGATAAAGGACAGAGAGTGGAAGAGATGCGATTTTAGGAATAGTGAGTAAATCTGGGATTCCTTAAGTCTGTGGGTCAGATCTAACTTCCCTGACAACAGATGAAATTCTACCCTGCACAGATGGACGTTTATTCTCTGCTTAAGCCAGTACTTAAGTGATGTACGGGCCTTCTGGCAGAGGGGTTTCTACCCAAGGAGAATAATCCTCCTGTTGAACTCGAGTGGAGTATTCTCCTAAGTAAAGGGAGCAGGATATTGTCCTGCATGTAGAGGTATTTTCACAAGAAAAAGGAAAAAAGCAGCAAACCCTAGATACACATATAGAGACAAGAATTAAAATAGATATTTATGATATTATGCCAAAAAAATAGCATTGAGCTACATGCTGTATGCAGTCATTATAAGTAGAAATACTCAGCAGGAATCTTAGCTGAAGCTGCCAATAACTCCCAGGTTCAAGACTAGAGCTGAGTGAATAAATCATAACAAATAATGGTTTTGTCAAATTTCGACTTTTTTTCTCCTATTTGCAAGCAGACTGCAAAACCTCTCAAATATGTTTGAAATTATATGCCCATTTCTTCCTCATACTTAGTCTTTCTCTAAGGCCAATTAGCACACAATTTACTGGAATGTACACATTTTCACATTTGTTCTGTGTTAATTAGGCAAGGAAGGCACACAGCATTATTTTTGGCTCCCTGGGGGTCAGGTTTAATCACTCATGATATAGTAAAATTACTAATTTTACATATGATGGGAGATTCCACTGCTTGAAACTCTCCTTGTGAAAAGCAGTGTTGGCTCTTCAAATTACTCACATGAAGGTCAACTAAAAACAATGTCTCTTGAAAGTCGAGCTGAAAAGTCTGCCAGTTACAGCTGAATCGAGGCCCTACTATTTTGGGCAAGTAGTTGTACATATTTGTCCTTACTGTGCACAACTCTATCAATCACAGCAGAGGTTTGCATGGTTTTTACCCCTCACCGATATCCCAATCAAGTTCCTCCGAACTTGGCTTGGGTTGAGGATCGCTGAAATGCAATCCAACAGCTACTCTGTTCAGAATCAGACAGGGCCCAGACACCAGATTTTAATGCAACGTGTTGGATTCAGGGAATATTTTATGCAATCAACAATGGTATGATAGGAATCACACTGCCTCCACAGAATAGCAAGGAATGAAACCCAAAGAGCTGAGAATAGCTTCAAAGAAAAAGGGATTTGGGCATTCTGTGTTGCGAATCCCATAAAGTCCAGCACCTCTTAGGAGAGAGACAGAGCCATTCGCTTGGTGTCAAGACAGTGAGACAGGGTTGCGTTAGGTGGAACGCGGCTACAGCTCCTCCTAAGCCCAAGAAAATGCAGAAATGCTAATAACCGAAAAACCAACAATAAAAAAATGTCAAACACGTTCAGCCCTGGAAAAGATTTAACAGAAGACCTCATTTGGACTCAGTGTAAATTCGCCAGTTTTTTAAATGTTTTCTCTATCTGTCCTTCCTCCTCCCATTTTAAAAAGGACAAACGATTAAAAGTCTGTGTGCTGCCTTTACTATCACACTCCGTACTAATAACAATCCTGATTTAAGGTTCCTTTATAAGTATTGCCTGCATACTCATCATTCCATACAACTACGCCAGCTTGAGTAGAAATCAGAACACCAGCACTACATTGCCTTTATTAGTGGGTAAGAGACTCTTCTACCGATGGTCCCCCACTTGTCCCATATGTAAAATACACACTATGTTAATTTACATCAATAAAACAGCTTCGTGTCAATTTGAAATACACCATTTAATCCAGAAATGTTTACTGAACAATTAAGAAGTGCAATAAATGACAATCAAGACTAAACATATAATTGATGACTTTATGAAGGTATCAGTAATTTTATAAGGTAATTTGCAGTCAGTGGCTATAAATTCCTATTTAAACCTGGCATACCACTCTTTTTTGCCCTGCAGAGAGCTGTATTTCCTAACAATACTGATGCCTGTTCGCCTGGAATTTGGTTACTTTATCCTTCAAATTTCCCTCATGAAATATCATATTTCCAGAAAAGTTACATGTTCTTTGTATTTTTTTCACCACATTCTTGAAATACATTCTTGGGGGTGGAGCAATAATCTCTATTCTACAACATTGTGGTGAGAGCAAAAGGACACAGTAGATGATGTAAGCAATGGGGCACATTCTTCCTCTTCAATTAAACCATGTAAATGCTGATTAATTCAGTGGGTCCATTTTAATTTGGACTGTATACTGTAATTCTGGGTGTTCGGGATGGCTTGCCCGGATGAAATCCTTGCTCAGGCATGAAGAGAAGAATAACCACAGTCCTTGCCTATGTGGTGCCCAGTTGCCACTCCAAGACCACGTCCCTGCGGGCCAAGACACACACGTGAGGATGCACAAGGCTTATGTGAGCAGCCCCACTGGGTCCCACGGGGTGACTTTGGGGCCAGGCCCTTTACCTCTCACTTCTGCAGGGCCACATCCCACTACCAGAGAGCACCACACAGGCAAAGGAGGCAGGTTCCTAAAGCAGCAGACTGATGGGGGCAGCAAAATCACAGCCTAAAGCAAAAGCTACTGAGAGGACGAAGGACCTCCTGGGTCTCCGCAAGTGCCCACAGCACCATGTCCAGCTGGCCCCACACCACTGGGGTGGCCAAGGGGCTCCTCTGCACACCCCTGGGAGGAGCAAGCTCCCAGCACCCTCCCCAGGCCCTCCTGGCATTGTCCCTGTATCAAAAGCCCGGCTCAGAGACCCCTACCCCTTTTGGACACGTTTAAAACCCCAACAAGAACACAAAAACTCTTTGCCCCACTTTCCCCTCTCATTTAAGGTGACTAAAATTATGCCTATTTTAAAAGTCTGTTTGCCCGGAGATTTAAGATCCTCAGATGAAACCAGGATGCTGAAACCCAGAACTGCAGAATATTATTTTTATCACTTCTGCACTTCCTGCCCAATGAGGAATTTCTGAGGGGCCAAGAGGAGGAACTATCAAATGCTGCTCCTGAAAAAGCAGGTAAAACCCAGGAGAGTGCACGAGGAGATACCCTGATTTTCTGGAACACAAGATGTGTTATGGGGTTCCCAAACCATCTCACCCAAAGGTTATATGTCCTCCAGTATTTCTGGGGTTGGGCCAAAAGCTAAGGGAAGAGAATTAGTCCTGATTGGGTAGGAAAGGGGAACAAGACAAGCAGTCAACTGACCAGGAAGGGAAAAACTCCCTGAGATTTGCATCTCCTAGTGATTTGCACATACTGGTAGCTGCTTTATGACCTGCAGGAGGAGGACTGCACAAGGCTGTTGCTTTATTCACCCCTGAGCATCTTCAGTCTGTTTGGGCTGCCTCGCTGCAGTCTGTAACTCAAGGGAGCTGTATCCATGACAGGACCCACAAGCCCACCCTGACATCTGCCAGGGCCACCTCAAATCCATCTCCAGGATGCACAGGAGTACTCAGGCTCCCAAAACAGCCACGCCCAAATCAGGAGGGCGACAGGGGAGGAGAAAAGACTGTGTCACTGAACCAAACACTTAGCAGACAACAGGAGACAGTCAAACAACTCTAAGACAGAAAAGACGGGGGCTTACTCATTACACCGGGGTCCCCCGCCTTTGTAAACATATGGTACATTACCAGATACATTCCACCCCAAGAGGCATGTATCCACAACACAAAACACACCACTGCAGTTGCTGTTAATTAGTCACCGCCCCATTGGCAAGTCTCAGCCAAGAGGTCAAGGACTGGGTGAGCTCTGGAGCCTAAACTATCCTCTTAGACCTACTAATGTTTTCCCCACAAGATAAATAGCATGCATGGGTGCAGAGAGGGGAGGGGGGCTGCCTTGGAAAGGCATATGGGGCCTCTGCTACCTGTTCAGAAGATACATGGGAGGTCATCAGTCTTCCAGTGCTCTGCTCTGACGTTTTCCTATAATGTTTTAATATGGCTAAAGAGAAAGAGGTCGTTACCAGCTGTCCTGAGGAGGAACACAGCAGAAGCGGCGGGGCGGCCCTCCAGCCTCATGTGCCAGGGTGGGCTCCCCTGGGCAGGGTGGCATCGGCTGCTGGAGGAGAGGGGGGTCTGGGAGGTGGGGATAAAGAAGAGGGTTCTGCTTGCTGCTCTCTCAGCAGTCAGCACATTGTGGTACTATATCAGAAAAGCCACACGAGATGCTCTGAAAGCCAGCGGGGAAGTCTGATGCTGGCACGTAACTCTGCATGGGGAGAGACAGGAAGCAGGACTCAGACAGGCAGATGGAAATACACGGCTCAGGAATAATCTAGAAAATTCAAACATATCAGTCCATGTTTTGATGTTCACAGACACCATCTACAAGAAAGTTTAACATACCCAAATGTTTTTCCTAAACTAAATTTCTGCTCCAATGCCAGTACTAACAGGATTAACATGAGAAACCTGTTGTGTCTTGCTATTGAAGAAGATAATCAAGCAAATGATAAACAAATTGATCAAGAGAAAGACACTGTGTGTCATTCTGCAGCAAGAAAGCCAAAAGACAGAATTCTGAGGAAAAGCTTCTCTGCATTTGAGAGCTATTCCCAGTGAAACGGGATTTCCCCTTTCTGCTTTCATTTGAATGGCATTTGAAAAACACAGCTGCAGAGTTCCATGCACACAAGGTATGGAGCCAAGTGGGGAACCCTCCCAGCCAGGCCGTCACAGCCTTCAGCAGCAGATCTGAATTTAGCTGTCTGTCCTGTCTTCACAGCATACAGGGCCCAAGTCAAGTCCTTGACTCAAATGCTCCCAAGCTTCAACAGGCATCTGACCCTCATCCGGACTGGGGTCCTTGAGACCACCCATAAATCAGCAGCCAAAGGCAAACTTCTGCCCCCAGCTGACACAGGAGGCTACATCAGTCCGAACACAATGCACCCGGTGTCTGACCCAACCTCTGCCAAACTGCGGATTACACCTTAAACCTGGAGTTCAGAGCAAGGCAGGCAGGATCTGGCATCGCAGAGCAAGGTGATCACCCATCTGCCTGGAAGATATATTGAATCTTTTCAGTCATGTGTTTAGTTTCAGAATTTGAAAAATCTCATAACTTTCTCTGTCATCCCCTTGCACCTGAAGCAAGCACTCCAGAGCCCTCCCTTCCTGACCCCAGCCACGCTGTCAAGCTTCGCCATCCTCATACCAGCTTTGCACCCCAGCTGCTTCATCTTCCTGTGCCCCCCAATACTCTGCCCACAGAATCCACAGATATTAATTGATTTGTCAAAAGAAAGTTCAGGCAAGGATGTATTAAATCAAAACATTCCACTCATACCTCCCAGGCTTCTCAGTGCAACTGAGATTCCTCAAATACGGTAAAAGAACAAAACAAGACAAAACAAAACGGAGAAGGAAAGAACAGAAAAAGTGGAAATAGAAACCAGACGGATGAAAAGCAGAAGGAAAAAGAAAACCAACAACAAAACACAAATAAGTTGGAGGACAGCCCTCACTAAAAGCTGCAGGTTGGGGTTTTTTGTTAAGAATTTGGCAGCAGTGGCTTTCTGTGATATGTCACTGCATGAAATAAATAGAATAGAGCAAGCATTATAGGAAACAACTGCCATATGCGAGGGTGGTGGCAGCCTGTGCTTTCCCCGCCACCCCCTATTGCTTTTGTCTGCACTAAAGCTGCGTTTAAACTAGTGAAATCCATCTCTATCTGTCTTAATGTATAAATACATTTTCAGCCAAGACCCACCACTGGCTGTAGTTGTATGGCAACTCTCAATCGAAATGTCTAAGCAGGGTTTTGACTTTATCCCCAGCTCATTGTTAACGCATTTAACAGGATTTTCAAAAATTCCCTTTGCTCTTTGAGGTGATACCCGGTTCTCTGGTGATACGTAGCAGATCTCTCTGATGCAGTACAGCTCGCTATTGAGTGTCAAACCCTGTTTGCCCACTAGCATAGAAAAACAGAAAACATCATATGGACAGCTATAAAAGCTGCAGAGAACTGGATCTGAGAAAACTATAACCTTGTTTGTATTGGAGGATATTTCACGTATCCTAGTTTTAAAACTGCTTGTTATTGCACAAGTACGTCTGTGCACAGAATTGGACATACTAAATGGACTGGACTGTTGAAATGGCAGCTCAGATACACTGCTAAGGCAGGTAATTAAACCGATGAGTATATGAATGACCTGGTTAAGAATCTCAAGAAAATAGAAAATTCCTCAGGAGGCAAAAACTGGAATTGAAATATCAAAATTTATCCTGTAGCAAAAAATAGCTTCCTTTCATTCCTTTGCCACCAATGCTTTAAAAAAGAACAAGGAAAAAGAAAAGTGCATCAAATGAAAACCCAAATAATACATGAAAACATTCTCCAAAACTAAATAGGCAGAGAAGCACAAAGCCCTGTATATATTCAATACTATTTTTAGAAAACATTTAAACCTACAGACTTCAAAATTAATTCTCTAAAGTACATTTCTATAGCGCAATACAAATCTCCTTAAATTCCATAGTTCACAATATTTAGACAAGAAGGTTCCCTTTGCTATTAAATGCTATAGGACCTGCCCAGAAAGGTTAGCAACTCTTTCTAGGATATCAAAATCTTTTCGGTTCAGTTCATCACTAAGAAAAGTTTGGACTGATTTTAATTTGATCAGACTTGAGTTGTTGTCAGAATAATTTACTGAACAGTTACTGTGAAAAATAGGGAGGCTTTTTGGTTCACAAATGAAATCAACTTTGTTAGGAGTATTCACAATATTGCAGCCCTTAAAATGTCATGTGCTCCAAAACAGTACACGCTTTGTGGCAATAACGTATTGCCAATTGTTAACAGGAAAAGCTGTACGTGGAATTCACAGCAATCACTTCACGGGGAAGGCAGGCAGCTTTCTCACTAAAGGTGAGTTAGGTGATGAGCCCCGCTGTATTGGCAAATCCACCAAAATCAAGAGCTATATAGCTATGTGGGTGCCTACCTTTCCAATTATGTCAGTGGAAGTGAAGGATTTAAGTAGGAGTCGATGTTTACAGACTCAACTGGTAAGTTCCCAGCAGGTTGCAGTGATAGCTGTTCTTCTTCCAACCTTGTCATGTACGGCCAAGGTTATCAAGTTGATCTGATCCTTTTTGATTGCCTTCTTTGACGTGATTTCTTGGAGGACGTCATGAGTTTTCACTCCTCAAAACCTCACCTAGAAACCACCTGAAGGTACCAGGAGGTAGCAGAGGTACCAGGGCAGAGGTGCAGCAGACAAAAACATATGCTGACATTTATTATACAAGTTCAAGCCTCCATTCTTCTATGCGTCTTTTGGCAACACTAAATTCACCAAGACTGCCATCAGAAAAATGCAATTGAAAAATAAGAAAGATTATCAGGCTCAAGAACCAGTATTTTAAACCGCATCCTATATTGGGCTTTTGTTTCCTCATTCCACTAACTTACTTTTACTAAGGCTGATTGTAGCAATGGCATGAAATTAAGAGAGAAAGAGGGAAAAAGGAAAAAGAGGGGAGGGGGGGAAGGAAGAAAAACACTCTCTGTTTGTTTAGATTGGGTCACATTGTGAATTTAGGTTTCATTTTTCTCTTAATTTTGTGCAAAGATTGGCCTTAAGAAGAAACACATTTCTGGAATTGGGAACCTACAGCATGGTACAGCTTTCAAGACACCATGCCAAAGTGTCTCTTTAATTATTTTTTAGATGAATTTTCCTTGTTCTGAGCTAATGGGTAACAGACCATGTCACAAAAATATTCCACATCCCTATTTATTCAGCAGAGGAGAGCTTTTCCTAAGAGTTTTTAAGGGATTTAAAAACTATAGCAGAGAGTCCTCAGAACCAATGCCTGTGGGCTGTAGGCATCTAGTTCAGGTTCACTGGAGCCACATTCAGCCAAGGACTTCCAGTTTCAGGTGCAATTTAAGATTAAACTTAGGATGCTCAGGAGGCAACAGACCTGTTTGCTCTCCTCTGTTCCCTCACTGCCTTCACACCCCAGAGTAAAACCCTAAGAGAGCTCCCAGAATCTTAGGTACAGCTTCAACAATCCTTTAAAATAAAATAAACCTGCTTGAGCGATTAAGATGCTGTTGATGTTTAAAAATACTGAATGCATGAAAATTAACAGATACCCCTGAGTCATCTTCAGCCAGAAAAGCCATAAGAAACCCTGGAGCAAGGCATTTTCAGCTACAAAAGGTGCTGAGGTCCATGGCAGGAGTCACTGTAGGAAGCCGGCTGAGAAGCCTGGCTCTGGGAATCCCTCAGCCCCTCCAGGTTCAGCCTTCCTCCTCAGGAACCACTGCCAGGGGGCACCTGAGGCAAGAGAGATGGCCAAAACTGGTGTAGGATACTGATGTTGGGGAGAGGGCGGCCACCCAATGCCTCAGCCAGCTCAGCTCTGGGGGACTGGGTGGGATGCTCTTTCTGGAGGAAATCACATTTTTCTCTAACATAAGTCCTTCCCAAAAGGGCTGCTGAAGCCAGCCCGCTTTCTGTTCTCAGTAATCATTTTACCAATATTTCAAAGGCATTATGTAACTGAAACAGTGTAAAGTTATTGCTACCGACATTGTCAATAAATCATTAACATTTCTTAACAGGAACAGCACAACTGTTCATGTCATGGCTGTCTCTTTCACTTTCAAATCAAAGCTTTCAAATTAAATATTCATTTATTATTAAAATATTAATGCAGTCCCACTGTTTCTGTAACAAATATTAATTTCTTATGGCATTTCCAGGCAAATGCATATATTATAAACTTTGCCTCCCACAGGAGGTCCCTTTCCCTCTTTCAGCGTTATCCTGATACGGGGCCAGGAAGGGACTTTGAGAGAAGGAGGGGCTGCCTGATGAAGGGGAAGCAAGGTGGATAATTTAACTTAAAGTGTACCCCATTCCTCCCCTCCTACACACCTTCCCCACCCTTAGATCAGGATATCGAAGGCTGCCATTATATCTCCCGCCTACAGAATGAGTCATTCATACATTCAGCAATTCCTGTTGGAAAAACAGTGAATGCCTCTGTCACCAGGGCCCATTACAGAAATTAAACTTTGCAAATCATCAGGGAGGGGCAAGATTTAAAGTCTTTCAAGGCACACTCCTGGTCTCTCTGGTCTCAGTAAGAGCAGAATTGATTTGACAATAAGCTTTTACAGCCTTAATGTCTACGGTAGGCAGCACGCACATACCCGGGTAGGAAGCATTCAGAGGAATAGACTACTTCTCTCCTGGATATTTTATTTTTTCCAGTGGTTCATCTCAGGCAAAAAGACACTGAATGGAAATCCACAGTGGCATTTCCATTGCTGTACCACAGCTGACATCTAAGACTCGCACGAAGAGCACTTCTTGCCCATCTGGCTCCTGCCGTGTGTCCCCACATGAGGGTCCCTGGAGGCAGGAAACCAGGGAGGGCAGCGAGCCGGGGGGGCTGCAGCACCCCAAGCAAATCTTCGAGCTTTCTAGGATTTCACTCTGTAGGAAACTCTGATTGGGAGGATTCAAAGGAAAAGCTAAGATTATTCACTAACAAATGGTCAAGACGTAACCCCATTCAGAAAGGCTAATTTTCTGCACAGTTTACTATAATTACTTCTGTTGCTTGTAGCTTCCTTATCCTTCCTCCTGAGACCATTAAATCTACGCTACTCTTCTTCAGAGAGAGGAATAAAAGCTCTTTGGGCTTCAGGCTCTTTAGTATTTTCTCTCATTATTTCTTTATCCAGTCATGAGACATCCTGGATTTTGTTTGGGGATTTGTTTGTTTGTTTGTTTGTGGGGGTTGTGTTGGTTTTTTAAACCAAGTACTTCATCTGCATAAAATTCATTCACTTGCATTCTTCAGGGGAAGGGAAATTATTTCTTGTCTCAAAAAGCCAAGAGCTTTTTGTCATTGTCAATTTTCAAAAAAATCTGTCAATGCCAATTGCCAGACCTCCCTATCTCTACATCTCTTACAGGCCTGTGAGGTCTTTGAGGCAGGGATAGCATTATCAAGGCTTAACAAAGAGCTTCAAGCACAACTGAACACAGGTTGCAACTGAAATACACTGGTGCTGGATTTCAGATTGGTTGTTGGATGCTGACTTTAAAATGATGTTGGGAGATTCCTTCCTCAATAGGAAGAGCAAGAGGTGCCACCCTGGAGGTACCATGCCACTTTATGCCTTTCTAATCCTGCTACATGCCAAGTCTTTGTGTCTGGGTATTCATTGCCTGAGTGCTCAATGGGATTAGAAAAGCTACTTTCTCAGTTTATTCTGAATACAAGAAAATCTGTTAGCTCAAAGGGGTTCTCGGCTTTCTTTGAGGTCTGCCATCACAGGACATGTTGCAGAAGCCATATAATCACTTAGGATTAAAACCACAAAGGACTACCTTTGACAGTACTAACTTGGGGTACTTTTATCACTGAGAGAGGAGTTTGGATGCTTGGTCTACCCGAGGGTGTTTCTGCTTGGCAATCTTTCTTTCTGTGCAAATCCCATGCAATGACCATCTTTGGAAAGAGTGCTCCTCAGCAGAAACTAGGGGCATGAGCAGTGAATGTACTATTGGAATTGTGTTTCCTTAAATTCTCAGAGATCACATACAAGGTACAGCCATCACATCCAGGAGAAGCATGGAAACCCACCAATTCGGTCAGGCAAACGTCTCGCCCAGCCATCACCCCTCCTCTCACAGCCCTGCCCCTCTCCCTCCCCTCTCACCAACCGCCTCCCGCTAAACCCATCACTCTCCCCTCCTGCCAAAAAATTGTTCCTCTGCATCTAGCCCCAAATGTAACATTCACCTCCCCTCTTCTTTCCCTTTCCGTAATTGCATCCTTCCCCTCTCGTACTGTCCAACTCTCCACATTCATTTTCTTTCTCCCATTACTCTCACTTTCCATTCTCTCCCCTCATCCTTCCCACTTGTAAATGGTACCTGTCCTTCTTTATATACCACTTTGCCCTTTCTCCCTCCAAAGCAGCATCCAGCTCCTGGAAGCATTCACTGTCTATTTTACCTCCTCCCTGTAAAATACTTCATGACTTTTTTTTTACTTTTTTTTTTAAAAGGATGCTACATAAAAATAAACTATATTCTTTTTTGAAAGTCCCTGTGACCATTAAACCACCACACTCAGCGGTGAGTTTTTACAGCTCATCATAAAGCCTCCTGCAGTCCCATTATAGTTGACTAAGGGAATAAAATATGGTTTGAAAATAATCCCAACAGTCTACCATTACTGATTTCCTCCTGTGCTTCTTAACCGATTAAAAAAATCAACATATTAGAAGTACTTTCTCCCCAGGTTTTCAGAGCAGCTCCCAAAGGAGACAGAGGAAGGGAGAGCATGCAGGGTAGCTCCAGCTGAGTCCACCACGCTGGTTACCAGTCCACGCACAAAACAGAGTGGATGCAACGCACCCAACCACTCGCCTTGCCCTGCGATGCAGAGGCATCCAGTCACACGTTTGCTGCCGATTAGGACACCTTTGAGTGGCATCAGTCTAGTTTTTCGACCAGAGACTAGGGAGGGTACATCGAGGCCTCCAGAAGGGACATGACAAACCAAAAAGGAAATAAGCGTAGGAGCAGCCTCAGAAGCAGACGACAACGCTGGAATGGGCCCCGGGCTTGGCTGCAGGACCAAGTGGACGAAGGCACCGTGGGGCCCCTCTCCACGGACGTGTTTTGGGGTGGGTGTGCAGGAGGAAGTGGCGCAAACATGAAGCGTGAGTCAGAGCCACACCTCGCAAGTGGCTGTCACCAAAGTCTGTTATTGTTATGCAGGAGACTCTGGCATTAGTGGGAAGGTTTTCTGGGTTGTGGCCAACGAAGAGATTGCTGTGGAGGATATTAGGTGTAACAGGATGTTTTTCTAGCAAGGGCTAGAGGCAGAAGCTATGTCATTGCTTTGGCTTCCCTTCTTCCACACCTCCACTAGGGATGAAAATGGATCCCAAGGTGGGGAAAAAACTTTGAACGTGTCAGAGTCAGCAATTCACTCTCCCTTCTTTTTGAACAAGTTATTTAAAAGTACTAATAATTGCATTAGGGATAAGCACATTTTCCAGTTATCCAGATCACTCTCCCTCCCTAACGCTGACATTTCAAATAGACTGTTACAGAGTTATACCATTACTAGATTAAAAGGGTGTCACATGCAGCCTCAATTATAAATTCAAGTGATTGTATTAAGTGAAAGAATCTCCTAAAAATAATAATGTTAGTTTTATAACATTATTCTCTGCAGCTGTAGCATGCTCTATGAGCAGTAGGGAGAATCACAAAAGCTTTACACTCTGTATCAGAAGGTGGGTAATGTTGGCCCAAAGTTTCTCTTTACTTCTATGTGATGATTCTCAAAACCTTTCGTACAAGAGAAATGCAAGATGACTAGCAACATCTACAGTAGCACAGACTTGCAACTTTTCTCAGCTGATCTATGCCTTCTGTTCCTTGAAAAATAAACCAATCAAAAAATCTGGTACTAAACCACCAAATCCCCAAATTACTACCAGTAATACAGAGTCCAAAGGATCATGCTACAGCACCATAGCACAGAGCGAAGCAGGGCAGGTGAGTGGGTATCTGGAGTTGGCCTTATTTTGTCTCTCACCAAGACTTCTTTTGCCACCTGCACTGCCTCTCAACCTGTCCTATCTTGAGCTTGGACCGGAAAAAACTTATCACCTGCTTTCCCACAGATACTGAGCAGGGTTCAGCATGTCACATTAATGTCACCGGCCCTACTAGCATTCTGTGAACGGCTCTGGTTTTGCTTTTAACATTGGTAATATTCTCCTTCAGCTATTAAATGTACACACACACTCATTCCTGCATGTGCTCTACTTTCTCATATAGTGTCTACCTAGAAAACTTCAGCATAACAGGGGGCACAAAGACAACATTTGATTAATGATAAGCAACAGGTATAATCTTTAGTCAAAATATCACTTCTAGGTAATTGCTCTGCAAAGGTAAAAGGCAGTCCCTTTCTACATAACTTGCAAAGTGTATTTTAAAGATAATTGTGATGGTCAGACATCATCTGGAGCAGGAACATTTCTTCCCAACACTGGAGAGCAAGTGGTTGTTCCCTACCTTCATTCTCTAGTTTTCTCCATTTTGCTTATCCCAATATCAAATTAGGTAAACTCTTGACATTTTCCTTAGATCACTTACAACCCCCAAAATGTTCACAGTTTGTTTGAAGGATCGTCCCAAATCTTCAGATGCTTTGCTGCCTCTGCTCTAGGCTCTCCAAAATTCTTCAAAACTCAAAGGAGGGCAGAAAACCTTTTCTAGGATTTACATCTTACATCTGGTTGAACTGTGATGCCCTCAAAACAGCCTCTGACATGACTTTTTGACATATCTGGTCCCGTGAAGCCAGGAATTGCAGAGGGCTATACAAACTGAAGCTTTCTGAAAAGGTAACTTGAATCTCCTCTAAAACACTGGGCTCACAATGGACACTGTGTTAAACCAAAGATTTGGGGAAGAAGCTGCATTTCCTTTCTCCAAACATGTATCACCTATCCTTAAGCTCAGAGCCTGCCAGACAGACAGGATTATACCTTTGTATATCAATTTGTGCTCTTCAGCTCAGTGGAGGTAGGCTAAGGATGATGATACATCCCCATGAAGCTGCCATGGCAGGGCTGTAAGAGTTATTACAGTGACAAGTGGCTACTACCTGGCCACTACCCAGGAGAAAATAGTGTATTGTGACCTATCAAAAAATATAAGCAGGGATTTTCATAACATTGACAAGGAAAACTGCATTTTATAGCCAGGTAATGACAAATGTATATTTGTATCAGAACCTGACACTTTACACAGTGTATAATGTCATAGACCCCAAGACACTAAATTTTTTACTATTTCATTTTTTTGCCGTATCATGGTTTAAAAAAACCCCAGCCATCTGTTGCAATTATAGCAATGAATTACACCACCACAGATGGAAGAAAATTCATAAGGTTGCAGAGTCAAGATTTCAGCGATTAGGAAATCCCTGAATTATGCTTGACTGTGCAATCAAAGTTTGTTCCCCATGTGCACACACACTACAACAATGTCCCCAACACCACAATCACATGCTCCTTTATCACATGCTACTTAGGGCTGCCTCACTCAGCGCACAGATCCTTGTTCCAGGAATGAACCAGGGTGGAGAGCAAATGAAGCTCTATTTTTGGCACGTGAGCATGGACAGCAGGCTATTCCTCTACCATGCAAGAGCAGGGGCTCCAAAACCATGCAACATGCACAGTTAGGGTCAGAATTAGCTGCAAATTTAGGACCAAAAAAATGCACATCAGCAGAGTGAGGCCCCCACATCGTATTAACAAATATCAAGTTTTTTTGTGTGGGTGTTTGAGAGTTTCACATTGAAACAGCTGTGAGTTTGTTTGGTTTTTTTAATGGGTAATACAAAATAATTTCCTCCCAATTTGTTCCTGGAAAGAGAAGACTACTTTGGCTCAAATATTTTAAGAGATGAACCAGCAGGAAAAATTTCAGCCTGCATGAATAACTACAAAAAGTCATAGTTTTATATTGAAAGCACTAAAAAATCATAATCTTGGCTGTTATCTCTCACATGGCCTATTCTCAGAAGCAGCTACACCTGAGGGCATTTGTTTTAAGGTAGATTTGGGGTTTTGTTTTGGTTTTGTTGTTTTTTTAAGCTGTAAGTGAAATTCTGGACCATGCACAATTCTCTTGAAGCTATATAAAATTAAGCTAATAGTTTTGGCCAAAAGAGATGAAAAAGAACAGAAAACAAAAGAAAGAGTCCAAATGTTTCAGTTCCAACTTTTCAAAACGATGGGATTCAATTTTTCACTCCATGTGAAGTTTTGAGACCAAGTTTACCTCCGTTTAATTTTAAATCATTGCACGTCTACATTCAATGCTTTATTTCAAGCTACACAAAAATTGTTGTCTAATCTGATGCCCTCCACGTCTTGAGGGGAAGGCACTTCATGAGGTGGCAGTGACAAGAGGCCATGCGACAAATCTCAGCAGAGCTTTTCCGCAGGCTGAAGTCTTTTCTGTGCAAGATCTGCAGGAGCCTCTTTCCAGGAGCTTTTGGAAACACGTTACGCAGAGGAAAATATTTCCAAGACTCTGGTTATCTGAGTTTCTGCTTTCCCTCTCTGGGTGTGGTTTGGAAGATGCTTTCCAGAGACATCCTCCTCAATCATGCAGTCTGTTGTCTGCATTAACACCTCCATATTTGGTTAAATTGTTGGTTCAAGATACCTTCTGGTAGTTAGCTGTCCAATGCTGACCTCCATTAGCAGCACCCAATTAGCTGGGACTATCTGCAAGGACGTTTTGGTTCATCTCTGGAAAGCTTGCAAGAGACTGGGGAAAAGGTGTTGTGGTGTTTTGCCTGTCCTTTCAGCAGCCCAGGGATCAATTCTTCCAGGGGCAACTTATTATCCTCCACAAGTTATTTCAGAAGACGCATTTCTTCCCTCCAGGAGGGGAGGAATTTTCCAAATTCATTGTACAGCTCTATGATCCTGATTCTAATTGGGCCTGTTTATAAATGAAGGCATCCATCACCTTGCAGAAGAGAGGTCAGCTCTAGACTTAGGGAGGATGCTTATTCCCTTTGCCACGCAGGAAGCACAAGTCAGATTGTGCTATGCTATCAATACACTCAGTCTATTTTTCAGGAACAAACTATAAATTTTTCCAGCAAGTGCATTTATTATAAGTTTGTTTGCCAAGTGCAGTGGTGTTGCCTTCCTTCTTGATTATGGTGAAGTAAAAGTGATTTTGTTTTAAATGGGAAAACAAATGGAACGGATTCTCTGGTCTTCCAACCCTCGCAGGCACCTCTGGTATGAGGTTTATCACTCAGCAAGGGTGAGGGGGAGGAAATAACTTTTTTGGACGCCCCTTGTTATGATATGGACAGCTGATCATAATACAAGATAATCCACAATGAATTATTTTTGACAATGTTTTACAAAACTGTCACAATGGTATGCAAGTCAGAGAAAAAAGCTCTAGGCCAAATCCCTAGAAAACATAAATCGATTTATACTGGAGAATATGCCCCTTTGTCTATAGCTTACAGAATTATTCATGCCAAATCACTTAATAGAGAAGTTTGGGCTTTTTTCTTGTTGCTGGATAAGTTACTGAGGGATACAGCTGTGCTGGTTCCTGCATAAGAATAACCTCATGATGAGACCCAGTCTCCATCTAGCTCAGTATCCTGCCTCCAACTGTGTCCAGGGGGCAAAAGGCAGCAGAAGGTCCTTCGTCCATGTGACAGAACAATAGATGAGACCTGAAGGTAAACCAAAGTCCTCCGCTTTTTATCACAGAGTAAGAAGGAGTCAAGTACCTGCATCACTGTGTGGCTTTTGGCATCGTAGCGCACCGGTAACTGATTTTACATTTCCCTAACAACTCTCAATTTGCTAGCCATGCATTCATTTCTACCTGCCACCTTCTGCTAGATCAACGCTGAAAGCGTGTGTGCACATGAAATGCTGAGCTATGGGCACACCGCTTCTGGGATTTTAGATGAAACAACTGCATTTCACTGGCAGAGTTAAAAGAAAGCATTACCTATTTCTCTCATCTGAGACTGTAAGAAACATTCAGAGTGGGATTTCTTATCTACTAAACTTTCCGAGGGCTGGCCTGAAGGACGTGGGCACTGTTTCCTTGAAATAGCACACAGCGTATTACATCAGGCTCGTGTCTGTCCCAAGCTGAACTACGGAGTAACTGGAGAATGGAAAAACGCTGCCAGCGCCCAAGTTGCCTGTTGCCACCTCCCACTGTAAGCTCCTTATCTGGGAAGTGCCTCGTGAATCGGATGGCAGAGTTTCAACCCACGAGCTGCTGCCTCTTCTGGTGCCCGTCCCGCCCGAAACTGCCCACTGCGGCCGCAGAGCTGATCCCAGGCAGGACAGCCCTCACACCACATCGCCGCAGGAGGGACAGGGTGAACGGCCAAGTGCACAGAGGAGGATTGGCCTTTCCAGGCTTTTGTAGCACTGCGTACAGGGCAACAGGATTCTGATAAGGAGGGAGGGGGAACGACTAATTTTGCCATCAGATGAAGTAAAATTAGCTTAGGTGAGTAAGGGTGTCTGGCTGGCAGACAGCCTATTTCATATACAGGCCAGTGAGCTCAGCTCCACGGCCAAGAAAACAGTGGGATTTGTATTTTAAAGTGCTTTGTTAGATCAAGTGCTCATAGCCAAAGCTGAGAGCAAGTCATAGGGGGAGGAATGGGGTGGTGGCAGCTGGGAGTCTGGCAGCTGTGTGATCTCTGGGGGCTACAAATGAACATGTAAATTTCTATATTAAGCAGCAAAAGCATCTATTAGAGTAAAATTGCTCCAGCTTAATTGTTAGATAGGCATGTTTGTTAAAATACAATTTAAGCAAGATCATATCGTTCTTCCTCACTCAAGAGTGTATGCTCGATAACGTCGTTTGTCAGCAACTGCCTATTATGTTAAATAGCTGAGGAATTGCTGGATATCTTTCTGCTTAGATAATAACATTAAAGTTTCTTGAAGCATTTTAGAAGTCTGACTAATCTCTCTGTCTCTCTATTTTATTTTTCTAAAGTGAATTTAGTGCTGGTGAAAGGTTCCAGATTGACAGCCCTGGAGACAGGAGCTGATTGCTTATCCACATAATAGGTACAGTCCAGACAGCTGCAGCGTGCGTCCCGCTCCCTCCCAGCCGCCGGGTCTGGTTCCTGCACCTTGCACTGTCACTGGGAACACTGAAAAGTGCCTGCAAGGCTCTGCTGCAGGTGTGACGGTGGTGGGCACTCACCCAGGTCATCCAGGGTTTTGCCAGGTTAACCTTCTCGGGTTCCCTTTATAGCCAAAGACGAGGCTATAATGATTTACCCTCCAGAAGAACCATCAGCAGCCTCACTTCATCTCATCTACCTCCTTTTGACTGTTAAGGGAGCCTTGGGACTTGAGGCTTATGAAGGTGCAGTTAACAGGGAGTCTGTGGGGCTCACTCATCTCCTGGGAAGTTTTTGGGCAGGTGTCTTTCACTACACGCAAGCAAATACTCACAACCTCAAACCTGTCTTGAAGCCCAGGCCTTGAGCGATGCCTGCAGTGGAGAACTGGCAAAGACACGGAAAATAGTCTTTGGTTGAAACTGCCTAAAAATGTGCAACAACCAGAGCCAGCCAAACAACAGAGAATTAGTTTGTTTGCTTCTGACAGGTACAGAACTGAAAGGATCTGAATGCCTGGACAATCATCAGCTGGCAACAACATTCAGACACCAACAACCCAAGATGCATTTGAATGACAGTCTAGTTACAGGAAAGCTAATGATAGGTGGTACCAAAGCTATCCAAGTCCCTGAGTCAAAACATCACTCGGCATTCAGCCCTCATTACTGGGCATTCCCACATAGTGAAAGATTTATGCATTGGTAGGAAGAATATCATACTGCAGGAGACACGACAACTTGTGGGAAAGTACTTTGTTGAGGATGCAAGGTAGAAAAGGCACCTCTGGAAAATGCATTGAGCTAGAAAAGTCCTCTTGAGTACTTTACATATTACACCGTCAGATTTTCTCCTGCTGGCAGCACTTGAAGGCCTGCTTTGGCAAATCCAACTAAATCCGTGCAGCGCATGGAGCAAACAGGTAAAAAAAGCAGCAAATCTAACCAAAGTGGGTAGATCTGGATGCTATCTTAAATAAATGAGGAGGATTTTTCATTTGGCTATCGTTCCTGTTTTCCTTCATAGAAATGTTATTGCTCTTTCGATACCAATATGGCAAGCAAGGAAGTAACAAACTAAATCAGGCTGTTAGTTTTTCATAGTGGACGAGGCCTTTCCTTTCTCCAGCCCACTGCCTCCAAACATCCACATTCAAGCTCTGTATCAGCAAGCTTGCTTCTATGATGAATTGGGGCTGTTTTCGGCATCAACTCTTTGTGAGAGCCAGAGTGAAAAGCAATCCTAGGGAAAACCATACTAGATAAATGACTTTTACTCAACAATTCTTAGGTTGCTCTTGAGAAACTGTAATTGTTGGAGAAGGGAGGAGGATAAACCACAAGCCTCAGCAAGGAGAAAGGTTTTACACAATAGATCCTTGTTTTCCAAAATTTCCCCAACCAAACATCACAGTGGCAAATTCTATACTCCTATTTCATTTTTTTGGCTCTAAGAGGGAGAATATCTACATTCCCCATCCCATAAAGACATATATACATTATTAATATATACTTATGATTGCTGTTTCATGCGGATACTCCCAGGATGTAAAGTTTTGTTTACGCACAACAGCCTCTAAAGAATTGGGGGGTTGACCTCTTACATGCTTATTCAAATGCATTCAGACATTATCAATTTCATTTCCTATCATTGGAATATTACAATTCCAAATAATTTCCCTTTTATCTCAAATATTGACTATTCCAGGCCACAGAGTGAAATTGCAAACATTTTGGTTATAGCTCTAAGCAATACACACATCGTAAGTGCAATGAGCTGAGCTCACTCCAGTCCCAAAATTGATTTGGCTTCCACACCTCTGCAAATTAGGTTACATATTTCCATGCTCAAGCGAAAAAGCCAACCTACAACTTTAATGCTTAATATTTAAACAAAGTGCTTAATGTTTCCACACTAAGTTCTTTTTCTAAATTTAAGCCTTTGCCTAAGTTAGACAGAAAATAGTAATAGGTGAACCTCAAACCATTGGAAGGTTGGGTCCAGTTCAGAAGCTTATCCAAACCCCTCCTGTGTTTAAAAAACATTGGCTTAGAGACTTGCAAGAACATGAGTCACCTGGATGCCACTCTAACTTATTAGAGGCCATCAAACTTTGAGTGATGGTCCCCAAGTTCTCTTTCTGATCACCAATTTGGCTATTGCTTTCAAATTTAATGATGCTGAGTCACACTGATGATAAAATCTTTTGGAAAACCAGTTTAATCTTCAGAGCCACAGCCAAATGTAGGTCTGTCTGAGCCATGCCCTGATTTGCTCCCATCTCAGCCTATTCCAGTCCACCCTGGAACATTCCCTAAGGCCACGGCTGACGCAAAGGTGATACAAAATTAATAGATCTGCATTTGACTCCCCAGTCCTCCTATTACCAGGGGTATTCCAGAAAGGGCCTAAGATTTCACCTGCAGCACCTCTCTGTCAGTTCGGTTTATGTTAAGAGCCACAGAAAAATGTCAGATCAAACCCTGTGGCTAATGCAAGATGTACATAGTTGATGTGGTAGTTATATAAACCCATGACAACTACATTTACCCAGACTACACTCCAGAGCTGGGCAATGCACTATAGGAAAACAGTTTTTCTCAAGCCTGAATGTATGTCCACTGTAAAGAGAAAATGCGTGCTCTGCAGCCATCCTTAGCAACTTATCTCTAGAGACTGTCCAAAGCCTTAAAAGGCAGCCGTGGCCAGGTCTGGGTGAACTCAGGAGCCTTCAGAACATCACATGGAACTGTTGTTCTGTTAAAACTCACCATTAATCCACCAGGTTGAGGCATCCCATCTCACTTTATCTAACTGTTTATTGTAGGATGATATGATCCACCACAAAAATCACATCAGCCTTTATACACCAATAAACAATTTAAAGAGTCTTAGCTCAATGGTCCAGAAATAATAACCATTCTTATCATTGAGAGATAAAGGAAGACAAGAAAAGTTAATAAAAAGGGAATAACCAAGCTTTCTGGGGCCTAAGCAGAACTTGATACAGCTCAGAGTTTCAGTTAAGTCTTCTTCAGCTTCAGTTTTAGTGGAAATAAACCTAGATAGTTAGTTAGTGCCATTGAGTTCATAAAAAAACCCCACCATCAGGGACGGGGTATTTTGCAAACAGTGAGCTGGTAAAGCATGATGCCTAAAGAAAAAAAAAATGAACCACAACAAAAAAACCCTGTTTATGATCTTCTAAGGCTGTACTCAAGGCCACTGACATTACCAGAACTCTTCAGTACCTTTATCATCTTCCCCATCAAAATTGCTCTTCCTTCACGGAATTACCTAACTGACATCTAGGCCAGCATCACCTCTCTGCTGTCATTCATTTTAGGGCAGAGGACTGCAATCATTCACATGCTTCCAGAAGCAGAAGATTGCTTCCACTGGCAGACCATCAGGTTGCTTTGACATGGTGAACCAGCTGGGGACAAGTCCACTGTAGTGGGAATTTGTCCTTAGGTATTTATGCTTATGGTGATATCGTTCCCAACAGAAACAGAAAAGAGCAACAGAGAGAGCCAGAATATAAGAAAAAATTACTGCCTTTAAGTAATGGCAGTAACTTACACCAAAATTATCCATCATCTGTGACGCTTCTCTGGGAATTTCTGGACCCATTCCTGTCACAGCTTCAGAGAAGAAACCTGGGCTATGAAAGGACCTAAGTTGTGTTCTCTGATGGCGACATCACAGAGATCAAATTCACTCAAGGGAACCCAAATAACCTATTTTTATTCCTGCAACTTCTGGTAAATTTTATTTCTGTGACTTGAGGTGATTATTTTTCCCTTTTGATACCATTTTCAGTGCATGCCCTTCATCTCCCCTGTGGAGCCAGCCCAAATGTCACAGAGACTATTAATGGTGTATACTTAACACACATACTTACAGTATGTTCATTCTCAGGGAGACTAAACATTATTGAAAGGTTACAGCATTTATTTTGATGTGTGTCTGTTTAACCAATTCTAGCAAATGTTACACAAACACAAAATGGGCTTTCCTTCCCTGTTCCTCACAAGCCACCCTGAGCCATTGATTTTTAAACTGAAATCCTCCCTTAAATCAATGAGGAATTAAAAACCTGATGCCACAATAAGGCACATAGATAGTATGAATGTACAGCAAACAGATGTGTAAAGGAGAAAGAAACGTTTCATCCTCACTTCCTGTAGCCCTACTAAAGCCAGTTTCCAGCTTCAAGTCCAGCAGTTTCTATCAACTTCTGGCTGATTTCAGGGACCACCTCTCCAGCAGTAATGTGATATTAGGAAGAACCATCAGTCTGGTTCCTCACTATCTTGATTCTTATTTAACGGATGAGATTTGGATGGATTTCTTGTGATTCCTAAGGATTTCCTGTTTTCATTGGGACTGGACATAACAGTCAATAAATACAGCCCTTCCTGTGGCCAAGTCCCTAGCAAGGAGCACAAGCATGGAGAAAACACCAAACCTGTAAAACAGTGGTTAGAATTTAAATTTTCGTATTATCCCAGCTTTGGTTTAGAGAGGATCTAACCATGCATCCATCCCTAACAGTCACCACTCATCTGCAAAAGTGAGCTTAATAATCCCCACTGTAGCTGCTAACAACTCTATCGACTCTTATGTGTTTTTTCAAGAGAGTTAGACCTTTAGAAAAAAAAACACAGACAAAACCAACCAAGTAGTTTCCCCCTGTTGCCTCAAACTGTATAAAATCACAAAGATTTAGTGCTAGGGAAACCCCACATCACACCTCAATGGACTGCAAAGAGAGTCAAGGGCATATGAGGCCACAGCAAAGTCAGGTGGTTCTATTTATCATGTGCTAGTTCCACCTTGTTTTACCATACTTTAGGAGTTGCTGTTGGGGAATACATCCAATGCCATCAAAGCAGAGTGCTAGCATAAACACGAAGCCAGAATCATAAAGCGGTAGCAGCTACTAATGTTCAGAATATTAGGAAAGCTAATGAATAGGTTCCCTCAGTATACATCCCCAGTTCAAAAATACAACCTTCCACTGCCAGTCACCAGTGTCTTTTCTTTATGCTGGAAGAAATTGGACTGACTGGACTCTTTAACCAAAAGGTCAAATGTGAAAATAAACTAAGGAAGCCCAGGCTGTCCTTTCCTCAAGCATCACACTGCTCTGACACCTTGTCCTTGGACTCTAAACTGCTCTTTTTCTCAGAAACTCACCTTCAAGAAACCCACCGTTCACCGCCTGCTTCTTACCTTCCTTCTAGCTGCCAGCCAGCACAGGCATCTGCCCAGGCACTCCCCAGACCTGGAGAAGCTGGAGCAGCAAGGAGGTTTGCTGCTACGGGCAACGAGGAAGTGGTGTCAGAGGCCTCATGGCTGGCCTCTTAATTGCTCCCAGAGAGCCCTGTAATCCTACCTGTGCCTTCTCCAAATGGACCAGAGTTGTATCTTGGGTGATATTATGGGGTAAAGAAGGAGCTTGGAGTTAGGCCAGTAGAAGTAGAATAAAAGAGCTGCCAGTTCTATACCTCAGCCACTCTTCCTGCTCTCCGGAACACTCTTCCTTGTGTTCACACCCGTCCCAACCCAGCCCTCCCAGTCAGTCAGACTGGGAAGCTTTCAGTGCACTGCTTCCAGCTGAGCAACCTTGGAGGAGAGAAGAGGAAGAGACTCTGTCCCTCATCTGAACACAGCAATCCTCAGTCCTCAGGAGATGACCTTGAAAGAAATGTCCTTCCCAGGGCAGGCAGCCCAGTGATGCTATGGAAGGGAGCTTAGCAGCTCTTGCACAAATAGCCATTGGCATTTTCCTATTGCCAAGACTGCAGCCTTAAAAATAAGTAAATAAAATAGAAACCTAAGACTGGCAATATATCCATTCCTTTGCCAGTCCTCAGAGTAACAGGGGAGGTTGCACCCTCTACTACTATAGAAGAGGGTCACTGGGGCAGTAGTTTCCAAATGTTTTACCATTGGCTTCACTTCCACCTGGAAGCGTCACTTCATGTGAAGTCGTCACAGGCTCATGAGCCCCCATTATGCCAGGTCTGCTGTGAACACGGCAGTCTCCTTGGGGGACCAGTGCATGAGGAGTTCACAGTGACCCTTTCCTATCACAGCATCCCATGTTTTCCCCGTTCACTAAGGATGTGTGGGAGTGGACCCCCAGCATAAAGAAATGCCCTTCTTTCACGTCAAAAGATGAATGAACCAGAAAAGTACAAAAACTTAAATCCAGCTGAAATAAAACAGGAACTATTCTCAAACATGACACCAAAGCTCTTACTGAAAGTTAAAAAGCAAATATTTTCATAATTCATTTTTCAATTTCATGCCACCTCTGCACTAATTATTTGCGGCCAGGATCCTGCCTGCCAAAATGTTACAAAATGCTACCAACCAATGCTATGAGCGAAATCTTCTGGGGGAATTCTCACACAACAGTCCCACAGCCACAAGAAACGATGGAGGCAGATAGGCTTCGAAAGAGCCACCCAGAGCACTTCATTGACGCTTCCCCGAAGCAGGTCTCCAGCCCCCTAAAGTGCCCTCCCTCTCCCCCACCTCCTCCCATGTTTGCAGCAGGCCTGGTCCCTGGCAGAGCCTGCGTTATAGGGGATCTAGGGCCCTACGGGGTGTTCGGCGGCTGTACGCGTGCAGGGCTGTTCAAGCAGAGGAATCAAACAGCTGCATAGTTTCTGACCATCTCAGCACAACAACCCCATGTCGATACGCGGAGAGGAATGTGGAGACCTCAACAGTGCCTCTCGACACCCATCTGTTTTTTAGAATCAACTTCCCTGAACTCCTCTGCAAACTATTAACACGCTGAATGTCCAGTCGAGGGCTAGGTTTTGTGTGTGCGCTTTAATTCCAAAGTAAACTCTTTGCCTCGAGAAACATGCAATACAATAAACTAATTTCAGTTGAGCTTAGTTTAATCTTTCTGGGCTTTTTGTTGTTTTGATCTGATCCCAGAAGTGGAAGTCTGGTTTAGGTATCGTGTTTTTGTTTTGTTTTGGGGTTGAGGTTTTTTTTTTTTCCTCTTTCTGGGATTTGCTCTCCACAAGCCAGATTCCTGGATTTGACAAGTTCTGTTTTATGCTACTTACACTGCCACCTGCGCAGCCGGGGAGAGATTTAAAAGGCCGACTTCCCTGTTGGTAAAAGCAACAACAAGAAAACAGAGAGCTGTGTTCAGGACAGGCTGAAAGGAAATTTGCTTCCTTTCTTCACATTAATTTACAGATGTGTCCTTCCCCATTTTCTTATGCCCTATCCTTGTCCCTGGCCAATGTTTTTCCTCCACCTACTGCACTTAAGGAGTTCTCCTGCCACACTAGTTTTGTTTAATAATCCTCTTTTTTACACTTACTGATTTTGCAAACTGCCTGAAGACCAAGTGACAGGGAGCCACCGAGGTAGACAGGCTGCCTCAGGGCCACTGCTATGGCAGTTTCTGCTGAGCAGCATCACCTCCATGTCATCTCACTGCTCCTCTCACCAGGCCAGGAAGACCCAGAGACCACAGCTGTCCCATCAAGAGCCCAGTGACGTAATTAGCCCAATATTCAGGGAAAATGAGGCCAAACATCGCTGACTGGTGGTGTGACTCACGTAGTACAGAGAGTCCTGCATGGGGTCGAGAGGAGGTTCAGGAGTCCTGATTAAAAATCTCTTGCGTGGCTGAACAGACCACAGCTCAAACAGGAAGGGTGGGGAGCAAAAGTGAGGGAGCAGAGAAGAAAGAGGTTCACTGCAGCCCAAACCCGGCAGCATCAGTCTGGATATTTAGGCGATAAGCCTAACGTACACACTTCTGCTGCAAATTTTAATTTTGGAAAACCAAAGGTCAAGGGATTGGAAGTTTTGTTCAGTTCCTAGTAAGGTCTGCCAAGCACTACTGTAACAACCCAGCTTTCTGAGTACGTTACAGGCACAGTAACGTAAAAGGAAAAATAATACTAATAAAAAAGGAACAAGTAATCCCTTTGTATAAAAATAAAAGCAAATAATGCATTGTAAATATAAAAGCTATTTGGAGAGGTGAGACCTGATGTTAGAACTGAATGGGATTCTCCAATACAGTGTACAACCCAGAAAGCTGTCTTAGAAAAAACAGTGATTTCCTGGACTTCTCGTTCTTTCAGAATTGTATCACTATTTAGAGTAAATCAATTAAATAAATAAAAAAAAAAATCTAAAAAAAAGTAAAGGCCAACTGTTTCTGAACATAAGTGGGACCTTTCCTTCAATCTGTGTACCCTTCCCACACCCTCTAGGTTCCCTCCCTCCCTATTCAGATCAACCAAAGTGAATAAGCACACCAGGATGCAAAAGCAGAACGAAATGACTAAGACCTCGATGTGTAATAATATGTCTGTACTGTAACTAGACATAAACCTTTTAAAAATTCAAAATAAGTGAGTCAAAGCTATGGAGACTTTTCCAAACACCAGACAGAACAAAAAAACACACATTAGGATATTTTCAGTTAAAGCAATTACATTTAAATAAAGCTGCTTATTATTGTAATTGCAGAAAAGCTCTGCAATTCAGTTTGGCTTTGATAATGAGGCATTGACTGAGAAGCATCCAGGACACACTCTGCCTTGATTTGACATCTGTCTCCCTCCAAGTCACTCATCTTCACCCACTGCAGATATAAGGACAAGACAGTTATTTCAAGCAACTGCAAATTAGATGCCGTTTCAAAAGAGCTTTGATTTTGTACATAAATCACAGCTTCTTGTAAACATTATAGTGCTCATCGGTCTGCAGCGAAGGAGGCAGTGCCAACAGGTAGGAGGAGAAACGGTGGCTTCTGTGCCACAGATGCTGCATAAACTGGGGACTAAAAGCATGAATTGTTAGTCTGAGCTCAGCGTAGGACTGAGACCCCTAACTTGTGTGCCAGGCATGAGCAGACTGCTGCACAGCTCATACAGCAATGAGTGGCACCCAACCCCTCAATCCCGCAGAGAGACAGTTCACAAACCAAATTCTTCTTCAACTATCAATTTTCAGCTAATGAACTTGTAAGAAGACCCATATCCATGAAATGTGGTACAGAGAATAACTGTATTCAGTATCAGTTGATCAGATAGGCTTAAAATACCTTTTTTAAAAAAAAGTAATGTAATTGAATATTCAATCTACACTTGACAAAAGATAACTCCACATCAAGGTACTCCTGGAACGCAAGAATGCAAAATATTCTGCTCCAGGCCTAATCCTGATTAGGTGCCTTGGGCTAAAAGGAAATACTTTTTAGTTCTGTTACAAAACATGAATAAACAGAAGGCTTGGGTAACACAAAGTAAAAACCCCTGAGTAGGGATTCCAAGATTTACCCCATTAATCATAAATTACTAAGAAAAACAAAATATAAAATAGCTCGCTTTGTTTTCTTTGGTTCTTGAAAGAAGCAGCAGCCACAAAAACGTAAGGATGGATGATAAAATAGCAATGATCATGTAGAAATTGCGTCTAGGATATGCATGGCTAATTGTTCATTAGGATGGCTCACTTCCTAATGGAAGGGCCAGGTTGTGCAACAACTTCTTACAGAGGGAAGGATTACCGACACAGCAGTCCCACCGGTGTCGGCAGAGCTGGGAGACGCCCGTCAGGAGCGGAAGGGACTGTGGGTCTGACCCCTCGCTGAAGTGATTCAGGCAGCAGGGCTTCAGCTTTCCTCCTGGGAAGCTGTGCTCAGATCACCAGAGCTGGAAGTGGAGGAGTCCAGTTAGATCATCCAGTTCGTTTCCCTGCCAGTGCAGGTTTGTCTTCAAAGACGTTTTCTAGGATTTTGTCCAGACTGCTTTAAAAAAGCCCTAAACAATGGGATTCCACCACCGTGCTGCAGTGACTATTTCATAACCCAGTGCCCTTTGCTTGTAAACATTTCCTGATAACTACATTTATTGTGTTTTTTTCCTATGTTACTCCATTATTTATAGCCCCAGACGGCTCTCTTCTGGGCCAGGGGATGGCACAGAATTAAAATTCAGCAGGATTCACCTTGTTGGGATTGCAGCAGTTTATCCTGTGGTGACAAAGTTTCTCTTTTAAGGAAATAAGTACAGGACTTTGCTCCAGGAAACTGGATGTCCTCTGGATCTTTACGATCTTAGGAGGGCTTGGTCATCAGCTCAGCAGATCTGCAGAGTTCCCTACAGCTGTTGGTTCTTTCAGTCCTTGTCTACATATTGCCCCCTTGCTTTAGGAACACTGGGGAGATTCGGCCCTTTCCCTGTCCCCTTTCTTCCTTATTTACAGGCTCTATATCCCACAGTGACACTACACCCTCACCTTGTATTTCTTGCTGCCTTTACGAATACTCATTTGGCCATGTCAATATAGAAGTAGTATTCTCTTTTTTTGTTTTGTTCTGGACTTAGGGTTTTCACCCGAAAAAAACCAGTGCATACAGTGTAGCTGACTCAGTCTGTTTAGGCTCTCTTTATCAAGTAGTTCTTACCACAATGCTGTATGAATCCTAAAACTCTTACTGATAAATAATGCATTCTAGCAAAATATAAATCCATTTCCTCCTATTAGCTACAATTACAGCCTAAAATAGTAATGGAGGTATTGGGTTACTAAAGCAGCCGTGCTTTCATTAAGAGCATTCACCATTCAGATCGCACTTTGAGCCCAAATAGGATAATTTCACATTCACCTTTCCTTTGGTCATCGTCTCCCTCCACTTATTGGCACTGAGAGGTTTACCCGATTTGCTCCTGCACTCCCTTCCAGACCCTTGCAGGGGCTAATGACTGAATCAAGCCTTCCTTTGCCTGGGTTATTTAATCCCACCTGGGCACAATAAATGGGAAATCCCCAGCACTCTTTACAATATTTGTAGCACTGGGACACTTTTACGACATTATTACAACTGGAGCATTGTTGTACCTTCAGATTTTTAGAGAGGTCTCACTACTAGGAATTTTCGCTTGATATTCAGCCTGAGTTTTACTTATTTTCCTTCCACTGCCTACAGGTTTGCCTCTGTTGGCTCAAACTAGACATTTCTGTTTCTCTCTAGTATTTACGTGTTTGAAGATAGTTATCATATACCTACTTAGTCATTTTAAACCAAGCAGCCATATTTAGCTCTTTTTAATCTTCTAATCGTAAATCATCCCACCCTGGTCTCCTTTGCTAATGTCAGGAATGTTTTCCTATAGCTCCAAAAGTGAAATATGCCTCTGTTACAAAATAGCTTGTATCTGACTGCAGAGAGAAGAAAAAATGGATTCAGAAATTACAAGAAAAGAAAAGCTGAATGTCCCCTGGCAGGTAAAATTCCCATGAGTCCAGAGCCTCATGCCTTACGTTCCCTGCTTCAAAATCCTTAAAGAACCTCAGAACTAAGCAATGGCATATCAAAATACCCAATAACGCACCTAATCATTCATGTCACTTATGACCCTTGCCACTTGAGATCAGGACATTTCCTTCCTTGCACTTGGTTAAATGTGGTTTTAATCTGCTTAAATTGCATGACAACATGGCACAATGCAAATGGGCGCATGACCCAAGTGATTTTTAAAAGACCTTATTACAATGTGGTTCTTTCCCATTTGGTCAGTGAAAAGGACTGGGCCACATCTTGCCTTGACTTTGTTTAGGCTTTGAGTGACGGAAGGAAAGACAAGAGACCCAAAATCCTTTTCCCACATTGCTGACCATGAGCTCCCTCCACCGACCTTCAGACATCTGCTGTAGGAGCAACTTTACTGGCTGTCCTGCCTTTGGAGCAAGGCCAGGGTTGCTGCCCCTTCCATGGACAAACGAAACACGTCTCTCTGGGAGGCAGAAACGCGTCTGCATCGCTCTGCCCAAGCCTGGCCCCAGGGATGCGTGCACACCCATACCGCACGCTTGCCCAGCTGCTGCCTCGGTCCCCTTCTGACCCTTCATCCTCACTTTTCTAATGGGATGGCAAGTAGGGAGCAGAGTTCCCAGGGTAATTATTCTGTAAAACAAATCACTCTATATTTATTTTTTTTCTTTCTTCTTTTTTTCTTTTTTAAAAGAGTTAATACATTGGATTCCGGTATGCAATCAGCCAAACATTGCAGTACAACTCTAAAAGACAAAACAAGCAGTTTTTTTCTTAATACATTTCTCCCACTGTTCACTTGTTTATAGGATTCAGTCATTCTCATCAAGTCAAACCTGGCACGACTAACTCTGATCCCACGTTCAACAAAATCACTGCTGTGTTTATATATCCAGGGGGACTTTTCAGAGGGGGAAAAAAGCACCTCCAGTATGTTAATTCCCAAGGACTCGACGATTAATGAACTAATCTTATTACACGTGCTGGGGGCAGAATCCTGGTAGATGAAACCTGAGCTAATGAATTAAAGCCCCAAAACTCCTTTGGCTGCATAAACGTGCTTTTAATTTCAGCTAACCTTTCAATAATAATCCTTCAGGATTTTTTTCCATGATGCTTATACTTTCTGAAGATATGTGACTCCTCTTGGATACAAGCTCCTTTGTTATTTTATTTCTTGGAAATATTTAGCAATGTCCCAATAATTTCTTGTTAAAAGTGTATTTGCTTTTCCTGTCCTGAAGGTTGTAGCTGAGTTTTCCTCTCTCTGTGGAAGGCCCTTGGCTTTTTACTGAATTTTTACTGCTGGGAGTAAACACAGAATAGGAGAAATGTTTGCCATATGTTGATATAATGGTCACATTGTGGGAGGGGAGCAGAGAGGAAGGCTGGCCCCCTGACATCATGGTAGAAGTGCCCTTTTTTCACAGTTAAAAGTAGGTAAATAAGTTATGGTAAATAAAAATGAACTTGAACTTTCAGTAAGGACTTCAAAGGAAACCTAAACCCACGTGATTACAGAAGATGAAAAAAGATCAATTAGCAGTCCACATGTTCAGAGACATTTGTCAGAAAGACACTGGTCAGAAAGACACTCATATTATGAGCAATTTATGCTCACACAGGGAGACCCCATACAAGTCACTTTTTCCTGTGAATACCTTAGATGCCATATTGGACAGCAGTAGAGGAAACAGAGGTAGAGATCTTTGAAAATCTTTCAAACCCATTCCTATATCGCTGCACTTTCTGTTCAGTTTAGGTCCTTAGCTGACTCCTTTTATTTACTATTTGTATGTTGTCCATGATAATGTACACAATACTTTCTTAACACTTTTGCATATTTCCATAATAAATTATGATTGATCTAAGTACTTGTACCAGGATATATTGGTTGAGTCACTGATTAACCTGCTGCTTGAAAGAGTTGGTTAAGTTAAAATGACTAAGTAGGTATATTAAAAGAGTTTGGAAGTTTATTCTGGAAGCAAAGAGATTTATTGTCTCACCATTCAATACAAGCTGTGAATGAACAGTAAACATGAACAATCCTCTACTTCAACTTGATCCTCAAAAGGACTGACAGAGGACCAGTAATTTTACGACACCTGGGTGAAGAAAAAAATCCAAAAAATTCCTTTGTGATTTTACACCAAGACAGATACTATCAGGTAAAATACCAGGTGGGCAGGAAGGATCATCACCTTCACGTCCACCTAGCTGGCTATGAAAAACCTGCTTGGGAAGAATCAGTGGACAGATCTTGTTGAACTCTGGAGAGAAAACACCCTCATGTCCTGTGTACACTACAGTTTCACCTTGAGGTAACCAACTCGATGTAAAATGTTTCCCTTTTTCAAAGACAGTGCAACTTTTCCCCACAAACATACCTCACACTTCTGAAACCCGCTCTGATGAGACAGACGCACACACACCCACCATCCTCATTCTATTTTGATTTTGTTAACACCTTTTGATAGCTTACATTTATTTTACACTTCCTGGCCCCATATCTTTCAGCCATGATTTTCAAACACTTTTTAAGTTCTGCAACCCCATTTATCAAGAGTGGGAGACAGGTAGGCAACTTTTGGTCAGCCGTCAGATAATCAAAATGTCAACCTTTCAAAAATGCAGAAAATGAGGCATTAAATCCCATGACATCAGGGAAGCACCTGACAGAGAGAGGAGGGAAGCACCAGGGAAACAGATACATAAGTGCGTCCATTGAGATTCTGCTGGCATACCCATATGCACACCTTGACTGCTTTGATGTGGTTTAAGGCCCTAAAATACACTCTTTCAAGTGGAAAAACTTTATTCTTTCACAGAACAAAGCACTTGTCACTGTGAGAACGGGGCAGAAACAGCCATACAGAAACCAGTGAACACGCAGAATCCCCGAGCAGCCCCTGGACGCTGCGCTGGCAGCAGCACGGACCTGGCTTTGCCACCAAGCTTCGGTGTGACCCTCAGCAAGCCACACCAACCTCCCTGCGTGGGGTTTGTCTGTCTTGCCCACGTAGACCCGAATGTCAGAACAGCACTACCTACCCAAGGCCCAGATTTCCACAGGCACTTCAAGATACCACTGCAATATGAGCATTCATAGCTTAAAAAAGCCTTGCTTCAGACTAAATGCTACCCCACAGACATGTGCAGGTTTGCTTGAGAATAAGGGGGGTGTTACCTCATGGCTTCTCTGCCTCTCACTCCATAGCAAAAGTGTTCGGTGAAGTATTAAAAACATGCTAAAAGGAAGCGAAGGGGAAGCAGGAATGGATGTCGGAAGGGATTCCTCTGACATACAAGAAAGCAGAACACTGCTGCCTGTCTCGGATGGGTAGCAGCAGGGGAGGGCCTGTGTCCCAAGGCCAGGCAAACCCTGCTGCAGAGCGGCATGCCCACGCCAGACTAAGCAGCTCTGGCAGCACCGAGGAAACCACCTCACTCATGTGATACCCTCCCCCCTCGCCCCACTTCTTTTTCCAGGCATGCCACTAGAAAATATCTTCTAATGATACGCCTCCGCTGGTGAAGTTTACAAATAATTCTTTCAGGTGGGATGGTGGGGGCGAGGGTGGCTGCCCCAAGCTCCTCATGCAGGTGCTGCGTGGGGAAATGGTGGTTTTTGTTGGCAGCCCTGAGGCCTGAGCCCCTCGTGCCGGGGAGCCGTGGGAGGAGGATGGTGGGCTAGCCTAAAAGCAAGCGCAGGCTTTGGCAGGCTCACGGCAGCCGACCTTCCTCCCGAGACGCGCGCACACACACGGGTTTATTCCACATGCTGCCGTTGGCCATTTCAGCTATTTTTTCCCCCTAGACTCCCCCTCTGTCAGCTCCATAAAATAATACATAAGTATGTGATACCTCAGAAGTTGGACGGGGCGGTTGCGAGCAGAAAAACCGCTATTTTAAATTCACTGGAAAAATGGGTTATAGATTCTATATTTAAATAAAGGTTAGAACAATAAAGCTGCAGGGTTTTTCCACAGTAACTCTCACCTTCTCAGACAGTAAATGCTGAGTAACCGCTCGGCCCTTCTCGCCCGCTCCCTCCCGCGCCCCGGCCATGGGGCTCCGGCTTCCCTCGTGTTTACTGAACGTCTGCAGCGATGTCGGGGCAAGCCACAAGGCCGCTCTTTTTTGGAGACCGTTCCACTTGTCACCACATTAGAAAAAAAATAAAAAAGGGGAGGGAGGCAGAGGCAGCCGCCCGAGCGTGGGCCGGACCAGGCGGAGGGCTGCTCCAGGCTGGGCTGGTGACACTTTCACCTGCCTCCAGCCGGGCCAGGACACGGCTGTGCTGAGGGCCAGGAGCGCAACGAAGGATCCGTGCGGACGAGAGAGGGGCACTGCCTATATTTAGGCAGCTGGAGTTTCCACGAGGATTCCTAAATCTCTAGTTTCATTAGGGCGTGCGTGCTTTTTTAAGAACAGGTCATTTGAAATTGTGGTTGTGTCGCTCTACTTCTTTCCCTTCCACAGCGTGAGGCTCGTGATATAAATAACAAACCTATTAATTAAACGTGTGAGCCTGCTGTAAGACATAAATAAGGCCCAGCCAAAAGGCTGGAGCCAAGCTGAGGAACAGGGCAATGGTGGGGTATGACCCGGCACAGGGGTAGAACAGCAGGGGCCAGTGACAAGTGGCCTGTGCAGTCACTGGCACTGGCTGGTGGGTTCAGCGATGGGCCTTTGCCTGCTCTGGGCTGTTTTTCCCAGGCTACAACAAAGTTGGATTTATCCACTCAAGCCACTTATGCTCCAAACGTGACTGTTTCCCATAAGTACACAATTTCTATACGCTTTGAAATAAACAATATACATTAGAGTCAAGCTCTCACGACAACTCCTGTGACATTCTCACTGGGGTCTTCCAGTTTTAAGCCTCACACAGCACTTACAACTGTCCAGTGATTTGGCTTGTCAGCTCACTGGCATAGGCACTTGTGCACATTCCCCTCCTGACCTCAAAATGACGATCCGCCCCCCTCCCACCCTTTCTATTTTTCAGTTCCCCCCCCCCAGCCTGACAAGGCTAAACTGTCTACTTACCGTTCCCCACACAGCAGCAGCAGCTGGGAGCATCTGGCATGGGACATATGGAATTTAATTTCCCGATATTTACATAGATTGAAACAATTCCGACTCCAGACTTCAGAAGGCCTGTTGCACCAGACCTCAAGGCAAAAGCTTTCAGTTCATTTCATTTTCCTCCTCTTCTTTTGGCAAATGAGCTGGGAATACCAGTTTAAAGTCTGCACGGGCTTTAGGATGTTGAAAGATACTCAAATCCTTGATCTATAAGGCTTACAGGGTAAATGCTGCTTTTTTGCTTCTGGGGAATCCAAAAGGACTTTTAAGAGCTCTAGCCACTTTAAAAATATCTTTTTTCAATGACCTTGACTAGATTTGAAACAGCCCATTTGAGAGTTTTGCACATGTGGCTACAGATAAAAGTTTCTTTGTAAAAAAGAAAATAGATAAAGGGAAATACTTGGTCGTACAAAGGAGAATGAAAAGGGACATGTCTAGTGCTGACTGCAGGGCCAGTGCTGCTGCTCTGCTGCTGTTGAGCAGAGAGTTAAACCAGGACACACTCCTGAGCAAGACAGATCCTATATGAAAATGGCAAAGCAAAATGTGGCTGAAACACTGTACTCCTCCAAAACAGTTGGTTGTCTTTGCTTTGCCAGTCAGTTACCATCCATGACATTTCCAATAATTGCAGAAACAGAGACTTTAAAGGTGATGGAGTCCATTATCAACAAAGAATTGCCAGGGATGGCAGCACACCAGTCCAGCTTTGCAAAATCCCTCTAAAATCCCTCTTGTTACAACACTTGAAGAGAATGGCTCAAAAATCCTACCCTATTTTAAGGACGTCCACAACAGATTCATCAATTAGGAAAGCAGACAGAATGGCTTGCCTTCTTTTTAAGTGACCAGATTCTTCAAATGGCAGTGGTGGAAACATGAATACCAGCACTATCAGTCATGGAGCTCCTCCAATGTACAGCACTGGAGGACCTCACACACTGACAAGTAATTTGCCAGTAAAATCCCTGTGGCTGAGCTAGAAAGGCACTATCGTTTCCTGGGAGAGTTCATCCAACAGAAAATATGCCTGTTGCTTGATGTATGCACACTTTTTTAAGACAAAAGTAGTTTTTTTGAGAGTGCATCAGGATGAGGTTAAAATATGACTTGGACCTTCAGATTTAGATTCTGGATTTAGATTTCTATGCTCAAAATGGCAACCTGAAAATTTCCGCCAGCCCAAAAGGTACCTCACTCAGTTCCTTTGAGTGAGCCCAAGCTCCTCCAGTTTTGCTTCTTTGCTTGCTCAGCTGTTCCATGAAAAACATCTAAACAACCTTGGAATTATGGCTGGAACCCAGGTCTCCTACCACTGGCAAAGGCACCCTCCTTCTTATCCAATGACTCCTGAATTCTTATTAAGAGACTAGTAAAACTAACTGCAGCTCTGGAAAATGCACCCAGTGCAGAGCAACCGGCTCCCTGGGCAGAGATCCTTCTGCAAAAATGGAGATTTCAGTCTGAATTCTCCCAGGCTGAAGAGAAAACTGAATCTGGGTCTCCAACGTCCTGGGTGAGCATTCGGATGCAAGGCTGTCGTGTAAGAAAGGGTCACTTTGAGGAATCTGATGCTCAATGAGAATCAGGTCTTCAATCTTGCTAAAAATGCCAGTCTCTCTGCTAACACCGCTGTTCAGGTATGGCCATCACCAGGGAGGGTTTGCAATACACAAGGCAGATCTCCACTTGTGCTAAATTAGAGCAGTTGAGACTGGAAAGAAGTTTAAAATCTCCACTCCTAATTGCTTATTTAACTCACTTGTTAAATTTGATTTTGTACTTGTGTGCCAAAGGATCTCCTTGTTATGGACTTTTTAAAAAAATCTAATAATATATAGTGTTTTAATATTGGGTTCGTTCAACTTTTGTTACTCTATTTAGAGGACCTTATTATACTTTTATTACCATTAAAGAACTGTATTCTCCTTATGATTATTTTACAGGGCTCTAGACAGTTGATCTGGATGCTGTCTTATTAACTGTACCAGGTGGTAGAAATGCCAATTATCCTCTTTAATATCAGTAATTCAGACTACATGGCAAGGCTGACCTCAGCGTCTCTCATGCCCCAGGAGGAACTACATTATATCACTGCATAAGGGGTCAGAGATGAGAGAGCTTCTGGCGAGGGACTTTCACTGTGTAGATGAAAGCATCCTGATTAAAAATGATGCTTCCTGCATAACACTGCTGTTCTCACACTTTCCAAACCCACAAAGGCTGCTTTCTAAAGATGGGTAAAATGATCCCTGTATGGTTTATGTAATATATTTGCTGTGTAGTTTTAGGGTTTTTCAAGATGAAAGATACTGTAGTACAGTCAGGCTTCAGGACAGGTTGTTTAGCATCCAAAAGTAATTGGTACTGAGAAGGAATAAAAAGATGGTGAGATGCCCCTAGGCTGCTCTAAATTGGGCTCCAGAATCTGTACATAGGATTTACACTGTCTCTATTAGCTTAGTTCCCAAATACTTTTTATAGCGTTAATGCATTTTGTCCTCACAAATTCCTAGGAGGCAAGAATTTTAAAAAGCAAACAAACAAACCAAGAAGTTGGAGCATACCAACTGAGAGCAAAACTCTGAGTGATGACTGTGAGTGCCTCCACTCTCGGTGCCCAATTTGGGATATATATTAAAGAGCAGAGGTAGGTCACAAACTCAGGTCCTTTCAAAGAATCTTAGTTTTAGGAGTCAAAAGCTGAATTGCTTCCTTTTGACCCTCAAACATCCATTAAACAGCCTGAAAATCCCAGCCAAAGACCCTGAAGGCCATCTGTGGTGGAGCAGGGAATGAAATGCCCGTCTCCCATATCAGAGGCCCCTTACCACTTCCTCCCATAGCATCCCCCAGGATGTCACGCCAGCCCAGCCACTCACACTGGATGGCGTCACACCACTGGAAACTCCAGGGCAAGGAAGGCAGAATCAACCCCAAGGTATCCCCAAACATTCATTGTTTGTCCAAGAACAAGAAATTTGAGGCCAGCTTTCTGGAAGCCTTGAGCCCCAGAGTAGATGTGAAATGTAGACTCTATTTTCACAAGTGTTCAGCACGCAATCTATTGAGCTCTTCTGAAAATCTGGACCTTATTTAGATGAGAAAATGAGAGCCAAGCTCTTTTTAAAAAAGAGGGTTTAATAGAAATGTCTGCCGCCTCCTATTCTTAGGCCCCTAAGTAAGTGGTGCTGGCTGTGGTGGGAGCTTGGTGGTGCATGGCTGGTGACTGGCTTTGTCATCCCAGGAGATCCTATGGGTTGCTAAAATGTTCATGAAAAGCCAACAGAAAAATGTGCACAAACAGAGCAGACAGAAAAAAAAAAAAAAAGTCAGCTTCATGCTACAGCAAATGTTCAGGGAAAATGTTTGCACAGGTCTAGTGCGAACTGGTTAAAAGTCAAATCCGAGTGCTGGTCTCCTGGCAGCTAAACCCATATTACAAAATCCCATTGCCTTAGTTCACTTCAGAATTGTCTCAGCTACTCATTCCTATATCAGTGGGAAATTTGGAAGTGACTTTGGATTTGCAGTTTCCTTTTGATAAATGTATTAAAAATACCAATATAACAGCTTTTTATATCATAATAAAAATACATGGAGGATTAAATCCTGCCTAACTCTTGCTGACTTGGAAGCAAGTTTGCATGCTTTCCTCACATCCAGATTCGATTACACTAACTCTTAATGTACAGCTTTGCCAGAAATGTTTTTATTAGAAGAAATTGCACTTGGTCCAGAATGTGGCAGCAGGAATGATCTCTGGCATGCATGGTAACAGGCTTTTTTCACCAATCTGAGATCTCTGCATGGGTTTCTAATTTCAGCCGGAATTGAGTTCAAAAATTGGCTTTTGGATCAGCAAAAGATTGGACATGATTATAGGTAATGCTGGACTTTAGAAGTCTTGAACAAAAACTTTTGGCCAATAGGCTTTTGCATTATGTTCCTCAGCTGGGAAGCTCTCTGCCAGAGTGTACTCACATTCACTCTTGACTTGCCTCCTCTTGTTACTAGTGTGTATTTTATTCCTTAAAACAACTTTTTTAAACTCTTTCTTCCCCAAAGTAATTTAGCTGCATCTGGAATTGTATTATCTATCCCAAACAGCTTTTAGAAGTATTGATAATTTTGTGAAGGGCTTTGAAGTAGCAGCTGTGAAAGATACTGCAGAGATGAAAAGAGATCGAATGGTTGACAGTCTTGCTTCTTTTTTATTGGCTCACTTTGTAGTACTACTTAATTTAGTCAATCAACCAGATATCTTTCCAAAGTGTTTTTTTGTGCGAGCACCTTTGGCATTATTCACAGCCAACATAAAGTGAACCAGTGATGGTTTTGAACGGTGAATGATGACTATTGCATTCATCTTTCCATCAGATGTGTAATTTTAAATAAAAAGTACTAGAATCATTCCCATGGCTTTGCTGGAAGTCGGCAAAGGCCAAGGGAATGTATCTCCATGCATTTGCACAGTGATTCCCCATGTCTTCCTTGGGGCCTGTGGACAGAAGTCTACTACCACTAAAATGAGGCAGTTGGAATGTAAGACTGGAATTAACACAGTGCAGGACTGAGATCCATCTAAATCTTCTAGTTGAGTGAATTCTGCACGGCTGAAGACTCCAAGGAGCACAGGCTGCAAGATCTGTAAGTAATTGCAAGAATCATGTTGGGAGTTAAGATTAAAATGAAGGACAGATTGAGGTTTCTGAAACCAGCCGAGAAAGCCTAGGTCTCAATCTTGCTAGATTCCTGAGGCGGTCGGAAGACACTTTAATTACATGATCAATACAGTTTCAAAGTAAGCACGGAAGCCACAATGACTCTGAGGGCACAAACATTATTTGAAGGGTAAAGTGAAATCCCGTTGAAGAAAAATGTGAGATCTCTGCTTTAGAGAAACCAATCAATGCCTGCTCAGTCTCCTCTGTGTCAAGTTTAGAAACATTTGAAGACATCTGAAACGGAAGTGTAAAGACAATTATGCAAAAACTCAGCAGTTTTCCAGATCCCTGAGAAGCTGTACAGTGGAACAGACAATCACCAGCAACAAATTCATCCTGCTGAGGCAAAGCAGGTGCCTGAAACATGGCATTGCTTGTTGCAAAATCATGGGACTCCTGTCATGCAGAACAAGGCTTGTAAGCAGCTTGTCCCCTTCTTCATAGGCTGTTGCTTCCTTATATGAATTAATGAAGATTTCCTTTTTCACTGAGAAAACTCTGGAGCCAATATCCCAAGAAACACACTAGACTGAGATGCTGCAGGGGTAAATACGTAACTTATCCTGTCTTTACCAGTTAAGGTAATATTCCATAATTACAGCACACAGAGCAGAGAAGATAAAGGAACAATAGCAATATTGATATTTATTTGGTTTTAGAGAAAATTCTGACTTATTGAACCAAACACTATTGTTTTAAAAGAAGATCAAGATGGGATTCAATGAATCTATTTCAGGATGCCCTCTAACATGATTAAGGTACCCACCTAGATTTGACTCAAGGCCCAAATAAAGAAAAGAAGTACTCTGAATTTGAGTCATCTCAGTCCAAGCCACTGGACAGTGATGGTTTCGGACGGATGTAATTATATCCTTCCATCTCCCCCATCCTGAAAAATGTTAAAAGTTTTAAATCTGAGAAAAAATGAAAACAAACATTAGAAAGTCAAAAATGTTTTCTGTTGAATTGAGTTCTAATTTTCATGCCAACTGTAACAAAAACATTGTAGAAGTACATGAGCAAAGCCCAGCCTTTCCAGGCTGGAACACAGTACTGATCCATCAAACCAAGGCCATCACGGTCAGGTCCCTCCTGCAACAGACAACTGCATCATTTAATCACTTGCAGAAATCTATCACTCTCCATCTTAAAACCACTGCGATTTTCAGCAATTAAGTAACACCATCACAGTATAACGCAGAAGCGTGGTGTCAGAAGGAACGACTCTGCAGAGTAAATATAAGGTTGAGAATAAGAGAAATTTAGTTGATAAGGGTAAAAAAAGATAAGCTGGTAAAGAAGAGCTTTTTCTGATATGCAAAACCCTCTGTCTCTGCATTTCCTCTTCCAATCCTTTTTACGTTCTGCCTACTTGAGAAATAAAGTCTTTGTGGCAGGGACGGTATCAGACTATACATCTAGAGCAACCAGCTCTATCTGACATGCCACTCTAAGTCAGTCCCACTAAGTCCTTACACAGAACACCCAAAAAGAATTACACTCATCCTTGGTCATGCCCCATAGAGTTTTGCTGAGGCTTTGAACAGAGCAAGAAGCAACGAAACTTCCACTGAAATTCAACAGGATCTAGGTGCCAGCTTTTCTAGGATCCACGAAATATCCCCACTAGTATAAAAAATTCAAAGTACTTTTCCCTTCACAGTTAATTCCTCTTGCCCAGAACTAGTCCAGAGTTAAATTTTACGGACTATGGATTTAAGGGCAGACACATCCAACAGGATGATAAGACATGTCCCTCCCAAGGTGTCCCTAATTCCCTGCGATTACAGAATGAGGACACTGCAGGTTTTTATTGCTGATGAACTCTAAGAGCAAGAAATTTTCTCTGTACTTATTGAGAATTATAAAGATGCAAGGGTGATTATTAATGTGCATCTCATGCATTTGAAATTATGCAAATACACATGCAAATTAAGCACAACCTTTGGGCTCCTGTCATGTTGCCAATGCTTCCCTCTGTGGCACAAATTTTGGATACGCTCCTTGCTTTAATATCAGGTCTTACACACAGGGCCCAGATACTGTAGGATTCTGAGCATCTCCTAGCCAGCCCTTAATGGCATGGGGCTTCCTCCAACTTCAAGAGATGCCCAAGGCTCTTCATACCATCCCCAAGTCTCAAAACTTCCCTGGGACAGGTTAGGAGAACACCAAATCTACCACTCACAGGGAAATCTTTGAGGTAAATCACTGATATGTGAAGAAAAGCAGTGAGCAGTGCCCCAGTTTGCTGGGTCTGTAATCGTTCAAGAGATTATTTAACGCTGTGGCTCACAGTGAATCTAGAGCGTATGCCCACCTTTCTGTGTAATTAAAGCACAAAATGTAATTGGTAATTTGTTTGGAGGTTCTCTTGGGATGCTGAAGAGCAGACCTGTGAAGGAATCCAAGGCGACGCGGTGTGCATGCCGAGGTGAAATTCATCTGAATGCTCCTCACAGTGTGCTGCCTTGGACGTACAGAAGCAGTTCTCCCTCTCCTGCTACCCACCACTGACCAGGAACTGCTGAAAAAGGATTAACCCACCTCCTAAAGGAATAAATCTGTTGCTTTCATTCCTCTCCAGCTGTGCACACATTGAAAATCTTGATAAATGAACAGATTATAAACTTCCTACAAGAACTGCTGACTGTACATCAAAGTTATTGTAGTTTCACCACCCCGTGGTGGTGGGAACCATTGCTGGGGCAGACCGTGATCCTCTACATCTGAGAGCCAACAGGGGCTGGAAGCACATCCCAAGGATGTTTCTCAGCCCCTGGAGGTGAGGGGTTAATTAAGTGACTTGAGCTGAGCCTGAAGCTGCACCCTGCCCTCTCACAGGTAGACTTGACACATGGATCTCATGGCATCATGCTGCAGATATGATAAATGTGGAAAGCCCGCTGTTTCTTCCAAAAGTCGTACGAAGCACAAAAAAACAGGAGCAAAAGACTCTCTCTTGTTATGCCAAAACGAGAATTCCTCTCACTTTTAAGTCACCCCTCTGGTTCAGTGACTTTACTCCTGAGCAGGAGCAAATAGAGGTTGGTCCCTAGACTTGAGGAACGGTAAGAACGAGGAGTGAGCAGGCACATGACATGCTGGGTATTTTTCCCTGCAATGCAGTCTGTGCTGTGCATTCCCTCTCTTCAAGAGATGTTGAAATCCAATCCTGATTTGACTCCCATCAAAAAGCGCTAAATAAAACTGCCAGATCACAAATGTGCGCAGAGAAAAGCACTGCATGGGAGTACTTACAAGTACAAGTGACTATTGCTAAGGCAGTCTCTGTATGAGTCTCCTACACATCCAGATCATCCCCCAGAAGGGAAACTTCTTTAAGGGAGGACAGGAACAAAAAAAATCAAGAAACAAAACAGGGGTTAAATACAAAAAGGCCTGAAAAAATTAACTGAGCAAACATTTGGCAGAATATTTTTAAACTTTCTTTGGTGACTCTGGGACTGCAAGTGTGGGTGGAGGTGGAGTATAAGCCCTGAAGAAATCCTTTCCCAGCCAGTTATCTGCAAGGCAATGTCAGTGTGCAGAGTTTTCTACTGTGCTCAGGACAGCAAGGGACTTCAAGTCCTAGCCAGGGCCAGGAAGGATTGTGCAAGCGTCTTCTGGATCGTGCTCTCACTGTCCCTCTCATCACAGCAGTAGTGGACCAGTCCCCTAATTCTGTCGGATCAGAAACATGCTAAAACTTCTTTTTAAAGGGACCTGGATCTGGGAAGAACTCTGCTCTCAATATATCCCCCACAATTATGCCTGGTTCCTACTTCATGCATTTCTGGAAATCTTGCCTTGCTTTTTAAAGCCTGTAAAATCATTTCTTCCCCTCATAGTGCTGGGGTGTCTAGGAAGAGTCTTCCCTGCTCCCCCCATGCCATCAGGTCAGGTAAAAACAAACCAACAAAACCAGTGTCAAACAGAAGATCGTCTACATCCTTTTCATGACCCTCCCAATCATTCACCTTCTAATGCAATTAAGAGTGAGGGCTGTGAAATCCCTGCCAAACCACAACTCTTTTCTCTTGCCCTGCACTGGGACTGTCACAGTGCTTATTGCTTCTGCAACAGTGCCACTACCAGTGACTGCCCCACCTTTCATGCTGGGAAATGCACAAACACATGGGGAAAGGAGGAAAAAATGGAGAAAAGTAAGCCAGGATTAAAGAAGTCCTTCTCACAACAAAGACCAGACATGCTGTTGCAAACTACACTGACTTAGTGAGGTTGGTGTCTTCCTCAGCTATGCAAAACAGTTGAAAGGAGAACACCATGCACCAGCCAAAATTCTTCATGTAACAGGATGTCATCACTAAAGCCAGAGACATCAGAAATGTGCCAGATGACACCAGAATTTGAACTCTGAAGCACTGCTGTGCTGGAACGTACCCGTCAAAAGAGCCCCTTGGATCAACGTAGACCAGTGTGTGTTGAGAAAGTTGTCATAGGTTGAAATTCAGAAGAAACTGGCTCCGTCTGCTGATATACTTTGTTGAGTCTACACTTCATAAAAAATGCAGTGGCACCATTCAAAGCATGAGCAGCATAATTCATCATCAGCTAGATACCGTATATGCTCAAGTAACGGACGCAATTTTGCCCTCAAAAACCCAGGTGCAGCAGTGGCACATGCTTGCTTAAAACTGTCAAGAAATCTATTGCTTGCTATAAATCAGGGCTTTGAATTCTATATAGGAAAATATCTTACTCTTACCATGAGCATCTACACATGTCTACTCAAACTCCTGGTTTGCCTGTGTCCCTCAAAAACATGTAAAGATCATTAGAGAAAAAACAGGTTGTAAACCAAGATTTTCAAAGCAATCACAGATCTAATTCTCAAGCACTTACAACTCATTGTCGGAAACAGCATTTCAAAAGATCTCAGAAACAGAACCAACCAGACGTCATTTCTTTAGTCACATACAACCAACTCCATTAGTCAACCATTTTTCTTGTCCCAACAAATGGGATAGAGTTCTGAAACCATTAAAATATACAGATGGTTCCAAAACCTAGGATTGGGAAATGCCAAACATATTTTCATCGAAGTTGTACTTTTAAGATTTTCCATTTAAAAATCAGAACATTTAACTGAAACAGACAATATTCCTTCCCTTTCAGAAGTGTCTGGTTTGGTCCAATCTTAACATGTTCTCAGGACATGTGTCTAACATGCTTCAGCTGAAGTCTATTTAAACACCTTGGATGGGGAGTGCTCAGCTCCTGCCATCTCCTGTTGAGACACGACCTCACCGTTCATAAAGCGCCTCACAACATACAACGCCACACGGACTTCGCTGGAAAAAAATAAAACTTTGGGAACCAGAACAATGGTAACTTCAGTCTTGCAGCTCTTTCACGTTCACTTTCAAAAAGGAAAAGTAACAAGCCTGGGAGGCTGCATTACCGCAGGCACCGATCCCTCAATATGCATGTGAACTCAAGTAACCTCCTATTCATCCAGTCCCTAAAATAGGAAGGCACAGTTCTGGACAAGCATATTGATCTGGATTCCTGTAACTATCCCTTTGAAACACAAATAAACTATTGTTAAAAAAACCCCAACAGATCTCAGTGTGTGCTCTGGTTCCTTTGCAATGTGTACTATCTGACTACAATCCATCTTGGCAGTGGAACAGCTACGCAGACGTTCTTCTGAGCCAGCTCTAATGTAAAGGGATGCCAAGTATGTCTTCCCTTTTGTATTTACAGTAATAGTTTCAGCTTTCCCCACCGCTGGGAGTGCTGTTGGGGATCAGCTGGCAAAAATATACTTATCTAAAAGGACCACTGTAATTCCACTTGAAGCTGAAATGTTTTGCAGGGGTTGTCGGCAAGGCCCTTCTCCCACATCAATCTACAGCAAGTAACGTCGTGGTGCTGTCACTGGCACGAAGCTGACAGCAAATCCTGTTTCTGCCTCCTCCCAAGCCAGACTATCTGCTGACAGACCACTGGCCTCAGTTTGGCTCTTGTACACTGGTCTGTGTTTGGAGCGAGGCTTTCTGGTGCGTCTGAGCTGTGCTGTCTGCTCTGGAAGTGGAAAAACAAGGGTGATCTATCACAGAAACGGGTGCTTCAGAGAGACAGGTATACAGATGTTTGAATCAAACAGTGCTAAAACACAGCTGGAGTATTCTGGCCTCCAGGAACTATCAAGGAGTGGGTAGGGACATTGGGAAGTGCATCGCATCACTGCACTGAGCAACCTGCAAATACGGCTGTTTTGTGGTAGTAAAATTTGCCAACTTTAGGGCTGCTTCACACTGCAAAGCCTAGAACACGATGTCTCCAGCTGACCTGACAGCTGACAGGTCACCTCAAAGGAGCCAGTACAACACTGGCAGACAGACAGACTGGACACTAACTTTCATGAGGACTTCCAATATCTGAGCAATAGAAAGTTTTGCTGCTGATGATATTAACTATGTTAAAAACAAGAGCTAGAGATTAGTTTTCCACTAGTTTGAACTATGGATGGACCCACAGGTCTCATCCCTAAGCAAAGCACCTTAAGGGTGCAGACGACAGGCTGAGGGTTTGCACACAGGAGAACAAGCCACTGGCGAGGGCTTGGATTTGGCAGATTGCTGAGCAGGACTAAGATTTCCGTTTTTCACACAACATAGATTAGCAAACCCACTCTGGATTTTTAAGGAATCTCACCACTCTACACCTCTTTTCTGAGCATGCATGACAGCCTGGATCCCAAGGTCGTACCATTTGTGACCTTATCTGCACTCATATGAAGGAAAGGGACGAATCCTACACCAACATGACACCACATCACACTTGCTACAGTTTAGCATTACATCCTCTCTTAAAAAACAGACAGAGAACACATTGAAGATCCCTCTGCACAGGAGCCGACAGAGGGAGAAATTATTTTATCTTTCCAGGATATATTCCTGAGTGTTGAAGCTCTGCCCAAGGCACTGTGCAACACAAAGCAATCACTGAAGTCTGTGGAAAGGAATTGCTGGGAGTAATTTCTCACTGCTAACAGTGAACTCAGCTTAGAGAAGTTTGGGGTGCAGGAAGTCTGAAACCAGCCCATGTCCTCTCCATTAAAATGGGGCACAACCACCATATGACTGCCCTGTCTTGTCAGTACTATAGAATAATGCACAGTTTTTGCCACAAACCTAAAACTCCCACAAGGATTTCAGAAGGACTTTTTTTTGTTGGTTTTTTTCTTAAGGTGATAATTCATGTAAATAAACCACCCCCCACAACCATTTAACATTTAACTTATTATACCATTATCCTAATTTATATTTTGTTAAGCCTTAGGGGATTTAGCTGAGAGCACAGATCCATTGCAGCAAGTGCTATAAAGACACACAGTAGAAAGCAGTCCTTGCTTCAATGAATTTACAGTCTGAATAGACAAAAGGCAGGAGAAAGGCAGAATTATTCTCCAGGCCCTACCAAAACAGCCAATAAACTTACCCCCACTTCCTGCTGACTTGTGCTCCAGAACGTCAGCTTTCATTAAAAAAAGCAACAACAACAAAAGACATTTCTAGCTCCTGTGGTTGTAAAAAGACTCATGAAGACACGCTGAATTAATGCAATCGCATTTACCCAGCTATGCAGATGACTTCAGAAAGAGACGTAGCCATTCATCTCTGACAGGGCGCAAATAGTTACAAATTTCTGCAGCTGTAGACTTCTCCCATTTCAGTGCAGCGACTTTTAGCCCCTATCTCCCTGTCTTACTTCATCCTACCTGAAGTTGTGACTTATCCTCCATTTTTCCTACCCCAAATCCACATTAATATGCATATTTCCATCACTATTGCAGGCAGTCAGCGACTAAAAGTTTTGGCTGCCAGAGCTGGTGTCCTTCTTACATTCAGCAGGAGAAGCACAGCACCGTTAGAGGAGGGGAGTTTGAAGCAAACTGCACTGGAACCAGGACCCAGAGGAACAGAGTAATGGGAATGAGCAAAGAGGGAGAAAAAAAATGACAAAAACCTCCATCATCCACAGCAATACCCCTTCCTGAAAGCACATGTTCATTAAACATCCATAGTCTCAGGGACAAAGGGAATTTCATGGAAAGGAAACAAAGCAACTTTTACCTCATTGTTTAGGTTTGTACCACAAAACATGTGAATCACCAGCAAGCATCAGATAGAGCTTGTGTGATTTCAGTGTCAAAACTAGATCTTCCTGAGTGAAACCGGTACTGTACCCTCTACCTTATTCTTCTTTTCCAATAGAACATGTTGTGCACTAGTAAACCTTCCTACCCATACACAATTACATGTGTTGAAAGGGCAGACAGGTCTTCAACCAAAAAAATCCCAGTCCTGTCTTCTCTTCTCATCTTGAAAGGACGTGGCCAACCAAGGTGATGTTGGGAACATGACACACTTGGGAACGTACCGGTGCTTTCACCACCTGCTGGCATGCTCGAGACAGATCTAGCTCTGAGAACTTGCCAGCAGGAAATAAATCTTGTGGTTGTAGAGTTGGAGAGTGAATCCATATTCAGTTAGGAATTTATGGTGACTTTATGGATCCCACAAATGCTTCACTACCACCATTTTCTGGAAACTGTACAATTCCTGCAGTTCATTCACTGCATTCAATTGCCTTCTTTCAGGGAAGCACTTCTAATTGCTTTTTTACAGATATGGGTTTCTGTAAAGAATAGAACATGGCTCATACTGTATAAAATGTTACTATAGACTTTTCAACTATATATAGCTTTTATAGCTAGTTTTAATTTCCCCAGAGTATTCATCCCAAAGGGTCAAATCTGTCCCTCATGTAACTCCCATGGATACACACCAGTGTATTTGACACAATAATCACAGTGCTACAACTCAAGCAAAGTTTTCTCATACAATTTCTACCATCTCACAAGGGCCCTTTCCTTTCAGCCGCAATGAAATGTATAGCAGTAAGCAAATACCTGTGCAGTCTGCATTGATTTACAGATATACAAACACTGTTACCAGCCCCTATATCCCCATGGCTGTTTGTTTGTTGTTGGGTGGGTATTTTTTGTTTTTAATATTGCATCGGATTGTTCCACTTTTTCCCTGGGAAACATTTGTACACATTTCTGCACCACAAACACTGCAAAGCCAGTATCAATTTTCTTCCTTTATATTAGCCCCTCTGGTACCTTTACATTAACCCAGAATGAATCACTGGCCTCCCAGTCATTTCTTGCTACATACAGTTTTGAGAAATGGTGTAACTCACATTTCAGAGAAGGCCTGGTTTCTGCAGACGGGTTCCTCAACTGCCAAATAGCTGGGGTGATGGCTCATGCTTCCTCTGTACACGCATCCCATCCAGCCGGCCCCTGGCAGCTCGATGACTTTTCCTCCCAGCTCTGCATCCAGCGCGCTGGTGAAGATGCTCCACTGCAGCCGGTGCAACACACACAAGGAATGGCAAGGTGACTCCAGTCCTCCCACCAGTGTTATTTGTCTCCACCAAACAGGGTCAGCTTGTACTGTCAGTTTTCACTGTCAACTCAGTGTCCTTTTACTATCCAAATTGCTGATCTTTTTCATTAGCTCTGTCACCCTGTACAAAGAGGGAGATGTTTACTCTGTATGCTCCTCAACAATAGAGCTCCCAGCTCTGTCAAAACAGACCAAAGAAAGACACAGCACCTGCAGGCTGAGCCCACGTTGAACAAACTGTCCGTCCATGGCAAACTCTGGGCAAGCTAATAATAAAAAGAGCCATAAATGTCTGTATTAGACCAGTAAAATGTGAGTTGTGTTTTAGACTGTAGCAGACTCAGATGGATGAGAGTGTCAGCCCAGCATAAAACCCAATGCTCAATGTATCTTTCACAGTGGTGGAAGAAACATGGGAATACAAAGGACATACCAGTGACCTGAGGATTTAAGTCCTGCTTGGTCCCCTCCTGCCTGGTCAGCAGAAAAGAAAAACCCAGCTGTGAGTGCAGTGGTGTCTGCTCTTCTCACAGGGGACCCAGAGCAGGCAAAAGAACCTGACAGTCAAGACTGAATATTTGTCGTCTTCCTCTGCATTACCACCAGCTAACTGTAGAAAGACCCATGTCAAATTTGCTAACTTCAGCATCTCTGCTGGGCCCTGTGAATGTCACCCTCAAACCCAACGAATCCTTTCCAAGGTGTCTTTTTCCCTTGCTAAAGGAACAGTAGTAGCAACACAGAGACACCAAATGACCCCCAAAGCTGAAGGGTGTCTAAAAGGTGTGCCTTTGCATACCAGAACAAAGCTGAAAGGAAATTAAAGTGACTATTTAGGAGCAATAAAAACAGCAAAAAGGAAAGGAATCATGTAAACAAAATAACAGGACCTAGCAGAGAAACGACATTTTTTTCTATGTTCCTGGTCAGAAGTCTCCTTATTTCATCGGTCTTATTCACTCCACTCTCAGAAGTGTTGTTATCCCCATTTAACTCATGAGAAACTGGGGCAAAATAGAAGTAAGTTGTTTTTGAAAGGCCATGCAAGGTTTGTATGGCAGAGCAAGAATAAAATATTTACAGCGTTAAACACCCAGGCCTTTCTTCCTTAAGGCACCAGCGGGCTGAGGTATTGACTTCTACAGCAAATCAGTCTTGACAACTACAGTAAATCTGTCTCACGACAAGAGTATTAGGATCAGCCCACTACAAAACATGACATAAATCTGTCCCTTACAGTTTGAAAAGGTGTAGATCTGGGTATTAAACCCATTGAAATCTCCCATTACAAAACCCCAAACCTCATGAAACGCATCTGTTTCTTTCAGGGCCTGACTTTCAGATAGCTGAGGTCCATGAAAACTTTGATTTGGGTTAATACATTTAGTTGGGAAAATACAAGACTGAGATTCAAGAAATGCAGTTTTGGTCCATAACTCTGACATGATTTTTTTGTTGCTTTTGGACAACTGAGCCCCCTTGTCTGCCAGGTTGGAATAGCTGCCGTCTTGTCTCCTTAGCTCATAAGTTCTTCATGGAGAGGGTCATCTCTACAGGAATACACAGTGCACTGGAGCTCAAGCCCTGAATAGGATCTGGAAGTCGGGTCACTTAAAATACAGCTTAAAATGACATCAGATACATTCTGATATCCCACACAATTCCAATATTGGCTAAGGTTTGGTTTGGGCTTTTTCTCAGTGAAAATTCCAGCTGGAATCTCATGTAAAATGCCAGAGGGCTCCCCACGATGAGGAGCCAGTGTGAACTGAAAAAACAAAATCGTTCAGTCCATGCTGGTGCCACAGCCCCCCCACAAAGCCACACTGCTGATGCCCGCCCGGCTCTCCCCAAGCCCTCCTTGCCTGCACAACTCACTCACAGCAATGGGCAACACGTTTCCAGGGGGGCACTGTGAAACAAAACTGAGCGCATTTAAAAATGAATGTGTTGCTAGTAATGTAATCTGCATTAAAGAGCCAGTGTGAGTACTCCATTGGTAATATACTGCATGCATTTGTCAACCAAACACAAATCTGTTTGAATAGATTTCTTGTGGCCTGTTATTTATGAGGGGAAAATATCCCCTAGTCTCCGGGCTGATGAGAGCCCATACTTTCCCTTCTAATCTTAACTGCCTATTATTAGCTACCCCGCTTATAGAATGCCCCTCTGCCTTATATATCCCAAGTACCCCAATTTTCCACTCTGCATGGGTATGTGGCAGGGGAAGACACAGAGCAGTCAATTACTGGCATTTCAATGTGCCTTTTGCAGCACACTCCTACACTTGGGATAATCTAATTACACAGGGCAGAAACCTCACCCAACCATATATTTTCCTTAGACCCTGTTGCCACCAGCTACTTTTACTCCTCATTGAAACAGAGTCCCCCTCTTTTTTATTTCCTCCTTCTTTTTTTTTTTTTTTTTCCACATCGTTAAAAATTTATTATTTAGACTGATGATGACATCATCTGGAAAGGGACCCAGGCTGTGGTCATCAGGGCCTTTTTCTGCATTACAGTGAAGCAGTTTCTCCTCTCTCCCTTGCAGATCATTAATTTTTAAAATAGAGCTTTGCTTTAAATATATACAGCTCATTTTGCTTTCAGCTGATGAGTCAGAGGAGCTGTCTTTCAACCAGGTCGGGTGCCCCCCGTGCCATGCTTCCTGCCCAAACCGGCACGCACACTCCCAGATGAAGCTCTGGCTTCAGGGCTCTGCACGAAACAGGAGGGAGTAAATAAACAAATAACTGCATTTACAGGCTGACCAGCTTTGCTCCGCCATGCATCCTGAAATGGCCTGAGAGTGCAGGCCTGGCCCTGCAGGTGCTCCTCAGGGGGAAGATCTCATCGGCTTTGCTTGCAGGTATTTTGTTTAAGGGAAGACTCTATAATATGGCTCTTCCACAAGGAACACAAGCAGGTTTCAGCCCAGCATGGGCATATTTCACCATACCACGTTGTGTTTTTATGGTGACTATCCCATGAATCCTGACACCGGCCTTTTGAGAGCTGTGGTTTCCTCTCCTCTGTAGACACCAAGTCAGATCTCTGCATTATCTGTAGGATTACACAAGGGATTAACCAAGCAAATGCTAATTCTGGGTATTCACTGCTTGCCTCCTAGACCTGAAGGACTGGACCACATCCCCTTCAACCAGGCAGAGTGGGCAGATGCATATGGTCAGACAGTGGAATAGGCTGCCCAGGGAGGGGGTGGAGGCACCATCACTGGATGTGTTTAAAGGTGGTTTAGATGAGATGCTGGGGGATGTGGTGTAGGGGAGAACTTTGTAGAGTAGGGCTGAGGGTTGGACTCAATGATCCCAAGGGTCTTTTCCAACCTGAATGATTCTGTGATTCTGTGACTCTGTATGTGAGCCCACAGCTCTGCGGGTTGGCTGACAGCAGCGCCCAAGGCAGCACACAGAGCCCTCAGCAATGTCGATGCTGTCCCTCACCATACCCATCACTGCGCCTCACAGTGGGATCCAGGATGGAGCAGGTGGAGCCCGGCAATACAGAAGCTGCAGAGAACTGTGTGCCTGTGGTGTCCCAGCTTGCAGGGAAACACCTCCATCCCCGCAGAATCCATCATCCAAATCTCACCTTGTTGGGAGCAGGAGCTCTCGGTAGCGCAACCCTGCATTCATCCACTTAAACTTTAATCCAGCCCTCATCTACAGGGAGTGGCTGCTGATTGTATTACCTGGGGGGAACCATGATTTTCTTCAACTGCATGTATTTCTTCATCCTTTAGAATGCGCAAATCCTTGCAAGCATTTCTCTACTTAAGGCAGTATTTTGTTGCTTGCAAGTCCCTTCAGATAAAATAGATTTTATCACCCCCACACATCTGGGTATTCACTGAAGCACATGGGATCACGATGGATGTGCAGCCACCTTGGAAACACTTTAACACGACATAGCAATTTAGGAGGAAGACACAAGACATATGTTATCTGAATGAGGATGCAGGACACACTTAGAGAATGGGGGTGTAAACACCACTTACTGTTTAGATACCTGTCTTAGCCTACATTATGAGACTAATCTCTCTAGACTTCTTATATACTTAGTGAGGAGAAAAAAACATACTTTCAGAAAGCAAGTAAAAGAAGAAACTTAATTTAGATGCACTCTCCCTTCATTGACTCAATGGAGAAAGAAAGTGATGGAGAGAGCCTCCTAAATAAGGTGTTATAAATAGCCGCAATCAACACATAGAAGAGACTCACTCGAATAAATGTCTGACCAGGGCAAGGTGTTGCTCATCCAGCACAGTAAAAGTTGCCATGGGTTCTTTAATGAGCGCAAGTGGCTTCAGCTTTGGTTTTAGGTTTACTCCAAGCACAACACCAGTCCTCAAACTGTGCTGGGGCACGAGTTCAGGACAGGTCCATGAAGAACAGTGCTCCTCATTCAATCGTGTCCAGCTATTACTTTCTTTAATGCCTTGTTTTTCACTGAATTTTCCACATCCTAGAACTGGCCTATCCCTTAGCTTATGAGCACTCAGAAGCTACCAAAACCCTAGCATGGTATGCTAGGATTCAGGTTTAAGAAAAACAATTTGGTAGTCCTTTATTATGTTATTATATTATTATTATATTATTTTCCATAACTCTCTAGTAGATAGGCAGGGCTGTCAAAGTACGTAGATAGAAAACAGTGTCACACACAGCTTCGAGAAGGCTATGAAAAGGTCAGAAGTATGAACTGGCTGTTACATGGACATGTGCTGTAATATTTTCTTGGACTCGGTGATCCAGTAATACAGTTCAACAAAATCTGTCAGAACAATTCAGAATGCCTTGCTCACTCTCAAAATCACTGCTTTCCCCTCCTCAACCTGAGTCTTTGCAGGTCCAGAGCTCCATCCCCACTCTCCGAGCTTCCCAGGGATGACCTATAGACCACCCAATTACCCTTTCTTTTTAGCTGCAACAAACAAAATAGATGGGAGATGGAGATGAAACAAAGAACAAAAGTAGACAGCACAATCAAATACATTTCACTGCACTTAAGAGCTGTAACTACAAGAAGTATTCTCCAAATACAATTTCTCCAGGGAATGGCAAGGGCAGAGAAGGGAGGGTAAAATGCTACATGGTCATAAATGGAAAGGAACAGCTTATAAGACAATATCCAGGTACACGTAGGTTCTACACTGTGGAAATTGTTAAGAAAAAAAAAAAATATCTCTATTTCAAATTACTGGAGAGAGCCTCTTCCAAAACTTACTGCTTTATCTACACCTCCTGGCTCTGATTCTCCTGTTCACTCTTTAAACTGTGAATCCCCCTTTCCTAGACCTCCTGCTGCCCTCCATGGAAGACCTCTGCCACCTCTGCCATCGCTACTCTGCCCTTGTCAAGGGCCTCCGGTTCAAAACTTGATTCTCAGCCCCACTGTGCGGGAACCTTCCCACTATCGGCCACGAGCCTGTGAATTGGGCCCCAAGTGTGCTGCTGGAGGAGAGAGGGAGGCTTTATATACAGCAGAAAAGAAGTTAAAATGAATTAGATTATGGTCATATTAATTCAGGGCACCCGCCCAATCCTTTCATTAGCTTGATTCTCCTGCTCCTGTAGCAATCTATAAATGTTATAAGTTTTAAATGCTCTATGTACTTTAAGCTTTATAGGAGCCTACTATTAACAGTTACACAAGTTGGGAGGAAAGGGGGATGCTTTACAGGGTTATATATGAGCCTGTCAAGGCCATGAATATACAACCTTATGCTAAACATTCCCAGAACTTGGGATGAGACTTTCAGATACTTCGTATCAAACAGCTCCCAAGGTGACATCTAAAGCTACATTTCCAAGAGTGCTCAGGTCCCACCAGCAGCATGTGAAGCTTTCCACCTTCCTGGCCATTCATTGCCTCAGAAGAAGATGTTACCTGACTGTGACCAGGTCTGAAACACTGAGCGATTCAGCCTAACTCTCTACCCTGCAGCCCAGACAACCACAAGCGTGTGGTTAGAGAGGGTTCCTTGAACTTCTGAACTCTACTTTTTTCTCTTCGGTGGGGAATTAAGTGGACTTAGTCACACAGAGCTTCAGTCAGGGGTCTTTGAAGACGAGGAGCTGGCAGTGATAACACTTTGTGTGTATGTGTAGGGAGGCATTTTTTCCTCTTAGTCCTGAATACCACACGTTCAGCTTCTCAATGAGAAAAAAACCAGGGATGAGGGCAGCAGCCTTCATATGGTGATGAAATCACTTCTTCCTAATCACCATTGGAGCCTCAGCAGCAGTAGACCATCAGGTCACAACCTCGTACCTTTTCCAGTCATAAATTTCTAGATATCTCCAGTAATAGGCCTGATCTCAGTTTACAGGAGCTGATCTTTTTTGTTCATTTTTCTCAGAATAGCCTTATGGAAGAACAGCGTCTTTACAGGCAGTACCCCGAATTTATAGGGCTTTATCTCAGCCACTGACTGACCATTAAATTCCATATTTACATCTATAGCCAAATGGGTAAACAAGTAAGTACAGTAATTTTAAAAGTCAAGACTCCATTAACTTTTATGTAACTGAAGATGAGATGAAAGTAGAGGCATCAAGCCTAGCCTTGGCATGCTTTCCAGGAATAAAACTACACTGTTTTGTTACCTTCCATAAAGAGATCAGGATGAAAGTTAATCGGTAATAGTTTCATTCCCTTTTTATAAATGAAGAGTATTTCTCTAAACCAATGTTTTCTCTCTCTACCAGTGGCTGCGTTACCAACAGATGCTCATTCTCAACCTTCCACCTGAACAACAGAAAGTCTCAAAAAAACAGTTTCAGAATAGGATACGTTTTGTAATCAAAACACATGACAGCAATAGGGGAAAGAAACCAAGCACTTGCTCACAGTAATAGCTATTTTCCTTTCCTCTTAAAGCAACACAATGAAGCAATTACTGTACACTATACTTCCACAGGCTGTTTCAGCCAAAGCAATTGGCTGGATGGCTTGGAGGGGGCTGGAGGTGTGGCACAAGAAAAAGAAATAACTCCTACCAGATATGATTCACTAACAACAAAAACATCCCCGTGGTACCTCTTACTTTTCATAGAATGAGGACAGGTTTTCCACCAGCCGGGTTTTCCGATTAGAGGAATTTTTCTGTAATGGGATTGATGACATAGGTGTCGGTATGAAAATAGGAAGGACCTCAAAGGTTACAGCTAAGCTGGGAGTCTCCTTGTACCTGAACCGTTGCAGATTCTCAGAAAACTCCTTGTGGTCTCAGGAGGACGTACCATATGGGAAACCCTTTAATTTACTTGAGAAAGGAGAACGCATTCATGGGTAATTATCCCTCTGGAATTACACTGAATGGAGAATATATGAATAAACATAGAACAGTCCTTGTTAGGCAAGCCGTTGTGTCTTGCACAAACACGCAACACCTATTGCCGGACACACGGAACAGGGAGCCAACAGATTAGACCAAGGAAGATCATATAAATTAGAAATAGATTAAAGAACATCATGTAATTGTGTTCTGTCTCCAGGCATCAAATTATGTGAATCATCAGACCCACTTTATACATATATATTCTAAAACGTGTCTTTAGTTCTGATAGCCTTTGGCAAACAGCTTTGATATGAGCGTGCCTGTAAATCTGTATTTGTTTTAAAAGTATTAAAGGTGGAATTGGCAGCAATTTCTACATTTAGCTTGCTTGGCACTTTCTTTTAGAAAAGACTCTTTAAGTCTTTTTTTGGAAACTTTAAAAAATTATGAGACACACACTATAAAATTAAATTGAAGGACAGGCAGGTGGGAGAGAAATACTATTAACATTTTTCTCCATGTCAGCAGGCACTAATAGTTCAACATTTTGCATTATAACACATGAGCTTTTGTAATTGTCTCACAGAGATGAAAGTTTGATGAGACAGATCTGAGGTTAGGGGTGTCTGAGATTTCCGTCTGTCATCCTCTGGAAGTTTTCCTAATATCCAGGTTGTTGTACCTCAGTAGGGAGTCTGATGCTGCAACGCCGAACGCAGTTAAAGGTTGTGTTGGTCTGACAAATGATTAAATTACTCTATAATATATTTGAAGCATTATTTCAATATGAGGTTACATGTTTTTGCAATTTTGATTCAGGCATGCTACTCGCAGCTCCCAGTAAGTTCAACCAGAGATGTGAGTGGTTGGTACATCTTAGAGCCAGACTTTTGTTAACCATCAACCAGTGGGTAGTATTCCTGTAAACAATTAAGCAGATGATTTCTTCTGCCCCACAGCTGTGCTACCACAGGAAGTGGAATGATCATTTTACACCCAAAATGTGCTTTGGATGAATAAACAGAGAGAAGCGTGCAACTAAGATACAAAATGTTAATATTGCCTGACTTTTTATTTTTAAATAGATAATAGAAAAATGTCAAAAAGCATAAACAGTAATTTAACTGCTCTTTCAAATTAATGAATCTGCCATAGGATAAAGGTCTATTAATACCAGATCTCTAGTAATGGATAAAACCAGACCTAGATAGAATAATTCATAAAAGAGAAACAATACCCATGGCAATGGCAGGAATAGTACATGCTGTCAAAAAATGGCAGGAAAATTCATAAAACTGCTACAATAAAATAGCTTATAAAGATTTTTATCTTATAAAAATATAAGGAAATACGAGAAAATATACTAACATACAAAATTTCAAACTAAAAAAATGCCATTGCATGCCAACATTTATTTTCTATCCCATCGGAAATTGCTTGCAAACTTTGTATAATGAGGAGTAGGAAAGCAGAGGGAATGGGAAAACAGTTTCTTACTTTTTTTCCTTTTTCCAAATCTCATAATTTTGATAGTATTTAGAAGAATGAGAAAATTTTATCACCTCAGTTCATCAGTTATACATCAGTCAGTATAGCCTAAACTTGACATTTATCATCTGTGGATATTCCACTCCAAAACAGGCATGAAAGACCTGAAAGATTCTCATACAAATGATTATGTATGTCTTTTCTACACTTATTACTGCAAATGGTACCTAAACTGAGCGGTGAGAATCACACCTGCCTGTCACAAACACATAAGAGCACATCACCTGCAAATGCCATATTGAAATGTAGCAAAACACAGCTCTGTCTTAAAAGATCTGCTGATTTATTGATGTTTATGCTTCCATTTCAATAGCAAATATCTAGTTTTGTCTCAAACACATGCAAATAAAGCCACCCTTTATGTCAATAAATTATGTTTTGTGTACTTCATTTTCATGCCAATGGGAAAGATGTTGCAAGAAAAGTAGTTCGAGGATGGTCAAAGCGAATTGCAATTAATCTGCCAGAAGGAGTTATGGTAAATATTATTATTATGATTATTAATGATTTGTAAAGCGCTGTAAATCTCCATGACAGTAATTATGATGGTTTGTATATATAAATTTGGCATTCTGCATATACAAGCACTTGGGCTTGAACTCTTCCTAGATCATTAGGAAACTAGAGGTCATATCATTGGTCACTTGAAAAGTAATTTCCTGCAGATTTTCAGGCGATTCTCAGATTTATCCTCACTGTAAAAAGGTACTAATGATTTCTCCCCAGGCAAACCATCTTACACAGAGGCTGTGATTAACAGCCCTTTCAGTACAGTGACCCAGAGTTGCAGAAGACACAGCAAGCCTGGAACCCCTTTTGTGTCAGTCACAAGGGAAAACAGGGTGGGTACGGCCTGCCAGAGAGGAGGAGGTGGCAGGCTGAGGACCCATGTTCTACATATGTTGGTAGAGTTTCCAAAGATAAACTGAATTTGTGGAAAGCATTAATCTTCAGGGGCCTCCTCTAGGCTATGTGTCACTTCAATGTATTGAGAAAGGCAGTGGGATTGAAATGATCTGCCGTTCTCATGCTAATTCTCCGTGCGGAGGAAAACCTCCAAGAGAGGGGATCTGCTTCTTCCCAACTCCTTTTCTCCAGGTTTAGACTCAGATCTTTGGAAATCTGTGACTCCAGGTAGGGGATTCCCACAAAGCATGACTTGCTGTTAAAAGAAGAGAGAGGCAGGTTCCTATCTCTTGCAAGGAATCAATAACCTTTCTGCTGGCAGCGGTTCAGCTGCGGTTGGTGCTCTGCCCTCTTTTTCAGTAGATTCCTCTTTCGGTGATAAGCAAAAAGGACATTACAAGTCAATTCCATTGAAGATTAAAACCAAGTGTCCTCTGAGCAGCTAAATGAGCACTTTCTGCAATCTAAATGCCAGACAAAAATAATTCACCTATTCCATCATCTCTCCTACTAAAACGCCCAACCTTTCATCTCAGCCAAGAGCACCGCTACCCCACGCTTGAGGGAGCACCCCTGGGAGCAGCTGGGGATGTGCGGGGGGAACACACGGTTTGCAAACACACAGCAGAGAACAGCTCCTGTAAAGGAATGGGCACACACGGGTTCAACTGATGGCAGCGTCTGCGAGGCAAAGCAGTAACACTGATGTTGAATCTCACTACTCAATGCTGGCTAAACAGGGAGTGCCCGAGCTAGCTGGGCTCTGACATGACATTATTTCTCTATCAAAAAATAAAATAAAATAAAATAAAGCCATTGGGAGTACTTTATCCACTCTATTATGACTGAGTTCAATAGCCTTGCGATTCCAAGCTTTGGAGTGATGGCTTTACGAGAACATCAAAAGCGGAGAGCCTGACCAACCCTCCTGGATACACACACGCTTCTCCTACAAGGAGCCGCGAGCGGCTGCAGGCAGTGTCCATTGGGAGCTTCCCAAAAGAGAGCCCGTCCTGAATTATGAGCAGGCCCACACACGCACACACTCAACTTCACAGTCCATTGCTTTCCCAGGAGCAGAGTCTGTGCTGTCTGCACCAAGGCAATATATCTCTTTATGGCCTGCCAGTGACTTTACAGAGAGATAAACAAAGCTTTTAAATCAAAAGGGGATGGAGCAAAAGAAAAAGTTTGGCACCCCAGAACACATGCCGCTATTTATTTTTTAACCCTTCGTGACAAACAGGAAAGCAAGGAGTTTCTTACACAGGATCTGCCAACTGACAACCACAGGAGAAACGGGAAACCCAAGGGTGGAAATATAAAGAATTCTCCTAAACTTCAAAATTTATGGCAAAATCTCTGTTCAGTGAAGAAAGGACTTGCATTCATTTAAAATAGTCTGAGAAATGGATATAGCATTGAATTGAGCTGGAGGATATGGCACTAAATTGAGCTGTAGGATAAGTGGTCTTAAAGTAGAACAGTCTGAATTTGCTATTAACCAAGGATGTGATGCAAGACTGTCTTTGCCTCACCGATATTGACTGTAAATTTAGGGGGCAAGGAGGAACATCAACTTCATGTGTGTAGCATCAAGAATGAGACAGTCGTCAAGACCAGAGTCTATGGAGGTTCTGTGATATAAATAAAACCAAAATAATACCAAATCATCACATACTGTCCTGAGCTGCTTTTCCACTGTGGAGCCTTTTGGACAGGCAATAGCAAGTAGGACCATAGCTCCACCAATGACTGGATTTAATCATTTTAGAATTCAGTGGAGAGTTGACATTTTCAAAGGAATAAAAATCCAGAGCTACTACAAGTAGGAAAACATCAGGAGGACCCAAAGCATTCTGGTGACTCATTTCTTTAAAAGTTTCATCATTTCCCTGCCCCACAGCATGCTTCATGGATGTGGGACATAGTTTGTATATTTGGTGCTGGAAGAATGTCTAAACCAATTAAACAACATTCCTCCTTCTTCATACAGAAACTGAAAACTCCTTCACCTTTTCACTGAAAGTGAATATGCTTGAGGTTTCCCTTCATTCCCTCCTAGAAAACTTCTGTCTGCAAGGACAAAACCTCCACTGGTATCCCCAGAGAAACCAGCCTAAACACTGCTCAGCAGCCACTGCTGTACAGAAGTGAAAGAAAGCTTGTGGGGACAGATTTCACAGGACCAGGTCATTCAACTTCAGGCAAAAAAATAGGGTGAGGGCTTAGGGGTGCCCATTCACTCATGTAAACCAGCATCTGCTTTTTTAATACCCACAAGACCAAGCCAGATGCTTTCAGATGTGTGCACAAACTGCTTGAAAAGCCATCAACTTGTACGTGCAAAAAGGTTATCTGTGTGAACATCTACAGGCCACTTCTTCATCTTCAGCTCCCTGTTTGCAGCCATTATTTATGAGAGGATATTTTCTAAGAAGGCAGGTTCTTTCACTAAAATACTAGCCCATGCAACACAATCTTATGTCAACCCTCCCAAATCCTCGTCCAAGTGATGCTGCTATTACAAAAGGCTTGCTTCGGGTCAGGTTCCTGCATAAGATGATTTGCAAAATTCAGAACTAGAATGGGAATGAAGCTGCAAACCCTTTCCCACCTGCCCAGATGCTCAGAGATTTCCCTCACTGCAACTGCACAGCAGCTGAAACCCACCAGCTTCAGAAGACTATTCCTGATTATACCTGTGTAAAAGCCAGAGGCCAGAAGCCCAAACTCAGCCCAAAGTAAAACAGATTCTCCCTTGTGCCCGTGACCACAAACCTCACCAGAGCAATCCCAGAACCTCAGCACAAAAAGCTGCTTTTCAGCTGCTTTCTAGCTGCTTTCACAATTCTTTTCACCCAAAACTCAGAGTGCATAAGAGCAACTCCATATTCTTCTGATTTTTTTTTTTAATTATTATTTCTAGCATTTTGGGGTGTTTTTTTTCTCTGTGATCACAGCTGAACTTCCTACTGCCCCAGAGGGAGTAGAGAGCAATAACTTTAAATGGCCTCGTAGATGCAGCCATGGCCTCAAGCCAGCACTAATTTCCAATCTTGTTATACTGAAGAAAGAGGGTGAAGGAAAAAAAAAAAAAAAAAAAGGAAAAAAAATGGAAAAAGGAAGAATGGAAACCAGAAAAACCAGAAATATCCCTTAATGCTAGTGAGAATTGGAAAGTCCTGTTGGTGGTTTCAGTGGCAGGTTTAAGCTTCTATTAAAAAAAGGAGAAGAATTTGGAATATCTGTTTAAAATGAGAGTGAATATTTTTCCTTAGACACAGAACATCCTTGTGACATTCAGATCTTTGCGTTCTGCAGGCAGGATGGAATTTTACTGACCAAATAAAGCATCATCACTACTTAAGTACAGCAAACATTTGTAAAAACATATTAAACATGTCATAAATTAACTGAATTTGGGAGCCTGTAAACACTCACTTGAACTTGCAGTTCTTTGATTTCACCAGCATAGCCAGATATCTGGATACCCAGAGGATCCCAAATTCATCCCTTAACCTAAGAAAGCATTGGCTTTTTAACTCCTTTTTCATTTTCTCAACTCCTTTGGGTCTATTTAGTCTACTCACCATCTCTTTCCCTCACAGTGGATGAAAATGAAGAGCACTGTGGAAAAGGTAACTCTCTGTAACACCTTCCCAAAAGCTCTCAATTTCCAAACTCGGACTTTTACCATTATTGGGGAAAAATGTATTTGCAGCAAGTGCTAGTCAAGACAAAGTAAAACTTTATATCACACAAGGAACAGATGTAAATCAAAATAAAACTCCAAGAGGAATTTAGCAAGGAAGTATGGAGTTACCCACACAGATATTTAGCCAAGAAAATGGAGATACTCTTGTAGAGAGCACTGTGACCACAGCCTCCGAGAGCCGAAGCGCCAGGCTGGCAGCAGCGATGTGCTCAGGTTTTAGCCCTGCCAAAGGAGACGTGGGTCTGGAGCACAAGCTGCGGACTGATGGAGAGGAGAACCACCATTTCCTTACAAACTGGTCTCTACTACAGTTAGGTCCCTCTGAGTTCCTCGGGTGAGGATGGCTGCACTGCATAATAACATCACATCAGCACAAGGCGATGGGACTAAAAGATGCTGGCAGCCTTCTAATTTGTTTTTTCCCCACTTTGTTGCCTCCCCTCTACCTGCAGCACATGTTTAATCTTTCCATGCAGCAGCATCACCCAGATGGATTCAGCTTGCAGCCCTGCTCACCTTCTGGTCAGGATTTCTGCGTATGAGTAGAAGGTAGGGCTGAAGCAAAACAAGAGCTAAGAGTTCAGCATAATATTACAAATACAACACAGAGTTAAATCTAAATTGAGGAGGTCTGGCAGGTAATCCAGACTTGGTCCAAAGGGAGTTACACAAAGAAGCGTAATATACCCAAAGGTGTGAGGAAATGCAGAGTATAAAATTTAACAAGTCATAGAATCATAGAATGGTTTGGGTTGGAAGGGACCTTAAAGACCATCTAGTCCATCTCCCCTGCCACGGGCAGGGACACCTTCCACTAGCCCAGGTTGCCCAAAGCCCCATCCAACCTGGCCTTGAACCCTTCCAGGGAGGGGGCAGCCACAGCTTCTCTGGGCAACCTGTGCCAGAGCCTCACCACCCTCACAGGGAACAATTTCTTCCTTATATCTAATCTAAATCTGCCCTCTGTCAGTTTAAAACCCTCACCCCTCATCCTATCCCTACACCCCCTGATCAAGAGTCCCTCCCCATCTCTCCTGTAGCTCCTTTAAGTACTGGAAGGCTGCTCTAAGGTCTCCCCGGAGCCTTCTCTTCTCCAGCTGAACCCCCCCAACTCTCTCAGCCTGTCCTCACAGGGGGGTGCTCCAGCCCCTGATCATCTTCGTGGCCTCCTCTGGCCCCCGCTCGAGCAGGTCCGTGTCCTTCTGATGTTGGTGCCCCCAGAGCTGGACCCAGCACTGCAGGGGGGGTCTCACGAGAGTGGAGCAGAGGGGGAGAATCCCCCCCCTCAACCTACTGCCCACACTTTGCTTGATGCAGCCCAGGACACAGGTGGTTTTCTGGGCTGTGAGCGCACATTGCTGGGTCACAGTCAGTTTTCCCTTCACTAATACCCCCAAGTCCTTCTCTGCAGGGCTGCCCTCAATCCATTTTCCACCCTCAATCCATTTTCCACCCAGCCTGGATTTGTGCTTGGGATTGCCCCGACCCATATGCAGGACCTTGCACTTGGCCTTGTTGAACTTCATGAGGTTTGCACAGGCCCAACCTCTCCAGCCTGTCCAGGTCCCTCTGGATGGCACATCCCTTCCCTCCAGCGTGTCGACCCCACCACACAGCTCGGTGTCATCAATGAACTTGCTGAGGGTGCCTCGATCCCACTGTCCATGTCGTCAACAAAGATGTTAAACAGTGCCAGTCCCAACACCGACCCCTGAGGAACAACACTTGTCATTGCTCTCCACTCATTCTATTATATCAAGTAAGGGACAACAAAAAGAGATTCCTGTCCTTGCACTTTGGTTTCTTTCTGTCCTGTGTTCAAGCTTTCCAAATTCACTAGAGAGACTGACAATAAATAAAATTTTGTTTTGAAGTTGCATGTCTTGCATCCCCTGGAAGAGGCAGCAAGCCACATTGTCTCCTTTTAATCTCAGTAATTAGTCTCCAAGGCTGCCAGGCATTTTATTGCCTTAGGTGATGCAAAACTGAATCTGGATTCCTAAATCAAGGCCATTAGATCCAAAGTTTAACTGCAGACAAAACAACCAATGTTAGATTCCCCAAAGGCTGCCACTAAAGCCAAGAAAATTGCTGCTACTGCTTCTAGTTCAAAGTCTTCCTATCTGACTTGGACAATCCCGGTGAGCACTAGATAGAGACCTGGAACAGCAAAGCAGTAAAACATGGTCAGAAATAACCGTAACAGGAACGTCTTGGAACAGAGCTGTAGGGCTGATGGGACAATTAATGTTGGGTGACAAAGTGCTTCTTCATTGTCAAAGATACACAAGCATACTCCACCCACCATTTCAAGTCCTCAATAGGAGAGCAATTTCCAGGCATCTAACTCCTATTGATTTCTCACTGATTTGAACTGGAATTAGAGCCCAGACAGTAGTCAAAGAATCCCTTATGCAGTCCCTTAAGCTTTTAAGTGCATAAGGAACATTTAAATACAGGGTGACAGAAATATCTCAGGTGTCCAGTTCCCTTCCAAAATTGGACTTTGTTTGCCTGCTTTGTTTCTTCCTAACTTATTCGACAGAGAAAAACAACTAAAAATCTGGGCCAGCGTGCCTAAACCTCCCACACAGACACCTCGCTCACCCCAAACTCCTTTGCACAGAGACCCAATGCCACCTGCAGAATGACAGCACAGAAGCAGCATTTCCCTTTTGTGGCAGCAGGCTCAAGGCCAGCATTTGAACATGTGGCCCTAGGACCAGATGTTGCCTCCTAATGTGCACATGCGTCTTTTCCCTCCGAATGCCGATTGCTCCTGTTGGTCTCATGCCAAAGATCCCCTCATGAGACACACACACCTCCCCTGTTTTTTCACCTCCCTGCACTGGGATAAGTTGGGAGTAATTTTTTTAACATCATAATTGTTCGGGTATAGTTGTAAGTAAATCAATCTCAGTATGCCAAAATGTACTGCAAGTTTAAAATAAGTAAAAAAAAAAAAAAAAAAAAATCAAAACACCCAAACAACAGAAATAGTCAATTTTTCAGCATTTTATATCAGCTGTGGGCCCATGCAGAAACTGAAGCAATTTGGTCAAAAAAACAGATGTTAACTGAGGAGACGCATCCTGCAGTGCAGGTCCTTGGCAGTAATGAACAAGCTGTGCTAAGAATCTTGTGCATCTAAACTGCCTTTAGAGGAAAATTGTCCCTGAGAGCAAAGACTGGAAGGTATTTGGGGCAGGGACCAACTCAATTGCTCTTTGTATAGGATGCCAACGTCCAGACACATAATTCCTAATTACAAACAAACCAAGAAGATTGTTGTCAGGAAAGATCACACTGTAGAGAGGTTCTATGTAGGAGGCTTAGGGTTATGTAGGTGCCATTCCCAGTCCTGCCAGGAACCCTTTAAAAGTCACTTGAACACTTTGAAGAGGCTGTTTCTGCATCTGTGGAGTCTCATCAGATGGCCTCGCTTCACCAGAAAGCTTGTGAGCCTCTTGCTTTGAATGTGGTTTGAAATCCCCAAGTGAAGGTGCCCAGTAAGAACAAACAAACAAGAAGATAAATTACTGATCGCCCAGCTTTAAGCTTCTGTTTGAAAAACAACACTGAGAAACTCAAGAGACGCTGTCACGCAGGTAAGAGTGAATGAGCAGAGCTGCATCTATCAAGCAGCCCAGTTCAACCAGCTCACCTGAGGGCAGCAGAGTTTCTGGGGGAGACACCTCTCTGGTTTCTTGGACAGTGCCTGCACAGGTCTGTATTTTGCCGGGCTGATCTGAGACCAGTGAGGAAAATGGTAATTGTTTCTTTTTTTTTTTCATCTCTCCCCTACATCTCCTCCCTAACAACTTCAGCTGCAGTCACATTCTATTTTTTCCCCTCACAATTGTTTCAATAGATTCTTTATGGTTTATGGGTTGGTTTTTGGTGTTGTTCCCCCCCCCCCGCCTTAAACTGAAGCCTGAAATATGCTCTGAATTAGGAAAAAGCTCCATGTCACTGGGGATTGGACTGCTGCTGAACTGTTCCGTGTGTGTCTGTGCGCAACCTCCCGGCCAAAAATGCCTCGGGGGCTCTCCCTAACTGTTGGGGTCCTAAAAAGGGTCCGTTTCTCCTGCTTGGCCACCCTCCGAAACGGCTTGGGGGGGGGGGGGGGGAGCTTTCTCCACCCCCACTAACACCACGCTCCCTCTATAGCACATCTGTCCAAGCTTGCTCACTGCTGGCCCTTTACTTCCCCATATGCTACAGGCATTTTTGGCCTGACTGAATCCTTAGTGCATTAAGCAGGAGGCCCCTGGTTCAAGAAAGCTCCCCCACTTATAATATGTAGTGCAGAAGAAATGGTGTGCGCAGCACCGGGGTGAGAAGAAGGGATCAGCAAGGAGAAAAAAAAAAAAAAAAGTGTGTGTGGGGAGGGGGATCATCTCGCCTGTTACCTTTATCAGAAAAGAAGTAAATTCACTGCAGGAAAGTAACACACAGCTTTGGCTTTTAACCTTTTGTGTTCCCCAGGCCAAGCGTGAAGGTGGGATTTTACAGAGGTTTGCTGCTTGTAAGCACCAATTCAGAGGTCTCCTTGGTCCATAAAGTCTCTGTCTCTAGTTAGGGTAGTTTATTCTGGGATGATGCAGCTGTGTAGCAAAACAGGACACATGAACACACACTGCCCCCCCCCAAAAAAAAAAAAAAACTTCTGGATATAGCTTTGTTTGGTCCCAGGTTTAAAACTGGAATTTGGGAAACAGTCGGTGCAGCTGGAAAACATCCCGTCTGGATTGTGCTGGTCCAGCCCTAGCGAGGGTCATGCGCTGGGGCAGCCAGCTACACTGCGCAACCTCCCTCAGACCTACCATCAGGCTACCTAATTCTGCATCCCAACTCCCAAGGCATGAAAAACGGCAATCCCAACGCTGAACACACACATCAGCGGTGAGGACTCAGCTCTTGTTACTTGGACAATTGCTTCCTGCTGCTCAGACACACAAAGGAACACCATGTAAGGGAAGTCAGGGTGCCGTGAAGGCAGAAAAGCTGCCAACCTCTGATTCTTCTCTCAACTTGTCATTAGGGTGATTCTTAACAAAATTACTTAACTTCCAATGTACAGGTATCCAGCACATCTGACACTGCTGTGCCAGAACGACCATGAGCGTTTAGTGGTGATGGTAGCCTTGTTGTGGCTGGGTTTCCCATAACTGCACAAGCTGGGCTTCACGAGATCCCTGGGGAAAGGCAGTTGGAAGTGGGATAACACGGGGCCGGGCTGCCAGCCCCTGCTCGGCTGGACCTCACCCGGCAGAGCCTCCCCACTAGGTCAGCACAGGCCAGTCCTGAGGCAGAGCTACAAAAGCATTTCAGGTTGAGAGGGCAGAAATGTGTTTTGTTCTTTGGTTTTTTTCTAAACAGTGTCATGAAATTTCAAATGCTGACAGCCTTAAGATATTTGGCCTTTCCAGAGGCCACTTCCATTTACTCAAAACCCATGTGCAACGACTATGCTTATGCTACCTTTATGTCCCTTTTAGACTTCTGGGTTCATGCATGAAAAACAAATACCATTCAATAACATTTATATTCTTCTAGTCACAATTCTAGAAAGAAAGAGGGAAGACAGGATTACATCCTAAATTATCCTTGTTTCAGCAACGAGATGTTCATCAGTCTCAGGAAGCTGTAGGTGTCTGGACCTCTTAGGCACTTTGAAAATCCCAGCCTGCCTTGACCTTGTATCAAAAAGTCACCTCTGATTTAAAACAAGAGGACTCGGTTTCCTGCAAGCAGTGTTCATCTGCTACTGGTGAGCTTGGGAATGAAAAGATGTATATGTACCATCATACCACTTCAGTCGCAGTTATCTCACAGTCAACTGTGAATAACAAATTAAGCCATTTAAAAACCTAAGCACATTAATTACTAATCACAGCACAGTGAAGAAGTAAAACAAAGGTAGAGAAATGTATAAGAACCACAACACATCTGCTGAGGAAAACTACAACCAGGGAAGTGATGGAGTCCCCCTCCCTGGAGGGGTTGAAGAGTCGGGTTGACCCAGCACTGAGGAATCTGGTGGAGTTGGGAACGGTCAGTGTGAGTTAATGGTTGGACTGGAGGAGCTTCAAGGGCTTTTCCAACCCGGATGATCCTGTGATTCTGTGATCACATCGAACAACCCTTCCCAATTGTCTACTGTTCAAATAGCAGAGATGAGGCACGCACAACACTTCCCTCAAAACCTGAAGGTTATTTTAGTTGAAAGGGCACCTGGCCTGGTTATATAAACTGGTTATCTTATATAATACAGAATAACCTTGATGTAACTACTTAACCTGACTTGTTCCTCGCCTACTGTAAGAAGTGTAATAGTCACTTACCTTGCACAAGTGTTAGATGAATAAAATCTTTCATGATTATAAGAACTTAGATGCATCTACAGCATCATCTCTCTGAAAAATACAGTAGACAAATGATCAACACTCTATCTACCTGCCAGTTGCTAATATTTTATTCAGTCTAATCTTTAAATGCACTTACAAGTACAAACTAAGATATAAGAGCCAGAAGACACCCAAAGCTGCAGTCTAGCCTGTTCCCTCACATTGAGGGCAATACAAAATGCTCCTAGACCATCCCTGACAGATTACTAACTTGCTATTCAAGACCTCCAAGGAAGCAGATCCAGTAACCTTCTCACACAGCTTATTTTAGTACTGAAATATCCTTGAAGCTAGAAAGCTTTTTCTAATATCTAAAGTAAACCCTTTCTGTTAAAAATTATGCCAATTATTTTTCTCCTACTCATTGCTGCTATGATGAACAATTCATCACCATTCTCTTCTCTTCTCTTTCTAGCAATGTTTTACATATTGGAGGAATGTTATCACATCCTGTCAGTCTTCCCTTCTCTAGACTAAACAAATCCGATTCTTTCAATCTTTCCTCATAGGTTGGATTTTCCAAACCTCTTATCATTCCTATGGCTCTCATTTACTCCCTCTCCAATTTGTCAAGATTTCTCTTGAACAGCACAACCAAAGCAGAATGCAGCCAAGGCTGTACGAAGGTTGCCTGAAAAGCAAAATTTACCCCCTGTCTTTTACCCACAAGTCCCACTAAAACTCTCCATTGCATGAGTTGTCTTTTCTGAAGCAGTTTTATGATGTTATATCATATTCAGTTTATGATTTTCTGGCACTCTGCATCCTTAATTATCTTTTCCTTTTTAATACTGCTTCTCTTGCAAAGTATTTTCTGTTTTGCATTCTATCCTGTACTTGCATTTATTTCATTAACCATTACGATTTGGTTTTATCACATTTCAAGTTGTTAATATCATATAACCAGGTATAAAAATCATTCAGAGTTCTGCTTCTCCTTTCCACAATGTTGCAATCCCACCCAACACAACCTCAGAAAATTTTATTAGTATGCATTTTATACCATCATGAAAGACAGTCACTGAAGTACTGAGAACTTCCCAACCCAGGGCAGAGCCCTGAGGGACCCCATTTGCCATGCCCTCCCACCTTGACAGGAAACTATCTACAGCCACTTTTCAAGTCTTAATTGACAACTAATCTTGCCCCCACAATGTGGCAATTTGGAACTGAGCACGTATCTCTACTTTGCCTATGAGGATGCCATGAATGGCAGTATCCAAAGCCTTACTAAAAATCAACAAACATCATCTCCGCTTCTGGGTTTTTATTTACCAGTTCATCTACCCTGCAAAGAAATTGTACTGGTTTGACATGATTTGCTCTTGACAAATCCATATTTGCTGTTTCTTATTAACTTCTTATTCTCTGAGTGCTTGTAACAGCTAATTCTAGAAACTTTTTGGGTATTGAAGTTAGTTTTACTGTTCCATAATCCCCCTGGTTCTCATTTTCCCCCCATTTAAAAATAGACCTTATGTTTACCCTTCCCAGGGCCTCTGGCTCTACCTTGGTCATCTGTGAACTCTGAAAGATAATCTCTAATCACACTGGGATTGTTTCAGCTAGATCCTGAAGTACTCCAGGGTAGATTTCATCAGGTCCTGCTGAATTGCAGAACATCTAAATTATCTAAATTTTAGCCAGCGTAGTCTTTTGCTATTTTAGATGATCCCCTTGTTAAAACTGACTGCATTAGTATACAAACAGAATCAACCTTTTTTTGGAGAAGCAACCAAAAAAGGCATTGAATACTTCATTCTCTGTATCATTTGTTATTTCCTCTCCTTCCTTTTTAAGTAATGGACTAACTATCCTAACAGTTGTTGTTCTCATGTTTGCATTTATGTTTTTAAGGGGTTTTGACTCAGGGACTGATTTATGGGGGGTAAAGTAATGCAAGAGCAGGATCTGCATTAGCTAGAAACTCAGACACTGTGAGCAGATGAGTTTATGCGTAATTTTTGGCTTCAAAAATAACTCAGAGCCATTTCAATTAAAAAAGACAACATTCTCCTAGAAATTAACACAAGTCTAAATAATATAAATACATATGCAAAAGCTTCTGCTTTCCTTTAAGAAAGTTTGTCATGTAATGGGTATACACAAGACCATGTGTGCATGCGTGTGCCTGTGTAGGAGTTAATGACCCAAAGCATTTTGAAAAGCAAATTTATGTGTTAATGTGCTCAATATATAATTTCTCATCTAACTGACCACATCATCTCCAAATACATTTTGTCCACATATGTCACAGAAAGAAAAGGAAGATGATGACAAAAGTACACAGTGCACTTTGAAAGCAAAATAACTCAAAGTTAAGTACTTTTTTTTTCAAGCGTAGCCGTTAGCAAGAGATCCTTGGAAACCCTGCAGGTTTTATGAGGTTTGATGAGCTCTTAATTAGAAATAGCTGAAATGTGAACTGAGGACTCTGAACACTGTGTCTGGATGGAAACAGAAGGCTTGCTTCTGCCTGATTTCCTACTTAAAATGGGCTTATGTGCAAATTCGATTAAACCTGGCTGAGAATGATAATACTAAAGTGGACTGGTAGCACAGGGCCAAGTGTTTCTGATACAGACTGATTAAAAAGAATTTCTTCCTAAACTCAGACCAAAACATACTTTGATCAGAGAAGCAGGTAAATGGTTCAGAAGCTGGTTAGAGGCATCAAGAAAAGAAAGAAGGATAAGGCTGGGTCAGAGGAGGCCAGGAAAAGAAAAGGGGAATTTGAGAAAAGGAAAGAGTCAGGCAATCACAAAAGCTCTGAAAAGCATCTGGGAAAAAATCCCAGATTTTCAAAGAAAACTAGGTGCCTAGCTCTCTTTGGAGGTCTCAGCCTAAACTGTGAATTGGTGTAAATGCAGTATTGCCACTTCCGTCAGAGAAGCTGCATTCTAGAAGCACGAAAGAAATCTGATTACTGAACTTGCTTGCCCGTAGCGGGATGATGGAACATCTTCTATCTCCTCTTTATTAACTCACAGACCCCGGATATAGAAACCAAACTGCAGAGCACCTGGAAGCGCCGCAATCCTCTGTGCACTTACAGCAGCCACTGAATACGCTTACAGGAGCTCTGAGAACGTTCCCTTATAGATCTGAGGCTTTTTATCTATTTCCAAGCTGTACCTGAAAGCAATACATTTATCTCCTGCATACACATCTTAACTGTTCACCTTTTCTTTGAATTTCAGGCTGCATTTGATTAACTCTGCAAAATATTTTGGGATGTAGTCCGTCTGGAACAACATACACAGAGTAGGTTATGATTATGCAGGGTGAACCAGCTCACTGAACATGAGACAGATTAGCAGCTATACTAGACAGCCAATCTATTTAAGTCTTCTTCATTTCATTGTGATTTAATTTAATTAAAATACTGTGGTATTTTTCCAGTGTATTACTTGAAAATCGGATTTCTTTTTTATCTGGAAGATTAACATTATTATTTAAGAGTGTTCCTGTTCTGGACAAAAGCCCGCAACATTTTTGGTTAAAATTCTAAATTTTAAAAAAATTCCAGCTTCTAAAAATTATGCCTCTGATGAGGATGATTCTTGTTCCCCATCCCAAGCTGGAAAACAAAAAACTTAGAAAATCAAGGTTAAAGACTCTGAAAGTTGGTGAAAGACTTCTTTTAAGAAAATTACAGGCCTAGAACAGAGTTACTGTTGTTTCTACTAGAAATATTAACGAAAAATATTTTCTAATTTCACACTGCCCTTTGGTACTGCAGGGCTGCACTCAGTACTGTTCAGGTCCTTCTGCAGCCTATGAACTTCTTTAGTGCTCCTTCGAAACATCCGGACACGTGTGCTGGCTGCAGTGTCTTTCTCTGAACAGAAAGTGTGATGCTAAGGAAAAGAACTTCAGAGCAGTATTCAAATGATTGTGTGCAAAAATTTTCCAGGGGGAGGGGTGTCCTGCTCGCGTAAGGACAGCAGCCACACCTTCCCAAACACCTTTGTTTCCCTCTTCAGGACATTATCCCATGCTAAGCCACTGGACGCAGTTTTGGAAGATGCTGTTTGGCAGCAAACAGGCTGATGTGGAGCAAACTGGGGGGGGCAGCGTATGAATTGCATGACAAGCAGAAGCACTCTCCTGTAGCTTATGATTTCAACCTTTTACTTCAGACAACGGAAGATAAGTATCAGCAGCTGGACCCCGAGTAAATCGCAGTGACGGAGCCTGTGTAAATACTGAGGTTTCAGAAGAATGAACTTATGCCAAACAGCTTTGTGCAGGGGAGGGGGGCAGGAACGCTCTGCCTTTGGTAGAGGAACTCCCGCTTCTTGAAACGCCCATGGACATGTCCGAACAGGCCCAAACTTGCCCGAGGTTAAACCCAAACAGAAATTTCTGCCTTTTTAGCCTGGCCCCTCTGTTTAAATTGGAGTGATGACATCAGAGGAAATGAAGGATCAGGGACAGAGAGAGGGAGGGAGCCTTCAGAGACTGAGACCTGCTCGCTGCAGAGTGCCACAGCTCAGCCGGCTTTCACAGATCAAATACCTCAGCTTTAACTTATGCATAAGTTGGCAAGAAATTCAGTCCCCGTGTTCAACTCATGTACAGAACAGAAGAGTGATTTGATTAATGTGCATAGACATATACGTGAGGGGAGGGATGGGAAGAAAGAGATGAGAAAGTGTGCTCTGGAGGCTCTGTATTAATTAAGGACTACTCTCCAATGAAATAACTATCTACAGAACTGTATTCCAATTACAAGGCCGCCCGTAACAATTTCAGCATCTCCTGCCCGTGCTCCTGGAGTTTTCCACATTAAGCCAGCCAAAGCTCCTTGCTCCCTCCCATCACCAACATCCCAAGCTTTGGGCACAGCTCCTCAAAGCCTGCCATGAGGGTTACAGAGCAGGAGAAGACACAACAGGGTCCTTATGAAAGCAGGGTGGGTATATTAATTGGAAACCAGGGGCCAATAATCAAAGGCAAATGGGAGTCTGACTCCCATTAAAAAATCAATGGGAACTGGGGCATGGGCTTAGCTGATCTTAAATGTGTCCTCTGCGCCATGGGGATTTACAGATGGAATACTTGTGCGCTACAAGGTAAACCCAGATTATATGAACTATAGGTTTATTAGTTTTCTCTCTGCTCTGAAAGATCTTTAAGCCTCCTTGTAACTTTATACATGTGGGTACACCCCTACACCTGGCTCGAACTCGTCTCTGAAACCCGGAGGCGTCTGTATGAGAGGAGGGTCTCCCAAACAGATCCCGTTTCAGGTCTTGCCCAGCCTAATGTTAAAAAAAGCTTATTTAATTGTTTCAATTTCATAGAATCTCATTTTACCAGAGTTTCAGGCACTCCCTGGGATGATGGTAGAATTAGACATTACCTGTCTTGTAACATTTATTCTGGTATCTTGCAACATGCTGGGTATTACAATAGAAGGGAACTAAGCCAGCTCCCTTCTTCCTTTTTTTTTTTTTTTCTCTGATATGAAGACAACAGCTTTGGTGGACTGCAAGACAAGTCATACCCCTTCATGCAGAAAGTTTCTCTGGCCCAAAAGGTTGCTTTTTTTGCAACGTTATTCTACTCAAGAGCTTTACACTAATTGTTCTGATCAGCAATAACATCTTCTGTTTTGCCATTTTATGGACATTATGTAAAGTAAAAGGACAATGAAGTAAAATGGATTTTGTCAAAGCCACCAAACCATTACAAAAGAAGATTCATTGCATAATGGATGCCCTTTTCCCCATAGGGAAAAAAAATACCCTGGCTTCAGCTTAATTTTTTTGTTTTGTCTGTTTGATATCTGATGCCTACCAGAAGGATTTGTAAAGAAACCTAAGGCATTTAGACTCCAATTTAATGGGATTTAAGCATTTACTTCTGTTGGAAATGTTTGAAAACAATATGCTAAAGACCAAACGAACTACTGAGTTTTAATCACCTCCAAACTTTGATACCTTCAACAATAACACACTGAAAAAACAGTAGAAAATTATGGGGCTGGAAGCAGCGGAATGCAAATGAACCCGTCCATGCCCTGACTTTCCGAAACATTTCAGACTATTAGTTCTCAATAATTTCAACTGGGGCTGCAATTACTAAAGACTTCTGAAAGTCAGCTGTCAGCTTTTAAAGTGTTATTTTTTTTCCAATAATAGCAGATGGTTTGGAGATACAGTGGCTCTAAATGCTCACTTGAGGAACCTGAAAATTCCAGAAATAGGAGATTTTAAAGCTGACAGTCAATTGATAAGTTTTGAGACTATTCTATGAAGCTGAGAAAAGGCGAAAAGGAAAGATCAGGAGGAGACAGTGAAAGAGAAAAATATGAACAGGCTTTCTCAAAATAACCAGAGCTCTGTGGCAGTAACAGGGGAATAACAGAACCTGCTCGGTGCCTGACTCCGCTACTTCTGCCTTTACTCTTGTTGAGTAGTAGCATTTGTTTCACTGAAATCAATCAGCCTGCCTCTGGAGTCAGCTGTTATTTAATTTCACTGAAGGGAAAGGGCAGAATCAAGCCAGTAAATACTATCACGTTTATAGATATGTTTTGTTATGTTACATGAGAAATAGTAGCATGGGACTGCTGGGAGTTTTCAGACTGATAAAGCTGTTATCATATTTCTATTTTTCACTGGGGAACTGCAGCACCAAGAGATCAAGGTCATGTGTAGTAGAGAGAGCTTAAGGGGTATTTTACATATGAATAACTTTAAGCATATGTTTAAGTGTTTATCTGCATGAGAGTCTCTACAAATGGCCTAAGACAATACAGATCAAGCAAAGTCCACAGCAGTGAGCATCAATGAGCCCCAAGTAGGTGTTCAGGGCTATAATTGCAAAACCATAAACTCTTTGCAGCGATAGCTCTATTAATGTCATCATTTTCTTGTCCCTAAAGAACATTTCTGCCCCTTATAGCCCATCTAGCAAAGGAAAATGAAGAGACGTGAGCTCCAAGTTCCTCTCCATATCTTACCTAAATACAGCCTCTTAGTTCAAGAGCATCACACTGTCCTAAGCCTCTCTTTTTAACAAGAGATGAGAGTTTTACCTGAAGTGCTTCAGTGACTCTCTTAGACAAGTCTGAAGCTCTTGAGACTAGTATTAAATGCACTAGGTGTTTCTTCTGCATTACTCAGATCCTTCGAGAAGTCAAAGGGAGAAATGAATATGTATTCTAGATGTCAGCTGGTTATATCAAAGCCTATCTGTGTCTAATTATGGAAAACAATCTGCCTATGTGAAGTTAACGGGGAAAGCTCTAAACAGATGTTGATTAAAGAGTGCCTCTGTAGAGTACTTTTTGAGAGGTCATTTTGCTGAGTTTAGATTGAGATGGATGAAGGTGAGGTATTTGGCAGTGAATTGCATCTTTGAAGTGAGTGACGAGATCAGGTTTTAGTATGGAAGCACAGAGGTTGCGGTGACATTCATCCACAGGGGAGGCAAGTGGAATCATTAAGAGAACGAACAAACTAATTCGCACAAGTGAGAAACCTTTCTGAAGTGAGTAGTCACATTTACTTTAAAGATACGTATGAATGGAAAGGTTAGTCCGAGTCATGCGAGAGAAAATTAGTCAACTTTTTGCTGGAGATAATAGCACAGAGAGGATATTCAATTTCCATTGAAAGTCTCTTAAACTATGAGCCTTTACTTCAGATTAAATTCTTCCTTACCTTGAACAACATTAGGGTGAATATGTTCCATTAAAGATTTCTTCACAGCCCTGAAAGTACTATCAAAGGTCAATCAGCTTACCCAAGGAGAGGGCTAGTTTTTTAGTTCCCCTAAAACACCAGTAGTGAAAATAAAGCATGCTGTTACCCAAAACAATTTGCAGAGGATGGGCCCAGCCCTTTGGTGATGGAAAATGATAGATCTGCTGAGCAGAGAATTTGGCCCATGTATGCAAGCCTTCATGGAGATGATGCCTGAGATGGAGAGAAGGAAATGCCACAAGTTCCTCCCTCTCAAATGATGTTGGCACTCCTTGTGACAATCCCAGCAGATTTATTACCTCTCTGAAAACATCCTACTGTGCTTTATACATCTTTGTGGAATAGCCACCATTTACTGGTAGCCTGAAGCCATTAGGTAGAGATGGTCCCTTCTCTTTTCCTTTGAGTCCGACAAACAAAAATCCAATGTACAACAAAGAGCTGCGGATAGGAACTCCACTGAATGTTTGACTGTAAATGAAACCCTCAGTAGCTTATTGCTTGGAAGTGAGAGCAGAGGTTCAAAAGTAAATGCACTTTGTCCAGGACAGAGCATTGCTAAAATAATTTCTGACAGCCTGTGCCAAAGCACTGAAGTCAACAGACTTGGCTAATCCACCCTGATAAATGCAACAGTTACAAAAATAAGTATCTTCAAAAAGCAGCTGGGAGCTTGCCAACACGAACAATCAGAAGACAGCCACACTCGATGCCCCTAAAGCCTGAAACAGTCAATAGAAAAAATTACCTTTCCAGTGACATTTCTATCAGGAATGGACACCTCACTTGTGACTAGCCTATTTTCTGCTCCAAAGGGCTATTAGTGGGTACCAGCTATACAGCTGTGGCCTATTTCCATAAATTCCTTTATCCAAACCACCACCAGCTCTAAAAAAAAAACCAACCGGAATTCAAACTGCTCTACAGGACGTTCTGCTTTCTCTGCTGTTTGTTTGGTATTGTTGTCACCTCATCACTTAAAGGGAGATGGACAGAACATTTTGAGGTGACTTTTGAGCCCACTGCATCAACACTGGAAGTAATATGACTCTCATATTTACTAGTTCTGCTGTATTATTTCATACAGAATGGAGAATGAAAATATAACTTAACTATTTTTTGGCAGTTTATCTTACTTTTTTGGCAATTCAACTTACTTCAAAGCATATTTCACTAAGTACAGAGGAAGAGTTGCCGTGGAGAGAAATGTATAAAGGAGAAGAGTGAAATAGATAATATATTTAAGAACTGTCTTTTCTTTTGGCCCACTTCCCATGGAGTCTTTCCGGCTAATTTATGTGGTACTATGAATCTCAGAGAAGTCAATGGACCTCTTTGCAACTTCCAGAAGAAGCCAGGAAAGAAAGATGCAAGTACTTGTAAGGAAATCCTTGAATTTCCAACAGCTTTTTATGCAGTGGCTTAATGTCTAGACTCTTTCTTGGAATGAAGGCTCTGGATCATTTTCCTTTTTTCCCCCAAGTACTGCCCTGCATGACTGCAAGGCATGAAGAGCCAGCATCTCTCAAACTGTATTCATTGCTTTCACTAAACTTGTACCTCACTTTCAAACTTTATAAAGTGCGATTATATTATAACAAAAAAAGATATAAATGGAAAGCTAAAATGATATTTTGATCAGCATTGATTTTAAAGGTTTCTGACTAATTCTGCATTAAACAAACCTTCAGAATATCGCAGTTCAGCCACTGATTACCATCTTACAACTAGGCCTTTATTTCATAAATTATTTTATGTACCTTTTCGTAGAAGATTAAGCTGTAGCTCCCCATACAGTGTTGCTAATCTCAGATTCATTCCGCTGTCAGAGCTTGCGCACCCTGACTTTGCTCCATTACAACCATTTCAGTCAGCAGACGATGTTCTGTTGACATCTGTATCAGCACATCCCTGGCCTCCCTGCTTCAGCTCTGCTGCTGGGTCCATCTCTGTGCCTTACAGAGGATGACAATTTACTACAGTTTTGCTTAAAGAGACTTTGCTATTTCCTCAAGTGCTAGCAACTCCTGCTTTAATATTTCAGAGACAAGCACCCACTCTGGTCCAACCCTGGGCTGAGTGCAGTCTGTCTGTCTGTCACCAACAAAGTTACATGATCAACAGCACATCCAGTTGCCTTTGTTCCCACCCTGAACTTTAACTACTGCCACCAAGCATGAACCCAGAATATATAGGCATGATGATACTAGGAGGAAGCACCACTTATCAATATTGTGCATTTATGAAAGGAGCCAAAAAAATCATATCCCATCACAGATCCAAACTCACATCTCCATAACCTCAGCAATGCTACCCCAACCTGTCACTTCTACACACAAAGGTCCCTCATCCTGTCTGCAAAGGAACTAACACAGAATGGGTCCCACCAGAATAACTCAGTCCTCTAAAGCAGTTCTATAGATATTAGCAACCGTGGTGTCACTGTGCGTCCACAGTAGGAGCCTGCAGTAATTAAACAACGAGAGGTTCCAAAGTATTCTTTATTTTAACCACGACTTCTGAGTTTAAAGTATAGAACAAAGTCATGGTGGCAATGGCAAAACATTGCTTGTCAGGCAGCCCTAAATTTGGGATGCATTAACAGGGGTTGGAGACAGCCTATTTATTAATTCACAATGTAGGTTCACAGAGCTGTTGTCTACTAATCTATTAATTCAGAGAGTCGATGGTCTGAACTTGAAGGAGCACGGGATCATCTAGAGAGCAACGCCAGTACCTAAGGCAGTGATGAAAGTGAGAGGCTTAAATTTAGAGAAAATGTGGGGCAGCTTTGGTGGAGGTGCACATGCTTTGGCACTGCTGCTTTATTCTCCCTGGTTTATGTCAGCAGCAGCACCAAAACTTTGCAGAGGTTTTTCAGGCATTGTCTCCCTTTAGCTATGGATCCTCATCACGGGTATTAACACTGAAATAAGATAATCAAGATATGAAAGGCCAGCTCCAGTTATCTCCTGCCCATAATGCACTCCATCAGATGAGCCAGAGTGACAGGACCGAGCCTCAGAATACATCATGCATTATGGATCATTTCTTGCATCTCTCAGGCACTGCATTCTTACATCACTTCTTTACAGGAGGCATGAGACACGAACTAATATATGCGTGTCTTAGCACAGTATGTAATGCAGTGAAGTCCTGACCTTGTTCAAAGTTACTAAGTGCTATTAATATATATAATGGAAATAAATATTAGCCTTGCTTTGCAGCTCGAGCAACCTGAAACACAAGGCCCCTGGGCGATTTATCAGGACTGACAGGGAGCCAGGTATCCTGACAATTCCTTTTACTCTAAGCACCTGACCAAGTTCATTCCCATCCATCCTAGGGCTCCTGCAGGGGGGAAAAAAAAAAAAAAAAAATCATCTCTAAAAATGTTCCTGCTTTATCAGCAAAAAGAGGTTGATAACAAAAACAGCTCAGGCCAGACAAAAGCTAATTGAAGCATATGGGCTCGTGCAGATACTTAGAAGCACTGCCTTAAAATAGCCCAGCAAGACTAAGAGATGAATCTTCCTCGAGGACTGCAATAGTCAGACAAGGAACTGGCAGTCAGCAGTAAGCCTTGAAATGAACCACGATAAAGCATTTCCAGGCAGGTCAGGCACCTGCTTCAGACTTTCTGAAAGGACAATGTGGTCTACTGTGCTGAAAGCAGCAGTGGCGAAGAGAACATATCCCTAAATCACTCTCCTACATGAGATGGCTGCCTAAACTTTCCAGTGGGCAGTCTGAGTCCTACCATATTCTTGCCTTAGAGCCAGCCTCAAATATACGTATGAGATCATGGGTACGGAGGTGCTACTGATGCCGCACTGAGGTGACCTTCTCTAGAACCTTGAATATAAATGGAAAACACCATAGGCGACCAGACAAAAATTTGACACATTGCCTGGAGAGAGAACAGACTGTTTCAGTGCTTGAAAGAGGAATGCTGCATGGCAGTAAGTAATAGGTAGCATCCATTAAGCAGGATCTCTTTGGACACAGATCTGGGGGATAAGTTTTCAGTGTGACATTGAATTCTTCAGACACTGTAGTAGGCATAGCTTCTTTAAAGGAAATTTGCTCAGAGGAATATAAGCCATTTCCAAGCATGAACAGAGTACATTAAAGCACTGACTCAGGCTTTGATTCAGAAAAGCACTTAAGCACCCTTCTTGTAAAGGGATACTTCTCAGCGCTCGGACCTTGGAAAGGAAGGTGTATTGTGGTCTCTTTGGCTCAACGCCACGTATCAGGGCATAAAATAAACCTCAAACTAATGCAATTAAGGAAGAATCTTTCACAGTGGACATATTTAATCCATTACTGCCCACTGCAGCAGTTCTTGCACCTAGAACTGGTCATTGCCAGGAGTGGCACACTGACTAGACAGAAGAATGATCGTTTCGATAAAAGCATTGTCTGAAATATTTAAGAAAAATAAACTGTATTGCTTTGCACTGGCAATTTGAAAGTGATGACTTTGCTCTTCAGCTGTGATAGTTTTGCCCGGGTTCATAATGTGACACGCACATAAACAGAGGCACAAGTAACACAGCGCAAGAAAACAGCTTCTATGGACAGAGGAGCCTCTTGCCAACAGCATCAATGGGTAACAGAGCCCCAGGGGACTGTGGAATTTTGTGCATGACAGCAGGGGTGTGGGAGGTAGGAGCAGAGGTAGAAAAAGGTTGACTTCTTATGAAATGTTTCATCTAGAAGAGGAAAAAGAAGCAAACCAGGGGAAAAGAAAAACCAAACAAAACCACTCTTATTTCATAGCTGGCTGAACTCTTTGGGAAAAAGATTACAAAGAATCTCACCAAAAGTTACCTTTTCAAAATTGTGCTAAAACTTCCAAATTAAAAAACAACCTTGCGACTGCATTCATCTTCACTGTGAAAGCAACAGCGATAGTGATATCAAAGATTTTAAATCACAGACTCATTCATCTTACAAGCAAAATTTATTTGTAATTCCACAGCGTTTTATTTCATGATGCACTAGTTCAGTAGTGCATTTTGCAATAATAATAAACTAAAAGCAACATGAGATGTCAGTGCTGTAACTTGGCTGTTAAATCTTTTCTTGAAAGTGCTATGAGCTTGCCAGAATACTTGGTGAGAGATGTCAGGGTTGCAAATTGACACAAAGAATTAACCAGGTTCTATTATATATTACAGACCTTTCTTTTAGCTATTTCTGTTATGATTAATCTTCCAAACCCTTTGTAAATGTTTTTATTACAAATATTATTTATTGACATTAATATTCTTATTGTAGGCCACCTATAGTTCTAGTTCAAATTCCAGTTTGAATTTGATCCTCATCACTCATGCTGTAGACACCACTTCCTCATGTCTCTATTCCTTCAAAATATTATGTAGACATAGCGACATTATACAATAACAAGAAAATAAGATGAATAAGGTAGGAAATTTTTTTTCCTTTCAGATCAGAAAATTGATCTTCAGTGTCATAGCCAGGGTTACATGAGGAGTTAACAGCAGAATTCGTTATTCCTGTTCTAGTGTCTTAATGATGCAATCAGCCTTCCTTGCCAGTTAGCTCTCCTTATAATTACAGCGTACAGTGACGCAAGTTTTAAGAGTATAGACAAGCACAGAGCTAATATCATGTTAAGTGGTCTGTCAAGTAACTGCATCAGCTCTCTTGAAGTCTGTCCATCTAGGGATGTACTCAGAAGAGCGTGACCAGGGCAGCTGCAGATGAAGAACATCCAGTAGAAGTCCTAAGATTCATTTGCAGCCTAATTCATACAGTTTCTTTCCTAGTTCCCAAGGAAGCAGATATGTTCCTCTCGAAAGTGTGAGAGGGTAGTGCAGAACTTCCCCTTGGAGCACTGATGCAAAGTCAATGGATGCTTTTCCATGTAAAAGAAGAACTTCAGATTTAACCATGTCCTGGAATGTGCACAGACCGAGCTTGCTCATCTGTCATCAGGAGCCAATACCTCTCTGGCTCATTTCGTGTCTCTGTCTTTAGCCTCCTGTGACCAAAATTACTTTTGGCCCTGGCTGCACAAGAAGAACAGTTTGGCTTTGAGTTCCCGAGAATCCATCCCCTATTTTTAAGTTTACATGAAAAGAGAGAGCAGTGCCGCCAAATGTGATGTGCTGTTCTACGAACAGGGAGATCCTCTTACACTGCTGGGCACAATCTACCTGCTGGTAAGAAGTGTCAGCTTAACAGTTCTTCCAACATCATGAAACCAGATAAACCTTCCTGTCTGCGTTGACTTTCAGCTTCCTGAAATATTGTGCAAAAATATTAGCACTTATCTTTTAGATGTTGGCTTAGAGCAAGGGTTGGCTAGACAGTATCTTGAACTCCCATCCCTGTCTTGCTAGGACTACATGCTACAGATAATGGCACAAGGTCTCATTCTCACTTGGCCTTATTGACAATTTCTTCAGCTTCTGGACACAGACCTTGCAATTTAGATTTACAGCTTCTTGTCTTATTCTTCTTCTCCAAAAAGAACACATTTCTTCTTACATGCACAGGTACTTTATGCATTTGAAGACTTACCACATTCTCCCTCACTCTTTTCTTCTTAGATAAAATGAGTTTAGTTATTCAGGATTTCCTCAGAAATCACACATTCTGTCTGACCACCCTGTTGACTCCTAACCCAGATTAACTGGGGAAATAGGAAAGAAAACCTTGCATAGCTTTGCCGTGTTATTAAGGATTTCTCTTTTAAGGGCAATGAATGTCTTTGCTGCCACTCAAGCTCCTGCCAAGGGTCTCTGCAAAACAGTTTATTTCTGATTGAACTTTTAATAAACTCTCTGTTTTTCTAACTTGCTCACCTGATCATTAATGGCTATTTATCTACTTCTGTAAACCCAATGAACAAACATTCATTAGCGAGACTACTACTGGAACTACCTGACTTGCAGAAATCAAGAGATATTATTGCTGGAATATCTAGGTACCATAAATAAAGGCTGAGACAAATTATATTAAGTGATATAGAAATATATGGAAAGGAGAGCTCCTTACTAAAAGATCTAAACTAAGTCAGAGAAGACAGGAGATGTAAAATATCACCATTACCCCCATTTTACAGATGAAGAACAGAATATAGAAATGAAACATTTAAAAGGCTCCTAAGCAGTCAGGGTAACAGGTAATTTCCTAATTGGATCCTAGCCTTAATGAGTTGCTTCGGAGGTCTACTCAGTCTCAGATCAACACTTCTGCCACACTCCTTCCAATCCTTTACAGTTTCAGGGGAAAAGGTCTGCTTCATTCTTCATGGAAACAGCTCCATTTTCAAAGGCCAAAGAGGCTATGAAGGCCATAAACTATATGAAGACTACAATGACAATAGGAGCACTCTATTGAAACAGTGAAAGGTGTGAAGATCATCTTGTGAAAGGCTGAGATAAGATCATGCCCCTTATGCCCAAGAAAACTCTCTCAGTTTAACCACCGATTTTTATATCCCATTTCTTTGGGCTTTCCAAAGCTCTGCAAACCAAGTCCAGAGTTTCATTATTTATTTATTTGGGATGCTGTGTGTCACAGTGACACATTGAGAAACTGGCATCTACAATTTTCACATGTCAGAGTGACTGTAACTTGAACTGACAAAATAAATTGCTGTTCACACACTCCCACTGACTTTGTTATGTCCCTGAAGCCCTAGGCCTATTTTTTCAATTAAGATCCCCCCGTCTTCCATCCCCCCTCTTCCTACTGCAAAAGCACAATGAACGGCTGGCAGGAGGGAACGTGACTTCCACAGCTGGCAGTAGTTGACTGGGAAAGGCAATGGCATTACTGATACAGAGAGCAAATAATTCTCCTTGGCTTTACAGGAAAAGGCACACGTCCTTCCTCCATCAGCTAATGCTACCAAACCTTTCCAAGCTTGGTGTGCAGAACACAACGGGGCTGTGTCAGGTTTGCTGTAGCCTTTTAGCTCACAAAGGGTGTGGAGCAGTTCTACCAGGACAGAGCAATTCTCAATTAAAACCAGTGGAAAATTTCCTAATCAGGAGATTAAACTGATCTCCTGATCACTGGGATGTCAGAGATCTGAGTGAGTTCAGTGAGAAGCGATACTCATCTCCCTAGGAATGGTGGGTAATAAAACCTCACATTTGCTCACATGGACCATCAAGGGAAAATAATGTTAAATAATGTTAAAGACCTGAGAGTCCCCTAAGCTTTGGCTCACTGAAGTCTCAACATGAACAGTTCCTGTCTCTCTTTTACCTAATTTCCCATTAGTGAGCCTGAGCCATCACCTCACTTCCGACTCCTACCTTCATTCCTTCTTCTCCTGTCACAGCGGGCATGGAAAACATTCCCTGCTCTGCAGCGGCGCAAGCCAAACAAAGCAAGCAGCAACTATTTCAAGCACCGGAACTAGTAAGGCTCATGAAGCAACACTGCCCAACTTTCTTAGTGCTGTGACAATTATACCTCGCCTGAGCCCCTGACTTGGATTCCACATCGTCGTCTTCATTTGGTAAAATGCATCACACACTCCTAGGCGCTACCGAAAGAAAACATATTTTGTTTAACACTCCAGGTTGACCCAAGTTGTTCCCTCATTTTGTAATCCTTTCCATTTATTTGAGCTGAATTTGGAGCAACAAAACCACATGTGGCTTGCATGACATTTAATTGCAAGTACTTCACACACTTCTGAATTCCTTCCTTTCGTGTGCAGCACTACATATTTAGTCAAGGACATGTTGGGGAAGGTCAGCAGGAGGGGAGAAAGAGAAGAGAAAACCATCTTCTAATGTATTGGCCATTCCAGAAAGAGCCCTGCTCAACCACAAGAGCTAGTCATATGTATGAACAATTCTATATTCCTACAGGCAGGCTGAGACAGTGAACTCAGTTATCTTTTGACAGCCGCTTACCGGGCAGTCGTCAACTTGGGGATGTATCTGGGTGTCTTGTGGCCTAGGAATTTCTGAGAACAGAACAGAACTGGATTACAAATAGGGTTATTTGGAAGCTTCAAGGTTTGCGGTAGTGACTATCTCACAAAAAATTCTCCTTCTGGGGCATGAGACTACCAAGAACAACATGGTTCTGTCTACCCCAGATGAGCCATGAACAATACTGCAATGAAAAAAGCAAGGGAAGGACAGAGGAAAGGAGCCCCATGTCTCCACAGAAAGGCACTCTAAAGGAGTGGAATATAAAATATAAAACAAATTACTGATATTAAACTAATGCAATTATTCAGATAAGTGCATGAGAACAGTTACTGTGTTTCCTAATTGTCATTCTTAAATGGTACGGTCAAAACCAAGGTAAAAATCAAAGAACAGGCTTCATGCTCCTCCAAATCTGGGCCCACACCTTAGCACAGATCACCATTTCTGAGCTCCAGAGTAACGGCTTTTAGTTGTCAGCTCAGTTATCACCCCAAGATTTCTGTGGTGTCAGCTCCTGGTTAGCTTTTTAAGGACCAGTCAGGAGCCTTCAAACTTGTTGCCATTTCATTCCAATATTTAAATGCATTGGGAGGGGTGAAGGGAGATTTAAAACCTGAGCAATTCTTTTCCATGGAAAATTTAAAATTTGTACTTTTTTGGTCCAAAATAGATGAAAAAATTTTCCCCCTAAGGCTTTCCCATGAAACATAAATATTAACCTCAGAGTCACTCTTATCCGTACCCCTTGATCTCAGGTTCCTGAACTGAACCTGTGCCTACCCAGAGGGCTGCGTACCCGTGCTCCTCTCAGCCCTGCTCCTGGATGTTCTCGCAGGCAGATGTATGCACACACATATGGATCTACTCTGGTCTGATTCTGCCCTAATTTCCACAAGAACAAATGGGAATAAAGCTTTTTTAGCCAACTGAGTCTTGCACAGAAAGGATGAGAGATGAGTGTTAAGAACAATGTGTTCTGCTCTCCAAAGTGATTGAGCATGAACTCGGTAAGAGCAGCTAAAACGGGTGTCTAACAGGGAGAAGAGAATGCGTGAGCAGAGACATCTCTGAAATGACAGCAGGAGCTCAGCATCCCTTGGGCACAGAATCCCACATGTCTTGGTGTCATTTCAAGCCATGGAAATGAAACTTTCTTCTCAAGTGGGCATCAGCGGCGCCTTTGAGACTTTTGGTTTCAGGCTAAGGAAATCAAGGGCAGTAGTTGCTCTGCCTTTAACCTTGAAGTGAATCTATTCAGAACAGAAATTGCTAACTTGACAGTTGATGAGAGTATATTCCTCTGCATCTACACAGCAGGTAGAACAAAAATAGCAATAGTATAAACTTCTTGCCATCGACTCGCTTCTCCTCAGCACTCACCTTCAAACTACCTGTGGGCTTTTTGCTGTGCAAATAAGGCTCATCTGTGTTTTCATACCCCCTGGTGGGGATGGTTGGTGCGTGGGAGGTGTACACAGGATAACCAGAGGAACAAGGACAGACTGGAGTAAGTACACACACACACACACACCCCTCCATACAGGCAGCCCAAGGCTCTAGAAAATTCCCTGAGAGTTTCTGAGGTCAGTGTCTTGCTGCTTCCATACTCACCCCTTCCTGATGCACACAAAAAACCTGTTCCCATATGAAAGCATGAACTGCAGATGTACAATAGAGAGAAATTTAAACAAATTTCCTCTTCAGAAGAACTGTCCAGAGAAGAATGGTCTGATTCATGCAACTTAACTATGACTAAAGGCACTGTTTGTGCTTTGAAAATGTGCTTAGGTGTTGGCAGTCATCTCAGATCTTTGTAGTGTGTCAGCAGGTTATAGATTTGAAGACCAAATTAAATCTTTCAAACTCAATGCCATTTCAAATGAAGGCCTTAGCATTTGAACTCAGCAACACACACTAGAATTATTTTAGAGAAAATACTGATTTGTCAAAAACAAAGGTATTTTTCAGAGGTGCATTTGTTTTAGCAAAAGCAGAGAGATGTTTCTTCCTGCCCCCTAATTCAAACTAAGCAGCAGTAGCTGAGTGATTACAATACTCAAATTTGTGCAGGTTGAAGACCTGTCTGCTTTACAGAAAATACCTGAATTCAAGTACTCGCCATGTTACGTGAATGCCCTGACAACCACCATATGGTTTATTGGCTTGGGGAGTGAGGGAAAATAGCAAAGTTTCTTTTTTTGGAAATAGAAGGAGGAAGGAAAAGAAAATAAAAAATCTAGTTTGTGATTTCATTCTGTAGCAGAATACATGTCTGAACCTCTATGTCACCAAGCTAGACCATGTGTCATTCAGCAAGCCCCTCTAGCAGAAGAACAACTTTCCCATTGAGAGGGCATTCAGTGAGAATTCTGCAAGGCTCAGACTGCCCCGAGGTGCTTACCAGTCAGCAGCAATATGCACAAGAGATCCCATCTTTACTAGACTACATCTACCAAACATGTTCACATAGTCTTTTCCAGGATGCAGCAAATTTTGTTCTTCTACTGTGATGCATGCTACTTAACAAGTTATACACAGATGGCAGCTTAAACAGCAAATTTTCCCCAGAAAACCTTCATACTGTCCCAAATCTTCTTTGACCACCTCCTCTGGAATACGAACACGAGCCATTACTGTGATAAAGGTCTTTATTCCAGGAGAGCTGGACTTGCATCTGCTCATCTCCAGAGATCCTCTAAATCATATCACTCCTTCCCCCACTCTCCTTCCAGAGCAGAGCTGACTGAAGAGCAAAAGAGAATGTCAAGGTGACTAAAAGTCCTGTGTTAAGCATGAGATTACACACAGGGGTTGTGGTATCACAGCAGCCTTGGAAATGCCCATGAATCCCCAAAGCTTTGAATTCAGCATTAAGCAATGCTGGTCTGAACATTCATCCGGAAATGTGCACTGCGCAGAATTTTTTATGTAGAACTTTTCTTTTTCAAAAGGTTTGCTTCTCCCTTCAGGTCAGGAGACTAAAAAAATGCCAAGAACATCGGATTCACTATTTGGGTCAGTCCAGTAATACATCTCTTTCGGCACCCTGCCTGACAGATGAGTTGAGCCAGCACCAGCTGCTCCAGTGGTAAATATGAAACTCTGCAGTAGGCAGTTATGAAATAACCTTGGTAAGAGGAGGTTTCTTGCTAGCCTCATCCTAACCCCTATTATTTAGTAGCTGGCTTACACCCAGAAGTACATAGCACCCAGAAGGATGCATATACCCCTTTTTAAATTATCCTAACATAATTGGATGTTCTCATTAGCCTTACATATTTTTACCATGGTCAATCATCCCATAAATTGAAATGCCAACTGCTTATTTACACGTCAGGGGCAGAATATTCACAATATTTAATAAATACTTGATGTTTATATTCCATCAGGCCTCCCAGTCCAAGTCTGACCATGCTTTACACGTAGCAAGAGACAGTGTCTGCTTGAGCAGGAATATAAACTGTCCAGTCTGAACTGCTGAGCAGCATTGCCCCGGTTGAGAAAAGAGGCAGATGAATATTTTGGGCAAAGTTAGCTGCGAGGTCTGTAACAGAACAAGGAAGATTGGCAACTGCCAGGCTACCTAGACCGACAACATTTTTGCACACTTTTGTGACTGGCTCACCATGGACTTTTGGACCATGGAGGAAACCAGTTTCACAGCCTGGGGACAGCTGGTCTGTGCAAGAGCCTCCCCACTCAGTGCAGTAACCTCAAGGCAGACATGCAGGGAAAACTAGGATAAATTTATGGACTATTGACAAAGCAAACATGTCTGAAGACTCTAGGAATATTTTTCAGAAATGGTTCTGAAAAAAGCTGGTCACAAAAGGAATCAGATATGTCCAATATATCAAGAATCTCCTATACATATAAATATGTGCATGTGTATATCTGTATCTGTAAGGATCTATAAGTATTTATATGCCCTGGCTTTCTCAACCAGGTGAAAATTGTCCAAGCAAAACTGCATGATGTTTTTCTCCACTGTCATGTGCATGTAAATGTTGATGAAAAATTTTCACTGCTTTCCTCCTCCTCAGAAAAGAGTTAGGACAAGGGTATTTCTCTTGCCTGGGGAAACACACTGTCAGTTATCTTCCATTTATCTGCAAAATTCATAACAAACACTTTTAGTGGGTTTTGAGCAAAAGCTAGCTTTTTTTCTTTAATCTGCCTTTCATTCCTTCTCCAAAGCAGAGGTAAAAATAAAACTATTTTCACTTTCTTTCCAAAACAGATAAGATTTTCCTTTGCTGGCCCAGTGCTCCCCCACTCCGTTTAGCACTTGTTTCCACTGCTGGGGAGAGCCATCTTTCAGAGAGCTACTTTTCCTGGTTTACATGGAAAGTATATACAAAAGCAACAAGCACTGATAAGAATAGTTAGGACTAGAAAGAAGCCATCAGCAATGCAGCAGTTATATTACAGCAAAATAGCAAAACTGAGCAAAAATCAGGCCCCTTCATTGTATTACAGCTTGTACTCAGGCACAAGAATGACATGCTCCCTGGGACAGGGACTCATAATAAAAAAGACAAGGAAATAAAACGATGAAGCGTATTCTGTTCTTAAGTGGTCAGTATTTCCAGAGTAAAAAATTCGGTATCATTTTTTTTGAGTGCAAAATAGGCTTTTGAAGGATTCATTCAGATCTCCCAAATGCCTTGTTATTTTATCCTGACTCAACAAAGAAGCAAACACCTTTGAACATCCTGATCCGTGTCTTCTTACCCTTAATATAAAAGAGTGAGCCCCGGATCATGGTAAAACCTGGGAAGTACAGGGAAGGTCCAGCTACAGCATGCTCAATGCACCTTCCTCTTTATAAGTAAACAAATAATTAGCCCTTAAGACTTTGGCCTCAAACCTTTGTTTGAGGGTTCAGCTTCACTCACTACAGCTTGCCATCCTTTCAGAGAGCCCAAATTTTAGACACATTTGAGTCAGCACAGAAACCAAGGGGAATGTGACGGGGCGGAGGCACGACACGACGACTGGTCAGGACCAGCAGAGGGAAGAAACAAACAAGTTTTCTTCAGGATCTGAACATACAAACTGAAACAAAAGAGCCTGTGAGGTGACACCACCACCTTTCTCACAGCCCTAAAAGCTACATCACAGCCCAAAGGCAGGAGGAGAGCGAAGTAGCAGCCCTGAACACAGCTCAAACATACTTGCAGATGCTGAATCAGTTGAAACTCTTCATGATCGTAATATAGTAAACATCATGCTCGCTCCTATCAAAACTGGAGGCCTGTGAGTTGAAAGGGAAAGTCTTCCTTGCATCTTCAAGACATAGAAACAATTTCAGGGTGGCTGTACAATTTTTTTCAAGTCTCCCACCTCCCTCATATCTCACTGAACAAGAGATGTTTTCCCTTTAATCTGCAATGCCACCTTGTGGCTATAAACAATGAGAACATTTAAAAGACATCAACATTTCAAACAAAATTCTAGGTCACTTTGACCAGAGATGAAAGTACCACATATGTAAGACAAACACTTGATGCAGGAAGACAGAAGTCATCTGTGGATGTCTGCATTTTCTTGAAGCTAGTGTTTGATCTGTATGGACTTCAGTGATCCAAATTCATAGCGGCATATGGACAAGAAGATTATATAGGTCCAGTGATAGCTACTTTCATTGCATCCTCTCCCTACATACTGTCAGGAGGCAGGTGGATAGACAGTCTCCTTGGGAGAGGGGAGCAGATTTTCTTCAGATCCCTTGTCTCTCATTTCCTGTAATCCTTTCACGTCAGACCTTCAGAGAAGAAGCAGCAGTAGCTGAAGCACACAGCCAGACTGTGCAGCCAAGGCATGAACAATGAACAAGCCACAGCACAGACATTTGCTGAAAGCATGTAGCGATCGTCTGAACACCTTGGGCACGTGCAAGACTTCAACTTGCCTGTTAGTCACTTCTTGCAACAGTAGGGCTCCTTCCCACCAAAGATTTACAACCCTTTCAAGAATGGCAGTCACTGCGACTTCGCCAGGCAAAACAAGATTTGTCCCAGGTAGAACCACCTGCCTGACAAAGACTAGTGCTGAGAGAGGACAGCAGTTGCAGCCACAGCTTTTAGCTGTGTGCTACGAAAAGCCCCAGCTCCAGTGTCCTTCCCAAACCTCCTGGATCTAGGCTGTGCCAACAGCCCAGTTGGACTTTTCTTTCCCCCCTTGCCTCTCAGGAAAGGCTCATTCTTTAGGAACTTCTCCAATAGCTCCTTCAATCCAAGATGGAGTGGAACATCCACAATCTTCACCTTCTTGTGTTATGCTGGGAGATGCACTGAGGTCCCTCTGGATTGGAAGACCTGGCTTAATTCAAGTTGGACACTGTTAACCTGTCGCAGGGTCCAGTATCTAAAAACTTAGCACAATTCAGCAGTTTTCTTCTGAAAGCCTCAAAGATCTATTTTGAAATAATTTAGCATGTCTCCAAGTCGCCTTTTGAGCAGACAAATATTCTTCCCATCTCACAGCTGGCAGGCCAAGGCACACAAATACTAAACCCTTCTGGGTAGGGAGTAGCTGCCCTGCTATGCACAAAAATTATTGTATTTTTAAGCTTTAAAATACGATTCTCTCAGGCAAATTAGGAGCAGCTGTCCCTCCCTGGGACAAGTTAGCTTCTCACAAATATTTGGCATTTATAATACTCTTGTCCTTTGGCCACTGGGCCTGGTTTGCAATTAGGCCTGATTTTAAGACTGAGTAACCAGGCTATTGCTCTGGGTTGCTGGGGCATGAGAAGTAGTACAAGGCTAAATTCAGCTACAGTGCAAGTCAGGGCATTTGCAGAAAGTAGACGGAGGAGCTCCCACCTCAATGTCCACCCAGATCCCTAATCCAACAAGGTTTCATTCCCTATTCCTTGCATCCCGTGGAGTTGTTTGCACCTGGGAAGAAGCTGGTACAGACTACTTATGTTAACACACATACATCCAGGTGCCTTTCTTCATCCAATCTCAGCAAGACAAACACGAACCACCTAGAGAGGAGATTCCTCTCTCCTTGGGAAGTGTTCAGTGCATTACTTATGGGATTGAGTATGAAGAAATCTCCGTCCATGGTTCTGCTGGAAACTCCATGGAGCCAACAGACTTCTTTTAAGGGACAGCACTGAATATTGGCTGAGATTTATCCTACCTTACTTTATACACTTATTGACGCCTTTAAGTAGAAAGTCCATGAGGTAAAGCCTAAGGTAAGTCTTCTAGATCCCCACTCTAATCAATACAGACACAGTAGCCCTCCTGAAAGTAATTAAGATCTTAGACGGACTAAGACAACGTTTCCTTAACATGCTTATGATGTCACTGAGACGCTGCCAAAGACCTAACTGAAATCCAAATACATAAATCTGCTGCTGATTCTCTGTCCACAAGACCTATTGCCATGCCACACAAGGAAGTTAGATGGCTTTGATGAGAGTTTTGGCGTGTTATTCTTATCCCTGTTATCTTGTAGGTGTTTAAAAAAGGTTGTTAGATTACTTGTTCATGTACTTTTCCAAAAATCGATGTTAAGTTGGTGGATCTCT